>NC_136252.1:27767500-28412500 GCF_053564925.1 Oryzias latipes | reverse complement strand
GGTTATTCTTTCAGTTTACATAATTTCTTTTCTAATCGGGTGCCCTGCCAACCTTCTGGCACTCTATGCTTTTAGCATCAAGGTCCACTCAAAGCCACTTCCAACAGACATCCTGCTTCTGAATCTGACCATCTCAGACCTCCTCTTCCTGATCACCGCCCCCCTTAAGATGCACGAGGCAGCTTCAGGGATGACGTGGAAGCTGCCCCCCTTCCTGTGCTCCATTGTCTCCTTCACGTACTTCTCCACGATCTACACCAGCTCTTTGCTGCTCATGGCAGTCAGCGTGGTCCGCTACATAGCAGTGGTGTTCCCTATCGCTGCTACAAAGATTAAAAAACCCATTTACCCAGTTATTGCTAGTGTTGTTATCTGGGTGATCTCTTCAGCCCACTGCAGCATCGTTTTTATTACCATACATCATCCATCTCTGTCCAGCAAAAACTCTACAATTTGCTATGAAAACTTCAATCCAAATCAGCTGAAAGTCCTCCTCCCTGTGCGTTTGGAATTTTTCTTTGTGCTGTGTCTTCTGCCCCTTTTGGTTTGTATTTACTGCTACTTGAGCATGATCGTGACTCTTTACAGCCGGCCCAGAATACCCTGGAAAAAGAAAAAGAAGGCCATCGGCATGGCCTTGGGGACTCTTGCTGTGTTTCTCATTTGCGTTGTGCCATACAATTCTTCCCATCTGGTGGGTTACTTCCTGGGGGAGAGCCCAAAATGGAGGCACTACACACTGCTGCTGCTTGCCTTCAACTCTTGCATAGATCCCTTCATTTTTTACTTCTCCTCCTCCATCTTCCGCTTTACCATCAAAGCATCCATTTTCAAGAAGCTTAGGATGAATCTTGTGAAGCTGCAAAGCCAGGATCCCAGCTCCAAATAAAACAGATGTAACCTTTTATGTGGATAAAATGTTTTATTTGATGCATTCTATTTAAAGGAACCGATCTGTAATTGTTGGCTTTTCATAAAAACCACAAGACATGTCTGTTAAATTTACATATTTCCATGTTTTTTTTATTATGCTGGTATAATTAGATTTTTTTTTTAATGTTATGTACTTCCGTTTAGCGTGGGCCTGCCACTCTTCTGCACTCATGCATTCTGTAGGCGCACATGTAGAAAATACCTGAAAAATAACAACAAATGTCAGAATTTAAAAGGCACTGTTGTAATGACAGCCTAAAAACATGTTTACAAAGAAAACCTGTGAGGTAAATTAGCAAAATTTATCAATTCCTTTTATAAGATTTTCACCAATAATTTTGCAATTTCATAGTTATCTAAAGATAAATATTTGATGTGTAAAAACTATGTTTTTTTATATTCATTTTAATGTTTTAATGGCAGAATTTTGTTTAAACTTTATGTTTTATGCTAGCTTGCATACATGTACCAACCTGCAAAAAAGGTCATGAGTAGTGCCACCCAGCCTAGTATGTACGACCAGGAGAAACGCCAGTCTCCAAAACGCTTGCCCAGGAAGTTGACGGTCACTCCCGTGTAAATGGCCATTGCAAGCAACACAAAGAGAGCTGCAGTTTTCAGGATGGAAGGAAAAACAATAAAATTTTAAGTCCAAAAAAGTTCATTTTACTAATAAATCTGTTGCATTGTTTAATATTAAGCACTGGCCAATAATTTCTGAGCTTTCTACATATGTGTATGCATCTGTGACTCACTTGAAACAAAAAACATGATCCCTGCAGCGAACGAGCGATTGAACCGCTCAAAAGCAGAGAAGTGAGCGAAGGAGAGGATTCCTGCAATGATGCCAGCGAAGCAAGACATGGCAGACAGGATCATAAAGGCACGAGTGGCATTCCAGTAGGCTGAAGAGGACAAATAAAACAAAAAAGTCAACAAAATGATGAACAAGAGGAGTATAAGATTTAGTCTATAAACACAGAATACAGAATAAAAAATCTGTGGCGTTATAATGACTAAATTATTATTAAAACAGCAATATGCTGAAGCACAAAAAGCATTAAATGACTGTTCTGGTTCTGGTGATGCTGAATGGACTCAGGTGTGCAGTATATTTCTGATCCGACATGTGTACATGTATACCCCCCTGCCTTACCAATGCTGTCATTCTGCATGTAGCACTTCCCAGACATGCAGTATCTCCACAGACCCTGATGGGCAAAGCTGCCAGACAGACGGTATTGCATCCAGTAGTCTGTAGCTGTGGAGACCACCAGCAAGATGTTCCCCACAATGGCACAGAACAGGCCCCCTCCCATAAAGCTGTACATGGTGTCACTATGAGGCCAGTTAAGTTTGTTTGGACTGTGCAAAAGGAAAAAAAGATAGAAGAATATTTTAGTTTTTTATTCTACAGGTTCTGAAAATCACTAAATGCAAAATCAGTTTAGATATATATAAAATGCACTGGTATTTTAAAGTTCTAAAATAAATTAATGTTTTGAAAATTGGGATTTATGTAATTATTGGCATTTTAAAATTCGCAAAATTTAAATAAAGCTTCAAACAAAAAAAGTAAGTCTATAAATAACCTAAGCATTTATGTCAAGCATTTTAAGAAATAAACCTGTTTCTCTGAAAGTTGAAGCCTTTTCAGTGAGATGAAGGTGTGCGGCTGAAGTTCACAATGAAGACCTTCAGAGCTCAATTTGGACTCAATGAGATGAGTTTTTACCACAGCTACTGATGAATCTAAGAAAAAACCAAAAAAAAGAGTCAACCCATGTGACCTTACCTGAATTCTTCAGGATAAATCTCTTAAGTTTCAGCCTTTCCCCAGGGAAAGTGAGAGAAAGTGCAAGAGCCCGGAGCGAGCAAAACGTCAAAGAGAAAACCCTAGGCTGAATTCCAAAAGGTTATCCTCTCCACTTTTCTGTTGATGGAGGCAAAATCCTTTAAACAATCACCACATAACAAATGCACTTGAGCTGAAGAGCATAAGCCCACGTGATCCACTTAAAAACAATGGGAGTGTTTTTGGGGAGTCAGGGACGAGGAGGGAAGGGGGTGGTCTCTGTGGGACAGACGACAGTGCATGGTCTGGGGTGTGAGGCCGCTTCCCCACAGCTCTTGGCTGTTGTTCTACCAGGCGTTCTGGAACTGTGGATGTGCAAAGGCTTGCAGTACTGCTGTGGTCAATGAAACATGCTGAAGCTCACACTTTCTTTCAGTCAGTGTAGCTTGGGTGTGGTCATGGTCACACACACACACACACACACCTACACACACACACACACACACACACACACACACAAACACACACACACCCACACACCCCCACACACCCACACACACACACCCACACACACACACACACCCCCACACACACACAGGATTTTGGTCCACACTCCAAAATTGGTCCCCATTCTGTGACTGTGTGACCAGATCGTTGTCCCCACAATGTGATAAATACCAACACACAGGAGGAACATGACCAAAGAGCTGCTGAAAAAACTGATGCAGCAACAGGAAGATGTTAAATGTAAATACTAAGTGATCTATGTTTAATCAAAGTTCAAGGCTAATGGCTCCAACTTTGCTTGGATCTCAACTTTGTCAGATTACACAAACTAAACATGAAAAAGCATCTGAAATCTATTGTATGTTAAAGAAAAAAAAAGATTGACCAACATTTATAAAACTCTCATTAGCTTTTGACTGTTTCCCAATTAGATTCAATGAGTTCATTTAAATGATAATGATAATGATTTTTGCTTCAACATATCAATAGTTGAAAACGCAGTTGCACTTCAGAAAGACGTCAGAAGGACGTCAGACACCGCAGCTTCAATACTTTGAACCTTATTCATTTACTAACCTACAGTTACTAAGAATGTTTCCCTATCAGGATATTTTTTTTGTATTATTAAATATACTGAAAAAAAAACATCCTGGCAGAAAGATTGATAATAGGAAAAGGTGAGAAACCAGGTTAAAGTGCTGTTCTTGATGTTTATACCTGATAAGTCATTACAACAGAATGAACTAATGCCAATTAAAAAAAGAAACTTATTAAAAAAAGTGCAAAATATTCAAGTCTAAATGTACAAACAAATACTTCAAGTATAGGATCTATAGTATTTTTATTCTGCCTTTCATTAAGGCTAAATAAGGGTTCTTTTTTTACATAGCAATTAATTTGAGAGTGAATTTTCGCATTTCCTAAAACATTTTGAAATAAAAAAATCAACAAACTCTTAGGGAAAAAAACAGACAATTTATTCCCATGATTTGGATAAATTTCCCATGATTTTTGCTGTTTTGCTAATAGCACAATCTGCTGGACAGATGTAAAACAACAGTGAGATTCTAACCAAATTTCTGAAGATGGAAAAACAGGACTACAAGAGCTTTTTCTTCATGTTCAGAGATGACCACCTCCCCAGCTCAGCGGAATTGTGGGAAAACAGCAGAATAAAACTGGTCCATTCCTGCGTTTTAACAGTGTTAACAGCAACATGATTTATCAGTAATATTACATAGAAAAATAATGCAAAAATCAACATTGTTCAAATGTCATCTAACTCTGCGATACCCTATGCTGAAGATGTTAAATATTCTTAACAAAAATGAAAACATTCAAACTAAACGTCCAAACTCTTTTTTTTTTTTTTTTTTTTTTTTTTTTTTAACTTGTCCTGTCCAACAGCTAGGCAAACAGATGAGAGCTGAGGGCCTCTTGTGTTGGACATATTTTATTTTAACAAGAGGGGTTATTCATCTTCAGACAAACCAAAGGTATGTCTGAATAAACCCCTTTTGTAATTGAGGCCAAAATTTATTAATTTCAATCATGTTTGAAAATCTTTGGTGTTGGACCGGACGGAAAAGGAAAGAGGGGAAGAAGAGAGAGGGACGTTAGAGAGAGGGGGGGGTAGGAGGGTGATAATAGGAGGGGAAGGGGGGTAAGACCATGAAGCAGCATAGAGCAGACAGGTTTACTGGTTGTTTATCGTTACGGTACGGTTCAAATGTAGTACAAAAAGGGCGGGGCCTGTTCACACACACTCAAATATTATCAACACACCTGCTAGCCGCAAAAATGTCCACATGTCAACATGCACACAAAACAGATAGTGTTCACGAACGCATACCTATGCCTTTAAACCAACTAGTGTGAAATCTTTAATTCATTCAATCATGCAAACTATTAGTGCAAAGGTGAGCTAACACCTGTGCTCAGGTGAGTGTTTATGTTCTTCTAAAATGGATGGTGGAATGTGAAAAGAAGGAGGAGGAGCGCCCAGCCACCCCCACACCCATACCCCCGCCGCAGCAGCAGCGGCAGCCGGAATTCCCCCAACGCCACACGGGAACAGGCAGGGAACAACCGCCCCCCGGGCGACCAAGACCGCCACCCAGGCCAACGTCCCAACGTCCAAACTCTTAACCTACAACATCTTTTTATACTCACTACCAGAGGTTTTTTCATATGGAGTTATAAGAAAAAGGACTGACTCGCTCAGAGACAACCAGTGAACAAAAACGATATTTCTTTTTTTTTTTTTTTTTATACACTGTATTTTATCCCACGAAGGGAAATTCTTCCTCTGCATTTGACCCATCCCCTTGGGGAGCAGTGAGCTGCAGTGGAAACCGCGCTCGGGAGGCAGTAGCGTTAAGGGTCTTGCCTAAGGACCCTCACTGGGTGATGTTAACTGCTCGCCATTGATATGGTAATTGCCCCCAGTACCATTGCTCATTCCCCTCCGGGAATCGAACCCTGGTTTCCTGCGTGGTAGCTTCCCACCTTACCAACCGAGCTACCCAGCCGATTTCCCATGAGGGTGAAGTAAATATTACAAAAAAATATGACGAAATGGTTCTATTACAGATTTGACAATGGGATCTATTTGAATCGATTAGTTCAAAAGGAGCCCAAGTCCAAGAGTTTCGTTTTTCCAAGAAAGGATTTTAATTGCATAGCTTAAAGGGAGGCTACACCAAATGATTAATACTTTACCCAGATTTAGCACCAGTTCATAGCTTACAAATGCTATAATATGAAGCATATAGAACATATAATATCTCTATTTTGAAAAATTGTGGACTTGGGGCCCTTTTGAACTAACCGATTTATTTGACAAACAACATCTTTATATAAGTTCAATAAGGTTCATAGTGCCTGTATCGATGAAGACGGAAGACATCTGTCGCAACATGTAAGGTATGTGAAAAAAAACACAACATTGTCTGATAAAAGAAGAACCTAAGATTTCAACATCTTTATATATTCTTTATTTGTCGAGTCTTTTGAGAAGTAGAGTCATTAGAAAAATGTTTCAACGCATCACTGTGTTCATACATAATCATACATAATCAGTGGGTGGGTCCAAATACTTTAGGGTTCTGTGAGTAATACTTTGTAAGTACTAATGGGGAAGTTTTACATGAAAGCATGTAGTTTTAAAGATTGTATAGCATGCACATTACTTTTATATAGCATGATGAAGCACATTCATTTGTGTTTTAAAATATCAAACAAATTTAAAGAATTGGGGCAGTACGATGTTGATGGAAAACAGTAGCAAAACATATAAAACACAACTTGTATTTAGTATTTGACCGTCTACTTTTCATTTGAACACCTCCTGACAAAGTGAGGCAAAAAAGGATTTGTTGGTTACTGTTTCCTGCGAGATGACCCATTTTAAAATGATGAGAGAAGTCTGTTACTGTCATGATAAGTTAACTTTAACAGTGAGAGAAAGAATGTAAAAAGAACAATCCAGGAAATCACAGTGTTACTCACACTCCCATATTTGAAACATTTGAACTTGTAGAACAAAATAAATTTGATCATGTACTTTACTTCGTACTCCCCTTCAGTGTTGCATATATTCAGAAATTCTCCAACTGCAGGAATTTGCAGAGGTTAGTTTGTAAATAATTTAGCTGAATACACTTTAAACATTATATCTATAAATCATCATTTAAAATATATATATTCTTACCAATTAAAAAAGACATAGATTATTCTATATGATCTGTCTTACTGTGACATAAATTTAACACATTGAAAAAATCAGAGTAAAAATATAAATAAAACATAACAATATAGTAAAAATACATAAGAAATTGACATTTTAAACAGTAGTTGCAACTCTGACATGTGGCGGAGGTGGGACAAATGCAGGCAGAGCCACAGATCTGTCAGACAGACTCTGAAAGACAACAGGTCACTTCATTAGATCAGCAGATTTCAGTAAAAGTTTCTGGCTGTAAAAGAACTACCTTGTGTATTCTGTTGGAATCTGGGAAAAACTTCAACCCTCCTGCCAGCGGTTTATGAGGAGTTGCTTTATGCTGGATTGTTTTTGCTGGAGTTATTGTCTGGAACGACGAAAAGTGTGCAAAAATTGTCACAAATTAAAACAATTTTACTATTAACAGCTACATTTTTTGCTGACTATATAAGTAAAGGACAACAAACTAATGTGATGAGTGCAAACATTCAGATGTTTGTAAATGTAATCAAACCTTCTCAGCTGTTCGGGGCACTGGGTATTTTGTCTGATGCCCTATTCAGAAGGGAAAAAAGACAAATATCATGATTACTGGATTGAAAATACATCATTTAGAGTTTTTTTTGGCACATGAAATACTAAACCAGTAAACAAAAAAAAAAAGGTTTCATGATTTGGTGACAGTCTAATTTTTAGAGACAAGCAAAGGGGGATCCATTTATCTGTAAAATGCCAATTTAGGAGTCAAATCAAACGTTTAAATGTCTGGTTATGTCTGCTATGAACATAAGACTTCAACCCCTTAAGAAATCAATTCAAAATAAGAATAATTAACAGTCTACAACAACTTCACCCACTTTTGGTCCTTTTCAGGTAGATGATGAGGAAAATGAGGCCCCCCACCATGAGGAGGGCAAGAATGCTGCATGGGATTCCTGCTGCAATGCCAGCTATGGCAGGTCCACTGAGTCCATCAGCTGGTATCAACAGAATAGACCACGTTTAAACAGCTTCATTACATCATAGGTCAACAAACGAAAGATTTGTCCCAAAACAACCTACGTGGACCAATCCTGTGAACCACAGATGGTTTTCCGTCAAACAAACGAGCTTTAGGCACGATCCGAAAGCGGTATATCTGCTTGGGATCCAGGGTGAAGACGTCAGTGCTCCTGGCAGAGCCAGGTTTCTGCTGGATGGTGCTGTATCCATCTGAGGTGCTTTTAGTTTGAGAGGTATTTCCATTTTTGTTTATGAGATTCGATCCTTTCATTTGGATGTCAAACCCTTTAAAATAGACAAAAATTCTGATCATCTGTTGACATATGGAATACACCAAACAAAAACTGATATTTCCTAAACCTACTAGTTCTGTCTCATTTCTCAAAGCTAAAATCTGCCAAGTGTAAGCTTTTACACATGAAGCAATGTTTACACCCTCATCCTCTGCAGAGAGCTTCTGTTTTCTAAATGTAGCGGAATGGAAAGTCAGCAGAAATGTTTATCTCAAGTCAGTTTCTGCTTTACCTGTGACCACAGAAGTAGGAGGGACATCCCAGGTCAAAGTGATGATGGTTCCATCTTGATTAAGGAACAAACTGGAATCTGAGATCGACGGCTCTGGAGAGGGACATGGGTTGGGGGAGTGAAAGGGGGGCCGAGGATATAGAAAGACTGGAGAGCTTTGTTCAAAAGCAGAAAAGCAGTCCCAGGTATTAACTAAGCTCTCTCTCTGAGGGCCTGTTGTGTCTTGTTCCTAGTAATCCAAGTACTACTCCAAATTTAGAGATAAAGAAGCAAAAACCTTACAGAGATATTCACACTTTTTTATGGCTATCATAAAGAAAAACAACTTTGATATGAAAACTACACCTTTTTCCCCACAAATATCCCCCAATATGACCATTATCTGTCACATTCAGTGGAACAGAGAAAATGCACATTTCTTATTACAAAATTGAATATAAATAATGCTAATAATCAGTTTAATTATATTTAAAAAATGAAAACATTTTAAGATAAAAAAGATTTGATTCATATAATTCAGATTTTATATCCAATCATCAAGATTTACTATTTACATTAAATATATGTTATGGCGCACACTTTTTAGCCACTTGGACCTTTACTCTGACAAAAGCCGTGCGTTGTTATGAACGCTTTATGGTGTAAGAAAAGTGTGCTCAGTCTGTTGCACAAACCCACTTGATTGTCTACACATTCCAAACTTTCCCTCCTCAAACAAAGACTCAAAGAGAAAACCAAATAAAAGTGAGCACTCCAATGCAAACAAACAAACACAATATTACTTAACCACAACTGTGATTCATTTAGTTAGACAAATAACATTCTCATTGTTATGAGTGTACCCATTAACACCTTCATCTATTCATTCAGTCTTCAAAGAGAATCTTTAAACCTGGACATGTTTAAAAAACCCAAATACTTAAGGTCAGTAATATACATGAAAAACAGGAAAAAGCAAGACCAGAAAATGAGAGATTATTTGTGAGTGTAGGTAAAGCCACAAAATGGATTATGGATTCAATAAGATATAAATAAAAAAAGATGCATTTTTGTCTGAAAATTACAGAATTTTGTAAACAATTACATGTTTTATTATTATTAAATGTTTTAACAATCATCACACTGTTTTCTAATCATAAATTCTTATTTTGAATGACTAATGCATATTGCAGTAGCTTTAAATTAATGAGTTGTATTTTTTTTATCAAGCAAAAGAATAACATTTTATTTATAAGTTGAAAATTATTTTTGTCATAAAGACAATAGTGTTTCATGCTGCAAAACACAACTACCAAGAATCATTTAAAAAAATGCAATTTTTTAAAGCATATTTATTATTATTAAGCTTGTTTAAACTATTTTAACATTCTTTTCTAATTGTAACTTCTGGATCTTAATGACTGATGTGCCTTTTAGTAGTTTTAAATGAAATTATACTATATTACCATATATCCACTTATTTATTTATTATTTGTAACTTAAATAGTCCTGCAATGTCCTGTTTTTAATGAAAAAAGGCTCCGCTTTTTATTCATCAGTCTTTTTTAAATGAATGATGCATTAACCTAAGAAGAGCACTTTTAAATTTTGTTGTACATGTGACAATCACAAATGAAATATCTATCTATCCATCCATCTATCCATCTATCTATCCGTCCATCCATCAATGCATGTAGGAGGAAAACTCAAAAACATTTTGAACGTATGAGATTAAGCAGCAATATTGTGAGATTTTTGGGGCTCGTCAAGTGCCAACTCATTGACATTTTGTTGAATATTTAAACCCCCTGGGAGAGATGAGACGAGCTGGGTTTAAAAAAAATATAATGTTGATTGAATTGGTCCTTAAATTATGATTTTTGTCCATCAAGGTGTTTGGAATTGGTTTTCAATTGAGCCAAGCTTTGGGGGAGAAGGGAACAGCAGTAACCATTGGGAACCATTGGTGGTCTAACCCCCACTTCAACCCATCAATGCTGAGTCTCGAGCATTGGGTTCCATTTTTATTCTTTTCAATGATCTAACTTTGGATTTGAACCCACGACCTCTCAGTCACAGGGCAGATACAGATGACCCCTGAGCTGATCTTCACCTACAAAATGTGATATGAATTCATCAAATGCAATAATTAAAACTGTTTATCACACTTCATCATTACTCTTCAAGCTCCTGTAATGTGATGATACACATGTGCACAAGTTTAAACTGGTCTTCCTGGTTCTTCCAAAAGTCAGTTTGGAGATGTTTATGCTTTCCATGATATTCACACCGCAGGTAAGACTAAAAGGATAACAAAGCCAAAGGGCTATCCAAAATACACAGGGGAAAAAAATGTTTGTCATTCAGCCGCACAACTACTCGTTTGTGTTGTGATTCTGTTTGGAGAGTGTTTTTACCTTGCAGTTGAATTGATCTCGCCTGGCTGCCCAGCGGGTTGCTGCACGTACAGGTGAAGATTTGGAGGATCAAGTTACTAATGTTGTTGTCCCGAATTTTCAGCTCCGAGGTGTCGCTGCTGATCTGGTATGTGGTCCCGTTGGCGATGGCCCCGCTGTCGTTGGACCATGACACCACAGCCTGAGGGGACGCCTCAGTCACACACAGAACACTGACCACCATTTTGCTGTCCAGGTCAACAGTGGCTCTTATTTCTGGCAGAAATGTTTTGGGATTACCTGGAAAACAAAAATTACAGCTCAGTTTGGGTCTGCTATAGTCAACACACTTTTATCAATATCAACACTTTTTATAACTGCGTTAAAAAGAAAAGGAAAATAACCTACATGCTGTGATGTTGCAGGTATTTTGCTGGACTGGGTGGTCTGCTTGACAGCTGACAGTTTTCCCATTAAGGTTAGTAGAAGCAGGTAAAATCAGCCTGAAATGTCCTTCTCCTCTGCTTGCATTGTTCAGAGCGGGGAAGGACAGTGTGGCCTGAGGTGTTCCACCCATCCAGTCACACTCATACAGCAGGCTGTCATTATTCACAGACAGCACAGAGCATACGGGGCTGCCTGGAGGCCTTTCTGATGGCAGTTCAAAAGGAAAAAAATCAGAATTATGTTTGATCTCACACATTTACATATATTTAAAAAAGTAGGAACTTTCTCAAGTAACAACTTGGCAACTTTTTAAGGATGTCAACAAAATTAACCTACTTTAAACCCACTCCAATGAAAATAGTTTTTAACATGTTTTTGTGACCGTTTTATGATGATGGAGGACATATATATTCTGAGTAATTCTTTATTCAAATCGTTGTAAATCGGGAACAGACAAAAAAAAAAAATACAGTTTGAAAAAGAACTTATTTGTGACGTAAAAAATACGCTGGGTGGCCCACAAGCTCCCTGCTTGACAGGAAGCGACAGGAAGGGGACGGGGGCGGCGTTGCTTCGTGTCAACGGTCCCGCCCACACCTTAGAGGCAAATTATCTCTAACGAACTACTGCAGAAACTATGTCCTAGAAAACGACAAAGGTTTATGGATTTAGGCTAAAAATGGTGTAATTATAATTCCTAGACCACTGGGAATGCTTTAACAATAGATCAAAAGATGCTTGGAGTGGGTCTTTAGTGTATGACACACAGAAATCAACAAAAGCAAACTACTAATCCCGTACCATAAACATCTAAAGTGACATTCTTTTCCCGCTTCTCATTGGTCATCTGGTTGAGCAGAGAGCATGTATAAACTCCTCCCTGACTGGTCTGCAGGTTTGTCAGATCTAAGACTCTGTTTAGGGCCCCAGAGAGCTTCTGACCGTTAAAGACCCACTCAACAGTGGGCTGGGGGTTTCCATCAGACTGACACAAGAGGCTCACAGAGTCTCCAACTACATAAAAAATCTTTTCTGGCGTTGCCTTTAAAATCGGCTCATCTGGTCCATCTGCAAAAGAACAAAAAAAAAGTGACAAAACACCAGTTATTACATATGGAGGAACACACATAACTATGCACTTGCGTTACAAAAAAAATATAAAGATTAAACTTACAGAACACAGTCAAGTTCCTATAAACCTTCACGCTGCTGAACGGGTTTGTGAGCTGCAGTGAGTATAATCCAGTGTCGTTTCGGTTGGGTCTGAGGATCACAAGGCTTGTTTGCTGCACCAGATAGTGGGAGCTGTTCTTTATCTCTGTGCTCTTAAAGAACCATGTCTGCTGCTCGATCACTCCCTGCAGCATGCTGTATTGTAAGATGAATCGGTCTGTTCCTTCTACGGCTAAACCAGACGGCGTGCTCAGAGTCACATCCTGGATGATTTCTGTGAAAGTATAGCAGAAAATAGGGCTATTTTCTTCTTTTTAATCACTAAATACATTTTCTCAAGGTGGAATACAGAAAAAGATGAGTCAAACACCTGCCAGCATAAATATGGTACTTTCCATGCATTTATTGTATTTATTTTTTAAAATAAATGTTATAAGCGGAAAGTTATGTTGTATTCTAGCTGTAGGATAATCTTACATCAAATACTCACCAAATACCTGTAAGGTGAACTGCAGTGAGGCTTTACCCAGACCAGACTTTGTCATTTCCACCGTGTAGTGGCTGCTGTAGCTCAGTGGCACTTGTATAAAAGTAAGAGATCCGTCTTTCTCTAAGTGAAGGACATCCTTACTGCTTTGAGGAATATCAGGAGGAGAATTGGAGTTTATAGTCCATGTCACCACAGGTATTATGTCTCTGAACCAGGTAATGGCTGGATCAGAGGCACCATTGACGGACACTGCCAGAGTCACATTGCTGCCAGCTAATGTACTGACTATGGTAGGACCCAGAGGGGAAACCAAAAGCTCGCAGTTGGCACCTGTCAAGAGTTGAAACACAAGTGTGTTTATTTTAAAGATTGGGTTTCTTTAATCAGAAAAAAAACACCAAATAGTTGTTAATGATTTTTTAAACAAATATATTTATTTATTTTTGGCAAACGTTCAAGGAAATAGAAAATAATAATAATAATAAGGACATCAAATAACCTTTTAACTCACCTTGAAATGTAGAGAGAAATAAAACGGTAACAAGGGTTTTTCTGCAGAGACTTGTGAATTCTTCCAGCTGCTTCATAACCGTAGACCAGCCAATATATTCCAGATAAAGTTTTAACAAACCATAAATACTTTACCAAAAAGATCGGCTCAGAGCTTCGGACAGGAACGGGCTTTGTACCTGTGCTGCGCTCGCGCGGACAGAGGAGGCTGTCAGCAAGGACCTCACCTGTCTCTAAACCACGCCCCTTACGGACGAGAACAGCACATTCTTTATTTTTTTAAAGGGGGGTCTGAGGGACAGGGGTTGACGTCAATTATGCAGATCTTTCAGGAAATGTTTGTGTTTCTTTATTTAGTACTGCCCACAGGTAATTAAGGCTCAAGATGATCTGATTTAGCCAAATCTGGAACCGATTTTCAATTACCCGAATCTAAGTTAACTAAGTAACAAAGTTATAATTTTAGTCTTTTATTTATTTATTATTTTTTGCATTTTTTTGATAATTTAACCACCGTCTTAATCTTGCAATTGTATCAGGTTTTTTTTTTTTTTACAGGCGAAATGGGTACCCAGAAAGGCGCCATAAACAAACAAACCTAAAGCACTAACTTGAGAAAAAAATCCTGTCTTACCACAAACTGAGAGAACGCAAAGTTTTAATTTATTTAACCTTTATTTATTCAGGCGAGACAGATTAGGGGAAACGAATGATTTTCAACTGTGACCTGGCAAAAGGCCACAGTCTCAGCTTCTATAACTTTTCACATATAGCTGCATATAGCAGCCAAAGAATCTTAAAATGCATTTTGTCTTGGAAATCCATGTCTAGCTTTGACATAGCACATTTTAATGGAGGTTTGGTCATCTCAAATGTAGCTGAAATGAAAATATCCTGCAGCAAAACTAGTAAAGTAAGTAAAAACACAGTTGTGAATCTATTTTTTTTTTTTTTTTAGAAAAAACTGGGATATCATACAGCTATAAAACTATGATTTACTGTTAGTAACAAATTTGTGATCAATATTCTGGACAACTCAAATTGTAATGTCTAGATATAAAGCTGCTGTTCATTGCCGTTTTCTCTTACTGCACCCTTCAGGAAGGTAATGTGGGTTTCAGGACTTTCATGGACTGAATATTTGCTGCATCTGGTATTAGGCAAGTTTTTAAAGCATTGCGCCCCCATGTGGGAATAGGACTCTCCTGCAATTTGAACATCAGGATGGGGCATTATTTCACAACCGCTTTGACAGAGAAGATAAAAGAATGATAATTTTGTCTTTAGCTTGCTCAACATCAATAATCTGGAGAAACCAAAGATAAAAAACACATTACTACTAGTGGATTCAAAGCTTTGTCCAGACAACATGATCTTTTCTACCGGAATTATGTTCACCTTTTTTTTTCCAATACTAAATGTCAAGGCTGCTCTGATGAGGCTCTAATGCATTAACACAAATATTAGACCAAATCCAAATTGTAAACGTGGTAATAATAGAAACTTGTGGAAGACATTTTTTCTTTTTGTTCAGCCTCAACAGGGATGGAATATTTGCAACCCGATGTAAACCTAAAACCTTTTGAGTTTAGTCACAGAAAAACGAAGGGCAGTTCTGGCTGTGAAAAAGACCTTTATTGTTTCTGCAGTGTTCTGTACAATCAACACAGAAATGAGGCGCTTATGGTCAAATGTCAAACGTATGGTCATCTCCCCACAAGTGAATACTGAGAAACACTGTCAAATCAATCCTAAAACCCATTTAGAGGTTCATTATCTGTACAAGTCTACTGTAGATAATATCATGTTTAACCATATTATTAACTATTTGTTCTGGTTCATATTTACAAATACCATTTACACTGTCTACTGTGGGACTACACAAAATGAGATGTTTGTGAGCTTAATTATTTAAACTGAGTTAGAGTATGGTTCAGGGCAATCAGCACCATATTTGAACAGAATTACTGGCTTTCATTTATTGTAAAAAGCTAATTAAATTATATCAGATGATTCGCCGACTTTGAATTAGATTTTACATCAGAGAAATGTTCTATAAGGGGATGTTTGAACAGTGTATCTCAGTACTTTTGTCCTGTCAGTACCGCAGTGAAGGAACAGGAGCAACAGTCGAACAGAGATTAGACTGAAGCATTTAAGCTCGTCCTGTGGATGTTTGGAAGTACAGTCCAGTCTTCTGCCCTGCAAAAAAAAAGACAAGAATGAGGCTAATTGAAGAAAAACACATCCTTCATTTGTCTCATTTCTTGCAGCTAAAATGTAGACGAGATCAGAGTAAACTTTTTCAACTTCATTTAAAGAACAACACTAATGTAAAACATGGTGAATGTGAGTAAATGAAGTTCAACTGAGTAACTGAACTCTACATGTAAACAAACAGGAGCTCACCTGCTCTGTTGGGTTGTGCGCTCCCTGAATTTCCCCACCACCCCTCTATACTTTCCCAGCATCCTTCAGTTTGCTGACCAGGTCATCCACAGTCTCCACTTTCATCCCTGCTTGTCTCTGTGGGGGCTCATCCACCCTCAACACCTCCAACCGTGATGTTAGGTCCACTCCTAAATCTGCTGGCTTCACGTTAGCGATCTTCTTCTTTTTGGCTTTCTGAAAGAAAAGGATTTCTTTGTTCCATTTTCCATTAAGCCATCTGATATTGCATGGAAATATAAAACGCTTTAAAATCTGCTTTGAGTCACTCAAATATTCTCAAAACATTTTTAAAATCATTTTTGAAGACAGTTGTCTGCAAGTTACCATGATATTAGGCAGGGTGGCATATCTGGGGGTGTTTAGTCGTAGATCTGCAGTCAGAACTGCCGGTGTGCTGATTTTGATCGTTTCCAGTCCACCATCAATTTCTCGAACCACTTTGATTCCATCGTTTTCCAGCGACACTTCAGAAGCAAATGTACCCTGAAGCATAAAGAAAAGACAAAAAATATCCTCAGATCCTGCTGGCAAACATGCGCGTTGCTCCATTTCCCCAGACAGCCTTTGACCGGCGTTGTTGATCTGCGCAGGATCACTGTAGATCTCACTGAGTAGAACAGGTTCTCACTGATAAAGCAGCATATCCAATAGAAACACTACCAAACTACAGTGATGTAAGATAATATGTGAGGCATACAAAGATAATGTACAAAAAAATGAGAATTATTCAAGAATATACATTTAAAGCTCGGCAAAATTAACTACTGTCTTAATCTTGTAATTGTTTCAGGGTACTTAATTTTTTAAAACAAACCAAAAGTTTACATGTATTCAAAAAACCTACAAGAAGTCACTAATAATACTGTATAAGGCCAGAAACAATTAATTAAAGCAAAAAAAGTCACTTTTGCACAGCTGCCATGCAGATTTGTACCGTGAATGTTTTGTACCTATCTGGAAATAGCAAATACGCGTATCAAATACGCACATCATCAGGTTTTGTAAGAAGGGGTGGGAGCAGACAAGATTTCTCTTCAACCCACTTCTTTTCAAGCACACTGCATTGTCTGTTTTAAACCACTGTTGTGTTTGACATCAACTGAAACTGAGTTCTTCTTCTTTCTCTTTCGGCTTTTCCCATCAGGGGTCGCCACAGCGAATCATCCTTTTCCACCTCACTCTATCATGAACATCTTCTACCCTAACAATCTTCTACCCTAACTGAAACTGAGTTATACTACAATAAAATGACAAAGTAAGACAAACATTTTCTCAACAGAGAAACTGTTTTTCTGTTTCAACTGCATTAAATAAAAATACAAAGGTGAAATAAAGAGTGCACTGCAATTCAGGATGAAAAACAAAACAAAAAAAAAAACAAGAATTGAGGAGAATTACAGGATGGCAAATATGGTTGACTGTAAACAAAATGTTCAAATGTTTTACATGAGAAAAAGGAAAAACTCTTACCTGAGGCCAGTCCAGCAGGGCTGCTGTCATCTGGCCGGTCTGATTGCAGTCATCATCGATGGCCTAAGAAAGGGACAGTATTCATTAAAAACAAGCATCTAAGGAGGAATTCAACACCTTCTTTGACACTGGGAGATAATGTGCCAACATTGTTTCCCCTCAATGACCTGTTTGCCAAGAATGATAAGTTGAGCATCTTCCTTTTTGGCCAAAGCGGCGAGGATTTTGGAGACCTGCAGAGGTCCGAGAGTTTCGTAGTCTTTCCCGCTAACTTGTACATGAATGCCGCGGTCTGCTCCCATAGCCAGAGCGGTACGAATGGTCTCCTGTGTGAACAGGAAGTAGAAAAAAACCATCAAAAAAAATGTCTGAAACGAACTTGTTTTTCATGCTTTACCTCCGACCTTTTTGACGCCATTCCTTGCTTTTGCGACTAATTATTCCCAGAATGCACAGTCTGAATTTTAGAAATTCTAGACAAAATATGTAGTCTGCTGTAAAATCTGCCTCCCAAACACATAAGACACTATTAAACCACTTGAGTTATTTTTTTTTCAGCCCAAATCTTGGGTTATTCATGTTTGAGCAATGCACATTTTTGGGGTTATAGTAGTTTCATTATAACAATATTTCAGTTTTTTTCGTTTTGTTAAAAAAAAAAAACAACAGAAAAAGGTTTTTCCTTTTTTACTTCGGAGTTGGGTTAAAGACAACCCAGCTTATTTTTTAACTGTGTTTTTAGTGTATGTAGTCATATCTAGTGCAATTTTAAATATGGAAAAACTAAACAATTTCCTTTAAGCCCAAATGATTAGTGATGTCAAATTTTTTCTTGCTTAGAATTTGCATAGGGGAGATTTCATTAAAATAAATTAGGGGAGGAAAAGGTTAAACCTGCCAAAAGATGTCATTGAAATAAACAGACCAAGCTATGTAAAATTCAAAACAGGCAGAAATCCCAATTTAATCCCCCCACCTGTGACTGCTGTGGCCCACAGCTGACAACCACAACCTCCTTCATGAGTTTCTTCTCCTTCAGCTTTACTGCCTCCTCCACTGCAATCTCACAGAAGGGGTTCATTGAATGCTTCACGCCATCCGTCACTACGCCACTGTGGTCTGGCTTTACACGGATCTGTGAAGAAACAAGGCAGAAGACGGCGAATCATCACCTGGATAAATCTCAGGGCCCACATTTCATTTACTACAATAACATTTTGAATCTAACATGCTGCCAGCTCTGTTATTAACAAACCTGCAACTCAATAGCTAAGAAGGATTTCTTTTTAAACATCTTTATTTTGCCATCTGTGAGATAAATCTTTATGTTCTACAGTATTTTACAAAACAAAAATGATCAATTATAGGAATAAATAACATAAAGAAGTCATAACTTTAACATTTTCTATTCAATATTAATGCTGTAAGTATACAGATTCCTGTGATCAGCAATACACTAAAGTATTTAAAAAAAAAGGAAAAAAAGAAGTTATCCCATTTTCACTGAAAAATAAATGCACATAGTTTGGAAGTGCGTTACAATTATTTTGACCAAACTGGGTGTAATAAGCCATAGTGAGGTGTAATGCTGACATTTATTTAGATGATATGACCTGTAACTAAAGAAAAAACAAAAACATCTATTGTGATTGTAATACAAGGTCTTTTTCCAACCACAGATACATAGATAGATCCATCTGTCTGAGGCTATTTTTAAATTGCACTGACCTATTCTATTATAAAACAATTTCAAAAAGAATTACATTGATTATATCAATCCTGGATAATGTAAAAATGACCTAGTGCATCACGGCGGACAACAAATAAATGATCAAACCACCATTACAATCAAATTTGTGAAAAGACTGGGAATTTAGCAAAGACGTGTGACAGTGTGGTAGAATGTTCTAATGATGTTTCGTTTGTATCATTTTGATGTGGAAAAAACAACAGTGGGGTGAACTTTATGAAACTAAAATGTGAACGGTTTTGCCATTAATTCTTGTTTACTTGTTTGTTTATACAGATGTTTGATTTACATTTGATTATCTTGTAAGAAATAAAAGGAACCTGGAAAACATGCCCTGCACTGGTCAGTATCCTTTCAGGTATTTCTCTCTGACTGACACTGGTTCCATTTTGGGCTAAAGGTGTCCTGGATGGATTTTTGGTGTGTGAATCGGATCTAATCAAATCGTTCAAAATGAACCAATATCAACTATGGATCATATCAGCAACCACAAATTACGATACAAGTCTAGTTGTTGTTAAAATGAATAGTTACACCCCTATACTTAGTTATTTTCTTGCTAACCAGCAGCTGCAGATCCTGCTGAGGCCAGCTGAGACAGGAGTGTTCTAGCTCACTCATGAACTTCAGGAGTCAGATGATATTTTTTAAATGTAAGGTCATTGGCATTTGGAGACTTCGTCATTCACAAGTGTAGCATTAAATATAATAAACTGTTATCTCACAGGGGTGAAAAAAAGCTAAGAAACTAATTACAGAGAGATGATACAGTTTTCACCCAACAACATGATCATGATCGTTACACAACCTAAACATGAGTCTCTGGTGGGTTTTTGAGTAAGCTGCAATAAGCAAAGGTGTTAACAGCATTTCTTATTAGTCTCTGCTATAATCTGCATACTGTCTGCATGACTTTAGCTGCACTCCAAAGACGAAACAGTCAAAAACATAAATAAACAGGCTGATTGATTGCCGGGCTAAGCTAGCAGTGCAAATGCAGGAAAGTGAGCGAGTTACTAACATCTAAAAAAAAGACAAAAAAACTGTTAAAAAGCTCAAAGAATGTTACCTTGACTGCGTAGTCAATGACACGCTTAACTCCAACCAGAACACGACCAGACATTGTTGAAAAAACAAATAAAATTCACAGTCAGCTAATGGTAAGTCACCGAAATGGACCTTCACCTTAAGGGTACAGTCAGCACGGAACTATTTTACGGTGAATCCACGGAAAGACATTGATGGGACCGCCTATTATTCTAGCCAATGGGAAGCAGGAAAAGGTCATCACTTCGAGCCCTGATTGGGTGAGATATGACAAACATTATTGTTGGATTCAGCTAATCGTACAGGAATAAATGATTTTTTAAAAATCTGTTTATTTTAAAAATGTAATAGTTAAAAATAGAAATATAAAACAAGAATAAAGACAACTAAAAAAATGAAATCTAAAAAAAAAGGTCGAAAAAGCATGTGCTCCTCAAATCTGTCACAAACAAATACCAACGACGAAAGGTTCCGCATTATGTGGGGCAAAGTTCATAGCTTCTAGCTAAACGGGACTTTTTCTTAAAATAGAAAAAAGAAAATACGACTCAAGCGTGACATCAGGACTGTCATTGTCATTGCACAACTTTGTTCATTTTTTTTTTTATTTCCAGGTAAAGAAAATTCTACCTTGTTGAGATAACTCAGGGAATTGTTTGGGAGACGTAGTAGTAGGTATTACTTTATTTAACCTTATGCAACCAGATACAGACTCATTAAGATCAGGATCTCTTTTCAGGATCAGGATCTATGACAAGGGCCAATAGGTCAGCAGCACACAGCTAAAAAGAAAAGAAAAAAAAGAAAGACAAATACAATTACAAATGAAAATTAAAAAAAAAAGCAAATGTAGCACCATGACAGTAATATTACATCTATATAAAATGATAGCTAAAGGAAAATAGTTCGTTAGTCAGTCAATAGTTATTTGTGTTAACTGTCAGGTGTCCAAACACTTAATGCATTTGTATTGCCACGATAAATGTCAATGCACGTGAAAAAGGGTTTTTTGCTTTTACGTTGTAATAAGCAGTAAATATCTATCTTTTATTTTTTTCAAAGATTTTAAGTTAATTTAATTTGTATTTAAAATATATTTTTTCTTATCGTATGAAAAAAAAAACAATTTCCGCAGTAAACCTGGAATAATTTTGAAGGAATTATGACGTGAAAATTTGCATATGAAATATCTTTAACCTGAAGTCGTTCTTTATTCACGTTTTTGTGTAAATATGTTTAGTGGTCGACTTTTCCGCTGCTGCGCCATCGCCGTGTCGATGCGTTGAGGCACCGCACAGATCAACCGCAGCTCTGCACGCGCTGCCTGCTGTCACCAGTGAACAGTGAGTCACCTCTGAACAGCCAGCGGCAGCGGCGGCCTCCATTTTAACTTCGACACCGAGACATACCTCACGTGTCCTGGGCTGTCTCTCTCACATGACCCGAGTGTTTGTTCCCGTGATCAGCACTTCCATCTCCGCCTGTGTCACCGAATATCACTTTTTATTCTCACCCTGATGGATATGCTTGAACAGAGTCTGGACACCGCAAGGTAACCGAGACTCGGCCAAAATGGCTAACTGAGACAAGCTAGCTTTAGGATGCTACTTCACCAAGCTAGTTTACGTTGCTAACTAAGGCCTGAACTAAAACAAGAGTTGTAAAAAAATAAGTTTATTGTGTGGACTTCCCTTCAAAGAGAAAGAAAGTTGACTGACGTTTTCAAGCAGCCTAGATGACTAGTTAAATGAGTAACAGCTAATCTGCTAACGTGAAAAACACGATCATAACTAGGTAATAACAGTAATTAAAGCAGCCAAGATAGCCGTAGCTAGCTATTAAAACACATACAATTGTATTAAGTGCATTTAAAGATAACCCGACCCACCGGGTTCACGATGTTTTAGTTCAATAAACTTATCGTTAAGATTGACATGTTTATTAATGCACACGAAATGGAAGTAATATTAGTCTGATGATGATAATAATAATATAATAATAATGTAACATATTAATTTAGCCCGTTGCATCGATTTATGAAAATAATTTACTTGTCTTGTGCATTTAATTTACAGCCAAGAAAAGCAAGAAGAAGAAGTTGTGCAAACTAGTGAAGGTAAGAATATTTTACATTAGGTTTGACGTTGAAAAGTAAAGAGCTCAGACGATCTAGTCGACAAGCGCTGCTATTTACACAGAGCATAAAGTAAAGCTGACACACGTGTCGCACTGTAACATCCAATATTTTATATTTTCCCGTAGTTTTTTGACACTTTCTTTTATCTCTAAAATTAACTACTTTATCTTTTTTTTACTTTTATTTTCTACGTGAGACGGAACAGGGGAAGAGCAGGCGGCTGTGGCTATAGCCAGTGTTCAGCAGGCGGCAGCATTTGGTGACCATAACATCCAGTATCAGTTTCGCACTGAGAGTGGCCAGGTAAGAAGTCTGCGTGTCACTGGATGACACCACCGATTGTTGTTGCTGTTGTTGTAACTACCATTTCTGAACCATTTTTTTATATGTATAAAACAAAACCAAAACAAACAAAAAAATTGTGATTCAGGTATGTTAGGAGTCTAACTCAGTCCTGCCACCTTAAAGTCCTACTCCAAATCATCTTTTGATTTATTGCAAAACTGTTCCCAGTGGTCTTTTAATTATATTTATACCATTTTTTGGCAAACAAATAAAAAAAACTGTTGTTTTCCAAGGGGGTTTTCCAGAAAGCAGGTTATGTTAGCTCCCACGGTAGGTTTGAGGCTAAGAAAGTTTATAACCTCAGCTTTCAGTTCCAAAAATGGAGGTATGTTTCAGGATATGTCAAGGTACCATAGCAACTCATGCTCTGTACATAACCTGGTCTGGAGCAGGTTTGGTTGAAGGTTAGTTTGTTTTCAGAGAGGTGAAGCAGCATGGCGTGTCCATTTGAAGATGATTTAGTGGATGAAGAAGCTCAGATAATACTTTTTCCACCATGAGAGGGTGATAAGACCACGTATGGATGTTGGAAAAATAAACCTTTTACTTTGATCTAACTTAATTATTTGCTTCAGTTAAGACAAATCTTTTTGTTAAGTCAGCTTAAAAATAACATGTAGTTATCAGACATTTATTTTACTTTCATTCAAATTAATTCAGTTAAGTAGGTGTAAAGTCCCCTACACACCGGGACGAATATTCGCCATGCGTTATTCGCCAGCGTTTTTCGCCACGTTTTTTGTGTTCACACCCCGGCGATTTTTGCTGACGATGAGCCGAGCGAACATGCAATTTCATTCCCTGACATTAGATGGCGCTTGATGTAAAACAGGAATACTCCTGTACACAAGGTGGCGCTGCGCAACTTTACGCTTCTTAAAGTCGCTTTTCACTCAGACGAAGAGAGCAAGTATTTACGCGCTTGTCAGAATAATACAAAGAAAACATGAATATTTCAAGCACCAGTTGCTCCAACTGGTGCTTGGTTCGGGGATATTTTAGAATGTCCATCATTATTTCTTCGCGACAGGGTAGACGCTACTTGGCGTCTATCTTTTTCGCTGGTATGTGTGTTCAGAAAGGCAGTTTTGTGTTTGAGCGCCCCCAAGTTGTGTTTTACTGTAACTTCAGAAGCTCCAGACACGTGTGCAAAAGCGCCATTCTCATTGGTCGTATAGTTTTCGACGCTGCGAGTCAAACCAAAAAACGAACCCGAGGCGTTTTTAAAAAGTGACGCTTTGATGCGTGGCGTTTTTTCGCGTCGGTGTGCACACTCACATTGGTGCCCCTTGTTTAGTCAGGAGGCGTTAAACGTCGGCGAATATCGCGTGCGAAATTCGTCCCGGTGTGTACGGGCCTTAAGTTTGGAGCCGCTGTTAGATCGGCACTGCAACGATTGTGGGATACCATTCCCTTTGCCTGTCTGGACGGATTTGGGTTTAAGTGTGGGTTTTTGACCAAATGTGTTAAGTTGTTTAGCTTTTTTACTGTGTTTTACCGAGTTATTTTGTCCTACTATGCTTACGTCTCTGCACCATGAGTGAGAGGGAGGGGGAGGATGACGAGTTTTTATAGCACCCCTACCATCCAGTGATGCAATGACAATGACGGAAAATTCTTTAATGAATTTATGCACTCTGTGCATTTTTTTCCCCGTCCTTTTTATTTTTATAAAAATGAGCATATCTGCTCATTATATCTGCTTATCATTATCACCAAGATCAAAGAAAAGGGTTTACACTCTCTCCTGCTAGCTTAGAGCCCCTCACAACCCCACACTAACACTAGCAGTGCAACCAAAATGGAGAGCAACTGCACAGCTATCCAACTGTAAAAACAAGAAAACAAAGTTATACATGGATCTATCTGTCTACATGTGGATGCATCAGAATGGAGCAGACTCAGCAGAGCAATTTTTTTATTCCTACGTCAATTCAAATGGCATTTATTTGTCTGTAACAAGGATTACCAAAAGGCAGGAAACCAGGCTTGGTGGCAGAAACTAAAACATTCAGTAAATAAACTGAAACATGACAAAAACAACAACAATGGAAAACCACAAAAAAAGGTGATAAAGCAGATGACCTGAAAACAAGACAATTATATAGCCAGAGGACAAATAACAACAATGAAAACAGCTGTGGATGATTATCAACATGAACTAAACCACTGAACCCTCACAGTCTGCTCCTGATTAACCACAATTTGAATAAAGACATTCTCAGAAATGCATTTTTAACCTTAATGTTCTTTAAATATGTCGTCCATAATGAGAAAAATGCTCCAAGACTATGTTAAAAACACCAAAAATACAATTTACATTGAAATGGGTCATTAATGAGTGGAAATGAATGATTCAAAATGTATTTTCACATGTTTTGGAAATAGTAGAGCAACATACAGTATTGTTTTTTAGCCCTCATTTAATATCTTGCAGTATTTTCTGTACTGGATAGGGATGTAAAGGAGACAGATATGTATCGAAAAATGTATCTGGCACTGGGAGTAACAGCAGCATCAGTTGAAAACCACATATATAAACAAGGTTATGTTGGTAAAACCGTTTAAAATCTTTCAGGAAGTAAAAATTTCATTTCTGGCAAACTATTTAGAATAGAATATAATTCAAGTATATTGTCATTGCACATGTCTCAAGTACACAGCAACGAAATGCACTTTGCATCCATCCAGAGTACTTTGGCTGTAAAAATCTATATACAAATGTACATTTTTAGTTTCTCTTTCTGTTTTGTTGTCTACTGACTTATCAACATGTGATGTGAGCAATACCGGTGTGTTATGTTGAGGTTGTGAGGGGCTGTAACTATCAGCAGAGCATGTAAACAGACGGATGACAGAAAGTAGGGGTGAGCTTATGCCGCGCCAACGGCCCCGCCCACAACTCAGAGCCAAGCTTCTAATGAACTACTGCTGCTCTGCAGAAACTATGTCCTAGAAAACACCGCAAGTTTTTAAATTTTGCTTAAAAACGACATAGTCGTAATAAAAAAAATAACCTGGGAATGCTTTTAAAGGGCCTATATCATGCTATTCTTAAGCCTCTTATAGTAAGCAATATCAGAACACAAAAGAACACATTTTTAATTAAATATTTGTCATTTTTCTGAGCTCTTTTCCAACCCTGAAGTAAGACGACCCGATCTCTGAGGCTCCGCCTTTTCGCTCCTTGTGGGTGCCGCCCATTTCACGATGTCAACCTAGACATGTCACACTTTGGGGTTTCTTTTCGTGAGGAATGAACACTTTAATACACTTAAGAGCTCAAAAGGCCCTCATAGACCCTTTAAAATAGATCAAAAGACGATGGAAGAATACCTTAAAATGTTACCTAAGGATTGTGTGCAGAAATCATACCTGCATTTCATAATGATCCTGTTAAAATATGGATAAATGTTGTTGATTATCTTCATAGTATAATGTGCAAACATACTTTTAAACAAAGTAGTCAGTTCTGAGTGTGATTAGATCTCTGTTTTACAGACTGTGGAAAAGCTGCTTTTTAGATCACAGTTTCCTTCTAAGTAAAACTGTCTGTAAAGGTTGAGTTCTCTTTTTGATTTATTTTACTTGATCTATCCCTGTTCTCTAAAGTTTACAGAGCTGTAATCTCCAAAGTGTCTGAAAGTATGGGTTTGATTTAGGCTTGATAGTCCCACAGCTGGCCTGTCTCTGTCATCAATGGATTCATGTCCTTCAGCATTCTGATTTCGTCTTACATCTCTGGGCCTTTTCCTCTGGTGGTAATTAACTCAGTGATCCATGTGGCTCATTTGGTGTAAACAGCTCTAGCGTGAACAATCATGTGATTCCAGTCTGGTCTGGGATTGGCATGCAACCGCTGTCACATGTCAGTCAGGAGGCGAGTCACATGATACAAGGATACAAATGCAGATTATCGGAACAAACAAGCTCATTTTCTCAACTGGGTTTCAAAATTAAATCAGGCACATTCTGAAGCGTAAGCATATTGGCAAAGATGGTAAAAGCAGTGCACCGCTGTGGTTAGGATCATTTGGATACTTGGTGGAACGAAAGCTGCAAATATGATTAACAAATCTACAAGTCAGGTAAATCTTAATCTGTGCAGAGGACATCCTTTAAATGCAAAGCATGTGGTCGTTTTCTCTAAGTGTTTTAATGTCAGTTTTTCTTATGAGGACTTCTTTGTGCTCTGCAGGTTACGTATCGTGTTGTCCAAGTGACTGACCAGCACCTGGATGGGCGAGATGATGCTGGAGGAGCAGTGAGCGTTGTCTCCACAGCGTCTTTCACCGGGGCTCCTCAGGCTGTGGCTCAGGTAAAGATTTAAAAAACTCAGTTGATGATGTGGGACGTGTGCATAAAATAATTGCAATGTTTTTATGTAGACAAGATGACATTTTAGATTGTATTTTTCACAGTTCTCCTAAACAGATGAACTAGTTTTGTTCTTTTTTACACTTTTGTCTGGCATGATTTTCCTCAAATTGTTACATAAATAGTTTTTAAGCAAACTACAGACACATACCAGGCGTCATAGTGTTTAATGTCCAATTTGGAATATTATTTTAGAGCTGTAAGTGTTTATTAAAGCTGTAGAGAAATTAGAAGTTTGATTGGAGAAGTCCAAACATCAAATCTTCATTACCAAAAGGAATTTGGTTCCGCTCTTTAGTTACCCGTGTAATCCCCTTCCAGTCAGATCACACCTGTGAGAATAGTGGTTCCTCTATATTTCAATTACATTTTATGACCATTTTGCTTTTTAATTGATTTCTCTCTTGTTATTCTCTCTGCTGCTTGGAAATGACAATAACTGAATACTAATTTATTCTGTGAGATTAGTTTGGAGCACCCATCACTTTATAGTCTTTGTGGTGATACACTGACACAATATCTCCGTCACTGTGCTCTAATGAAAGGAGACAACTGACTTTTTTCTGCAGAAAATATTTACAGATGCAGCAAAAGTTTCTGCTTTCTTTGCTAGTTTGTTTTTATGAAGGAAAAGTTGGAAAAACTGGTGAAAAATGTCTTTAAAGTCCCACTCCGATCATCTTTTGGTCTATTGTAAAAGCATTCCCAGTGGTCCTTCAATTATGATTATGCTGTTTTTAGCCGATCTCACAAAATCTTTTCTAGGACCGTTTCTGCAAAGCGACAGTAGCTCATTAGAGTTATGGGCGGGACCATTGGTGGGGAGCAACCTGGCCCCCTTTCACCTACCGATTGCTGAAAGCTCTCTGTTTAAGCGGAGCAGGGAGCTTGTAGCCCTCCTGGCCCCTTTTTTTACATCCCAAAAAGCTCTTTTTCAAACTTCATCTTTTTGTCTGCTTCTGATTCACAACAATTTTAATAAAAAAATACGTAGAAATCCAATTTTGAGATTAATTTCTTAATTATATACGTCCTACATTACCAGAAAAATACCACAAAAACATGTTAAAAACACAGAAAAAAGATTTTCAACAGGGGGGTGTAGTAGAACTGTATGAGCATTCCACCTGTGCATGGTTGTGCATTGATCTGATATGAGCTCACAAAGAGTAAATTCAGAATTAACGATTTTAACAATAAAAATAGGACTAAGCTGTGCTACGTTCATGTTTTTAATGGTCAGTGGGAAACTGCATACTGTTGCGCGTGTTTGCTTTTTTTTTCTGAAAGTGGCTGGGACTCTGTTCTGCTAAATGACTGAAGTGTGCATCTGTCTACAATACCAGCCTGATGAAGTCTGATTAAAACAATGGGAAGATTCAGATGCTGTTTGGGATTTTTGTTTAGCCAAAACATATTTCACTCCAGGTTTGAAGCACCTTTAGTGACAGAGTTTCCTGAAATTGTTTTAATTTGCTGTAGACTGATTGTGTTCTTGTTTCTCCCTCTAACAAGATCTCTGCTACCTTTTTCCCTTCTCTTTATCCCTGCTGGGAAATTGTGCCTTGTCTTGCTTGGGGGTCGAGCGAGGAAAGCAGTATTGAGTCTGACAGAGAATGAAGTGTTGGTGTTCCTGCTGCGATTGCTCCATTGCAGCATGCTCAAGCCTCTCCCCTCGTTCTTTCTGTTTTGAATCAGGCTGTGATCCAAAACCCTTTCAGCAATGGAGGAAGCCCAGCAGGAGAGGCGGTGGGAGGGGAGACCCGCTTTGCTTACTTCCCTGCGACTGCGGTGAGCGACAGCACCGTGTCCGTGCAGGCCACCGCAGACCCCACGCTCACGCAAGCAGGGGGTGAGTCTTTGGTCCTTATTTGTGACCAACTGGAGGGTGTTAGTGCACCTCTTGATTATACATCTGTACTAGGCCTGCACACTAAATCGCAAAAGATGACGCAAATTGCGCTAAATGGTTCCCTTAAATGTGCTCAAACAATCTTATGGCAGCTTGAAGTATTTGACAAATCGAATAATCCCTTTATGCATTTGACCAGTCGGATGGAGATGTTTGACTCATATGTAGACTAGGGTCATTTAAGTTACGTTGACACTCATTTAAATGACACTGTTGCAGTGAAATGAAATTGACTTTTTGGTTGTTTTGCTTTTTGTTTATGTATCGCAAGTTATATCGTCATCGCAATATTGATCACTAACATTACAAATTGCAAAGTTTTCCTCATATCGTACAGCCCTAAGCTGTATTAAAAACAGCTAACATTCTTGCTGTGGGTCCGGAGTTTATTGTCATAGAAACGGGAATCTTTTCGTTGTTGGGATCTTTACTTTTTCAGATAAAACAAATATAACAGATGTGAGTCGTGTCATTGGTTTTGTTGGAATGAACACAATATTTACCACACAAAAATGAAAATTCCTCTTGATATGTGATTTGATTTGGTCAGAAAAAGATGCTGAGTTTCCGGATGTTGTTGAAATGGGTGAAATATTGTTTTCTGAGTCACATGCTCTTCTGTTCTTCAGTCCTTCGGTCATATGTTGTTGTTTGGCTTCCCTCACAAGCCACGTGTTTCAGTGGAGGTTTTCCTGTTGAGGCCGATGAGGAAATCATTTGATGTTGGTTTTTTGTCCTTGGCTTTGGTGGTTGCTGTTGTGTGGTTAACCTGGCAGCAAGTATCTACTTCCCCAAAGCAGTCACACCACACGAGGCAGACGTGAAAGCACACACTTACTGAGCCCAAGCACTTCTCTGACCAACTCTGTGGCATTGTGGTGGAGTGTCTACCCTGAGACTTGAAGGTTGAGTTCAGATGTTTCCCTGCTTGACACTCAGCATTAAGGGGTAGGATTGGGGGATTAAACCACCCAATGGTTCCTGAACGCAGCTGTGTCTGCAGCTCACCGCTTCGCCTGCGGATGAATCAAATTTATCACACACACACAGGTGTGTACCGACAAATGGGACTTTAACTTTCTCCCAAAAAAGTTTAAAAGTCAGACCATAAACTACTATAAGATGTTTTATGATTTTTGAAATAAAATTCTAATGTGAAATTGTAGATATTTTGTAGAACGACACTTTTAGTTTTACTTTTCTTTATTTTCATCTCCCATTTGTTAGCTTTAAGATGAAATCTTAAGCTCTTTACGAATTTCACAACTATTTGTTTCAGTCTTTTAAAAACAAACTGGAAGTTGATATTCGTCCTATTATCAAATAAAACTTGAAGCAAAGAACATTCCAAAAATAATTGGCTAAAAGTTTGCACTTTCTTTACAGGTAAAGCTAAAAATAAAAGCTTATTTCTTGGTTGCTTTTTATTATTTAAAGAAAATGGAAACATTGCCATTTTAGACATGTGAACATTGTGTGATTGTTTAATCGCTTGCGAATTAAAATTTTGCAAAAGATTAAAAAAAAAGGCTTCAATCAGAAATAACATGCAAAATATATTGAAAGAAATAAGGTAAGGGAATGTGAAGTATGGAGCAAGAGGGATCCCCTGACAGCCTGTACTATAATAATAATAATGGATTGGATTTATCTGCGCTTTTCAAGACACCCAAAGCGCTTACATTATGTCCATTATTCATTCACTCCTCATTCATACTTGGTGACGGTAAGCTACGGTTGTAGCCACAGCTGCCCTGGGGCAGACTGACAGAGGCGTGGCTGCCATTTCGCGCCTACGGCCCCTCTGACCATCACCGGGATCATTCATGCACATTCACACACCAGTGGAGCTACACTGGAGGCAAGGAGGGTGAAGTGTCTTGCCCAAGGACACAACGACATTTTGGCTGGTGGGAGCGGGGATCGAACCGCCAACCCTTCGATCATTGGACGACCCGCTCAACCACCTGAGCCACTGTCGCCCACAGTACTCACAGAAAACTGGAGATTTTGCTTATTCTTTTATTTATTTGGCTAGGAGCCACCTTTAGTTTATTTCACAATTATCTTTTTATTCCACTAGTCTGAAGACGGCGGCTTAACTTAACTGACTGTTTTTTAACTTTTGACTCTTATTGAAGGCCGACACTTAATGTGTGTGAGGGTTAGTCAAGGTGTAGTACTGAGATTCATTTTTGATGATTCCGAGTTTCTGTCTTTGACTTTTCATGTCGGCTCAGGCTCTCAGTCTGAAAAAGCTCAGATTTGATGAAATATCGACTTTCGTTTTTAGATTGAGCTCACGGTCGCCAGAAGCACAGCCAAAAGTCGAGACACAACCTTAATGATGCTACACCGTGTATGTTGTTTATTGCATCCATCTAAGATCAATGAAGAGGCTTGTTTTGGACACGTAGAAACGTGTTCACACAAAACATGTGGTCTCCACGTATGCACAGAAGGAAAATGTACACAAACATCTGCTTATTTGGATTATTTCATCCATAACCGACTGATGATGTGCTTTGTCAGACCAATGCGTCACATCCACGCCCCCTTCACTGTTTCACTAACTCAGCATTGTGTCCGTTTGTATCATATGACAGACACGCACACCTCTCTGAAGGCCACATCAGTTGACGCACCTCTGTTGCAATTTGAGTAGAAGCAGCTCAGGCTTTCAGGCCCAACAGTCGAGCCTCTCAAAGCTTCAAAATGTTGCTTCGTTCCAGATTTGAAGAACCCGAAACATTACAACTGTTTTATTCCACATGGCTAACCCCACAACACCCATGACGCCCACAGGTCAGTTTTATGTGATGATGACGCCCCCTGATGTCCTCCAGACGGGAACGCCACGAACCATCGCCCCACGCACGCAGCCATACCCCGCGTAAGTACCCCTCGTCTTTTCTCGCTGCTGGGGAAACTGTATCCTCTTCCAACCACATGGAATTCAGTGAAACACGAGTCTGTCCTTCGTTTGAACCCACGCGGACATTTGACCTTTCAGGATTTCACTTTACTGTGTCATCTATCAATGTTACTCTGTTTATGCCTGCCTTCTAACGTTTTCTGTTTTTTTTCTAGTTTGTCTGGGGGGTAAAACCCTTCGTTATCTCCCACACTTGTATGCATATCTAAAAGCAGCAGCAAGTATCAGTAAATCCAGCTAAAAGAGCTCTTTGTCAGGCTCTTCCCTTTTCACATGCAGTCCTAGAGATTTTGTGAAAAAGGAAGTTTTTCCTATGTTGTTGCTTAACATAGCAACACGTTGGATATATATTTAGAAAAGAGCAGCCTAAGTGCTAAGAATGATGCAAGAACATAGAGAGCAACATGTAAACCTGTACGGTTATTTTAGTGAGGAGTTACTCAGTTCTCTGTTTGGTTAAAGTAAATCTACATTTCAGTTTTAGCAAAAATGTTTTCTTGCATTTCAATAAAAAAAATAAAGAAAGGATTATACCTACATTAATTAGTCAATTTTCTTAATATGAGGTGTTTATACGATATCCTTGATTTTGTTGCTAGTTCTGGTTGGAAAAAACCTTTAGGTGCAACTGAGAAAAAAAACCAACAGAATCCTAAGGAGCGACCCTACCAATAACAAAAATATCAACTTCCTTTTTACTGGCAGATTCTATTGTAGTTTCTGTAACTTAAAGACCCACTCCAATAAAAATGGTGTTTTTCTAAAGTTCTTGTGGCATTTTTCTGACAGTGGAGGACAAAGATTAAGAAAACTGAGCTTAAAATCGCGTTTCTAAGTTTCTTTATCCAAATATTGTGAATTAGAAGCAAAAATAATAATAATAATAATTTGAAAACAAGCTGATTTGTAACGTAGTCAAGCTCCCTGCTCTGAGCTCTCAGCTATGGGGAGGGGAAGAGGGGCGGAGTTACTCTGCCCCCACAGTCCACAAGTCAAAGGAGAATTTATAATAAACTACTTCCTCTCTTCCAGAACTATTTCCTAGGAAATGACAGTTTTTTTATTTTATTTTGGCTAAAAAGGAAATAATCCTAATTAATGATTTTTTGATTGGATGATTTTTTTTTATTGGAGTGGATCTTTAGGGGTTGATTTTTTTATTTGAGCACTTTTTCCTCAAAGAGTATCCGTGCAAATGCCGAGCTCTCTTTATTTCCCTATGGGATGAACAGTTGATGCTAATGGTGAAGGTCAGGGATGCGTTCAGCAATGTTAACCCACACATGTGAACAAAGTGAATGGAAACTCCTCACTCTATCTGCCATTCACAGAGATGAAAACGAGCTGCTGCAGCAGGAAGGTTTAAACTGGTGAGGACAGTTTTCACATTTCTCCCACACTCCTTTTTTTTGTCTTTGTTTTTAAGAGAAAACGAACCAATCAAATAAGATTATAAGAAGAGAAGCAGCTCACCAACCTCTGCCCCCCTATTCTCTCTACCCCTCCTTACCCATAATTCCCTGGATATTCTCCCAGTTCTTGATGTGTGAGACACAGATGTAGCGTTTGTTCATGGCCGACCTTCATTCATTGTTGTTAGTTATGCCTGTGCCAAATATATTTTCCTTTAGGACTTAGAAATTAGGTCATTGTCTTCCGTGGAAGCGAGTGGCTCGCTCCACTCTTTGTACAGTATCACTTTAATGTGTCCTTTGTCGTAGAAAACTTCTGTATTCTTTTAGCCTAGTTTTGAGCTTATTGTTGGATCTTTTTGAACAGCAATTATGCCAGAAAAGCAAATGCCTTTTGATAGAAAAACAGTTTCTACGTCACGACTGTAATATTTTCCCATCAGCTGCTAATGTCGAGTCCTTTGCTCAGTAAAAACCGCAGAGGTTTAAAGCCAAGGCTTCTGTTCCCAGAGTGTGTTCTGTTGCGGTGCTGTCAGTTTGTTAGGATAATGGCGGCACTAGAAGGGAGGCTAAAGGGGGTAAAAACGGCATCTTTCTTTCACCGATCAATAATGGACGATACAAACTCAGTTATTCCAAACCACATGCATTAAGTGCTTCAGCAGCAGGCCTGTTCTCTGCTAGTTCTCTGGGTTTCAGTAGCAGCAGGAACACTTCAATGACCTGTGAGGAAAGAAAAATCCTTTGGGCCCGCCCTGGCTGCTTTTTAGACAGTTCCCCCTGTGTTTAAGAGTAGAGTTGGCACTCATTTTACTCTGAAAATCCCATTTAGATATCCCGAGATACAGAGGGGAGAGTAATTTGGCTTAGGTGACCATTTTGAATGAAGCTGAGAGCAGTTGAATTGTGTTGATGGAGAAATACATTTGCTGTATTGTAAAAATGGGTTTTAGATGGAAACAGGACCAAGTAAAGATGAATAGGAAGTAGAAATTTAAGTTTTTTTAGATTTTTATCATTTTTTTATTGAATGAAATATCCCTAGAAAGTGTGCTGTTGGCTGTTGGTGTCACGGTGAGTGGCTGTCATCACTGGATAACTCAATTAGCAGAACCCTGTGGGGAGACGCACAGATGACAGACAGTGTTGTTATTAAGGATAGATTGCAATAGTCGATATCTGGTTGTTTTATTTCATTTTTTTATGGCTTTGCGATTTTACGGCATAATAAAGTAGCCCCCACGGGAAAGAGGAGAGCCAGAAGGAGGCGACCCTGGTGCCATTATTCCAGTTAAAATCCTTAAGGCCAAAGTCCCGACTGCATGTTTTCATTTCATATGATTGTAAAAGTTCCTCCGTGAGAAACGTTACACAATATCTGCGGCTTGTTGTAAAGCCAATTACAAAAGCCGCCAAAATGACAGATAACAGTGAAGAATGTTTCTTTTAATAGGCACAGGATTATTTCAGTTTGGTAGATTGTTTTGGACTTGTGCCCAATTGCCTTCTTTTCTCAGAGATGGGAGATATGTTGGCATATGAAAAGTGTTTTATGTCCTATTTATCTTCAGGAAAATGGATGGACCCCGAACGCCAAGAGATGAAAGGAGAAGAGCACAGCATAATGAAGGTGGGTAATTAGGGCTGATTGTAGCTTTTGATTTCTTTAGATTGTGAACACAATTCAGCATGGTTTAAAGGGGGGGTCTTTAAAAAAACAAAAAAATTCTGTCAAAATGGGCTGTTTTTGGAAGTCCAGATAACACAGCTTGTACTTGAAGTGGCCACTAGAGGTCACTGTTGAGCTTCCCATGTCAGGCAGTAACACTTAAAATAATTAAAACTCAAATCTTTGTCAAAAAACATAAATATAGATTTATTGTTTGTCATACTGTAAAAAAAAAATTCTTGATACTTTTTTATCAGTTGAAAGACGAAGAAGAGACAAGATCAACAACTGGATTGTCACTCTTTCAAAGATCATCCCAGACTGCAATATGGACAGCACCAAGACTGGAGCAGTAAGCGGCCTTTTAATTCCTTTTCCTACATCTTTCATTTGAGATTTCGTGTGATCAGACCTGTGTCCTTTCAGAGTAAAGGAGGCATCTTGTCGAAAGCCTGCGACTACATCCGAGAGCTCAGGCAAAGCAACCAGCGACTCCAGGAGAGTCTGAAGGAAGTGGAGAGGATACAAATGGACAATGAGTTGTGCAGGCAGCAGGTATTAATATCACTCTTTGCTCTTGGCTCCCAACGTGGCTTCAAATGAAGTTTCAGTGACTCCCATAATGCCCATAATGTGTAAATAAGGTCTATGAATGATAATTCCAAACCTTCCCTTGAGGTGCTTGAGTGTTGCAGATAAATAAATCAGCGTGTAATGTGTCAGCCATAGCCGGCTGCATATGTGGCTGTGAAGATTGTTGCTGCATTGAAAGCATTGGTATGCTGTGCAGTGCTCCTCAACAGTCACCCAGCCCATATGCATCTTCATTTCTCATGAACAAGCGGCCGGGAATCCATTAAGTCATAGGTAATCATCACAGCCTGACAGAAGAGAATCAAAGAGTTAACGCTTTCCTAATGAAAAGTGTAACTGGAAATTAGTGCTTTGAGAGACTTTGGGAGTTGTGCACACAGGGGGGGGTTGTGCAAGAACTGAGTGCATGCTAATGCACTTTCACATGCTTTTGAAATGCCGGAGCTGTGAGGCCGCTGCAACTCCCTCTTGAATCCTGGGCTTGAAAGGCACTCACAATATATTGTCGTCCCGATGCTCAAAGCCCAGCATCCCTCCTCCAGTCGCTCTTTGGACTGGCAGTGAAGCCCCAACTCACCGAAGGGAAATAAAGAAGAGATGACATACATCAAGATTTGATAATCCAGCCGGTTGTGGGCAGGGCCGTCGTTCAGCAGAGCTGCATGAATTATTGTCCTACTCCAGATCTTGGACAGCGCATAAGTCAGGAGGAACGTTCAAACCAGAAAGTTTGTTCTTGATTTAAACTGCTGTTGATGTAAAAAAAAAAAGAAAAAAAGGTTGATGCTGAGACTTTTTGTTTGTTTGTTCTGTTATGAAGATTGAAGAACTGAAGAACGAAAACGCTCTGCTCCGAGCGCAGCTCCAGCAACACGGCATCGAGATGGTCGGAGAGACTCCGCCGCAGTAAACGAGGCAGAGAAAGGACGAGCGAGGATCACCGCCACTCTGACATGTAACTGACGCTGTGGAAAAGCGGGCGAGCTGATTGGAAAAAAAAAAAGAAGAAAAAAAAAGGACTCGTGCAGACTCACTTTCTTTCTGCTGATTGCCTCCTTCCCTGGGTTCCAAGGTCGCGAACTCCTCACCAGCCATTTGTGGCTGCACTTGACTGTTCCAGACCTATCCAGATAACCACCCGTTGCAACTCGGTAGAAATGTGCTCCAAGAAAAGATGTCCACTCACCTCCATCAGAGTGCTTCGCCAGCACTAGATAAGAAACAGAACCTGTGCTGAACTTCCCCATGTTTGTATTTATGTAGCCTCACTTTTGGACTGAGATGCTCGCCATCCAAGTTTGTTTCCTGTGGGTTCGTGTCTTCTCCCCGGTTCTTCGTTTTGCCCTAGTTTATTGCTTTTATTCTGTTTGTGTTTATTGAGTTCTGTATTAATATGTTGTTTTTAGCTCATTTAATTTATTAGCCTGCTCGCTCACAGAAGCCTTGATGGAGACCAGTTACATCAAATCTCTCGCACCTCCGAGAATTCAGCGGAATTTTAAGCGAGGAAACATCAAAGTATGCAAATCATGATTCTAGAGATGGAAATATTGTGACACAGAAAGCTTACCTACACCCAAAGACAGAGGAGGAGCTGTGCACGCCGCTTTGTGTAAATACCACTCTCATGTTTTTAGTACAGATGTTACAGAATGTTAAAGCAGATGATCTCTGGGAGTCAACAATCAATAACTCATTAACTCCATGATGCCCTTTGACATCATAATTACCATAAAGTGTGTGTGCAATCCTGAAGCATGATTTGAAAACATAGACAGTGGTATACTTGAATCGATGGGCATTGCCTTGATTGAAAACTCAAAAAAAAAAAAAAAAAAACAGTCACCTGAGAAGTCTAGATGTTCTTTAATTACAGGAGGACACCAGAAGTGTGGTTTAAAGACGTCTAACTCTGCACTTTGCTTTCTAGAGAGTAATGTCAGGCCAACTTCTGCCATATTTCGGTACGCCGGGGTTTATTTCCATCATTTGTTCATGTGTGATTTCTGCAGCACGCGTAATGATAATACCAACATGCTTCATTTCCAGCTGTTTGCTCTATTTTGGTATCACATCTCTTCAAATGGAGCTCGGTGTGCCGCAGCGGCGGCGGCAGTGGGGGGGCACCCTGGAGAGCGGCGCTCAGAGACTCGCGGTGGAAGAGGAGCTCACAGAAAAGGCGGTGTTGCACTTTTTATCTGAGCACAACTGCTTCTCTACGAAAAAGACTCAGTAGTTGAGAAGTGGGACACGTGGGGATGATCTCATGTTTTCTTTCTCTCTCCTCCTCCTGCTATAGGAAAACTATAATTGGGTGTAAAAGTCAATGTTGACATTGTTGATGAGTTTGTGAAGGAGAAAAACACAACATGTTTTTTTATGCTCTGAGCAGCATGGGGGTGGGGGGGTTGTTCTTCTTGTATCAGCAGCTCAGGGTCCAGCAAAGCAAAAGAAACCCCCCAGACCCCGGCACAACCGCGGTTTTATATCTAAGACTCTCTAAGCCGACGGCTTTCAAAGTGTTGTTCTTCTGGATTCCAACCATATAGGAATGATCTGTGGTCTATCTATCGAGGCTCCTTGCCAAAGTGAAAGATACTGGTGCAGTAGACTTTTTTAAACCTCTGTTAAAGGGGAGCAGAGAATGTAAAGAACTGCATATGAAATTGCTGTGGAAGTCAAAATGTACATAAATGAAGGGTCACTCATGGCTAATTCTTGTTCTCTTGCTTTTCTTTTTGAAATAGCAGAGAAGAAGAAGAAGAAGAAGCTTCTCTGTGTAGCAGCCTCACTGTTCTCAGGTTAGAGACATCTTTTCTAAAGAAAATGGTGAAAAATAAAACTCACTTAATAATGATGATGGTCGACTTTGCTTGTTGCTCTTTGTTTGTCCTGCAAGAACAGACGCCTTAGAAATCATTCAAAAATTCTAACCCCTTTGGCAATTTTTTGAAATTAAACAAAATAAAATCTGCCAATAGAAGAAAACAAATTCTGTTTTCTTAAACTAAGATTATTTTGCTATTGAAAAACTGTCCGGATACGATTATTTTTCTTGCAACATAGAAAATAAGACAATTTTTTTTCTTAAAACCAGAGTCTTTTTATGTCTAAAAATTCAGTGTTTGCAGTGTAAACGATAAACAAATGTCTGTCTTTTAGGACAGGATTTCTGTTCATATGCATAAATTCAGATTTGGAAATGAAGTTCTTAAAACATCATGACTTGAATCAAAGTTAAAGTCATGAAAGTTTTGCAACTTTTATGCCTTTTTATTTTTTGTTAAAAGTTCATGGTAAGGTTTTTTTTTTTAAACAGTAGGGATGTAAAGGATAAAGATACATATAAAAAATCAATCTGGTAACCACAGATATGTAGAAGATACGGAAGAGGATTAGGAGAAAAAAAAGAAAAGGCAGAGAAACTTGTTTTTTTTTCAGAATTCTGACTTTAATCTCAGAATTCTCAGATTAAAGTCAGAATCTTCTATGCCCTTTTTTGTTTTTATTTCTCCATGGCCCTAATCATCTTCCGTAAGAATAAAATGTTGATTGAGAAGTAAGTAATATATTTCTGGCAAACTTTGTCAGCTTTTCTTCCTAGTGTGCTCTCTACTGTGTTTTTTCCCTTTTTGAGTACATGTGATGCAGGCAAAAAGACGCCCAATCACAAGTTTGCTTCTACAGAGTCAATAACAAAACAGTCTTAAAGACCCTAAATAGCTGTTTTTTATGTTTTGTCAATTTGTTTTTGCTGATTAAAAATTAAAAGTGTTTTAATTTATAGTTTTAAATGCTAATCGAGTAATACATATATCTAGATTTTTGTCATTTTGAGAAAAGAATTGGACTGTGTCATAGTTAGCCGAATCATTTATGGATTGATTTGTGGATCAGGATTCAAGATTTGAATCGTGAGAAGAAAAGATGCACAACCCTACTAATCAGCTCTTTTAGTCTCCATGAAAGACTAACAAAAATGTACCATTTCAAATCTTTCTGACAGTTTTTTCTGATCTGAATGGATCAGGAGAGATCTAGTAAACTTCCTCTGAAGCATTACAACAGCATGGAAAGTCCAGATGGTCATCTGCCGACATCCCTGGACATCCCCTCCTAACAATGTTTTGATCTTTCGCCACCTTCAAAGCTTCAAAACTTCCCTTTTCCTTCCCAGAAGACATTCTGACATGTCATGCAGAGGAAGGGTCGTGTGTCACTGATAACAGATGACTGCGTTCCACTCAGATAAAGGTGCACCAGGGTCCTGGCATTTTTCATGCTGGGTAACTGTCACTGCATACTGAGGGTGCTCAGCAGACCTGAACTACTATTAATAAAAATTTGCGTCGCTTTTGTGTCACCTGTAATGAAAAGGAAAAGTGTCGACGGTGGAAACAAAAGTCGTTTGTGTGAGGAATAAAAAAAAATCTGACTACAGGCATTCTAGATGCAAACCTGCATGAAGGGTGAATTAGACTCATGGGTGATTTATTTTTGCAGATCAATACAGCAGTGATTGTGAGAGCAGGTAATACCTGAGTGAAGCACCAATGATGCATAAGAGGTGAATCTGAGAGACTGAATTTGACGCTGCAGATCTGAAATATTAAAATCATCTTTTCTATAAAGTGGAAACACTTTGTGCCTTTCAAATTCAAGCTTTGAAAGACTAATGACGCGTCAGTATTATTTAGTTTTCCCCAGTCTCGAGCTTTCAAGTCTTGTCAGAAGTCATGAAACATTCAAGGCAGTCAGTGAGGCCGGCGTCTCTATGTCGCCGTCTCTGTTTGACATGGGTGATCTCTGATCCCGCGTGCCTCCCTGATTGGGACATACCTGCACTCTGTCTTTTTTTTTCTTTTTTGTAATAGCTCTTTGAAGAGGGCAAACTTGAATGAACTTAGTAACATACATTTTGTAAAGATGTGAGATTATCTTACAGAAATAATGTAAAATTCAGATGTTGGTGCAGAAGAATTCAGCCACAATGAATGGATGGATTCCTCAAAAGAGGAAAGCTTCTCCGCTCTGTTGTTGTTGAAATGACACTTATAGGGATGTGAAGCTGCAGTTGCCTCTTAGTCCTGGAGGATGTCCAAATCTAGCAAAATCTGTTAAAAGTATTGCTTCCTGATGAAGGTCACATGAACAAAAGCTGTCAGCTTTTTCAGTGAGTTCCTGCTGGCCAGCACTTTCCACTGCAAAGCCCCAGCTCCATGTCCTACAGGCTTGTTTTACCTCGGTGCCTTTCAAGCATCAACAGAACGCTGTTGGCGCCGTATTGTCCGTCTAAACCAAGCCCACAATTCCACTCTGAGGGCCATTAGAAAACGTTTTATTTCACCTGGAAGCAATGTCTTGTAGTTCCACAGTGACTCTTATTTCTTACTGAAGCAGATTGATGTTCCATTTTTTTCTAAAGATGAACAAATCAAGAAAGCAAACTTTGATTTTTTTCTTTTTTGAGCAACACAGAATCATTTTTTACATTATTTTTTGATACATTCATTTTGAATGTATCAGACTGTTCACTTGTGTTTAAAAAGACTTCGCCTAAAATGTATAAAATAACATTTAAAATGAACAAAAAAGCACATCCAATCATAAATCTGTTTACATTTTAAAAGAAAAAATGTGGTGTGTTAAATAAAGAAACATATAGGTAAACATATAATGCTTTAATTTTCCAATGTATTCACAAAACTAATGAAGAAGACGATAATTTCAAAAAGGAATAGACATTTCAATTTAAGTAATTTTATAATTACAATAAGAATATGAGAGAAGTTATGAATGGACTAAAAATGTAATTTTCTAGTCATTATTCAGTTTAAAGTAAAAGCAGAAAAACACAGCTAACCTTGGAAAAAAGAATTGCTTTAGCAAAAACCTTAGTTATGTTTTAATGTGACAAAAAGTGCATTAGATTCACGTTTTAAAGTTAAACATAGGATCAAAGGGAAGCCTCCCCCCCACCCACAAACTCTGCTCTTTTGTTCATTATGTTGTTCACAAGACCGCAAAAGCTCATTTCCACTTCAGATCTGCCAATCAAGGTTCTGTGAGTCTGCTTTGTTAAAACTTTATTAAATCATGAACGTCAGACAGAAAACCAGACTTTTTCTCAACACCAGATTTCTGTATCTACCTTTAGTCTTGATGGTTGGCCATTTTATAAAGGTTTTTCCGTAGGTAAAGAGCTTCATTGCACATACATTCGATTACATACTGCAGCATTTACATGTTTTCAACTGACAAATTAACTCCAAATTTCAGTAAAAAAAAAAAAGAATAGCAGAAGAGCACAATGAAAAAGCCACAGTAATAATTACACAAAAAAAATTGCAGCAGCAAATTCAAAATAATTATTTTGTCATGTAACTACTTTTGAAAAGCCTTTCTTAAAAAAATGTTTTTAAATAATTTGTCAAATTTCATATTGTGGAAATAATACATTTTTAGTACATTTTTAAGTCTCAGCAGTCATAATTGAACCCGCTGCTTTGAACTCTACAAGGCCCTGTGGGTCTGAAGGTTGACCTTTTCCAGTACATAGACGACCAACAGCTGCACAGCTGAAGTTGTCATGATAAATGAAGTCTGTCTCCAAATTCACATGCTTACGGTGTCCATGGCCCTGTGCAGAAGTGAGGGTGACCAGTGAAGCAGACACAAATAATGTGTGAACTGTCTTGCATCTGATAGGATAAAGGGGAAGGTACATGAATAGGGACATGAAGAGTAGTTTAGATCAAACAGGGACAAACTGGGGGCATTGCCCTCAGCGAGGAGAAAAAGAGGCAGAGTGGCGCCTGTGGAGGTGAGTCTGTCCGTCACACTGGTGCCTGGCTTTGTTTGGCTAGAAGATTCCCTAATGATAGCCTGTCAAGGGAATCTCAGGAAAATGTGGAAGGAAAAACAGGAGTTTGGAAAACATCTGATTCATATATTTTTACTTGACATCTACAACATACACAGTTTTAACTAAACAAATGACATAAAATCAAACTTTATTTACTTCTCATGCGAAAGCAACACAGCTGGCTTTATGGATTTTTTTTTATGTTAAAAACTAAAGGATATCTTGCAAAAATTATGACTAAAAGTCAACCAACCAAACTATACAGTTACTGGCCACTTTATTAAGTACTGGGTTTGGACCCCCTTTTGCCTTCAGAACTGCCTTCATCCTTGGTGGCATTGATTCAGCAAGGTACTGGAAACATTCCTCCATCCATATTGACATGATAACATTACACAGTTGCTTCAGATTTGACGACTGCACATCCATGATGCCAATCTCCTTTTCCACCACATCCCAAAGGTGTTCTATTGGGTTGAGATCCGGTGACTGTGGAGGTCATTTGAGTCCAGTGAACTCATTGTCCTGGTCATGGAGCCAGTCTGAGATGATTCCAGCTTTATGACATGGTGCCTTATCCTGCTGGAAGTAACCATCAGAAGATGGTTTACTGTGGTCATGAAGGGATGGATATGGTCAGTAACAACACTCAGGAAGGCTGTGGTGTTGGAATCATGTTTAATTGGTACTAAGGGGCCCAAAGTGTCCCAACACAATATCCCCCAAACCATTATGCCAATCACCACCAGCATACAAGGCAGAATGGATCCATGCTTTCATGTAGTTGACGCCAAATTCGGATCCAAAAGTGTTTATAAAAATGTAAATCACATCCAAACTGCGAAGTATATGAATATATTAAGCATAATATCTGGCTTGATGCTTAGAGGAAGAAACAAGATTGTCGGTATGTGTCCACATCAGCAACCATTGGGTATTACTACAGGATTCCCCAGATCACAGTAAACTGGGCCCCGCATCACATCTGTAATGCTAAGGTGCAGGACCACCCAGACCAGGGCAATCACATTGCAATAACCCCGTTTATTAAATGAGCATGGCTATGCTCCTGGTGAAATTCATTAGTGGGAAGATAAACTAAAAAGAACCAGGCCTTACATTGGTCCTTGGGGAACCCCACACCTAATTGTATGGACTCAGTAGGAGGATATACTGATAATTACAAAATATGTTTGACAAGTAAGATAGAAATAAAATCAGTTAAGAACAACCCGAATACCAATCAGCCAAAACCAATCAATTAATTTTTTTATTAAAAAATTGTAATTGATTTCTTTTCTTAAAATTGGAGAGGTGGATACCGGTATTTATTATGGATATTTGGATTCAAGAACTTTTCAACCAGAGGACAGTAGTATCACCACTACCGGTTTTGAGGCAGCTGGTAAAAATGACTTATCTGATGAGAGTAATTTATGTGTTTAGAAAGTCATATAATGTTTTCTAAAGTTTTGTGGGAATTGGGTCTAAAAGGCACGTAGTTTGCTTTAATTGGGAGAAAACTCAGCTAAGTGCCACAGCATCAACCGGGACAAAACTTAACAGTGTTCCTCTGCTTCAAATGGGTTAAAATCAATGTTTTTAGGAATAAAATGTAGTAGCATTGATTTACCTTCTAAAGCGGTTTGTGAAATCCTCACAAGTATCTGATGCTGTCATGGGGGACTATGTTGTTAAAAATTGTGTTATGAATAATATTTCTGCAAACACGGCTTTGGGATCGGTTTGGATTTGTTTATTAAGGTTGGAAAAGTGGAGGGTTATTCCTTGTTTGACTGTATTATGAATATACTTTTGTTGTTGTTGATTCTTGAAAATTATAGATGAACCATCATTTTTGTTATTCCCCATCTCCTCTCTGCTCTTCTGCACTTTTTTATTTAGCCTTTGATGCTTTAATTTCTCCATAGTGCTACAGCTTTAGCTTTTACTAGTTTTGTTTTTAAGTTGAGCTCCAGTATCGATTGCTGAACTGACTGTCAAGCTACTTAAAGTCTGTACAGTTTAAACAATTAAAAAATTATTTGCATCATAATTTTGTTCAGATTAAAGCTAATCATTTTTTTTCTGTATTTAGAGCAAACTAGTGTAAAAAACTGAAGGGAGCCTTGTGTGGTCTGTAAACCGGATCACAGGAATCAGCCGGGTTGCCAAAAACAAATGCACCATGCGCAAATGTATAATTATAGAGTGTGATTGCTTTTGTGAAGATTGAGCAGCGAGCAATTAATGCAGTCCTATAGCCTTTTAAAGTTCTCCCTCTCTCTCTCTCTTTCTCTCTCTCTCTCTCTCTATTTATTTATTTATTTATTTATTTATTTATTTATTTATTTATTTATTTATTTATTTATTTATTTATTTATTTATTTATATATTAAACATTTAGAGGGAAAGCCTTGAAGAAAAAAAAGACTGGCATTCACATCTGCCGAGTCACAGTTTGCCAATTGTGTCAAACAGAATTGTCATTGTGAGTAAAGCATACTGTGCTTGCTCAGAAAGGTTTAGAACGTCCTGTTATAAAAAATCAGAGAAAACTCCTCTAAAGTGAAAAAAGAACATTATTCTCTTCAAATGGTACAAATTTTGGATGGCTACCAGGAGCCCGTTCAGCCATGCCAGGCCATATTTGTCAACAAGGATGTGGTCACCCAAAGCCAGCATCCAGACCAACAGGGTTATCGGCACAGCAGACAGACTGACGCAGGGGTCCTGCAACATGTTGTTACCTAAGTGAGTCAGCACAGGCAATTTGGAAACACTCTCAAGGTATAATGAGAATTCAGATGGACTCTGATTTTATCAGCACAAACAGCCCACTATTTATCAGTTCACACCTTTATTTTTCCATTTGGTTATTTCATTTCCACCAGTATTGATTTTGTGTTTACCCGCAGACTGATTGTGTTGTGGGGGAAGTTTCTTAAAGCGACGGGTTAATTAATGTGGGGGGTGTTTATCACTGCTCTGGTGATAAGGAGGAAAAATAATCTAATGAATTTAGAATTCTAATTTTGCTGTGAAATTAACATTTTTATCCTTTTGTCGCTGTGGCTAGATGGAGTGGTTTGATTTCACTCCCTTTCAAGTATAAAGGGAATCTGAATGATGCAGATCAAGAAATGGAAAATAATATTTGAATGGAACAAGAGCAGCTGATGCTTCGTACATTCATCTACACAGAACAATGTGACAAAGTAAAACAAGAGAAAGATGCACCCTGGGCAAAGTAGTTTTTAACTGGTCAACTGTATTACTCATCTTTGACTAATGTACTGAAAAACCTTGCTTTATTTATCCTAGCTAGTAAATTTAATTAGCTTCAACCGCATGCAAAAGCTGAACATTTGGAAAATGTGAGGATAATTATTCAATTTGAGAGGTTGTAATTGCATCCTTAAGAGCGAGCAGTGGTTATCCCAAGGTTGCTGCTCCTCCATCACCAAAGATTTCTGTGGCCGAAATGAGTGCAGCTCACTCAGCCGTACAATGGATTGACCTGTGCTGTGTCGACCTTTGCTGTAAGGTCTCCAGTGTTTTTGCCTGGCTTGTTCTAAGATAAGTCCCTTTTTTTTTTTTTACAGATTAGAGACTGTGTCCGCAAAAATGACACAAAGTGTGCGGGTTTTCATGTGTGGAATTTTGTGTTCGGTCAGCTTTATTAGAAGCACTGACTGTGATTTGAAAAGTTCTTTTTGTTGCAGCGTGATGAGAATGAGGAGGTCAAAATTTCCCCAGTGGTGTTAGGTAACCCTAGCCAGGAATGGGCCGGGCCTCCGGCAGTGATGAGGCAACACTTGGTCAGTGTGTGTATAAATATCTAGGCTCTCTGCAAATCCGAGCATCAGACGGCGGAGGGATTGGAGGGAAGCAAAGGATCTGAAGAAATCCACTTCCTAACACATCCATCAGTGGAGCTGAAACAGTGGACGCAGTGGTGCTCTTCGGTGGCCCGACACCTATGAGAGAGAAAACGCATCAGCTCTAATCTTTAAAGGATTAAACTACCAAACCCAGCAGAAAAAATGAAGGCATTCAGCATTGCAGTTGCAGTGACACTCGTGCTCGCCTTTATTTGCATCCTGCAGAGCTCTGCCATCCCAGTCAATGGGGTAAGGACTTCCCTTAAACTCTCCCCGTTTCCTTATTAGCTATAAATGTTTTAAGATGCAAAGATGTGGCTCCTAAATGTCGATAACTCGTTTAGCAGGTCAAAGAGCTGGAAGAAGCAGCAAGCAATGACACTCCAGTAGCGGCACGTCATGAGATGTCAATGCAATCGTGGATGGTATGTTCAGTCAACTGAATGAATTAAGTCAATTACCACCAGCAAATTAACATTAGAGTGGACGAGTTTTCCCCACGGGGCAAGCTGACGCTCCTCCGTGCAGTGGAAAGGCTTGAAATGCTCAGACATGACACTGTGTGCACTTCTGTTGTCTTTCATGCAGCTGCCAAACCACATCAGGGAAAAGCGGCAGAGCCACATCTCTATGTGCACTATGTGCTGCAACTGCTGCAAGAACTACAAGGGCTGCGGTTTTTGCTGCAGGTTCTGAGGGGTCCTGCAACAACCACGACTCATTAATTTATTAGGCTTGTTTTTCCTTACTCTCCACAAGAAATTTACTTTTTTTTTTTCTTAACCTCAGTCTATAGTGTGATAGCCTACTGTTTTGTCAGAATGAATAATTCAAGAAAACAGAAAAAAGGCTGTTGGTTTTATTTATTATCTACTTTTAACCCTTTTTGTAAGCTCAATAAATTGTTAATTTCTGAAGAAATAGGTTAAATGTGTTTTTTTTTCAATGTAATTATTCAAATAAAATAGTTGCATGGAAAAACTGCATATGGTTTTGGACATTTATTTATTTTTAATACATATTCAGCTGTCCCGCCCCAAACACCTGATCTCTGAAACTTAGCAGGACTGGACCAAGTCATTCGTTGGCATGGAAAATATTTTGGGCTTCCTGGTTATGTCGGTACCTGCTACCAAATGGGGGGACTCGCCACTACTGAAGAAAGTAGCCAAACAGGAAAAACAAATATTTACATTAAAATATTCAGTACGTTATAGGAGTTTTAAACCACCCCTTGTTTATATTTTCGCTAAAATTGGTCAGAAACAAAGACTGGACTCCAAGTGAAGAAAATTACAGACAACCTTGACAGAAAATCTTTGCAAAGGCTTCATAAAACCCTGGAGAACCACCGCTCAAAACCAGTTTTGTTCAGTACATAAAAATCAATGGTTATATGGGTTGTGCAGTAGGAAAGCACATGGTGTAGTTGGTTTAGTGCATTTCCACATAATACAAGTAATAAAAAATCCATCCCTTTTTTATAATTGCCTTTTTTCCATCCATGACAATGTTTAAACCTATCTATTACAAACCTTTTGTCCTAATCACATGCAAATTGGACTTGATGTTCTTAACCAAGATGGTTCTCCCACAGGAAGCAAATAAAAAATACTTCTTGCCTTATTTTTTTATTTGCCTGTGTGTTCCCTTATGTTTGAACAACAAAAACACGACTCCACACAGTTGACATTAAAACTACATCATGATCCTCTCAGAGAGCCCCTAGGACATCCCAGCTCCAAATGACTGACAAGAGGTTGCAAATGTTTTCTCTCCTTTTAAAGGTGAAAATACTTCAAAACAACAAAATTATTGAATAACAGCAGATTCTCTGGTATCCTTTTTTTGTTCTGTTTTTTTTCCTTCAGTATTTGCAGTTTGTAATTTCAAAAACAAAATTAAATACTTTGTTAAGACTGAATGATGCAACATTCTCTACTTACTACTGATATGATACAGGATAGGGAGAAAAACAAGTTTTTTTGAGGATCTTTTATGTTTACTAAATGAAGCTCAATAAAAAAAGAAAAAGAAAAGTCTTGCTGTTTGCAAAAAAAAGCATTAGAGAGGGTATATCGCTGGCTTTCTCTCCTCTTCTTCCAATGAAATATACTGTAATGCCTTTTTATAAACCTTAATTCCATAGAATTAATCATGCAGATAAATATGTGCAAAATAAAACCTTCACAGATGCCTTAAACTGTATATTTTAAGAAGCACAACTCTTTCATTTGCTATTTTTATGGCTTATGTTAAAAACAACAATAAGCTTCACATAAGCTATACTACCTTATAAAATATCTTAGCTCACCAGTGTTATAAAAACTACAAATAAAAAAGACAAATAGATAAGAGAAACAAGTAAATAAGCTGTAAATAAGGTAGAAAGGGAAACAGTCTCATATGTGCGCAGTTCCCTTAATTGTATTTAGCAGTCTGATTACTTTGGGGAAAAGAAGAAGTTAAGCAGCAGTGTTGCACTTGATTTGAGGTTCCTGGATTTTTTCCGCTCTCTGTTTATGGATGCTGTGAGGTGCTCTCATAAATCATAACCTCACCCAAAGCGGGATCAAGTATGCACATCTTGTAACTTCATAATACACTTTTGTTTTTTTAACTTCCTGCTTCTACTTTAGTTGGTGACCTTCATGGTTTCAAAGCATTTAAATCGCAGATTTGTCAAATTGCACAACAGTATTTCTGTTTTCGTTTCTACCAGCCACCCACTTATTCTGCTCAGGTTTGCTGGAGCCCGTCCCAGCTGTCCTCGGGCACAACCTGGATGGGTTGCTCGTCCATCACAGGACTAAACAACCATGCACAATCAGTCCTACGCACAATTTAAGATTACCACTCAACCAGACATATATGTTTTTGAATTGTAGGAAAAAAAGTTGAAACAAAAGTAAAACACAGGCCTCAGAAACTATTCAAACATTCACTTTTAGGATTTTCTCTATGTCATCATGTTGCACTTTCATTTCTGAGATAAAGTCAGATGATGGTAGTAGTCTTTGATTGATAGTAGCTTTCACGTGGTGGACCCATATTCCCATTAAAAAAAAAAAAACAGCATGTTGTTGCATGATACAAAGATGTTTACTTTTGACCAATGCATCACATTTTCATGCATAAAAATTCAAACTTTTTGGGTTACTGCTTTCAAGCATAATATAGTCATAAACACTGAACTACAAGATTTGTTGAACATGCATGTATTAACATTTTTAAATTAGTCATTTTCTGACATATTTAGGCAGCTGGAGAGCTCAGCTGGCTCCGCATGGGACTGGCGCACCGGAAACCATGTGTGTTTCCTTGGAGGTGGCATGAGCTTCATCAAGTGTGGGTCCTAAGGCAAGACCCTTCCTGTTGCTCCCTAACTATGTATCCACGAGGGGAGCCAGGTCTGGGTCTCCCTGTGCTAGTCCCGATCCAGGATGAAATACAAGGTTGTGTCAGGAAGACCATCCGGCGTAAAAATCTCTGCCAAACCAAATGTGTGAACCAGTGACAGCCAATTCACTGTGGCAACCCCTGGGGGGATATGCAGAAATATCATCATCATCATTTCTAACACATTTACTTGATCACAAACTTGTTCAGTTATATTTATTCCTTTTATTCTATTATTATTTAGTATTAAATGGCTTATACCACGCGGAATCAACTGGCTCTCACGAGTGGGTTCTCACGAGCTGATGTAGACAAGTAGGAACAGCCCCTTCCAGGTAGAGTGTGCGCTGCCAGCACCGCCCCCAAGCTAACACAAACTCCAACCTTCTCCATGGAGCTAACGGTGTTTGGCAAAAAGTCTTTCATTTTATATGCACAATAGGGGCATCCATCTTTGCAAAAGTTTGGATGTTGTTAGTCAGACATGCCGCCAAGGCCGACTCGTGGTTGACGTCGTGAAATGCCCGACACCCACATGTAGCAAAAGCGGGTGCCTTAGAGAACGAGTCGTCTTACGTCCGGGTTAGAAAATAGATCAGGAAAATAACTCATATTTATTAAAAATTGTGTTCTTTTGTGTGCCAAAGTTAGCTTACGATCATATACATGGATATTATTTACTATAACAAGCTTTTAAAAATAGCATGGCCCTTTAAAGTTTTGGCACAGTTTAACAAGGACGATTTACCTCACTTACAGGTATGCTGGGTTTTCATGCCACCATCATCAATTAGACTTCACTTTGAACCAAGTGCTAAATAGCCCACCTTCTTCTCTGCCAATCACAATCATATTTATGCCTTTATAACAATCAATAGTTGTTGCTCTCTGTATTTGTCGTCCCTCGTTCACCCCATTCTCCACCTGGATTGATGCTTTGGAGTGGTCTGCCCTCTACCCACCACATGGATTGTATACGAGTACTGGACAAAGCAATCGCTTCTTCCTGGCGTTCCAAACAGGAAGTACCTGCTGGCTCCAAGAAGCCAAATTTCAATATGTTTTCTTTATCTCAAGTTATTCAAGTAATAAACTGACCAAACAGATGACTCAATAAAAGCATGCGATGCCCACTGGCCCCCACCTCATCGTTTGATAGACAGATTCTCCTGAGTCCACTTTCAGTTGAACAAGCTTACTCCTGATTGGTGACGGTAGTTGCAAAAGGACATTGACTCAGACTGATTCGGACCAGTTGCTTTTTGTCTGGCTCCAACATGGCAACATCTGTATTGTGGAAAAATGTCGACTGCATTGGCATTATTTTGCTGGAGCTGGAAGTAAGGCATTTATTTTCTGTGGATGATGTCACATTGGCTCTAGTTGTCTACAGTCAATGACCCACTGTCTGTGACTTTGGATCTGGGGTTTTGCATTTATGGTCCAAATTCATCCCCAGCACGCAAGATGTCATCAGCCCAGAGCCTTACCGCCAAAGATTGTGGCGTTATTTCTTGCACATATTTTTGTAACACTTCCTAACATATCCCCTTATTAAAATTATATAAATGTTGTTATTTCAAAGTTAAAAAAAGACAATGTTGGGGTGTTCAGTCCAACATCACATTACTGAAGCAAACATTTTGACAAAATGAATAAGTATCTAATTAGGAACATGTCTGGACAAGCAAATGCAACATGCTAACATAAATGTCTCAGTTCAGGCAGCTAAGTGGTGCGCACAGTAGACTGCACAGATAAGCATGCACGCACATACATCACCCAAAGAAAAAGCTGACAAACATATGTGAAAATGCTCTGTAATCAGTCATGTTCTGACTCTCATCTGCGCAATAACTGCTGCCAAATGATAGGTGGGCATTTTATAAATTACCATGTCTTTTGCTTATTGTCCTCCCATGCACACTGAAGATTAACATCCCAGCCGACATCATTTTAGATTTATTACATTGTAACAGCAGTCATTTGTACGTAGGGATGTCATTACTTTCACATGGATGCTGGGTATTTCAGTCAATTGGAGCTTTCATGTATTTGTTTATCATTGGTGTCGAAACAAATAACAAAATTATAAAAAAAAATGCAATGTTTGTCTCTTAGAAAAAAACTTTGAGGATCTAAAAGCATTTGAAAGTCACTGTTACATTTTATTAGCAATTATCTATTTTGTGCTGCATCAAGCAAGCTAAATATTTCAAAAAGCCCATTCGATGTGAGATAAAAAAACAAATAGAATCAAGGACAAAAGGCGACATTTCAGAGCTGATAAAAACTGACCCTCTATACACTTAAGATGTTTTAATGTAGAGTCTGGTCTGCCTTTAAAAAGTCTTTCAAATCTAAGTAATAGTTTTGAGAATCAAGACGCGGCTAATGTTTGATTGCTGACCCCCGAGGATGCCTCTTTGAATGGCAGCATCTAAGAGCTAAATAAAGTCTTAAAGAGTTTAGTCCAAGTTCATTCAATAAAACTTTCTGGTCGGCTTAATATCACCCTGTTCTGGCCTTTAATTTGTCGAAGATATTCAAAACAAAGGAGAAAAAAGTCATCAAAAGAAAATCAACATTGCCCGGAGCCAACAGAACTTCAGTAAGAATTTCTAATGACCCAACAAGAATGAATGCTAAAGGCATAACAAGCAGAATGATCCCTGCAATGTCTCATCTTTGTTTAGCAGTTCCACCCCGGGCCAGTCAGCTTATTGGATTTCATTCAAATTAGAGTTATCTCTGTGTGTGTGATAATGTGTGTGTGGAATTATCTGTGTGGGAGGAAGATGTGATGAAGACCCCCTTCTGGGAACACATGATGGTCAAAGGTGAGAGGCAGTTTAATTCCAGTACGATCGGGCATACAGCTGGCAACAAACAGGCAGATATGAAAGACTGAGGCGCCACACAATGCCAGCAGATGTGTGCGAAAAGCGTCCTTCTTTATGCAATATGGACCCAATGAGTAAATGAGAAACAGCTGTGAAATCAGGGCTATGGTCGAACAGTCAAATAATTACCCCCTCTGATCGTTTAAGTATTTTATCCAGATTTTTATAAATAAATTAAAAAAAAATGTTAAAGTGAAGTAGAGAAGTTTGTCAGGAATCAATGTTGCATCAAAAATTGCACTTAAATCTAAACTGTGATAAAGATCTGTCGCATTAACTGCAGCTGTTTCAAAATATTACAAAAAACACATTTGCGAGTGGGCCAGATGTGTGCTCATCCTGTTCTCTCACATAGACTATTTCACTGTAATGAAAACTAATATGAAATATTGCACCCATTTCAAGGTTGACAATTCAAAAAGAGAAAAGGAGCCACAAAACGGAAATATATGGTTAGAAGTATCTCAAACAAGCAGAAAAAACTCACTCTACTACCCACTTTTTATTTACGTTATTTTATTTAACCTTGAAAGAATCGACTACCAACAATACCAGGACAAAATGATTTCATTTCCTTTTATACAAGAAGGTCCAGACTTTACTTTGCTGAAGGCCATTGCAAAAGAAAAACTGAAACTGCTCTCTGCTGCATTTTACTACTAGTTGGTTTTCAAATACTTTTAAACCATTTGACACAGATTAAAGTGAGCTGTTAAACAGAAACTAACTCAACTCCCCCTCTTACCCTGGGTGCCCTCCTCCTGGGCGGGGACGGCTGGCCCCTGGTGGGTGGCTGCCTGGAGCGCGGGTCTCCCTTGGGGGGTCCTGGCTAGTACATGGGGTTGGGGCGGGGGGAAGCCCAGAATTTCTGGGTGGTGATGAAGTGTCTGTCTGGGGCTGTGGGCGCTCTTCTGGGGTGGGGCCCTGCATTGGGCCCTCCCGGCACTCTCTGTCCCCCCATGCCTCCCTACTCTCTGGCTCTGGGGGCCCCCGTGGCGGTCCTGCTGGCCCTTGCCTGGGTGGCGGATGTGATCGCCCGGTGGGCGGTTGTTCTCTATCTGCTACGGTTGGAGGGTTCTAATTGCTGCTGCTGCGGCGGGGGTCTCGGTGTGGGGATGACTGGGCACTCTCCCTCCGTCTTTTTACATTCCATCATCCATTTTAAAAGGAACATGGACACTCACCTGAGCACAGGTGTTAGCTCACCATTGTACAAATATTTTGCGTGATTAAATGAATTATTTCACACTAGTTGGTTTGAATGCATAAGTATGCGTGTGTGAACATTATTTGTATTGTGTACATGTTGACATGTGACGATTTTTGGAGCCAACAGGTATGTTTATAACATCTGAGTGTGTGTGTGGACAGGCCCAGCCCTTGAAGAGTTGTATTACATCTGAACCTCACTGTAATGAGTATGACCATCCAGAAACTTCCTGCTTTATGCTGCTTCATGCTTTTACCCCCCCCCCCCCCCCCTTCTATAATCACCCTCCTATCCCCCCCTCTCTAACATCCCTCTCTTTTCTTCCCTCCTTTCCTTTCCGTCCGGTCCAACACAAAAGATTTTCAAATATGATTAAAATAAAAATAAAGTTTGGCCTCAATTACAAAAGTTTATTCAGACATCCCTCTGATTTGTAAGAAGATTCATAACCCATGTTGTTAAAGTAAAATATGTATGAAAAAAATAAAAATAAAACACACTTGTGTGAAGCGACTGGGATGAGGGTCAGCACAGCTAAATCTGTGGCCATGGTTCTCGACCGCAGAAAGGTAGTTTGCCATCTCTCGGTGGGTGGAATGTCCCTGTCCCAGGTGGAGGAGTTTAAATACCTTTGGGTCTTGTTCACAAGTGAGGGAAGACTGGAGCGTGAGATTGACGGGCGGATCAGAGCGGCGTCCGTAGTTATGCGATCGCTGTATCGGTCTGTCGTGGTGAAGAGCGAGCTTAGCCAAAAAGCAAAGCTCTCAATTTACCGGTCGATCTTCGTTCCAATACTCACCTATGGTTATGAGCTATGGGTCATGACCGAAAGAACGAGGTCCCAAATACAAGCGGCAGAAATGAGCATCCTCCGTAGGGTGGCTGGGCGCTCCCTTAGAGATAGGGTGAGAAGTCCGGTCACCCGCGGAGAGCTCGGAGTAGAACCGCTTCTCCTCCACATCGAAAGGAGCCAGTTGAGGTGGCTTGGGCATCTAGTCTGGATGCCTCCTGGACGCTTCCCTGGAGAGGTATTCCGGGCATGTCCCACTGGGCAGAGGCCCCAGGGAAGACCCAGGACACGCTGGTGAGACTACGTCTCTCGGCTGGCCTGGGAACGCCTCGGGGTTCCCCAAGAGGAGCTGGAGGAAGTGGCTGGGGCGAGGGAAGTCTGGGCATCTCTGCTTAGACTGCTGCTCCCGCAACTTGGTCCCGGATCCGCGGAGGAAGATGGATGGATGGAGAAAAAGAAAAAACATACAGAAACTCACTGATACCACCTGGTGGACAGGTATGTTAAAGCAGGAACGTACAAAGGAGAATTAAAACAGGGATAAAGAAGTGGTATCAGGCTTTAGCTGCTATTTTTTAAAATGATTTAAACCACATTTATTAAATATGTCTCAAAAAGGAAACAAACGGAGACACTTAACAGACTGAAACATCTTTACAAGAATGAACTGAAACTGAAGTTCTCAAACAAACAAATTCATTTCCCCAATCTCAAATCTTTTATCAATTTTAAAATCTATTTGTAGAACTTGAATTGGATTCCATGTCATAGATGCGTTTTCAGAAGGACAAAGAACCCTGTCCACAGCTGAGATTGCAGTTGAATCAAATAGCTGAATTAATATACTGTAAATGTCCCTGCTACTGGAGACACTTAAAAGGAAGAAAGAATTGCTAAACTGAAGAAGATCAGAGTTGGGACAGTACGGAAGCGGAAAACAGTTTTAACAGAAAACAAATTTTATTTTGAAGAATAATGAATGAAGAATAACAATGAAGAAAATTCTGTTTAGTCTCTCCGTTTCCCGCACTGATTTCTCTGTTATAAGTTTCTCTATTTTGTGGTTATCAACAAAGACAGCGAAGAAAACATTCCCCAAAAGTTGTTTTGTTATTTTTCTTAACCGCGTGGTTTACTGAGCTCCGGACATTAGAGCAGCAAAACAGCCCAACTCAGTAAAATCTATTATGAATTGATAAGTTCTTCTGGTTTGACAGACAATCATCAGCCCTGGGTTCTGTCACTCAACCTCTTGTCTGGGGTTTTAGGGAAATAAAGGGAGGGGGTGCTGGAGCATGAGACGGAATTAAAGCATTTGAGGAGCGCAGATCCACCAATACATTAAAAATAGGTTTAGTAAAACAACTTTTGGGGAGTGTTTTTTTCTGCTATCTTTGTTGCTCACCACAAAATAAAGGGACTTAAAACACGTAAACTCCCTGCGTCTCAGTGCGAAAAAAGGAGAGAGCGAGGCCACAAAATATTCTTCATTATCTCGTTATTACAAGAAAACGGTAAAAAAAGGGGCTTTTTTTGGCTTCCATAGGACAGCTATTGAGCATGCATATCCTCAAGAAAGACACACATATCAGTTTTTAGAGTAAAGCCATGGAATTCACGAGACATGACATCGATTGCATTCAAAAACATTTTAAAAATCAGAAAATGCAATGTGTTAGGGAGGGAAATGGGAGTGTGTATTTGGAAAGATGGAATTGTACTACTGTTGTTGCTGTTGTTCTGTATTACTGTGAAAGCAATAGATCATATAATAATATTTGTTGTACTGTTTTCAGTAGTTCAAACCCTAGTGGTTAATGCTATTGTGCGTGGTTCCCTTGTTTATCTGGTACGAACAATAAACAAACAATTGCTGCTAAATGTGTTTAACGAAGTACTTAAAATCATAAAATCTAAATGAATATGGACTGTTATTTTTAGTTGTTACTTTACAAAACAATAATTTTGCTTTATCGTTAACTTGAGTCTTAAAGGTAAAATGTTTATAAATGTATGTTCAATCTTAAAGCAATTGATTCCTCTCCAGACATTTGGAATGTTAAGAGTTTCATCTGATTATAACACTTGCCAATATTCAGTCAATCCATCTGAATTTCTAGATTAAATTCAGACATAATCTACACCGAGAGTGGTATCAGGACAGAGTGTTTGCCATAATTATGGATCTGCTGCTTTCAGGAAGAGCCATGCCCTGCAGTGTGTGTCTGAGAGGAATACCAGGGTGGCCGGTGTCCTCCTGATATCAGGTGTGATTAGAAAAGACAAGGAAGGGAATAGACATTGTTGTTCCCTCGGTCTCTTTCTGCCTACCCCTGATTGCCAGATTTCTCAAAAGCAGGGAAGAAATGTGTTAACTGACTCGTTCGCTGATGAGCGACAACCTCCCTGCTGCAGAGCTCTTACCCAGCATTTAGAGGCCTCACTCTTATTGACTTGCAACTGTAATCCAGACCTTACCTGCTTTGCTTAAAGCATTTTTTCCTTCTTGGTATATCGCTTCTCTGTGCACCTTTATAATGCATCTCACTGAACAATTTACATTTAGATCACCCTTTTTCTCTTGCGTTGCACAGTGTGGCAAGATCCGTGTCGATACCGCTGTGCGCTTGTAAGGAGAATGGATAGTGCTGGTAATGAAGGCGAACCACCAGCAAAAACAAGCCGCCCGGCCGTTCCTCCGCCCGGCTTCATGCAGCAGCTGGAGTCGTTAGTTTTAATTAGCGAATGGGTGTGATAGAAGCTCCTCTCCTCTACCACCCACCCACCTATCCCCTCTGGTGGAGAGCAGTTGAATACTGATGCTCCTTCATACCCCGACATGCTTTCCTTCCTTTCATTATTGGATTCAACTGTTACAGCGAATGAAAATTCTGAATGATTTAGAGAGTCTGGCCATAATTTATCATCAGGTCAGCATGTTAATGCGAATTCTTACACATCCAGGTCATTAAGACATTCAATCTCACATTCAAACAGCTTCTGGATGATGGCTTTGTCTGACAACATTGTCAAGAACCAAGAAAGTCTAGTTGCCACTGTTGAAGGGTCAGGGCGTCATATTCATTATCTCAGTTACGTGGATGACCAAAGTGCTCATCTTAACTTGGTGTCAGTTAACTTTTCAAACACCCAATAGTGTCTGTGATGGAATAAATGTAGAATATCTGGATGCAAGTGGAGTGTGACAGAGAGATGTGGCTTATTTGTTCAATAGAAATAACATTCTTGCAGGAACAAGTGGATCAGAAAACTCTAACATCTCTTAAAAATCACTTCTCTTGTGCATCAGTGACCTAAACTGTACTGACACTCCACCAGTGACTGAATAGCAGATGAACAAAAGGCATAGTCCCATGCTCAATTGGTTTTATTGGGACAATTTAAAGCAGATTTTTAGCTCTGATAATGCCATCTTGGCGAGATGATGTCCGTAAATCTTGGCCATACCGATAATGGTCAAATAGGTGAAACAAGCCTTTCAGTTGACGTCAATTGAAGTGGGACCTCAATCTGAAGGTTACATGTTTAAATGTTGATCAAAAGATGATGCCCCATTTGTGAAAAACCTTGAGAAATAACATCATTTGGTAAAAAAAAAGAAAAAAAGAAAAAGGGTTTCTGTTATCTTAAAAATAAAGCCAAAAAATAAAAAACAGAGGAAACGTTTTTGCAAGTTGAAACAATTTACAATGTGGACTTGCCTGATTGTAAGACAAGCCCCTCTGTGGTTATTTAATAAACTACCTGTTTGGTTTGGCTTTTGAATAAGCACCTATGTCAAAGAGGGCCAGATTTGGTGAGGTAGAAATGTGTCAGGGCCAACCATTCAGCTGTTTGATAACATTACATTTAAATAAACCATTTAATGAACATTTTACTGCAATGACATACTTTTCATTTCTTCACATAAAGCAATTACATCTAAATATGTTTTTACCAAAATCACTGTCATTTTGTCGATTTTTTTCACACTTGTCGTGGATTGTATGTCTCTTCTGGTAGTGCCTTTTTATGGTGATGACAAAAACATAACTTGGCCAACCACAATCAAGAAATTGTAAACTTTTCTAAAAAGTGCTATGGGCCAGATATTATTGATTCTGTGGCAGGAGCCTGCAAGCTAGTTGAAATTTAAACATGGGCCACATTTGGCCTTTGGGCCGGACTTTGGAAATGCCTCGTCTTTGCAGACACCAAAGTATAGCTGTGTGGTTTCAGGCTTTGACTGAAACTGAATGTTGAATGGAGTCATGCGACCCAATGATTTCTATACCATGAGTTAAAAAAATGCTCTGTTCTTTGCTCTTTGGGTAGTATCGCTGAAATATTTGAGAAAAAAATCCCCTTGTTCTGTTTTGATGAATTATAAAGGGATTGTTGAAAGCAACTATACATGTTTTCTGGGCCATTTGTGAAAGGTATGAGCAGACCAGCTGGTGTTTAACCCCTCAGTTTTTTGTAATGCCTTGTGTTATGGACTCATTTGGAAGGGGGGTTGACACTTACAGGTACTATCAGTTTTTGGGTTGTCCTGGCCGTAGAGGGTCGTAGACAGAAGCGGCTGCATCTTAAAGAGAGGGCCCTGACGGGCCCCTTGTACAGTTTGTAGGGTTCGGATGGATTGAAAAAATAAAAAGTCCTAATGACACGCCTTAAGTTTTGTTTAAGTGTTTGCTACGACCTGTTGCCTGTGGCATACATCGAAAAACATATGTGTTAACATTTTTGCTCTATGATCTTGATATTTCATGCGGACCACCTGCATACCGCATCCAGGTTTGCCCATGTATTGCCCACATTCAGCCCGTGTCCACCTGAAAGGGCAGTTTTGACTAAGGCATTACTTCTTGCTTCAGTCTGGAAGCTGAAGGGTTTCTGCTTTCCCTCTACACACACTCACTCAAGTGGAAGAGAAAACAGGAATAGGGCTTTCTCAATTCAAGCAAAGCAGCAGATTAGTGTGTGTGCACCGATAACGTCTCCTGATATTTCTGAGCACAGGCCGACAAATCTCCTGTTTGCCTAATATTACTGTTGGTGGCATGGCCTCTCCAAGCTTTATCGATTTCATTCTTATTCAAAACTGCATTTGGAGGATTTGAATCCATACAGAACCGTTCTGCTTCAGCCACCCCTTTCCTCTTCATTGAGGCATATTCTATAATTTACATTACCTGTCAAATCTCCCAGTACCCTGCTGTCAAATAGTCAACACAGCCTTCGAGCCAGCTGGAATGGTTTGGTCTCCACCTTATCCTCACAGTGCATGAATGCTAAATGGAAAAGGTTGGCTGGGGATGTTTGGTGGATTTTGAAAGACTTATCTGAAAAAGAAAAAAAGTCAAATGTTGGAAAACTTCAAACTGTCTGCCGTTCCCTTTGGTATATAAAGTCCCATTTTAGTTCATACATGTGAAGCTTTTTTTAATTTATATATATTTTCTGAAGCTTTTTGACTCCAAGCCAAACTGGAAAAATCTATACAGAGTTAAAATATCTTTTACTCCATTCAATCCTGCTCTGGGAATTGAGAGAATCGTGTGGGAAAGGCAATACGTCTGAGGTGAAGCATATTCATCTTCTCTCCAGTTTGTCTCTGAAACTGAACAAACTAAACAGGCAATTTTTTTCTTAAATTGCGACATACAAGGACACACGAGGTAACAGAAACTATCCTGTATGTTTTCCAGGCGACCTTTAGATATTTTGCAGGTTCTAAAACACTCATGCATTCACATACTTTATTGCACATAGCCATGTCTTCAAATCTGCATAAATCATGTCAGCGGCGCTCAGACCTATATTACTCCTGGGAGGGCTGTGTGTTTGAATGCTGCACGGTACCCCCTGGTCCACGTTGATTATATCAAACGATATGCAGCTCGACTGGAATACATAAGGAGACAGAGCACATCTTCCCCCACGGCTGCATGAAGTAAGAACCCTCTTTATCTCAGGGCTCACTTTAATACTCCAGACTTCGGAGGAGCCACCTCAGGGTGGATAGATAGGGCTTGTCATTGTTTTACTGGCTCCCACTCCACTATGGAGCTGTATGGGCTCCCCTGTGAGCCCCACGTCAATGTTACAGTGCTACAAAACCACGCAGCATAGATTTCTCATTCCAGTTTCCCATTTCTTTTCAGCCAGTCTGGGGAAAGTTGTAGAAATGAATGTCACTCAGTGCAGCTGCGTAAATGTGAGTGCCTCAGATTAGTGAAAAAGATAGAAAAAAGAGAGATTATGAGATTTAGCTTTTTCTATCCTTCTCTGAATGGAATTTTAGTTTATCCATTCTGATTCTGAATTATTGTAGAAATATACCTGTAGAAAAAAGCTGTACTATGACACAGAGTATGTTGAAACAATATTTTTTTGTATGTGTGGCAGACCAGAACATAGAATAAATGTTATACAGTGATGCATTGGTGCATTTCCACGTAAAATCATAATGCCTTAGATGTCTTACTTGATCTTTTCACCCTGTAAGGGTCTCCCCTGTTTCCTGTCCCTGAATCTTTGTTCACATCCATCACCATGAATGGCTAGTGGCCTGAAACAAGCCTGCCCAGCCATAATGGATGGTTCCGATTAGCTGCCTCTGTGTATATGCTCGGCAGAACAACGGTGACTCGAGAACTGAGAGTTTTGTAATTTAAGAGCCACGTGTGACGATACAGGAAAGACGGATATAAGCAGAATCCTGGGAGAGCTGTGGTTGCCGCTGACGCCATCACATCTATAGGCAAATGTGCACGGGTGACTGCTCCAACGCCACCTCCAAAGCCACGGTTCTTGCACAACTTCGTTCACAACCTAAAAAAAAACCCAAAGAGCTTTGAGGTGCAACCTCCATCGATCCAGCATTCTTATTCCATTTCCTCTCGCCAGTTTTTGGCAAGGTCTTCCTTCAAGGCACTTTTTATTTTTCTGCTTGTTTCCCTTTTACAGTTAAACATGCTGCCCTGTGCTTTTTTTCTGTGGGTGAAAATGCAATTTAATTTCAATTCAGTTTAGATAGTAGAGAGTGTATTAAGCAGAGAAAAACGAAACATGACTGGGAGACTCTGCAAAGCGGTTAAAAAGAAATTTCTTTTATCTGAAAACAGGCAAGAAAAAAAACAAGGGAAAAAAAAAGAGAAGTGAATATGTTTTTGTAAATGGCACTCATGCTAACTTGTGGACATCTAAATTTCTGTGTAGGTCATCTCGAGAGGCTGATTCTCTTCAGAGGCTTTATTCCATGAACATAAGAAAATGACTTGAAGCCAGTGTTTAACGAAAGTCATAACTAATTAAGAAAAGCTGCCTCTGCTTTCTTACTCTCGTATGCATACAGCTTCCCAATTCTTTGCATCCCTGCATGCAAATCTGAACTTTTTTCCAAATACAATGCCTCAAAGGGATTTTCTAAGCAGCTCTTGAAAGCAATGCTTTAATGATAAAAACAGAACGCAGTTTGTTTTTTATGTCACCTTGCAGGGATTTCATGAAAGGTGTTTCTGCTTGTTCCTTGAGAATTTTAATCCAAGCTTTGTGGCTTTCTCTGTGATGACACAGCACTTTCCCTACAATTTGAATGATCAAATAACTTTTTGGAGGCACTGTCATGTATAGCACTTTAGTGGATTTGTTCATTTCACAAAACTAAAAGGCGGGGAGGGGGAGAATTCACACGGGGTGGGGGAGAAAGGCCTCCAGACGTCTCTCCTGCTCTCCTGTGGAAGAACCCGAAGAAGAGTTATTTATTACAGACACACGCAGCATCTCTCCATCCTGCTGATTCAGGTCTCCAGTGGCACTCCAGAGCATAAATCAGCAAACCTTGTACCTCATTCCCCAAACATTCATCCATCTATCCCTGCTCATGTGAAGTGCTGCACTTCTGCGTGTGTGCGAATCAACAGTCGCCGCCAAAAGCTCCACTCAGAGTGAAGGTTTTCCAACTGGATTATGAGAGCTAAATGGCCGCTGTGCAACACAGCCATGATGTTCTCAGTAGCATCAGCAAACCTCAAACAACATGCTGTGATCTGCGATCACTCCTGCATAAAGAGGAGGTGAAAGCACGTTGGGAAAGCGGGCAATGATGAAGCTTCTCCAGAAAGACAAATTGTAACACTCTTCTTTCTAGTAAGCCTGTGTTGATTCACGATGGCTATCTCCCACAGCTTACTTTATGATCTTAATGACTCCTCTTCCATCCAGTCAAGGACAAGAAGGCCTGTCTGGAGGGGAAGCCGGCCCCTACACCCTAATCCTTTGCTCCCAAACAGAGATGGAGGTTGATGTTCAAAGATGATAAAAGATGACTTTAAGTGACTTGCTGGTGTCCATGTAGCAGATTCTCTGGCACGAAATGGCAAAATTTCTTATCATAAAGTGCTTCAAATGTCTTTAAAAATTGGTATTGTATTTCCTTAACATTTTGAAATCAGTAAATCTGATATGATAAATACTGACGTGATCCTCAGTGTTGTCAGTTGGCTTTAATGCACTAAACGTTCTTTTAAGAGCTACATTTGAGTGTTTGTGTGAAAGTCTGCACTTTTCCATTTTCTTCATAAAATCCTTTTTATTAATCAGAAATTACACTCAATGTGTCAATGCATGCAGGGCAAAACAGATAAAAAAAGAGCCTTGTCAACATAATTGTCTAATTCACATTAGTGTCAATCATTCGTTAATAGATTTTTGGAGGAAAAATTAATTATTATTATAATTATATGACACCAAGTCTTTCAGATATTGGAATAAAGCTATAAAAGTAAAGGCCTGGAGCAAAATTTGTGAGGTTTGCACCGTTTTGACATTTCGCACCAAGCCTCCTCCACCTGTGGGTGGCGGACGTGCGGTGATAAACATTACCAAAAAAAGAAAAAAAACCTCCCTCCATATGCAGTGTGAACACCATGGGCTAAAAACACGTTCAAGAACCCACGTTTTGTCAAATGCTCGGGGTGTCCATAGTTTGGCCTCATAGATGCTTCACTCTGTCAAAAATTGGGTCCATTATGAAAACGGTTTGCAAGAAATAGGAGTTTTGGTCTGAGTTCAAAGTGGCCACGAATTGTTCTTATCTTCCAAGTTCTTCCACTATTTTAGGAAAAATATACGAGTCATGATAGTAATGATGGCAAGAAAAGTTGAAATCATTCTCTCTGATGTCTCACCTTTACCCTTAATATCTGTTACCTACACCAGCGTTTTTGTTCCTGAAATTGTTTGAGATTTGGAAAATTCAAGATGTGAAATTTCAGTGCCTGCCTCACTTTTAGGAAGAAATTGTGTCTGGGAAAAAAATAAAACCATCCAGAATATTCAGCAGAAATATCAGAGATGCCAATGTGTTATAAGAAAATACTACAAAAAATAGTACTAATGCACTATAATGCCTCATTGTGAACAATTTAGATAATGCAGATGCTTGGAAAATGTGAAATATTCAATACTGACTAAATATTAACAGAAGATGGCACCAGGTCATGATATTGTCTTCTATTTTAAAACTGATAATAAATATTTCCGATGATAGATGTTGCAGAAAGATAACTTATCAGTCAACTTTGGTTTTGTGAATATGATGCTCTTTATTTTGTTGTATCCTGCATGCTTGGGGTGTTTTTGCAGAGTACTAGATTTCTCAAAAGCAATATCTTTTTCTTCTTTGTCTTGTGAGCTTTCCTGGAAATACAAATGCACTCCAAACTAGTGTGCTCCACAATCCGCAACGAGTCAGATTAAGTCAGAGGGATCCCAACAACTTGGCAACACTCTGACACTGCGCTGATTTGCAAATTGTCAGATTTGGTTAAGCAAAAGGCAGACCCTGGAATGCAATGACTCAGGACTTAAAAAGAGTGTATTTCTCAAAAGGAAAAAAGGTAAAACGAGAAGAGCCGCACAAAAAAATCCGGGGAAGCAGAGGGCGTCTAAAAGCACTCTGGTGAGAAGGGGCAAACAATGTTAGATGGCTGAGAAAGAATCCAGAACAATGTAACGGTGGGAAACTCACCATTACTCCAAACGATAAAAAACACCATTATCCAGAAACCAAAATCCAGTATTATAATTGGAACAATGGTCCAAAACGTGCTTCATAGGTTAATTGGTTTCTCTAAATTGGCCTTAAGTTTGAGTGTGTGTGTGTGATATGTGTGGCCCTGCGACAGACTGGCGACATGTACAGGATGTCCTCTGGCTTCGCCAGGAGTGGCCGGGAAATGCTCCGACAGCCCCTTGACCCTGAAAGGGACAAAACAGTTAAGAAGATGAATGAATTAATAATTGGAACAGTGGCCCTTAAGTGCAGATCACTCAATGCAAAAACATTAAAGATCACAATGACAAATAATAAAAACATTACATTTTTGAAATCAACTCAAAATTCCAAGACCAATTTTTCTATCCAGGATCACATCATGCCAAATAGTTTTTTACAGTTTTTTATTGTGCTTCATCTTTATCATTTCATTTTGATCTCATTTTGTTTTTTATTTTTTATTTTTTAATGGAAACCAGAAAATTAAGGAACTAAGGGCAATTGCTGATTGAATGGTGACGTTTGTCCTTCATTTAAGCTGAAAATTATTTAGCAGGAATGTGATCATCATCCAATCAGTGATGTCCCATCCTACCTTTTCCAGTTTCTTCTTTTGTTGTTTCATTTTTTAAAATTGTGTTTTGGTTTTCAGAATTTTGTTTTGTTTTCTAAAATGTAACAGGTTTTTTTTTCCATTTCTGATAGTTGTTGTGATCTTTAATAATGTTTTTGCATTGAGTGATTTATTAGTGTGATTTGCATTTTAATGGTCGTATTAAATGTGAGCATAGGGATCCGGGGAAGAAGGCAAAACCCAAAAACTGAAGACAAAGGCCCGGGTCTAAGACAGGGATGGGTGCTGAGGGACGCATTCCCACTTGTTTGCCAAAACCCCCTGATCTGGCATGTTCTGATTTACTGGATACAGTAGGCAAGGATATCTGTAAACACATGCAGATACTCTGGTCCTTGAGGCCTGACGTTGCCCACCCCTGGTATAATACGAAGGTACAGGTGGTTGGTCGGTGGTGCAAAGGTCTAAAAGGAAAACCTCATTTAAGAGGAGACAAAAACCGAAAAGAAACAGATCAGGGTCTCTTACACAAAAGCGCACACAGGTGAAATGCATCTGTGGGATACTGTAGGACAAGGCGGAGCTGAATCCTGACACAAACTGATTACTGTGGAAAATCAAGAAACGATTGAAAAAGGTTAGTTTTTCATGAACTGAGGCAAATATTACAAAATCAAAGTGCACGTTGGAAGGAAATAAGAGAGAAGAAGTGGGGTAACTAAGATGATGCAAATTTGGTAACTGTCGAAGTGGCAGAAGATGGCATACTTCCAGAAAAAAAAATGCAGCTCCTCCTCCATCATCTTTTTAAAAAATGATTTCCACATTTTTAAATGAAAATTTCAGAGAAAAGAGTCCGAAGAATAGGGCAAGGTCAAAAACATAAGGGCAACAATAACACACAAGCAACACTTTTGCCAGGAATAAATGTCAGGAAAACATCTTCTGATTTCATGCTGCTGTCAGGGGCTTGCGTGTGTGCGTTTGTGTGTGTGCACATGCAACAGAATGCAGCCAGCTACCCGATACAAAGCTAGGCCACAGTCCAGAGAGCTCAGGTAATTTGACAGATCGTGCCACTCAGTCCGGTAATGCTAGCAGCTCTCCCTTGCAAGGGATTGTTTCCCCAAGCTTGTTTGGCCAGGCTGGCATGTAGTCAGAAGATGAATAGCAGCTTCTTCTCCCAGTATGTCTGTGTCTGATCTGTCCTCGCTGCTCCAAGGTCAGCCAGCCGCAGAGTTGAGGAGAATGACAATATGAGTACGGGAAGCTTGCTGGCTGACTTGAGGAAAGAGGAAGAAAGAGGAGAATAGGGGCCTTCAGAGAGGTGTGTGTTAGAGAAAACAGATGTCAAGGTACACAGTAAGTAGAAGCATGTCTTTGGGTTTAAGGAGGTTCATGTCTGCCCTCTGTTTGTCCTTTGGGTTTATAATGTGTTTGTGTATTTATTCTTGCAAAAAGAAAAAAACCCAAAAGAAAAGCAACAAACCAGAATGTTGTTGAATCTGAACCCAATAGAGTTGAGTTTGTTTGAGGGGAGTTCCCAACAGTTTCCTCAAATTCATTTAAGGCATTAAGATGTTACTGAAAGGTAACACATCACATCACAGCACTCGATGGATACAGTTTGTAAAAAATTGTGGGCGAATTTAATTTAAGTTCTAAATATTACTCCAAAAAATTAATTTATTTTAAACTAAACATAGAATAGCATTAAAATAATCAAGAAAACATTAAACTCTGTAATGCTGGAGATGCCGCTGGTGAAACCTAAGTACCACACGCTCTTTGACGTACCGTAACTCTGATCGTTCACACAAGCAACGTGAAACAGCTTAGTCTTGCGAGGAGAAACGTTTTTTTGTTTTTATAACGGCTCTACCACGATATGCAAGTGCGAAGCAGCTTTTCTCCACAACAGAATCATCTGATTTACTAATATGCAACTGTAAAGTGTTGCATATCAGTGCAGGGCCGCATTTCTCCGCTGCAGAATCCTATTAAGAGTTACGGTAGTCGAAAGAATGTAAACACTGGAGCTGAAGCTCAGGTGTAATAGCGTTAAAACAGAAAATGTAGCATTCGTGACTTTAAATTCTCCCTTTCCATTGTGATTGTGTGTGTTTTTCCTCCTTCTGGGACATATTTTGTTTCCTCTTTCAGCTTTTTCAGACTTAGACTAGCTTTGTGTTTGCAACTTTCTAAATTCCCTGCTGTTGGTTTGGTAAAGAAGAGGAGTTTTTTTTAGTTTTTTTCTACAAACTGTGACTCATGCTGACATTTTTCATAACAAACCATGTATCACAATGAAAAATAAAGGTAGAATGTGTTTATTTTCAGGGCTTATTTTGTAACATTTCTGTATTTAATATCGCATGAAAACCTACGCCGTGCCACAGAAATATTTGTCACAGGCTGCAAAGCCACCTTTTCAAGTTTGAGACCCCTGTGACCCAACGCAATTCAAGGACTTCACTTTCAGCTTGTAATTGTTGTATGAGATATTGGGCTGAGCTGGATTATAATGAATTGAATTCAGTCAAGCATTAAGTTAAACTTTATTTGTAAGGCACCTCACATACAGCATGTGCAACATGAAGTGCTTTGCAGAATAGAAACAATGAAAAATTCCCCACAGCAATTTATAATAAAGAGTCAGGTTTGCAGAGTCATTTTCTGAATATTATAGCTGAATTGATTTGCATTAGAGGGACTGCATGGAAATGAATTGAATCTACAGCAGCATTGCTGCTTCACAGAAGTATGGATCCTGGATAAAATGCCACATTTCTGATTGCATCATGATCATTTCAGGGCAGTAACCAGTCTTCCAATTGAATTATTTCGCTAAGAAACAGTTTTGAAGGTTTGTCGTACATATATTGTCTGCAACATATCCGTGGTAAACCCAACTATGATATTTTTCATGGAAAACCTTCTTTGCAGTCACGCAGAACTCATTTCACAGCTAAAATAAGATGTTCTTCTTCAACGACTCTGGTTTGTCTGACAAGAATATATCAAAATCTGGTATCTGCCTTTGTTTTGATTTGGAAACATCGAAATCCTTTTTCCAGAGATCCCTGCTGCGGCTCACTTTTACAACAGCTGCTGCCACCTGCAAACTATATGAAAGAATTGCCAGAAATTTGTCTATGAGGGATTTATTGGAAGTAGTAGGCCCTTTATTGGACTCACTGTTAAAAAATAACCCATTTTTGGCTGCTTTTTAAAGCTTATTTGCTCTAGACATGATGTCACACTAACGAAGAAAACACAAAGAAAACACCACAGCTTAGATGTTTTAAAGTATCTTTTCAGCTATTATTGAGAGCGATCCCATTGTGATGTTTTCTCGTTATACAAAAAATAAAAAATAAAGTACAAATTCCCACTGGATTTATAAGGTGACAGCAACTTGTAATAAACATTAAAAACTGTATTTCTGAGTGTGCATATTGTTTTGCTGAGTGTACATAACATTATTATAGTGCCACTGATTGAAGCATTTATGCTTCATTCCCTTGTCAACATGATGAGCAATGTGGAACGATGCAAAAGGAATTAAATTACTTTATTTCCTTTTTCCAAAGCGGCTTTAAAATAGGCCAATCTCTTCTAGTTCTTTTGATGGGACTTCATTTCTGCTAAAGTTTATTATCTTTGTTTTCTAGTTTATTATCTTCCAACAAAAAAAATGATAGAAAAGGTATAGACTCCCATTTGGACTTTAAGTTTAAAAAACTTCAGAAATCGAATGTTATTCCTCCCTAATGTGACATTTCTGGGACATTTTCTTGTCTTCGGCTTAATAACATTCCTAACAGTGGTGTGTTTTGTCTCTGCCATTGTTATTCCTTCGTCTGAACCAACTGTGGCTTGAAAATGTCCCTTCAGATCATCCCCAGTAGCCATGATTAGACAGAGCTTACTGTACTCCTCTTTTATAAGGACTCCAGGACGAGCCAACAGTGAGAAGTATCGTTATGCTTCCCAATGCTGGAAAAATGTGTTCAGACATTTAAATGAAGCTCTTTTCTTTCACGAATGAGAATGCACTGCAGGGTTTTGCAAGAGAATAAAGGTCAGTATTGATGTGTGCTGGTGTTCTTGTGTTCTGACATCTAATGTTTTATTTTCAGTTTTGATAAACTCGCTTTCAGCTATGCTGTTACTCTCCACCCACATGTTCACCTGTGTGTGTTTATACACAGGCCGTGGATCTTTTTATTGGCATCTGTGTGCACATGTGCGATAAAAGTGATGTATGAACGCCACTGGATCAAATCTTAGGGTGTATTAGACTGCGAAAAACGTTTGTTCCGGACCCAGTCTGCTTAATTTGGTCCGGATCGAGCTCTGAACCTTAGACTGCTGCTTTTCCTTATTCAAACCAAAGAAAGTAAACAAAACCATGTAAATAAAAATCTCTTCGCTCATTGGCCAGACACTTTGAAGGTGGAGTAAAGTAACTAGAGATGGAAATTCTGCGCTTTTTCACGCTTCTTGGGGTTGTTCATATTTTGCTGACCAATTTTAAACGTTTGTATTAAGGTCAGGTACACAACACATTTTACTGCTGCTTTGGTCCAGTGGACACATGCTGCATGGCAGTTACTGACAAGAAGACAGCTAAGAAGGTACGCTAATAAATGTTTATGACACATAGATTGTCGAGAAAACAGTGAGAAGGAATGTGTATAATGTTAAAAGTTATTTCAGTCAGACAACTCATGCAGTAATAATAATATTTACTTTCATATCTTTTGTTTTGCTTTCACATTCTTTGTTTTGCATTCAGATTCCTATAACTTTGCATTTCACATTCCTCTAGTTGGCATTTCACATTCATTTAGTTTGGCATAAGACTCCGTGCAATTCCATGAGACAAATTTCCATATACTTTTGGGTAATAACTACCCCTAATGGAGCTCACAGGTGGAAGCCGGGGAGGAGGGTGGGGCGACAAAAGCAGCGCTGCAGTAAAGAAGAAAGAACAGCTTACACACCTGGACTTAAATAGGATGCTGAACAGGTGAGTTGATCAACTGAACCGCCCTAGGGGAGTAACCGAAGTAAACGCACTGCCTAAGTTATCTGCCCGAAATTGCTCCCAAGGTCGCTCACTTTAGTGAGTCTGCATTAACTCGATCATATTTCAATGCTGCTGTGTCTCATCGTTGTGGTGCTATGGCATCTTTTTAAAGAATTCTGTTAAAGAACAACCATGTAACTTTTAGGATGATGTTACAGCAGCGCGTGCCATGTGACGAGATTGTAACGGATTGTATTCAGACTGAGGAATCCCAGACCGAACTGAAGCTCAGTCCAATTGGTAATGAAGCTCAGTCCAATTGGTAATGAACCGAGACAACCTCCAAAGATGGGTCCGAGAGCAGTTCCTGGCACCTACCAGGGTCCGCTTGGGTGTATTCAGACTGAAATTGTTACAGATTCACAGGGGAAATGAACTCTGGTTCACTTTAAGCGAACTAAATGTGTCCAGTCTGAATAAACCTTCAGTGTATGTATCTGAGTTAATGTACATATAAAAAAAAAAAAAAATCAATTTACCACGTTAGACGTGTAGCATAAAACCATAGCTAAGCTTAACTCTTTTCCTTATCTCTTTTCTTTATTCAGATTCTGTGCATGTGGACACAACTGCACATATTATTTTTATTTTTTTTAGCAGACCAGTACTCAGGCTCTGCTTTAATTAAAATGTGATTTCCCCTGCACGACACTTGATCTGTGTGAGCAAATGAATTGTACTGCCATTCGGGGACATGTGTGAAACTATTTTCTCACTTGGGGGGGGGGGATATGCAGCCTTGAAATGTGAGCACTGCAGTCACCAGTAATGAGAATTTGATGTTTGTGCAAATGTGCAGTCCAGCGCATTTCTCAACTTATTTCATCCCCTCTCACGTCACCCCCTGTCCTATTGACTCTTCTTCTTAACTAACCTCCTCCTCCTCCTCCTTCCCTCCACCCTACCACCCCATCCCAGCACTCCCTTGTTCAATCTCCGCAGTGTCAGTTTGCGGCTCTCGCTTCTCTCTCAGTCATTGATCACAGTGGCAAAAGCGTGGTGTTTGCTGGTCTGGAAATGTGTGTCTCGACGGGGAACGAAAGGAGATCAAACACTTTAATTACAGCAGGCTTGTAGGTGGTGCTAGCTACAGGCACCAGTCATGTAACAAGGACAGGTAGAAGAGAAATGCTGGGGAAAACATGAATGCATCAGAGCAAAAAAACCCTTAATCTTGATGCACCCCTCTTCACATACATCAAGCTGCATCATAAATACCCCCCAGACTCACGGAGCCTTTACATTCTGTTGACATAGATACTATCTATAGGTGTGTGCTGGGCCAAACCTCAGCTTATTTACAGTAGAAGAAATCAGTTACTTGTGCCAACAGCACAAATGCATTAGTACAAATGACAAGTTCACTTCTTATCGAGCTAACAAGCTTGATCAGCCACTAGTCTGGAAGGCCCAAAACCCTGCTGTGTCATTCGGCCTTTGTCGCCTGGCTGATTCCTTTGCAGGACCAGAACTGATGCTGCATGAAAAAGAGAGACACGAAGGGCTGGCACACTGTTCCGATGATTGATGCCTTGTCTGACTCATCGTAGTTCTGATTCAGAGCTCCAGGCTGTGCGGGAACCCAATCTCCTTTTCTATTGTTTGGATTTTATTCCTACAAAACCGGGCTTCCCTGTCACTCAAACCGAGTCAGCACCTCAGACGGTGTCCCAACAGCTGAGTCCTCATGTGAGACACCTTTTACAACTGCATGTATTATATAGAAACAGTAGGTTCTTCAACTAATCGCTTTTGTTTGGTGAAAAAGTGAGGAAATGAAGACTCATTATGAACGGAGCAAGATAAAGGAATTGACTTTTCTAAACTTTAATGCTTTACAAAGCCTCTTGCTGTTAGAGCTGTATTTTTTCAGTGCTTTGTTTGTGGATTTATAGCTGAAAAACGAAATTAAGCCATTGCCGATTTTTGTTCAGCCTGGACAATTTACAGTTTCTTCCTCTGAAAAAGTGTGGCCGACAGGCAAAATGTAATCAAGGAGGCCAATTTTTATCTCTTTGTTGGAGAACATTGCTGATATTTTCAGCGTGCTCCACATCAGGGGGCACCGCTCTTCAGAGGCCACAATGGAATGGAAGCAATAATTGGAAAGATATTTAAAATCTTACAAGAAAAAAAGATGGTTTCTTTCTATGAATGTTTAGAAGTCTTTAGAAGTCAGCCTTTATGGGATCATTCAAGTTTATTTCTACTGGCCCCTGGGGGATATGGCTAAGATATAGCTTTACGGTTGTTTGGATGGTACCAGAGAAATAGATTTAAAAAAGCAAAAAGAAGCAAGGTCCTTGATGTGGCAGATCAATTTTTCCGAAGTGTTTTTCTTTGATAAACAAGGAGCCTTTTTCTCAGCGGGTGGGACAAGACGCAGGTTTGGACCTAACCCAGCACAAGCTGGAAAAAAGAGCAGTCAATAAAATTATGGAGAGAATAAAGGAAGGAAGAGAAAGACATGGGTGTGAGGAACAAGAGGAGGAACAGATGAAGATGAAGGCAGCAGCAGCGAAGGCTACAGAATAAATATTTATGTCCTGTAATGTTTCTGCATGACAGAGTTCATATATTTAAATGTAGTGCTTCACCTCAACCATGAGGAATGTGCCGGCAATGAACCGCACACCACACCAATGAAACACTTTAGCAAATTTGAAAGAAAAGAGGCAGGTTTTTGCAGAAATGGAAGGGAAGTAATGAAGGGTGAGATAAAGAAAATAAAACTGGAAGGAGGAGCTGAAGGAGGAGACACAAACAAAGCCCTGACAGACAGAAATTGACAATGTGGATCCAGCAAATGGGACAACGTACATCAAGCAGGTCGAGATAGTGTACACGGGGAAAAATGGCAAAAGATGAAAGAGAGATTTGTGGTTTACGAAATGAAGGGCATGAAATGAATGGAGACAGGAGACCCAGTGGAGTGTGTCCTGGGGGATACATGCAGCTACATCAGGGAGAGGAGCAGGCGGCGGCGGCAGTGACTGTTGCAGGTCTGCAGTCGACTAAAGAAAAAAGCAGCGATGGATGAGGCACATTAACTCACCGATAATAGATTGCCAAGCTGTCCTGCTGCAGAAGTGATGAAATTGAAAATTTAACATCAAGAATTTTCCATATTTTGTGACAGCTTTTTAATAAACTGTAGATTTGGTTCTTTTTTAAATGAATCTAATGATCAAATTTAAAGTTTTGCTTCTATCACTGCAACAACATTAACCTACACAACTGGGACATATCTCCGAGGAAATAAATACAAGCTCATTTCCAGCAATAAAAACAGGAAGATAAATCGCTTATTGAAGAAGCAGCGCTTGTTTAGCTGGATAAAGTATTTTGAAACAACAGAGAGTCTCGAAAATTGTAAAGCAAAGACAGTTCTTTAGCATTTTTGGCTAAAATAACTGCAAGATGCAAACAGAACACACAGAAAAAAACAGTTTAAAAAATACAATAAATGTGAATAAAGTTAAAAGAAATTAAAAGCATTTAGACTCCGAGATTCCCCCTGAATGAACCTTTGTAAATTTAATGGCATTTAATTTTTTAATGATTATAGCAAAAACCCTTTTATCTAAAGTTTTTTAACCTTCAACAGAAGCAAACTGTGTTTAAGGAATCAAATCAAATCAAACTTGATTTCTTTAAAAACACAACACCAACAGCTTTACATTGAAACAAAATAAATAATATAAAAACAAGAATGAAAATTATAAATAGAGCCCCTTCCCCCAGAACTACACACAACCCCTCATCACCCACGGTAATTTTAGTCCACACTAGCCAGCCTACAAAGATGTCTATTGAAATGATAGCCCAACCCATAGCACTACACTCCACTAAATTGTATTTCAAAGTTTTGATATTTAAATAATGGTGCCCAGTTCGGCCCTCAGTTTGTGGTAACTACAATTTTTACAATTCTGTTGTATTTTTCTTTACCTAGTGATGTTCCTATTGATCCTAAGTTTCGACTATTCTCAAATTAACCCTTGTACTATCTTCAATGACCCTACCCTTGCATTGACTTGTTCTCCCAATGACAAAGGTGGATAAAGCTGGAAAGATTTCATGTAATCCATGGACACCAGTGAAGATCACAAATTATTGAAGAAAAAAGGTTCAGCACACTTTCTAGTGAGTCTAGATGACCCCACTACCAATGTTAAAGTGCCTAGGATACCTTTTAAATCAAATTCATTTTACAATCTTGCATTTTTGTGATGATTTTTCCTGGCAGTCAGACCAAACATAATTCCAGATTGTTGTTAAATTAGGAGCTCTTTCAACTTTTGAACCCATATAAAATTGTTCAACTTGTTTTTAATGGTTTGGGATCAGATTATATGAATACATTTTAAATAAAAGAACTCTAAATTCCTTCCATAATTCATTTGGCACAGTGGTGAGATCACGTTGCACAACAGTGAACTGGAATAGAATTTTATTTGGATAATGAAATGAGAAAAAGTTTTGTTTTTTACTTTGCTTTACTTGCTTGGAAAAATGTACGTAAATTGCATTTCAGAGTTTTGAAATTTAAATCATCTTGAGTGGGGACTTGCACAACATACTCTGAGGCAAACTCTCCGTGAACCTTCTGTCTGCCATGAAACGGCTGCCAGTCCAAGCGTTCGAGTGCCTAGTGAGCACAGATGAACATCCAGGATGACAGGAGGGATCCAGCCTTCAGGAGCTTGCAAACACCAACGACATGAAGACTGTGCCAGGAAGTATTGGATGTTGTTCAACAGGTGGTGAAACAGATGATCTAGCTGAATTACTGTGCTGCCTTTTTTTTTAACCACAAGATACAAAAAATAAGTTTTTAATAAACATTTTCTCACAAATTAAATATTATTTAGGATATTTAGTCAGAGTTTGTTTAGGTTAAAAAGGATAATGACAAGTGGTTTTACTTTTTTTATGTACTTCTGCACTCACTGCCAAGCAGCAGAGTGAAGGAACCATCCACGCCCCTCTTGCTGTCTTTGCAGGCCACATCAGTGAAAAAATCTCTTCATTTCCTAAATCCATTCAGACAGATGCTGAAGGCTGAATCGGAAAAATGAACAGTTCTGAGACACAACCACACTTCAAGCAGTTTTGTGCAGAGTAGACACATTAAGCTCCGTGTTTCAACCTTTTATAGACAGCTGAGGAGGTTAGTGCTGTACAAGCGTTAAAAAACAAATCAAACTGTTAGCTTGAGAGTGGCACAGTTAGACCCCGTCTCTCGGCGCCATCTGTCACGGGATGGAAACTATGCAGGTGTGACCATGTTTGTATTTGTGGGAAGTTGCTTCTCAGCAATGAGGAGCAAAATAATTACTTAAATGGGAGGAAGATATAAAGGTTGGCAGAGAAGAAAGGCAGTAAATGCTTTTTTCATTACCGTTTTAGAAAAAAAACATTTTTGTTAATGCAGAGTTCATCTGATCCCAAACAGATGAGCATTACAGAAGGAGGTGTGCACTGCAGCCCTGATACTTTGGAAGGACTGCATGTGCAAATGCAAATATCAACATTTGCCTTGGACTTCCTGCAGAAATCCCCCAGCCAGCTTCTGCAATGGAAGTCCAGATCAGCAAGTGCAGCCATGCGAATGACTGCATGCTCACGAGTTTCTGCTCCTCAGCCTTCTGCTGCTGGCATTTCTCTGGCTTTTTCCACTTATCTTTCCTATTGTGCATACATTTATCCATATCTACGTTATTGATTTCTGCACAAACACGCCCATCGGGGAGCTTCATCCTTTCGATTTGCTGTAAAACAAAATGGTGCAAATCCATCAGTTTTGTCCTCTGTGTCTTCTGTCCTAATGCCACTAATATTTCCAGCTGGGATAATCTACGTCCAGCAGAGAACACCCTGCTGTCATTTAAAGGTTTTAAACTACAGAAGCTGCAAATGTGTTGAAACTAAATTGTTTGTAATTTCTTTTTTAATTCTGCGTCACATTTAGCAGAAATGTGGGTCTAATAATTAAAAATAATTCAGCCTTTGGATGCTGATGTTGAGTGTGTTTTTCATTTCTCTCTCTACATCTCTCTCTTTCTGCTTTGTGCAGACCTCACTTCACCTTCATCCCTCAGTTTTATTCTGACTACAGAGACCTCTGCCTCATGGCTCCGTCTCATCTTTTTTATGACTTCTTTTCCTTTTTCTGCGAGGTACAATGTGTCATTTTTGGCACTGTGTGACGTATAGATGAAAACGCATAATGGCCTTGCAGGTCATTTTAATTCAGTGCGAAGCTAAGATCACAGTAAAATGTAGTCCTTTGCTGTTAAATGTGTCACCTTCTTTTAATATTAAGCCTTAGTCAGATCACCTTGACATTGGATATGAAAAAAATCAGATTCCTTGAAGTTCTCTGTGTTTTTACAGATTTCAATAAAATGAACTTGAATTGGGTTCAGTTGATTTCATATATCAGTAGATCATACAATTTCCCTTTTAGGAATACTCAAAGTACAATTCTAAAAGACTTTTTTTTCCACAATTAGAACATTAGATGGCCATGATGTTGGAAGAAACTTCTTCCGCCTTCCATATACACATTTTTTGTCCAGATAAGATCAGAGTGAAGACCGCACTGGAATACTTTTGTTGTGTTTGTTGTTTCAGAGGACAAGAACAGAAGACCCCCCTGTGACCCTAAAAAGCAGAGAGCAAGTAAAGAAAAGAAATGGGAAAATGGATGCATGGTAGATAAGGAAATGGCTTTTTGTTTGAGAAATAAAAATAAAAAACTCCCGCAACCACCTTTTGATCTGTATTCTCAAACTGTTCCTAGAGGTCTTTTAATTATGATCATGATTCTGAAATACATTTGTCTGAAATTTAAAAATATTAACAAAAATTGAATTAAAATCAAATTTTGATTGACAAGTTAAACATTGAGGTTTTGATAAAGCAACTCATGTATTTGTCTTTTAAGTAAGTATGTGCGTTTTAATCTATAAACTATAGCGTGTTTTGCAGAATGAAATCACAAAGTGCTTCACAAAAATAAAACACTTTGTTTATTCTGTCTGCCATACACAGACAGAATAAAACATCTAACACTGATAAGACCCGGTAAAGGAAAAGATAAAAGTTAAAATCACTGTTAGACATTATTATCATTAAACGATTTTAATTTAAAAGATTTTCTGAATTAAAGCTTTTTTTAACTGGATTTTTTTTACAGTTCACGTTTTAGTTTGAAATGTTTCCATCCTTTTGCATTTGATCAGTCGTGTGAATGCCGTAAAAATAAATCATGGCTTATCATCATATTTGAAAAAAAGTAAGCAACAGTGCTGCAGAGGCATGACTGTGAGCGATGCTTTTTTGAAAAAAATAAAAAATAAAAAAAATCACCCTCTTCAGAAATACAAAAAAGTAAAAGTAAATCTGTTAGTTTTTTAGAGTTGCCAGGTTGGACATAGTGTGGCTGAAAAGAACTGCTTTCTTAGGAGGTCTACTTCAATATGGCACCTATGATTGTGATATGTTCTATTAATATTGTAGCATTTTATTCCCAGAAATGCAGCAAAACTCTTAGAGTCGAGGCTTTTTCCCCCGAGCACTTTTACACCAATTTTTCCTCATTATTCAGCTACTTCAACATTCTTTGATCCTCAATGAAAAGCCTACAATCATATAAGCTAAAGAGTGATTACAGGACCAGACTCTTCAGGCTCAGCAGGTGTTGGCAAAGAAAAGAAAAAAAAGAAAGACCACTGGATGAAAGGAGTAATTACTCAAAGGATTTACTATTTTACACAACTGGGTTAAAATCATATCTGAGACTGCTGTGAGCAGATAAATTACATTTTCCTAATATGTATGTGTTTTTCTTTACTTAAGGTGAGTTTTAAATGCTGCTTACTGTACCTTAAACCAGGGGTGCCCACATTTTTTTCGACATCCAAGCTACTTTTTTTAAGTGAAAAGAAAAAAAAAGTGTGTGAGGAGGGGGGGCGTAGAAGAAAAAAAAGGAGCGGGGGAGAAAGTAAGGTGATACAAGTGCCAAGTTGCTAATTTGAGTTGGTTATGATTTTAAGCTTCACAACGTTTATTGCTAGATCAGCTGTAAAGAAAAAAAAGTTATATCCAAGATTGAAATTCTGACACTAAGATAAGCGGAAGATATATGTCCATCAATACCCTGTGGGTTAGGAGCGAGGGATGAAGCAGACAGGGAGCAGTGTGACAGTGTGCACATGCACGCACGCACGCCAAAGTGTATCGTGTGTTTATTTGGGGGAAACAGATCCTCCCTAGCATGACGGCCAGACCAGGAGAGTGGGGGTAGGAGACCCCAGACCCGAAGCACCCCCAGTGAAATGACCAACGCAGTCCGAGTGAGGGGGACCGCCCGCCCACTCAGCCAGGTGCAGAGGAAGTCCCCCTATGGGGGCTCCTCTGGCACCATAGAGCATGGGTAACCCCAGCGCGCTCAGCCGTACCGTACGGCAGCCATTGGGGCTGTCGGGCGCCGGACACAGAGATGCGGGCCAAAGATTGATCCAGGAGCCGCCCACCATCCAGCCGGAGCCACATTGTCACTACAAGCCAGATTAGGCCTCTGTCATTTTTCTTGGAGCAGCTCTATTGGAGCCGTGTTAGTTGTCATGTCGTAGCACACAGTGTGGCAACGATAGAAATGTTCGGTGTGCCTTCTGTTCAAGGTTGTTTTAGAGTCACTGACCTCAGGCCAGTCAAGAAAAAAACAAGACACATTAGCAGCTACATCCATGGTTAAGAGTCTGATGCTGAACCCTAACACCTTTCTGAACTTTAGGAAGAAAAACACCACAGACTGACAGTGGAGACATACGTATCAGAGGGTGTTCAACTGACTGTTCTGCATGTTGATCAAGTGACGTACCTCAGGGAGGATGATGACGGCTGATGGCACATACAAAAAAATTGAATTAAAGAATTATCTAATGGACAGACAAGCAAAAAAAGAAAACACTAAATCCTCTAAAGGACGGAAAATTGGGGCTATAGTCTATTAAAATGTATTAAAAAAAGCAAAAGTATGAAAACAGGCAAAGGCACAAAAGAAAAACTGTCAAAAGGAGAGATGAAATATGAACTTTGTTTCCATCAGCCTTTTTTTAATGCATTTTGAAACATTATATAAAATCTGGCAGAACAGACTCTTCCTGGAAGGGGCGGTTCCCACTGGTTTGTGTCACAGTGTGAGAACCCGCTGGTTTTCGTGGATTGGGAGGGGCTGGGGCTTAGAGTGCAGGTTTTTAGAGGAATACTCAGAAATGCATGAAGAGATCAAAATACCACTTTGGGGTTTCTTTTCTTGAGGAATAAACATTATGATACACTTAAAATAAAAAAGATTTTACATAAAAACTGAAGTAAAGCTTTCTGCTGATGGGATCTTCTTAGTTTCTATGATTGGAAAATAGATTACATAAAATGGCATCAAATGTCAATGCAAATTAATAAGTGAAGTACTTTATAATGTCTTTTGTTGTTTTTGTTGCTGTTGTAGTTTTAGTTTTTAATCTTTGGTACCCTTTTCAAAAAGTGACATAGTCCACATCCGCTTTCATTTTTCCAACAAAGCTCAGTTGTAACCATTATATAAAAAGTTTCCTTGGCAGGTTTTTGTAAAATATTAGCAGTTTTAAAACCTTTAAATTCAAGAGAAGACATGAGTATACAAGCAAAACTGCAACCAAATTATGTAGCTACAATCGCAATTAAAATAAATGGATATAGTAATTATTTGAACGTAACTTTTACAGCATTGCTGTGTGTTAAATACAAATGATCCTATTTGTAGCCACAGTTAAATTATTCAAATTTGGTTAAAGATAATATTTTTCCTAAGAACAAAGTGCCTCCTTGTTTGTTTCACTGTCTCTGAGTACATTGCGGGCTCCCCGTTCTACAGAAAACATCAGGCAGATTTTACAGGGAACCATGCCTAACAGAGAAATGCATCCCACTTGGATGAAATCCCCAGCAGTGCATCTTCAAGTTAAGCTTTTGGAAGCAAGCAGCCGCCCAGAAGTAGTGCCTGGAGCCAGGATTATACTCTTCCACTCTCTGAGTCAATCCTAACTTTGGGGATGTGGACATTTTTGTCCTCCTTAGGCGAGCTCAGCAGCTAACACCTGTCGCCGCCTGGGTTTACAGGTGCATGTTGTCCCTTCAGGGCAGTAGTTAGCACCTCAGAACAATTTCCAGCAGCAGAGCTGTGGAGTAAAAGTAGAAAACAAGTCAAAAGCAATCTAAAGAACACAGAAAAAATACAATTTAACACTATAAGGATGCTTAATAATTAAAAGAGATGCAATAATAAAAACACAATCATTTATGAAAAGAGTTCTCTTTGGCTGTGTTACGGTACTGTGTGGTAGAAATTCAAGAGGATTCCAGAACCACAAAAATGGTGAGAAACTTATTTTGAAACTGCTTGTCTTTGCCAGCTTTCACAAACAGTAGATTTTTTAAAATGCCTGGAAGTGAACAAGAGGGCCACGGCGCTGTGATGCCTCTGCCAGCGGCACGTTTCACGCGTGCAGCTTAGCACATCCTCTTTCTGGACCAGAGTCAAGTTCCAAGCTTTGTTTTTGGAGCATTAAGGCATCATATTGGATTTTTTTTCTTTTCTTTTTTTGAGAAATAATCAGAAAAAGTTCTGCACAAGTCAAATTCTTACTTTCAATTTGGGACTTGGAAGGCAGTGCTGCAGAGTATTACCGATGTGACAGGGGTTTTCGGAAAGCTGCTGGGGAGAGGGAGGGAGGGAGTCAGGGCACAATAGGAAGAGGGAATCTGTTTCTTTACTGAAAAGGGAGTTTTTCAAAGGTCACAATGAATTTCCTCATACTAGTTTGAACTGATCAATAGCATTGCTGTTTATGAACCAAAGGTTTTAACCCAGAGACCCCTTCATAAATCAACCTTGAATCGTGTATCAACACACAATGTCACAATGTTGTTGGATAGAATAAACTTTCCATTTTCTTTCTGAATGTTGAGAAAGTGAAAAGACCGCTGTTTCGCAACCAAAATGTCTTATTTTCTGTCTCACAAGAAATAATGTTATAATGTTTTTCAACAGCAAAATAACCTCAGTTTGAGAAAACAGGGACTGGAATTTTTTTTTCTTAAAATTAGAATTTCTGGTAAGACCAATGTTCTTACCCCATTGGCAGATAAATCTGAAGATTAAAATCTGCCAATCGGGTAAGAATGCTTGACTTATTTCTAAGGGGCCTGTTTTTGCAGTGTTGTCTGACTGCAGCCACTGAACGACTTTTTGTGTCTTTGGGGATCTGAACAGTGAGGGCCCGAAAAATGTAAAATTATAGTAATGCATATGTGATAAGGCAAAGATTCTTCAGTAAAAGTTTGAAAAAAAAGCCACAAATTGGATATAAAAAAAATCAATTTCAGATAAAGTATAAATCAGAGAGGGGAGGTCTGGTGTTCTGCAGTCCTGGATTCTCTCATCTGCTAAGAGGCGAAGAGATAACTGACATCTACAAACACAGAATTACAATCACCTGCTGAAAGGACAAAACTTACCTTTCACATTTACAAAAACAGTAATAACTTTGACTTATCTTTGGTTTGTTACATTTTGAGACCAAAAGATGGCCAAAAAAAAAACCAACCCATAAAACAACAAGTTTATCTAAAAAGTCTCGTCTTTGCTTTTTTTCCCTTTCTTGTGACAAGTCCAACACCTTAAATTACAGTTTTGTATGCCTGTGATGTTGCATGGTAGCAGTTGTGTGTGTGTGTTTAGTGGTTTGGACCAGAAATGAGTCCCTGTCACTTAGTAAAAAGTCACACACCACATTCCTGCACAAGAAGATAGGCTATAATTTATGTTCCACTCTCAGAGATTTATACACTTGCTGGCCGTCTGACAAATATTATAACCATGCTATTATTGTTTTTACGCATTTATTTGGGCTAAACAGCACAAAACTGCCTTGGTCGCCAAACAGGTGGCAAAATGTGCTGCCATGGTCCCAGTGCCAAAACAGATTACCCTGAAGGTGTTGCAATTTTTCACATGCATGATAATGAGATTCGTGCTGAGTTGCAAATCAGTTTTGCTTCTGAAATGTCTGTGAACTACCACATGACAACAGCTGCTGGCCTGTCAAGACAACTTTATCAATCAAAACAAAGTATCCATCCTAGGTGATTATTTTTTTTTATCCAAAAAGGTTTGGAGTGATTTCAGTGTATTTTTTACCATTTGAAAAATTCCAACATCAAAGACCTACTCAGATGAAAATGTTTTTTTTGGTGTTTTTAACCCATTTTTGGGGCATTTTTCTGATGATGTTTAAAAATATTAAGCTCAAGATTGCATTTATGAGTGTTTCTTACTTATTTTTTTGTGTGAAACAGAAGCAGATGAAAAAAAAACGCAGTTTGAAAAAGAGGATATTTATGATGTAGAAAAAAACACTGGAAATACACAAGGTTCCTTGACCAATCTGGCATCCAGCTCATAGCTGTACAGCTGAATCGCTCAAACATAACTCGCCGTTTTTGTTGCATTAGGGATGTTAGCATGTAAAAAGAGAGCTCTAAGGAATGGGGAGGGAACGGGGCAGGGTTGTTCCTTGCCAACAGTCCTGCCAAAAACTCAGAGATGAATTTCTAATGAACTACTGTTGCTCTGTTGAAGCTTTATCCCAGAAAACAACAGGGTTTTTTGTTTTTGGCAAAAAACACAAAAATCTTAATCAGGAGACTACTGGGAACGCTTTTGCTATTGATCAAAGATTATTGGAGTGGGTCTTTGAGCTTGGGACATTTCACAGGGCTTAAAGTGAGGGGTACTGGAGAGGTCACAGGAGATGGATGAGGAAGCAGGTTGGGCAGAGAGATGGATGGAAGTGAGATGACAGATGGAGATGCGCAGCGACAGGGATGGACAAGTTGAGATGCAGGTGATGCATCACTAATTGACACTCAAAGAGCCACGTCAGCACTCATTCAAAACGTGCAGACAAATGCTCCGTCGTGTTTGTGAAGTGAGGGAAGTGTTTAGATAATGGATGAAAGGAGAAGAATATGTTAGATAATTTACCGCGGGGCAGAGCAGAGGGGACGGACAAATTTTATAAGAATTGCAGAGAACCTTGGCAGTGTACGATCAATACATTAATTACAGCGGCGAGCCATACTCATGCTGGGACGTTGGTGACAGCCTTACTTTGATTAATGATTTCACTGGGAATCAGTCCAAGCTGAAAGTAAATGTGCCAGAACTGTGACACTGATGGTACAGCATATCCTGTATTTGACTGTTTAAGTGCATATTGATGAACCATGCTAAACAAGTTAAGAAAGGCTGAAAAATGAATGGTGGAGTCATAAACAATCTGATATTTCTAATTTCACTCACCCTCTCTGTTGGCTACAAATAATCATGTTAAAAGGCGGTGGCCACACTGAATATGTTTCTTTATATGCAATGGCAGTGTACAGCCATTTTATCCTGCGTGGAATAATAGGACGACCACCTTTTTAGAAGCTGTTCCAGCCCCTTAACATGCATTATCCTCAAATATTACTCACACAATTCACCCTTGGGGTGATATTTGCCTTCAGATAATTATTTATATAAAATTGTTAACCAAGTTTTTGTGTTAGGCACATTGTTTATTTGATGAAACAGATCAGTGGGTTGACCTGTTCTCTAGCGTCACCATCAGGCCAAACATTTAAATTACCGTATTTTCCGGACTATAAGTCGCACTTTTTTTCATAGTTTGGCAAGGGGTGCGACTTATACTCCGCAGCGACTTATATTAGAAATAAATTGAAATAAATACATTGTTAACCCTCCTGTTATGTTCATTTGTGAGGAACAGAGATGATGTTTCTGGGTCAATTTGATGTATGAGGTATGTTAAGTGTTAAGAGGATGTTAAGTGACTCAAGAGAATCAGCAAACTTTTTTTTACAGTAAGATCTTGAAGGCTAACAACATAATATTCTATTTTCCAATGATTTCATAGATTCAGAAATGCAATAAAAGTGAAAACTGTTTCTACAAATACAGGATGAAAACAGAGTATTAGTTAGCCAATGATGCTTCATGAAAGGAATAAATAAATAAGTTTGAGAAAAAATTACTGTGAAATTATTAGATAAACAGTCTGCTATGATTGTGTCATATAAGGTTGTGAAAGTTAAAATGCGACTTATAGTCCAGTGCGACTTATCTGTGTTTTTTTCTACTTTATAATGCATTTTTGGGCTGGTGCGACTTATACTCCGGTGCGACTTATAGTCCGGAAAATACGGTAGAATGATTGGATCTTGAAAAGTTTTCATACAAATCTTATCAAATTTACTGATAACATTGATGACCACAAGAGTTTGAACCCTATTGATTTCGGTGAAGATATGACCTTTGCTGTAGTGCCACCATCATGTTAAACTTTTAGTTTTAGAGTTAGTGGATCTTGAAAATTTTTCATCCAAATCTTTTCTAATTTGTGGTGCACATTCATGATTCTCACATAATAAACCATATTGGCTGATGTTAGTGACCCCCTTTCCTTTTATGAATATATTTATTTACTTATTTTTATCTCCTTTATTGTGACATATTTATGGTCACAAAAAAGTCTCACTTACCCCTCCTATTTTGTTAAATGGGACAGAGTGGCAGAGTTAGAGTTATTTTCTTTTTTTTCTTTTTATAATACTTTTTGTGTGAAACAGAAAATCATACTGACAACATAAGTCAGAACCTGGAACAGTTCTTTATGCCCAGAGTCAAGTGAATTAGGAGCAGATGAAGAAAAAAAGCTGTTTAAAATTGTTCTAGCTGTTACGTACACCATACTTACCTATGCCGTACCGTACTTGCAAACTCCAATCGGTGGGCCACCAGCTCCTTGCTCTGCTCCATTCTGATGCATCCACTTGCAAACAAATAAAGCTGGAATCTGGCTCAATACTGTACGAATAGTTAACTCAAATATCGCTCTCCATTTTTGTTGTGCCGCTGATAGGTTGAGGTTGTGAGGAGTTGTAAGCTGGCGGGAGGGACAACTACATCATTTTTCTTTTTCTTTTTTTCCCCCCAAAAACAGCATAATCATAATTAAAAGACCACTATGATTGCTTTTACAATAGATTAAAAGATGATTGGAGTAGGACTTGAAAGTTTCGGCTTATATTATCTTTCTCCTTTATTTTTCTCGTGAAGCACTAAGCACTACATCTCCAGAGCAAATCTTCAGAGAAAATGCAATGTTGCACAGATGGATTAGACACTAGGTCTCCTATCCCACAATGGAAGCTGTTGTTGAGTGTTGAGGAAAAACCCACCAGCATAAGGTACTGTGAGTTTTCTACACCAAAAGCTGATTTCAGCTTGCTTTAAAACAGTTTCAGATGTTTAAAATGATGAGTACACACCATCATGGCAATAAGTATTTCCTCCATACATCACTGACTTACAATCAAAAGGTAGCTTTTTGTCATGTTTTCCTGGACATTTCCCTCATCCAGAACTTGTTTCTAACCAACTGCTCACTAGTTAGCCTGACATGAAATCATCAACAGAAACATAAAGGTCCTGACACACCAGGCACGGCTATAACACTTTTGTGACATTCAGAAGCCCCAACTGCTGTTTATGCATAGAACTTATGAAAATCATGAAATTAAAGAGTCTGTGTGAGGTGTTTATTTCGAAAACTGAGCAGAAACTATCTCCCTTAATCCCCCTTTTCCTATGCCTTCCATGAAAACCTCCTGTCTGCTTGATCCTATTTATGTAAACTGACACGGTACATCAGTGCAGCTAAACAGACTTGCACACAAGCACTGGACTGTCTCTTGGTCCACTTCTGAAACAGAAGGTAGACCATGAGATTTCACAGCTTGTCATTGATTCATGGCTGAGCTAAGTGTAACTGCCTGAAAAATCCAAGCTTATTAGCCTGCACAGCCATTTTATTGTCTCTATAACACATTCTGAGGCGGTCAATATCTGTTTTATGGTATGCAGGAATGGATTTTTTATTATAAGGAAACACCACCAAAGCTAATAATTCAAGGTGCTGAAAAAAAGTGAATTTTCTGTGTATTTTTGCACGATGTTCGTGTTTTTCCATCAGAAAATAATCAAGCAACAAACATTTAAATAAAGTCAAGTGAGTTGAACACTTTTTTCCCGCCGATAGTTTTGGCCTTCATTATTAATGACAAACAGCTTGAGGCAGACACTGATGGTGAGTATCAAGAAAAAAGCTTGGGACTTTTTTAAATAAGCTATGTTTCGATGTCAACATGGTGCTGGGATTTTTGGCAAAATGTCCGTCTTACTTTGAGACTCGCTCCATGTGTTGCTGCTTAGCAGAAGGATGAATTCGGACTTTCTCTCCACTTAGACGTCGCTTATTCTAATGTTCAAAGATTGCAGCCATGCTTTTGCCTTCAGCCTTTTGTGTGTTGTCAGTACAAAGGGTTTTCAATAGACACACATGAAAGCAAGCAATCATTGCTGAAAATTTACTGATCCATTTATTCTGTTTTTCTTCTACAAAAATTCACTTAGAGCAGAGTTAGTATGACAGTGAAAAGAAAAAGGACATTTGAAAGATTTACTTGCTTAAAGCTTTGTACATATTTATTAAAACTAATCTTTCAACTTTTCTTTGTCAAACCAATATTCTTTCTCTTAAAAACACTATTATATCATGGCAGTTGCACTGTGAAAATATGCTACACGATAATCAGTTACCACTAAGTCCTGGCTATGTCCGCTCAAACATTGTGGATACCGCAGCACCACATGTTTTAAACTGGGCATGTTTGGTCTCTTTTGAATGCATAGTGTTCCCTCGTTAATCGCGGGAGCTACATTCTAAAAAGGTGAAATCTGCAAAGTAAGATAGCGGATGCTTTAAGATTTTAAAACCCCTCACTACCAGCTTTATAGACTCCTCAGACAGACATTAACGTGCCTCCCTTTATTAATCTGTCAATACTTAAACCTTTATGGAAAAATAAGTCCAGTATAATTGAATAAAAAAACCAAGATCTGCTCAGGATTGGAAATGTATGTTGATTTGGAGATCTGAATATTTTCTGGAAGTACCCTGAAGTACCCAGCGGCACCAAGCAGCCAAGATCCCATAGACTTTTATTGAAAAATAAACAGTTTACTCACTCATTCCATTTGTCAGAGTAACCATTCTTCCTCTACCCTCGTTTTAAAATTAAAGTTAAAATGCCTCAATCAAAGTATGTGGTCTCATGTCTGAAACATTTGATTGACAAATTCTCAAGTGTTACGGGGGTGGATTTCCAACAACTCCTTACTCCTTATTGCTGAGAGCGATTGCCATAAACTTAGACCAGTTTGGACCAGTAACTGCTTACTGACATTATCTGGCTCCAAGACACATCGAGAAAAAATGGCAACTGAATTGATGTATTTTGTTGGAGCTGGAAGTTATCATTTTCTACGAGTGAAGTCACATTCACTCAATCCAGTTCTCATGTACAGTCAATGATTTATGTACAGGAGGCTCAGCACAGAGGAGATTGACAAGGTCAACAGCCAATCAGAACGCACATTCCAGTTCACCATTTACACAAAGGGAAAATTGCACAGAAAAATACCCATGAGACAGCAAAAGGTGAGGTACTGAGGGACCAGTGTATAAAATTTTAGAAGATATCAAGAAGTTCAAGACTGAATTAAATAAAAATAAATGAAGACTCACCAAGGCATCTTTATTGCAAGTAACCAGATCGACCTCCAAAAAATGCAGTTTCACTGTTTGAAATTCCCTGTTGTTGTTGTTATAATTGCTAAAATTCCACCTTAAGCATGGTCTCTAGGTGAGGCTTAGTGAGAGAAGAACTCCGGATTACCGATCAGTTAATGGGCCAAAAATCATATTTTCCGCACAGAACCTCCACAAACGCAGACATACTAAACAGAAAACACATTTAAATGTCAGAGGTGGAATGCAGGTACCCCTCATGGGTAAAATGCTACCAGAACTTTATGGATCATTGCTCTGCAGTATTTTTTTCTTCTAGTCAGTCATCTTGCGAAAATATTTCCAAATTATAAATCCAATTATCTCTAAAATATATGCTACACAAGAGGACTAACAAAATCAATATTTTTAATTTTTTTATTTCTCAAAACTGTCCCTAGCTAAACAAACCACACTAATTAGGGTTTTTGATTTTTCAAAACACAAGTGTTGCATTTGGATTGTGTTTGTAAGTAGCTAATTCCACCTATGTTCATTGAAAAAGAAAAAAAAGTACTCGAGTTAGGATGTAATGTGAAATAAAAAAAGAATGCTTGTATCTGTGCGTCTTAACACTAGAGTTTAAGTAAACAAACAAATTCTGGTTGTTCTGTAAACATTAATACCAGTTGGATTTTTTTTTATTTTAGCGTCTGATTCTGTAAAGGATAAAGAAGAAGTAAAAGAAAGGGAGGACAGCACGATGTGTTTCAAGGAAAAAGAAGAGTCTAAACTCCTAATTCAAAGATCAACACCAAGAAAACCTTGACAAAAATTGAGTGCGCATGGAGAAGTTCCAAGGTGCAGGTAGAATCAGAGACTAGATAAAACAGGTTTTCATTTTTGTCCTGCTTTTTTTTTCTCAGTTCAGTGCTGGCTTGGATCAAAGCCCCTCTCTAAAAGTCAGATTTCCTGACATCTTAATATTGTCTAAACTCTTTGGTCTGCTCAAGTACAATCAACCAGATATTATCCTAGTCTGAATGCTCCATTAGAAATGTTTTGAGAAATAAAAGTAAACTGTTCACATCACAATTTAATGAAAGTTTATCAGATAGCATAATTGTGTCTGGTTATGCTGGTAATTACAGAACCATGCATGACAACATTTGTGCAGCACAGAAATGGTTTGAAATTTGGTCAAGACTCTGTTTTTCAATTCTGTCACCAAATAAAAGGAGCAAGAAATGCAGCCAAGTTTGTAATGGGTCTGGAAAAGGATAGTTTGGCAGAGAGCAAGGCTCAGTAGTAACAAAAAAACAAAAACAAAAAAAATGAATCAAATGGTAAAAGAAGAACAATATTTCACAGGTAGCTTCTGATAGATAATCATAAATCATGAATAAGAAATGGCAAAAATTAATGTAGACGTGTGTGAGAGGAAGACAATACTCAGACTAAGGCTTAAGCATAAAAAAATAAATAATGTTTGTTAAAGATGCAGCAGCATCTGGTGGGAGGGTCTGGTGGAATAGAAGGAGGTTATTGATGATCTGGGGTGTTTGGCCATCATAAGCTCCCTCACCTCAGACTGGCTCTGAGTTCTTACTTTAGAATTTGTGCTAGGGAGAAGGGGCTCCGATTTCCCTCCTGGGGAGGGAGGCACCTACCCGGCTCCCCTTCATTTTGTGCAAAGTCTCTGCTATAACTGCCCACCTGCTTGGAGAGGCTTGAAGGAGTAGGCCAGGAGCTGTTTCCCACCTGCCCTTTAACAAACCATCACCCACCAAGTTTTAATTAGACCTTTTAGTACAGGTACTACTCCATTCCATCTCACAACACACTGCAGAATGAGGGTGGTCCCCTGTGATCCTTTTTCCCGTACCCCATCCACGGTAGAAGGGGCCAGCAGCTACTTTGGCATGGTGGTTCATTCCTGGGTGCGTTCGCTTCTTTCGATGATGCAATGATGTGAAAAAAATAGATCTTTATATGGGTACAGGTTTGACTTAGGTATAAAATATATGTTTATATAATTTTTTTTACAGTAGTCTATGTGGCTCTGCATGGATGTTTGTACAGGTTTGTGCAGACAATACCTACATGTGTGCTCATTTGAGTATGTGTGGATATTGAGTGTGTATGTCTAAAGATTGACAGCCCTTCTGCAAACAATTTCTTAGGCATTGATAACAAACCTCAAGTAACTTTTGTAGTCTGTCTTCATTGTTTTTAAATGTTAGTTTTTCATGTTTTTGTTTTTCTGTCCTCTGCACCCTTAACCCATTCCCCATTTTACCCTTTTTTCTTCTCTTTGACCCATGTTTCCCCTCCGTCTTTTCCGTCCGGTTCAGCTCACCACTAAAACAACAAAATTGAACATAAAACAAACAAAAAAGTAGATACTTTGTGTAATTTCAAACAAAAATGGGGCTATTATTTAACTTAAAAGGTCAGCAACTTTTCCGAAAGTTGTCTTAATGGCATTATCTGACCTACATGAAATCAATTTAAAGCGGTTCCATTCTGATTTGAATCCAAAAAGAAAACTTCAATTGGAAAATGGTTGGTGGAGCTAAAATACTTTGTGCTGCGTTGCGTGTTTGTTACTTTGCGACCTTTAACTTGTTTTTAATTTTTTTATTTTTTATTTATTTTTGAATTTTTGAAATTCTGTGCATTCTGGACTCGTCCAATGGTGTTTACTTGTATAGCTACATTGATTAAGGTTCCAAGCACTTTACAGTTACTGTCCCGTTAACCCAATCAAATACACATTAAGACATTGATGGTGACAACCTCTAACAACCAGGAGCAATGTATGGTTCAGTTTTTTGCCGAAGGATTCTTGTCACAAGGCAAAAATTGAACCTGTTGATCAGAGGTCAACCACTATACCCCTGCACAGCAACCAGACTCACCTGATCTGGGATTGGTTTGGGTTTGGTTAGCACTTGGACCTTCTGGAACTACTGCAATAACATAGGGGCAGTCTCCTGTATTTCCATATGCTGGCTTCAAGTTCAGATAAATGTAGAGATTTGGGTCAAGAACGGCATCTGCTGTGAAAGCCAAGTCACGTGTGCCAGTTGTGCAGTTTGCTAAAGGGAATAGCTTCACTGGAAAACACACGTTTACTAAATAATTTTAGCTTTAGAATAGATGTTTGTTGTTATTATTTTAGATTCAAAATGTAATAGTTAGCAATAATGACAAATGTCTAATAAATTGATTATATTCACTGTTACTAGATGCATCAGTTTGAGTCTTTGATAACAGCGCGCATCCATCTCTTTTGAACATTAATAATATGAACTCATAGTCCTTAATTTTAGAGCCATACTGAGCGCAGGGGGTGGTCTCTCTTTCAGGCATGAGTGCATAAAATGAATTTATTATTCCTGATGTAAGAAGTGTCTGTCAGTTTATTTGTCCGTGGCCTTGTTCACTCTGTGACACCATCTCTACACCCCTGGCAGAAAGCAAGGTTTTCATCCTCATTAACCTTCCTGCCTCTGTCTCCAGTTTACTTCAAGCGAGCCCAACATTAAGCTGCTCTTATTACCGCTGAACCAAACTGGGGGAGGCAGAAATCAAGGGCGGGAAGCTCAGCAGTGAGATAGAATAAATGGAATAGCTCAGAGAATGTAATGGGGAGAAATACAGGGAAGTGAAAATGAGGTAAAAGACAACAAATCAAAGACAGCTGGGAAAAAGAAGTGATGATTCATTTTTGTGTGGGTTAGGTTTTGACATGATGGCAGAAGCAGAGAATCCATTCGGGGAAGTTGCTAAGATGATGCGGGATGGTCATTAGCAGACACGAACAAAATAAAACTGCAGCGCTTGGAACGGTTATCCGTGATGGATTTCCACCTTTATAAACCAGTTATTCATCAATGCCACATTTGTGTTGGCTTCCGACTACCAATTCTCCAAACAGCTCAAAGCAGAGAGTTTCACGGTATCTTCAATCTTTTGTAAATATTCTGACTGTTTCTGTAGCCCTCTCACTGCTTGTGCCTTTATGGCTGAGTCAGTTTGATAATCCCAGCAAACATGCTGATTGATGAGTTGCTGCGTGCAGAGAAACAGTTATGGGATTCTAAGGGGAGATGATAATGATGATGACTGCTTTGCTTATTCAAAGTTATTTTTTTGTACCTTGATCTGAGGGATCTTAGATAAATTGGAGCAAGATGAAGGCACTGAAGTGCTATCATTTAAGTATTATTAATAATAATAAATTTTATTCACATGTTTCCTTTCTGGGCACCCATGGCTGCCTTACAGGTACAAAAACAATCATAAAATAAAATACATACATAATAATTAAAACAACAATAGAATTATAAACTACTTTGGTCAGATATGCTAGTCTGAAGAAGTGAGTTTTCAGATTTTTAGTAAACTGAGGGAGTGAGTCCATATTTGGTATATCAGAGGGAAGTGAGTTCCAAAGCTGAGGGGCAGAGCGGCGGCATACTCTGCCCCCCATGGAGATGAGCCGTTCGATGGCTGCAACCAGCTGGAGGAAGGAGGCAGACCTGAGGGAGCGGGTGGGAGTGGCACCATGGATAAGGTCAGAAAGATATGGAGGGGCGAGGTTATGGAGGGCTTTGAAGGTAACAATAAGGATTTTGCACTGGTAGCCAGTGCCTCTCCTGGAGGTTGGGTGTGATGTGCAGAGTGGAGGGGTTTTTGTTATGATATGGGCAGCAGAGTTAGGGCGGTTTAAGTTTGTGCATAGTTTTGTAGGGGGGGTGCAGATAAAAGGGAGTTGCAGTAGTCCAGGCGGGAGGTGATGAGACTGAACTACTGTATGGAGCTGTAGAGCGAGGGCTGAGAGAGGGAAAGAGGTAGTGGATGTTGCGAAGGTGGAAGTAAGGATTCTGGGTGATGTTATTGATGTGGGCAGTAAAGTAGAGATTGCTGTCGGATGACACCCAGACTCTTAACCTGTGGTGAGGGGAGTATGGAGCAGTTATGAAAGGAAAGTGAGAAGTTATGGAGTTTATTTAAGGTGGCCTTTGTTCCTACAATAAGTTGTGTTTTATTTCCATTTGATTTAAGGAAGTTTGTAGTTTTCCAGGATTTTATTTCAAGGAGGCATTTGGAGAGGGAGGCAGGTGAGATAGTGGAGTCAGGCTTAGAGGAGAGGAAGAGCTGGGTATCGTCCGCAATGCACTAAAAGTGAATGTTGTGTTCACGATAGATATGACCAAGGGGGAGAAGGTAGATGATGAATAGCAGGGGCCCCAGGACAGAGCCTTGGGGAACACCTGTAGCAACTGGAACGGTAAGAGAGGTGAATGATTTTAATTGGATGAATTGCGTGCTGCCTGAGACTAGAACCAGCTGGCAGGTAAGTTAGTGATGTGGATCTTTGAAAGTCTTTCCATGAGGATGGGGTGTGACATTTTTATAAAAGACTGCAGTCAGATCATGTAGAAGGAAGGTGGAAACTAAACCAGAGCCAGCTACAAGAAGGAGGACATTGGTAATTTTAAGGAAGGCTGTTTCTGTACTGTTGAGTTGACGGAAGCCAGATTGGAGTAGTTCGTATAAATTATTGGAAGAGAAGTGGGTATGGAGTTGAGAGGCAACAGTTTTTTCAAGGATTTTTGCATTGAGTGGGACATTTGAGTTTGGTGCAATCTTAACCTGGGGGTGACAGCTGCTGATTTGACAGTTCCATTCTTAAGCGAGGCATGAATAATGATAGTAATGAGAGGGGATAAGGAGGGGAGAGTAGCCTTGACCAGAGCAGTAGGAATGGGTTCAAGTTGGCAGGAGGTGGTTTGGGGATTTTTGAATGAGTTCAGTGATTTGCTCAGCTGATGGTAGAGTAAATGATGAGAATGGTCGATGTGGGGTGAAAAGAACTGGTGGAGTTACACTCAAATTTGAGATGGGTTTAATTTTTGATGGGAAAAAAAGATGCCTGGGTTTTACAAAAATTAGAAGAGTACAAGTAAGGAGGAGGTGAATTTTGGCAAGTTGTTGTATGTGAGAGAATGGAAAATAGGGCTCTTGAGTTGCATTTAGAGATATTTCTTAAACCAGAGAAGTATTTCTGCATTGGTCTTGGAGATGTAGTCTTTGTAATTGAGGATATGGTTACAATATATGTCCTTGTGAATATTGAAACCAGTTTTTCTGTAAAGTTGTTTTAGTTGATGTCCTTTATGACGTAGAGGTCATGCTGTTCCTCATTTCTAACAGTCACACAAGGAGCGCATATATATATCAATTGAATAGCACCAACGGACCCCTTGCACAATGCATCTCACTTTACTTCCATCTTACTTAACTTTGCGTGTGTATAAACGTTCACCATACCATAGAAACAATATGTTCATGAAAATTTTCGCCCATCTGGCTCACCGAGGGGTCTTAAAGTTTCACGTGTCATTGGCTGAAAGCAGAAATTATACAACTTACCCTAACTATAACCCAAAAGTAATCAAAATTATTGAAACACTTCTATCCAAGCGTACAATGGGAAACATTGTTACTGGTAAAGTCACCAGTTAAACTACTTTCTTTTTCTAGTAATTTTTAAGCAATATGGTGGCACATCTGGTTCTGGTCGATGACTTCTTCTGTATGTTGATGTCGGCAGCCAGGTCCTTTTGCATTTTTTGCCCCCAGACAGCCCATATCTGCCCTTAAGGGCAGTTGTGACTAAGGTATGAGGGATGGCTTGCAGCATGGAATTCAACATTTGTTCCTGCACAGAATAAAACTGTTTGGCTTCTCAGGTTGGTAGCAGATGTTCAAGTCATGACCTGCGACCTGACATGGGTTCTGCCTATGTAACGCAATCATGATAATGTTTTTGTGTCTCGTTTAGTGCATCTTGAAGAGCAAAGCAACGCCGGTAAATGAGAATGAATGAAAAAATTGCAGTTTGAAAACCAATGAACACAGAAAAAGAATGACAGGTACTGTTAGGCAGCAGATATGATTAAATTCCATCATCTATTACAGCTCGCTCCATGGCTTTGATCTAGCGTCAAGGCCAAGCTCTACTGTGCACTCAGGCTTCATTCGCTTCTTAAAAGGTAACTCTTCTCTTGTCTTGTTTCATCATTTACTATCCATCATTCTCTGCCTGCAGGGAACCACATCCGACTGCATATGCACACTTACTTCCACACACACTTTCCAACACACTCATTCAACACTTACGACAATAAACAGCCTTGGCAAGAATCTTTGATAGTTTGACCCTTGCAAAAAAAAAGATTTTTCTTCCCGTGTTTCAACTTTTTTTTTTAGTTTCCAATGTCTTCCTCTGTCACTTGGCAAAGTCAGTTATTCCATACTTGCTCAGTTTCAAGGTACGTACCAGAATGGTGCACTGCGGCAGCAGCAATCAGCAGTAAGGACAATTGTTTGTTAAATTCTCTCCCACTGAGCCATGTTTGCCAGGATTTTCTCTGAATACTGAAATTCAGCCAAATTAATAGATTCCAGTTAAGATCGTTTTGCTTGTTTTATTTTACCTTTTTCGCCCAATTTTTGACCATGTAATTAGCAAGAATAAACAAATCAGTTAGCCCACGCAGGGATTCCACCAGAGTGAAATTTTTATTTTCTAAGAACTATATTTTCATAAAAGGTTATTATCTCAGTTCTTTTGAGGAAATTATACGCGTGACTTGGCCTGAAGAGCCTTAATCCAGTTTGAGACTGTTGTTCAACGAGCAAAAGCCTTTGATAAATGTTTTGCCTTGAGCTGCCGAATAAATAAAGCTGCCCCCTATAGTTACAGACTTTCCTAATTTACAATCTACAGTTTTCCGTTGGAGAGGTAACTTGAACACAGGTACCAGGTGATAGATGCAGTTGCAGCTGGAGTGAAATCAGCCATCATACTCTAATAAAAGAAACTCTCCCATGCATGATGATGTTTGATGCGTTGGTCTGTATGAGACCATGAAGGAGACATGAAGGTTTTCTGGCAGTAAATTATAAGAATTATACATTTTTCTCACCCTAGAAACGTTAAATGACAACGTCTGACCCAGTTTGAAATTACAAGAAGGGCAAATTTAATGTCAATCAACTTCTGTCATTCTCTGCTGACCCACCAGTCCAATATTTTTTCTTTCTAATTTTCTTCAAGTCGATAAAACATCCTAACCTTCAAGTCTGGGGACCTTTTTTTTTTTTTTACACATCCAACAATTCAATCTCCATCAGTATTCTCCTACATGAGTATCCCCTCCATCTGTCATCCTCCATTTTTCCTGGCAGCAGAATCCTCACATCACAATTTTCTCCAAGCTTCCGTCTTTCTTTTAATTGTTCCATATCCTCCTGTTTAGCTTTTTCTTTCCTCATCTTTCTGCTTCCTTGCACCTCATGGGATAACATAATTCAGAAACCCTGTTAGACCAAAGACCCTTACCCACTCTGCCTCCCTTTTTCTAAGACCTTCTCAGTGGGGTTCTGAGAAGGATAGTGATTACAACCAACCCACTGCCGCCTTGCCATCCCAATTAATGTTGGGGCTTAAAGACAGAACTCGGAATAAAAGAAAAAAATGCCAGTGTCCGCATCTCCATACATTACCATACTAAACAGGCTGCTGGAGTGGCTGAGCCCAACTGGTGGCTCTACAACAGACACTTCAGGGACATGTTCCCCCAACCAGGCGCACTCCAAGTCAGTCATGTTTGCATAAACTGTCCCTGTCTCTAAACAGAATTGAGGACGTCTCCTTCTGGTTCAGTCCTGAAAGTCAAGAGGCAAACATATTACATTATAGAATATGACTTTTTGGGGGCTCAGTTTGTTTTCTTTTCAATGAAGTTTGTTTCTCTGAAGGATAAATGCCCAGATTCAGATCTACAGTCAAGAGCACGTCTTTCAAACCAACTTAGTATGTGTGTGTGCATGTAAAGGACAATTTGACATTTTTGAAGGTCTTCGTTTCAGTAAACAGTAATATAATCTTTGTTTTTACTATTCTGTTTTTGCAAAGGTGAAAACATTAAGAAGACCACATGTTGGCCACTCTTAATAGACTTTAAAAGCTTTCAAGTTGGAGGCAAACCAGGTGAATTTAAAGCTTGGTCCATGGAAAAATACATTTTATGAAGCAAAGCTGCTCACTTTGAAAACCAAAGGGAAAAAAAACACAGAAGTAACAGCATTAAAAAAAAAAAAAACATTGGCAAGTAATTTTTAAAATAATACTTCACTTTTGAACTTGGTAAAATATATATATATATATATATATATATATATATATATATATATATATATATATATATATATATATATATATATATATATATATATATTTACTCTACCAGTAGGCTTGTGATCGTAAAGTGTACTTCAAAATGACAAATCTTTAGTCTGTAACAGAGAGCCAACATGGTGGTGTATGACATTAAAGATGTTAATTTATCGAGGAAGTGAATGTTTGCTGTATAATTTTTACAAAAACATTTGATCACCACTCTGCAGCTCCTCCTGACAATTCCTGTCACAGAGTCCTCTGATGAGACACTTTTCACCTTTAGAGATGCTAAACAAACTACTTGAGATCCACAATACCTCGAGAGAGGATTACAAGGCCAACACTCCTGTCAGCTGAATGTGATGAGGAAGGACAAAAACAACTTGTTTCATTTGCTGAAGGAGAGGCAAAAAGTCCTTTGAGGAAGACCTATTCTAAAGTAAAAAAAAAAATGGATTGGAGCAACTAAATCAAAACAGTTTTTGTTCCATGACTTGTTTGTTTCAGGTTTTGATTCATGTATTTATCGTGATGCCAAATGTTTCTTCACAGTTTCAAACACAAATCTTTACAGTGGTGAACAAATCAACAGATCTGCCTTGAGGTCAAACAGCACTGAATAACAACGAAAATCAAAAACAAACAAGATCTACATCTCTGACTCTTCAGGCTTCACTGAGCATGTCAAACACTGAAATCCTTAGCAGCATAGCTGGAGGAAGACCGAACAGGACCAGTCAAGTTTGTTTTGTTATTGAGGTTTTTTGGAAAAGGTCCCCTCTTTTCCAGACTCATTTTAAAATGTGGCGCTTGGCACGAAGACCAAAAAACAATTCTCTGGTCTCTTTATGCAAAACTATGTGTTCAAATCATAAAACAGAGGAAACAGATATAAAAAACAGTGCTGTAAAACCTTTCATTTTCTATTTTATTTTATTGACATTTTAAACTAAATTAACGTATTTGTTCTCTTAAATTTATTTTAAATTACCAATCATTTTTCATGCACATAATATTTAATGTAATAGTAAGGTGAAAAAAATTCAACTGAAGTAAGGGGTGGTCAGCTTTCCCTCTTATTTTCCAACCATTTATGCAGATTGTGATCACTTCAGTCAGACAACTCATGCAGTCAAGAACATTTATTTCCTTATTTCTGTTAGTTTGGCATAAGGCCCCATTCAGTTACATAAAACAGATCTCCATAGAAAACTTTTTTGGCATTATCTACCCCTAACGGGGCTCACAGGTGGAAGCCGGGGAGGAGGATGGGGTGACGAATGCAGAACTCGTGGAAATGGAAGAGAAGGATTGGACCGCACACCTGGTACTTAAGTAGGACGCTGAACAGGTGAGTTGATTAGACTGAACCGCCCTGAAGGGAGTAGTAACCAGGTAAGCGCACCGCTCAAGTTGCCTGCCTGAAAGACTCCCAGGGTCCTTCATTTTGTGCACATCATTTCTGGAGTTTGACATTTTCAAAAAAAATAAATGAAATTGAACAGCAAATCTTTTCTTGAGCAAGTCAAGAATTTGTTATGGATTTTTCAAATACCCAACTCTAGTTACAAGGAAAAAGCAGGAGCTGTAAAACAGCAGCAAAAAACAAACAATGGTTTACTGCAGGCAGGAATAACAATTCTGCATTTTTAGGGATAAGTGTGTTGTGCAATTCAGCAAGATAAAAAAAAAAGTTAGATTGAACCATGACTCTCTTGGCTGATAATTATACTGGAACACATGACCAGATATAGAAATATATTCATATTCTGAACTGAAACATGGCGAGTGAAAACGCAAGGAAACAAAAGAATCCAGCCAGAGCACTGAAAAAACATTGAACTTATGAACTCATGAACTAAATTACAAACCAGGAACAGCTGAACTGCTGAAAATCTGACACCAGGTGTGACAGTGCTGAACTGAAGACCAAGCCAGTGTAAGAAAAGCAGCAAACTAAAATGAGTAAAACAGAATAAAATCACAAAAACGTTTGTGCTATATCTCCAAATTTGATGCCAAATATCATACCTTGCACTGGTCACTGACATACAGGCAACATTTTTAATAAGCATCTCTGGAAAAGGGTCATTTTCAAGATCTCACATCCGGGATGAGACATGAAATACAAGGATTTTATTCAGAATTTTTCAGCCTGTCAACATCTCATTCGGTAACAATGCAGAAAATGAGTTCAGGAATAAGACTCAGTATTCTCTGGTGGGTTTCTTTCCATCAGCTGCATGAAACGTGTGCAGAATGTTTTCCATCCAGTCTCCATCTGTGAACTCTGAACTTTTCAACAAAATCCCCTGAGCAACCTGAACATAAACAACACACTAACAAATCCCACGGCTCCACTTGCCATTTTGAATGAGTGTTGCTGTAAATTGCAATGCAGAACAATATGCATATTATGATGCAACACAGCACAATTAGGATGGTGGTCATTTTTCTGCTTGTAATTGTTGCTATGAAAGAATGCTGCACATCAACATGAGCTATAGATAATACAGACTTTTTGCATTAAAATCTAGTCATAATTTCTGTCTGCTTTCTTGAGTAAATATACATTGGATGTATTTATTTATTTAAGTATGTTTTTTTTCTGATGCTATGTGGAATTTAACCAGATGCCTACATGTGCCATCAGTTGCCATAATATAAATTAATAATATTTGTTGAACTTGATTATTTCTGATATTCCAACTTTGTATAGTTACAGCAACTGGATCCCAACAGGTTCCCTCATGTTATTTTGCATCCATCCTAAAAAAAACTTTGGTTTTGAACTGTTCAGTGCCTCTTCCCGGGTCTTTCATATGTCATGTGTATAGCACACACCCACACTGCCTGTCAGAACACCCTCGCACAAATCTGTGCAACTATGCCACCATGAATCTTGCAGCAACTTTTAAGTTACAGTCCGTCAAACTGTCTTTACTCTTCCTTTCTCTTGATGACTAATAATGCGCTCAGTGACACTTTGTCCAGCCACACTCAACAATACATCAAGGACCCAAACAGAAAAAGGAGAGCTCTGCTAAATTTAAATCAAAGTTGGTCAAATGCAAATAAAAAAACAGATGATTTAGCTACTTAAACAGAAATCAAAAAGTCCAATAAGACCAGTACATTTGAACCTGTGGAGCAAAAGTTAGGAGAAGTCATAGCTTAACCCTTTTACATTGAAGCTTCACGCCAGTGTTTACATTCTTTCGACTACCGTCAATCTGTAACCGTTGACACAAATAATGTAATTCAAGTGGATTCTGAAACAGGGAAAAGCAGCCTTGTGATGGTTTATGCAACACTTTAAGGTGGTGAAGTGCTTATGCAATCAACATAAATCAGCTGATTCTGATGTGTAGACAAGCAGCTTTTCCTGTTGGTGCAAAGCCAATAGGAAAAGATGCTTGTCCAATGCTTCGTATGCAATTCTACGTTCAAGAACATGCTAAGCGGGCATTCTTGAACGTACTTTTAGCATATGGGATTCACACTGGACTAGCGCATGTACTCACCACTGAAAGGGACTTGGTACAAAATGTCGAACTGGTGGAAATCTTGTGAAACGTTTGACCATACAGTCTGGTGGAATGTGTTAATAATGTTCCCTTTGGATTATTTTGATGTGGAAAAACAACATTGGGCTGAACTTTATGCAACTAAAATGTGAATAGATTTCCCGTTAATTCTTGTTTACCTGTTTGTTTGTACACATATTTAATTTACACTTGATTATCTTGCAAGAAATACAAGGAATCTGTAAAAACTCCTGAGTCACACTGTTTTATGTTTTGGCCAAAGATGTCCTGGATCGATTTTAGGTCAGTGAATAGAATCAAACTGAATCCATCAAAATGGACTGATATGGACTATGAATTGTATCGCCAACCTCAAATTATGATTATGAACTAATTGTTAAAATAAATAATTATACTCAGAGCTAAACGTTTTCTGATTTAATTAAGCCTTCATATTTTGATTTTAATTTTTAACCTAACCCTCAATTACCAAATGTTGCAGTTCCTCAAAAACCACTGAATGGCTATTGAATTTACTTTTTATATCTGTGTTAAGTCCAACTTTACACTAGAAACAAACTTGTGTTATTAAAGACCTACTCTGATCATCTTCTAAGCTGTCTTAATTTCACCAAAAAAAAAAAGAATTGTCGTTTTCCAAGACTTACTATCTGCAGACCAGCAGTAGTTCGTTATAAATGTGGGGCTGAGTTGTGGGCGGGACTGTTGGCGCAGATCAACCCCGCCCCAACATTCCCCTCCCTGTTGCGGAATGGAGCAGGAAGCTTTTGGCCCACCCATTGTATTCTCTTCATCACAAATAAGTTCCTTCTCAAATAGCATTTTCTTTGTCTGCTCCTGATTCACAAAAATTTGGATAAAGAAATAATTAGAAATGCAAATTTGAGCTTAAATTTCATTAAATAGGTCCTCCATCTTCAGAAAAATGTCACAAGGACATGTTAAAAACACCAAAAACATTATTTTTCATCAGACTAGGTGTTTAACGACACCTGTGGCATACTTTTTCTTAAAGTCAGTCGCCTGCTTTTTTCTACAGCTTTTTTTTTTAATGGCATGTAGATGGACTCATGGGTGGACTCAATAAAACTCTCACTTTCACGATCACCCTCCTTAGGCTTCAACTTAGCAGTTCAAAATGTGTGGGTGACATCAGAGATTATCAGTCCAGTGATTAAATGTCTTTGGTTTTAATCTTAGCGTTGTTACTCTGGACCAGGGCTCTGCAACCTGAGGCTCTAGAGACACATGTGGCTCTTTAACTCCTCCCTTGTGGTACTCTGGCTGAAGAAAAATTATAATCATTTTAAAATATGAGGATTACTTAGTTACCATTGCTTTGAGTTAATCAAATTCATGAATTCATGGCCAAGGTGCTTTTATAACAGATCAATAAACTGTGTAAAGTTTGGTACACTGCTGCTTACATTACACAAAATAGCAATGTTTTGTGTGTTTTACAAGTATGGACAGAATTCAAACACTAAGGGGAAGTGCTAAAATTTATATGTGCATTTATTTCCTTTACTTTTCTGGATCCTAAACCAAAGAAGTCATGTTCAAATTCAGGTTAAAAGTAATCAAAAGAAGGGAGAAGGATGATGGCCCACCAAAGCAGACTACTGCCGTAGTAACAACCGCACTTAAGGGTGGATATAAGCAAAAACTGGGAAACCTGTAAGGGGCACACAGGTGGTCTGCACGAAATATCAATCTCGTTGACAGCTCAGTGAAAACAGAGAGAAAATTGACCATGCAGCTTTCTTTCTAAGAGCATGCTACAAGATCATACGTAGGGAACACTTAAACAACATTTAAGGGTAAGTAAGCGTGAAGTTGGTCAGACACAGGCATGTTGCATGGATTTTTGCATGTAGGCTGACTGTTAGGAATTAGGAAATCAGACAATCAGATCGTAGTTTGTGTGGACATACTAATTGCATTAGTAAGAGTCTCTAATGACTTGCTATTCGCCTCAGAGCAGGGACTACTCTGTATTCTGGTCCTATTAGACCTCAGTGCAGCCTTTGACACTATCGACCACAGCATCCTATTCAAAGGATTAAAGCATGACATAGGGATCAGAGGATCTGCCCTCTAGTGGTTTGAATCCTGTTTATCTGATAGGTACCAGTTTTTTTAATGTAAAAGGACAGTCCTCTCATTGCACTTAAGTTAGCGTCGGAGTCCCACAGGGCTCAGTTCTATGACCCATCCTGTTTGTGCTTTACATGCTGCCCTTAGAAAACATAATTAGGAAACAACAGCATTAATTTTCACTGTTATGCGGACAATACGCTGTTGTATTTATCCATTAAGCTTGACCAGAATGACAGTATAGAGAAACTTAATGCCTGTATAAGAGACATCAAGACTTGGATGACCATTAATTACCTCCTCCTAACCCTTGTGCTATCCTATGACCCCACCCTTACATTAACGTGTTCTCCCTACCATGACAAAGGTGGATAAAGGTGAAGTGGAATTCATGTAATCCATGGACACCAGTGAGGTTCACAAATCATTGAAGAAAAAAGGTTCAGCACTCTGTCTAGTGGGTCTAGATGACCCAACTCCCAATGTTAAGGTACCTAGGATAGCACAAGGGTTAAACCCAGAAAAAAACTAAGGTCATTATACTAGGTCGTAAAAACCTGAGATATGCTCTGTCTGATCAGATAGTCTCCCTGGATGGAGTAAATATAGCCTTCAATTCCACAGTTAGAATCCTAGAGGCAACGATGGATGTGCTGTACCTAGCCGTGGACCTCGCCTCTGGCTAATCTGTTCTCCTGCTCCTGTACTTGGTCGTGGAGCTTGCCTATGAGCTACAGGAACCCTGTGCCTTGAACAGGATTTTGCGAGTTCTAACAATGGATGGATGGACAAAGCAGTGTTGTATTTTTCTAAAGGGCAAATTGTTGTGGCTTCTGATGGGCTCTGGTCACTAAAAAACTGGTCTAACTGAATAAAGTTTAAGGTTTAAGGTTGCAGACGCCCGCTCTAGATGCAATTCCCCTTAACACAGCAAAAGTGTCACAACTGTTCGACATTGAACTTTTTACACTTTACACTTAGATTAGCAGAATGTAACCTATGTCACATTGACATTTGTGGTCTGTCATATCAATCACTGGCACCGTATTTGCTTTACTTTGTAGCTTCTGCTAGGTCATTTCAAACAACCTCGTGTGCAATATGAGATCTGGCATAACTGACTTCACTGAGGGAGGGGTGCTTAAGTATGTAGTCATCATAAATGCACTAAGTCAGAGCCCACCAGTCTTCAGCTATGGAATCAATAAATGTTGTTGGAGAATCAAGTCTCACCTGTTGACTAATCAAAATTAATAGCAACAGCTGGGGAAAAAATAGAGTAAGATTTTAAGCTGCAATTCCCTGTATTAAAATCTAAATCAATATGGTCCACAAATGGACCACCACCATTGAATTTTCCATTTTAAATGGATGAACTCGCTCTTCCAGTGAGAGGTTTTGTAGTGCGCTAACTCCAAATGCACTTTTAGGATGATCAAGACTGTGACTACCGGAACTCGATATTTTGAAACGTTTTCAAATAATTGTTTTTGTGATTAAAATGTATCATTTGTCTTTTTGTTTTTGTTTTCATTGATTTTCCTTTTGTTTCCTGATATGGATTTTTTTAAAGCCCATGTAGGGATGGATTTATCACTTGGATTCCTCTATGAGAGGTGTATTTCCACAATTTTTAAAAAATAAATTTAAGTTTTTCTTGCTTTTATATAAATTCTCTAAAAAGATTTCCTGTAGAGCTTTCCCAATCTCATTTTAAATTCTTGTTCACAGCAGTTTTCTAATTATTTTAGGAAATGAGGAAACAGCTATCTTTCTTTATCGCCCTCTTCTTATTTATAGTACAAGGCGGCTGCTGAGAGGATCCTGTGGAGGTTGATTATCAGGCCTGTAAGTAAGATTGTTTATACTTCTCTGAATCTTATTAAGGACATCGGTTTTTACTAAAAGCCTGTCTTATCCTGAACTCCTATAAAAAGAAAAAGTACAACACAATCTTGTTTAAAGCATAACTACTGCATTTCATGTTCAATTTTTCTTCAGATGAAAAGGAAATGAAGCCATTTTCTATCCATCTTTTAAAAAAAAATTCACTTAAGGTGCATTATTTCTTGCATTTCACTAGACTACTTTAGTTGTGCTGAATGTGAAGGACAAATTACAGAACTCGTCTTATTCTCCTCAACTGCACCATGACAACGCTGTGCAAGTCAGTTGTGTATGAGAACTGGGAAGGGACATTCACTTACTGTAGAGACCAAGGATTATGTGGCAACAGACTGTTATTTCTGAGAAATGACAGATGTTTTTATATCAGAAGTTACAGTAATTGGTAAAAAGAAAACACAATTAAAAATGAATTAAGGAGTAAAGGTTAAAAAAAAAGTGTTATAATGGGGGGGGTTTCTACGGTGGCCTGAAGTGCAAATCAAGCAAACCACTCAAAGGAAAAAAACAAAGAGAGCACAACAGATAAAAAACAAAAGAAATAGAAAAAAAACATATCATGTTTTGAAAAAAAAATATTCCAGAAACCAAAACACAATTAAAAATAAATAAAAATGAAATATTTTGTAAAACATAAGTAATTTCCAGAAATCCAAAGGTAATTAAAAATAAATAAATGTCCTTCAATTAGTGATGTCCCGGAGCAACTACCTTTTCGAGTTTTGTACCTTTTCCAGTTTGATGACTATGTCCCAAAGTGGGACATAGTCATAAATCAAGCATCATCATCCAATAAGCAATGCCCCTCAGGACCTTTTCTGGTTTCTTATTCACCAAAATTTGAATAAAAAAATACTGCTACTAAAGAAATACTGATGCAGTCTTAGGCTTAAATTATTTTATATGTCTTCCATCATCAGAAAAATGTTACAAGTGTTAAAAACACCAAAAACACAATTTTCATTGTAGTTGTTTTTTTACTTTGAGTGATTTCTTGGTGTTGCTTGCACTTCAGGGCCACCATAGCATTCTCTCTTTCAAGTTCCCTGCACTTTTATGAGTAAAACATTCCTTTTACTTTCTGGATTACCATGTGTTTGTATGTGGTTTTCCCCCAATACATGTTCCCATCTCAACCCTTTTTTAGCCTTTTCCTCACATGTACACTATGGCTACGTTCACACTGCAAGGCCTACTGCTCAATTCCGATTTTTTTTTAAATCCGATTGTTTTGCAAGACCGTTCACATTTCCAATTAAATGTGAACTTTTGTGATCTCCTGTGTAACCGTGAAATGACCCAGAAGTGACCCGCATGCGCAGAAGAGTATTCAACGAGGAACGACGTCACTCGTTGTTTGCGGAAGTACCTAACGTTAACAATGGATGTCAACAACAGTGTTGTCAACAGCGGAGCTCGTTTTGCATTATTACATTTATTTTCATTAAGGAGCAGCACAATTACAATCTTCTCATTTTAAGAAGGCATTGGAGCCAGGATCGTCTGTACCCACTGTTGTGTAATGGGAATGTGGATGTGTTGGGGCCGTGCACCGCGTGTGTGTGTGTGTGTGTGTGTGTGTAAGAGACAGGAGAGAGCACGTGCAGCAAGGTAGAGAATGAGGGGGGCAGCGGGGGTGCGCAGTCATGTTATGTGTTAGGGTGGAAGGAGAACGGTAATAAAAGAAGCCTTCACCCAGAATAAATGCTATGGACTCTTTCTTAACCCGTTCTGGAGAATCCTAAAGAATCTAAGGGTCCAAATGGGGAAGAGAACCCCGGAGGAGGATCTGCCTTGGGTCCCCCACGCTTCTGACCACGGTCGGAAAGGGAGAAAAAAAAAAGTAATCGCGGGGAAGGTTCAACACCACGCACGGCCATTTCGCTGGAAAAAAAATTTTTAATCGCCCGGTTGCGATAACTGCCCTCAAATTTGGCCTGAATAAAGCTGTCACCCCAAATATGAATCAAATCGGGGACCTCGCTTCCACTGACTGGTCTCAGTAGCATGGTTGATGTTTATGTTCTAGTTCCCGCCTACTTCAACGCAGAATTATGACGTTTGTAGCGTATCGATGACGTACGGGTCGGATTCATGTGGCCTGGTCAGTCAGACGACAGTCGCATATCAAAAGATCGGATACGTATCGGATTCAGGACCACATACCCAATTGGCCTGGGTCGCATTTGAAAAGATCAGATCTCTGTCGTTGAGACTGTCATGAAAAGATCAGATACAAGTCGCATAGGGGCAAAAAATTGGGTCGTTTCAGCAGGCTGTGATCACACCTCAGGCTGAAACGACCCAATTTCAATTTGTTCCTGTTGTCTTGGGCCACCATTTTACATGTTTTTTTTGCAAAAAAAAACATTCGTTGCTGACTGTAAATTCACTCCCCATCTCATGTTTCTCATTTTGTTATGCTTCTTTCCTACCACTTGTTAGACATTTTCTCTTCCAACATTTCGACTCAACTAAAAAGAGCTTTTCTTAACATTTAACCAGAAAAAAAGGAACTCCCTGTAAATCATTGCAACTTATCTTTGTGAGTTTCTCTGTCTCTGCAGGCTTCTCAGGTCTGCGGGGGCCCTCATTTCCAGCTCGGTGCTCATTGCAATGCTGCACATCGATGGAGGGTAATATAGTTGCTCAGGCTCTCTGATGTGATGCTCTCAAAGGGAAAAAGAAAATCAGACTTTGCATCGGTAGATTAAAAAAAAGGGAAAACTACACTCTTTGACCACTTTAATAGGTAAAATTGCACAGGCTTTTGCATTCTCACAGGCATTTCTGCCATGAATTTCACCCGCTGTGGTTGTCATACAGCTTGATGGAAGCTGGTGAGGCTTATTCATGTCAACATTTTCTCAGGTGTGTTTGCTTTTAGGATGTTTATCAGCAAAAACAGATAAGAAATAAAACCGAGAGTGTGGCATGTGCATGACAATGATGTGAGGGTACATTGAACAAAGCCCAATCACAGTAATGCTCGCCATTTAAGTCGATATCATGTAATTTACTTGGATATGGGTTTTTGAAAGTCATAGTGAGAGTATGCTAATGTAAAAGTTGTACAACAACTATCCTGCGGCACATCAGTGCAAGTGTCTAACTGCACTCAAAAACAAAGAGGAGGAGGACATGCTGATTAGTGGAAAACATACCATACAGTGTTTTGTACAAACAATAGCATACAGTACATGGTGTGTAAGTCCTTTCATTGCTGAGGCCTCCCTCAGGCCAAAGACGACACTCTCTCTCTCTCAGCTAAGCATGCATGGGTGATTCTACTTCCTGTCTGACAACAGACATTTAAGAAACAAAGTTGATTATATTTACCGTATGGTTAAAGACACACCTTGATAAAAACAATTGTTTTTTTAACATGTTCTTGTATAATTTGTCTCATGAGAGAGGATATATATAGAGAAAATTAAACTTAAAATTGTATTTTTGAGTATTTCTTTATTCAAATTGGGTCATGAGCTCCCTGCTCTGCTCCATTCTGATGCATCCCCTTCCAAACTAATAGATCCATTCACATCTTCGTTTTCCACATTCGAGCTGGTATCTGGCTAAGAACTGTACAGCTAGGATAGCTCCAATATTGTTTGCCATTTTTGTTGCACCGCTATTGTTAGGTTGGGTTTGGAGAGCGTGTAAACAGATGGATGATAGGAAATGGGGGCAGGCTTACGCTGTGCCAACAGTTCCATGAATTTCTAATGAACTGCTGCCATTATATTCTAGAAAGCAACATAAGTTTTTTTTTTTATTTGATGAAAAACAAAAGACCACTGCAAGCGGTTTTACAATAAAAGATGGTTGTTGGACTTTAACACCAGAAGCAATGGAGTGTTCTGCTGATTCACCCTGTCAGATCTAAATTATTATGAATAATATGTTCTCAAAAGTGGAGAGACTGTAATGGTAAAACATATAACAAATGTTGGTTTTCAGAACTCACTAATCAGTCCAGGGTTTTCCTAATAATTGGTCTCTTTATCTTCTTTCATCTCAACAGAAACACATAGTTTATCCCCAAATGCATTTATTCTAATTTTGTCCAAAAACCATAAATCAGCTGGTAGAGCGTTATTACTTATGCACTCGGCAGCAATAGAATGTTAATTAGTTATTCTGGGAATAACAAACAACACACTGCAGTCAGGAATTTAAAAGGAAATGAGCTAATGCTGAAATAATCATCTCAAGGATGCTGTATATTCAAAGATCAGACCAAAGGCCGCTTATGAAGTGGATGATTCTCTCCAAAGAGCATAAAATATTTAAGAGTTAATGAATAGTAAAAGTTTTATGTCAAGCTCTTTAGAAGTTCTGCTCATAATAGCTTCAAATCTGCTGCCCCCCCAGCAAAAAGCCCCCCCACTTGCAAGTCAAAATTTGTATCATTGACAAAGATTACAAAATACGTCAATGCAAGCTTTATGTCACAAAAACAGGCAGACGGCTGGATCCAAATGGAGCAGCTTTGTTAGCTTACCTAAATTCCGCAAAGTTAAATCAGGATCAGGCAGGCAGCGTCAATAGCAGGCATGAAAGCATCAGAGGAGATACAGGAAAGTTAAAATCCAGGCGAGAGTCAGGGCAGGCGGCAGGCAAACAGACTCAGAAATAGGGTCAGAAGACAGAAGATCAGGCCCAAATATAACACTCAGTAAGGAAGGCAGAGTGGCACAAACAAAACTTCACACTGAGTGAACCTCCGTGCAGTGCTTAAGTATGCTGTGGTTGAGTGAGTGAATGGGAGTGAATGGGAGACGTGCAAGCTGGTGTTGCTGGGAGATGAGGTTCATTCAGTACTCTGGAGATGGTTCCCGCTGGTGACTCGAGGGGGAGACAGAGTTCTAAATTCTGGGACTTATTTTCGCAGTTAATTTTCCTACCTAAAAGTAAGACGACTCGACCTCTTTTGCTCCTTGTGGGTGCCGTCCATTTCATGATGTCAACATAGAGCCGGCCTTGACAGCGTGTTTGCGTCTCAGCCACGAAAACAAACAACATCCAAACTTTTGCAAAGATGGATGTGCCTATTTAGCATATAAAATAAAGGCTGATGTTATTTGCATGGATTCATATGCGACCAGCACAAAAAGTGATGGAAAATCATGTTGGCTACATGTAATACGTGAAACCAAGATGCGCAATGGCATGTATTTTAACTGCTTCCAAGATTTCATTTTGTTGTTGGCTGCACGTTTTTAAATTTAAGCTTAATGTTAACGTCCCATTATCTGACACGTACCTAGGTGTGTGAAATGTGTTCTCCGCATTTGATCCATCCCCGGGAGGAGCGGTGAGCTGCAGAAACAGCCGAACTCAGGAACTATTTGGTGGGTTAATCCTAACTGCAACCATAAAGGCCCGTACACACCGGGACGAATTTCGCGCGCGATTTTCGCGACGTTTAACGCCTCGTGACTAAACAAAGGGCACCAATGAGAGTGTGCACACCGACGCGAAAAAACGCCACGCGTAAAAGCGTCAAAAAAAAAAAACGCCTCGGGTTCGTTTTTTTTTTTTTGACGCGTCGCGGCGAAATCTATTCGACCAATGAGAACGGCCCTTTTGCACACGTGTCTGGAGCCTCTGAAGTTACAGTAAAACACAACTTGGGGACGCTCAAACACAAAACTGCCTTGCTGAGCACTCATACCAGCGAAGAAGATAGACGCCGAGTTGCACCTACACAGCCGCGAAGAAATAATGAAGGACATTCTAAAATATCCCCGAACCAAGCACCAGTTGGAGCAACTGGTGCTTGAAATATTCATGTTTTCTTTGTAAGATTCTGACAAGTGCGTAAATACTGGCTCTCTTCTTCTGAGGGAAAAGCGAGTTTAAGAAGCGTAAAGTTGCGCAGCGCCACCTTGTGTACAGGAGTATTTCTGTTTACATTAAGCGCCATCTAATGTCAGGGAATGAAATTGCATGTTCGCTCGACTCATCGTCAGCGAAAATCGGCTGGGTGTGAACACAAAAAACGTGGCGAAAAACGCTGGCGAATAACGCCTGGCGAATATTCGTCCCGGTTTGTACGGGCCTTAACATTAACCCTTCCTCTAGGTCCGTGCAGCAAAGAAAAAAGTTTCGAAAACTACGTGCGAATAGATACTTTGTAAAATAGAAGCGTTTTTGATGATTACTACTAGCTCTGCGATGAAAGTGGGTGTGTGTATTAGGGGGCGGTGCTGGAAGTGCAGAGTCTTCCTGGAAGGGGCTGTTCCTCACCTATCCACCAATGTGAGAACCCACTTGTTTTTGTGGATTGGGAAGGGCTGGTGCTCAGAGAGCAGAGTTTTAGAGGAATGCTCAAAGATGCATAAATGAACAAAATTACCGCTTTGGGGTTGCTTTTAATTATTGATTTTTTATTTATTAATTAACATTAAAAACACTTAAAAGCTCAACAAGTTGATTTTGTTTGATATAGGCCTCTAAGCATTACAAAAATAACAAAAGCAATAGGCCATATTTTTTAAATGAAATGTTGAGCCACTCAAATTCCATATTTTACATATTTTTTACGAATATGCATTTTTGCTCCTTTAATTTTTAATGGCCTTCCACTCTACAATTCTCATTTAGCACACTTCCAAAGTCTTCTACCCCCCTCCTGCCCCTCCATTTTGAATGTTCTAGCTCCGCCACTGCCATGAAAGCCTTTCTGCTCCACATGCAAAAAAAACATGCCCACATTTCTTCTTCTGAGTAAATGAAAGGTGTCCTCCACATGAGTTTACTACTCTAGAGTCAGCATGGTCAAAACAAATTGACTTCTCATAAATCATAGGGTTTAAGCTTTTTTTTAAACTGTTTTTGGATCCTCTCATCAGCACCACATTCATTTGTTTTCATCCAGAATGGGCCCTGCCCCTCCCGCGGCAGTCTGCATGTGACTTCACCCGACTCTCACTCATCCTCCACCCCCAGTTATTACGCCTGCCTGTCCCCCAGCGGGCCGCCTTTCCTGAGTACTGCACCAACACCAAGCTGGCTATAAATCACATTACATTATCACCGCGCCGCGCTACGCTTTCGCACTCCGCCCCGCCCACCGCGCGCCTTCCATTGGCCGTTGAGGCTCCGCGGTCAGCCTCCATGAGACTAACGTCCACTCCACCGTACGTCCCGCCTCCCTCCCCGCCACAGCTGATTGGGGGACGGGGGCTCTCCTTGAGCTGTCAATCAGGCGCTTTCCTGTGCGCCTCGCGTTGAACGCAGCTCCCTGCGACGCGCTGAATGCGGAGCGGAGCGGCGCGCTGCATACCAACAGGGACGCGGAGCAGGCTCATCTTTTAGCCGGGACTCGCAGACCCCGTCCCAATTCAAAACAGGTCAAATTATATACTGGACGACTTCAAGCCCATCTTTGCCTCCAATGCATTTTCTGAAAAGAACTCTCTATCATTGAGGGCACTGAGAGGCAAACTAAGTGTGTCTGGGGTATTTGTTCTTTCTGCTGTGGTGTTTTTCTGGCTGAGAGAGTCTGCACTGGAGAAGATAAACAACCCCACCAGCCGCTGTCGGACGGGAGTCATTAAAAGGAAAAGTCAGGACTGCTTTTTTTTTTTTTTTCTGTAGAAGCCTCTGACATTCATTCACGCGCTCATTTTTTTTTTTTTTTTTGTATATACAAACATATTCCCTGCAACGTTTCCTGAAGGAGGAATACCTTGACATTTGGCTTCAAAACCAAAATCAAAAAATCAATCAGAACTCCATCATGGGCCACCTACTCTTGCGGAACGCATTTGCTGGTTTGATCCTGGTTCTGCTGTCGAAAGGTAAGTTGGAAGGAGGCACACAAGTGATGCGCTGGTGGATCTTCCCCGCTGCGCCTTTGTTTTTGACTTTATTTCCCCAAATGTTTGTGGAGGAGAATACTAATGATGACGAAGAAAGAGGAGGGGGTGGTGGAGGAGGAGGAGGAGGTTCTACTTGCAGGTGAATCGCGTGAATGCACAGAGAAGTTGTTTGTACCCGTGCACGCTCTGCGCGTCAAGCGCGTGCACGTGAGTGCAGCGCCACGCTCACGCTGGAGCGTCCAGACCTCGTGGCTCAGAGCAGGCATCGAGTGATGGATGCTAAGACGCGTTACAGCAGAAGAATTGTACTTCCATCCACAGTCCTCTGTGGATCTGCCTCTATACGTGACTTGAATGGGACTGTATTCCCACACGCACGACGCATTTTGGCGTGCATGTGTGTCTGTGATGGTGGTGGGGGCTGTGGAGTGCCTGTGTAGTACAGGTCTTTATGATGCAGTGAGACTCAACTGAAGCTCCTTTTTTAGGGTGGAGAGAAAAAGGTGGGAAAGGATAGACAGTCTGGAGGTCCGGTGGGGTCAAGCGTGAGCAGGCTGGCTGGTCAAGCCTTCATTTCCTCTTTTATCACTGGCATAAAACATATTGACTTCAGCTCCCACAAAGACACATTTATCTGCAGTGAAATCCCTCCAGCTTAAACAGTTCAGCGTGGAGATGACTTCCACAGCCAGTGGTTTCAGATATAGTGTTTTAAGCATCTTCATTACGTGCCCCATAAACAGACTGTTTGTTGCTGTTGTCCTCAGGGAACTCTCACCACAGCATATTTAAAATCTTCCATATTTCATAATGCCATCCGCTAATACTCTCACAACACCACGGGACATCCATATTAGCTGTGCACATCATCCTCTTATGCTCTGATTTCCCCATTCATCGAGCACAAACACACAAAAACACCTGGCTCAATTAGTGCTGCCTTACTCCTGTGGGAAATAAATAAATTACTCTGGCCCTTAATAACAATAATTGATGTGTCAGTGCAATAAGATTTGAGGTTAACAGCCAGCAGATGCAGACGGGAAACCCTCCTGCTCTCAGCTCCTTCTGGGCAAGGAGAACCCAGCTGGTCATGGTTGGCTTCCCACAGCAAGCTGCTTCTCCACGCGGGGCAGAGAGCAGACGGACAGCCCTGCAGGAAGTGCACTCCACACCAGCGTCGAGGCTTCAGCTGCACACAACCCTGTTGGGTCTCATAACTTTAAATTTGCAACCTGTAGGTTTTGCGGTTTGAAGAAGCCAGTCGTTTAAGGCACAAGTGAGAGACGATTGGATGTGGATGTGATTTATGCACATTGCAGCGTACATGAAGGCAGATTCCTTTTGGAGGGGGATCTCACATGCTGCTGCCAGTCGCTGCAGGTCCTTAAAATGTCCATCTTTCAAGGTGGAAAGCATGCATTATAAAAGAGAGAACATGACTGCTAAAAGGCCACCATTCAATGCTTGATAAATCATGCAACAGCAGGATTATCCTTTGTGTCTGTGCTCCAGAGAGTCAGGTGTGTGCTATGGGTTCCTAAATGCCTCACCACCACTGTTTAGGAGATTGTGCGTGATATTATTGCCTGTTTAATGATGTATCCAACACATTGTCTTAAATGATTGTACCACTTCCACAGGGTTTTATTGATCTAAAGCTGTTTTATCTGCTCATTCATGTATGACAAACATATATTTTATGAGACAAATTTTTGGCTTTTAGCTCTTAGACCTGCACATTTACACACCACCAAAAGGTTCTTTTGTCCCATCTGTGTTGCAAAACCCTATTAAGCCATTCAAAGGTTTCTCACAAACCTGGCCTGTAAATGCACATACCACTCCAAAAAGTATGATGTCCAAGACCTGGCATGCCATCACTCCTTTCTTTTCCACATTTATGCTCCTCTTTTAACTTAAAATCTATGACTGCTTTTACTCTATGTGGTTGAGTTGGCACTTTCTCACATGCACAAAAAAAAAAAAAAGAATCTGCATACTCCTGACTACAAAGACAGTTTTGTGACAGAAACCAGACCAGTGACAAAACAACAAAGGTGAAATACATTCACACACACCACCAATGACATATTAAAGTCTTTAGTCTCAGTTCAAAAAGATAGAACAATGTTGGAAAACAGATTAGGAAAATGCAGAGCCAGCACATAATCATGTTTTTGGCTTTAGTTGGTTCTTCATTCAACTGGATTATTAATAGTTTTGCCCTCAAGGAAATTCTCTTCTAACTACAGTCCACACACAGTTCATGCAGGTGTAGGTTGTGTTCAAATAACCCAGCAGATGGGTTTTCTTACGAACACTTTGAGGGATCTAGTAAGCAGAATTCTACAGTACAAAAGGAAAACAGGTGAAAGCCAGAAGGGTGGCTTTGCAGCTCTGCCATCATTCTTGTTTCAGTAACATATGGGGGGCAAGTGGGGTCAATGCACATTGCACATGTTAGCATGTAACCACCCTCCTTCTTCTCTGCCACCTCACACACATGCATTCATAAATACACACACATGCAGTGCCACACACGCTCAGCTGGACCACCAGCCTTGGCTTGGAGATGAAGGGAAGCGAGATGCCAGCATCAACAGATGCCTTGCTCCCCTTTTCTGGAGGGGCTTCTGGTTTTCCCCTCTCCCTTTGAAAGCATCGGTTTCTGTGTGTTGTTGTTCTCCATGTTTGGCGTAGAAATGCCCTGCCATTTTGGCAGATTTTTATTTATCTGCAAGTGCTGGAGTGAGAGGGCTTGGATTTGGTCTGAAGAGCCTCAGGGACAAGGGTTGGAGGTATATCCAGAATGAAGTGGGCCTGTGGTCTGAACGTCTTCTCAGAGGGTTTTATTTTTGTATTACTTTTGTGGCTTTCTGGAGCTAAAGCTGACATCATGCTTCACAAACGGTGGCGTAGAAGAAAAATCTTAACTGTCAAGTTGCAGACGGCTGGAGTGACTGACAATCAGCGAATCAATTATTGCTAAATGCAGCTAAACCTGAATAAAAAAGTAAACTTAAAGCAAAAAGAAGACAATGCTAGCTCTGATATTACTCAAGGGTCACTTCATTTATGCATCAATTTTACATTATTTGTACATACTTAAGTCAAATAAAATGGATGTTATCCCCTTAGGAATAAATCTACATATGCAGTGGTACATCAAAATTGACCCTCTAGTCTGTATACTATTTTCTCTTCATTTATTTTTTGATGTTAAAGACAAACCTTCCACTCTTTTTAGCTGCAAAGTGTAGCATATTTTGCCCCTCTTCCTGGGACGCACTGCACATTTCATTACTTTGACCACTGGTGGACGTAACGCACGCTCAAGCAAGAAAAAAATCATGAAAGCCAGGTGTTTTTATGATAGTGGTGGAACCATTTATATATCTTCAAAGCTTCAGGGAGATTTTTTGTGGATACTCTTAGCTTTGACGTGTAGTATGTGTGTGGGCGGCAGATTCATACAACTCTGGTAAGATGAAAAATAGGGACAGATGGTCTCATAACATTATGCATTGTTGGTATATATGATGCAGAAGCAAAATGACTGAGCTGCATTGTTCTTTTAGACTCTTTGCCAGACATCATCCACAATTTCTGAATTCATTCCAGATAATAAACTGTGTCCAGACACCATTTCTTCAACACTTTCCAAGCATAGTTCTCCCAAGCCGGCATAATGGATGCCATAACGGCACTTTTAGCATACATAGGGAGATGACAGGTATATTTTAGGTTAGTAAGACAAAATATACATGCAAAGGCTTGAGTTCATGAAGTTTCCACCAATAACATGCTTCTGAAGGATTGTCGGTCAATGTATACATTATTGGTTATATCCTAGTATTACTAAATTATATTTAAATAATGTTGCATATATTATCATCCTGTGAAATATCTTGTAATTTCCAGTCGTGACGTTTACGTCTGTCTGCTTTAAGTTTTCTAGTAACACCCGTGGGAGTAAATAGCTTATGCAGACAATGAATGAGAGAGAATGCATGGCAATATAATAGCCTGCTATCTGTCATAATGTGGGCCGTCTGTATAGGAAGATTGAAATTTTCCATGTTGATATTGCAGTGGCAGTGAATACTAGCTATATTGTTCAGCAACGATGCACATATTATTTTTTTTAGAAGACAAAAACGCTTGGGCGATGGTTACCATGGTAGAAACAGCTCAGGTGGTAAAGTATGGAAAGAATACTTTAGCCTTACAGCAACAACATTTTAAAATGTAGCAGATGATCTTGAAAAGAGTCACTACAAATTAAAACTGCTCGTTATTAATTTAGAAATGAAGTGGCCATTTTTCCTTGAGATTTTTGAAAGCAAGTGAGTACAGTAAAACCTGCGATCTCTTGCAGTACTCATGAATTTTAAGGCATTAATGAGATTTATCAGGGTCGGAAAAGGAAAAAAAGAGAATAATTTTTGTCTGCACTAAGCTTTAGCTTGAGGCCTAGTAAGAACAGAATCCCAAAATAAATGGATACTTCCTTAAAACACATTAGACAAAAGAAATGTAATTCTAAGAAATTAATAGTGACATATGTAAAACAAGTAATTTAGGATGGATTATGAAAGCGGCAAGACAACATGACAGAAACTCTTATTTACAGAGTGCAAATTCCACATAGTTAACCGACATCTGCTGCATTTGCAATCTGCTGCTTGGAAGTTGCAGGAATCTATTACAATAAGATGAAAATGCAAAAATGAAATTGTTTGCTGTAATTTAGTCTTTATGATGTACAAAATCCTTTAACAACAGGGGCGTCCACAGCCAAATCTATTTTTAATTGGCTCCAACAGGTTTCACATATGGCTTGAGTGACAATACTCACCCATTAGGTGGAGCACTTTTCTTGATAGGACAGCTTCTACACAAGACAAGATTAATAGAAGAAGAGCTTTTTTTATGGCTGACTATAAATACCGTGTACAGTGACCGGTATGCTTTTTTCTTGGTCTGTGTTGAGTTATATTTAATTGAACATGAAGTGCATAACAGTTTCTTGAATACAGATTTGCACTAACATGGGTTCAATGTGTTGTTCTAAGAGTATTTCAAAAAGATCCACAGACATGTTGACAGTTGGGAGCAGAAGTTTCCTGTGAGCAATTGCCTGATTCTGAGATCTCTAAAAGTATGACGTCTACTTTCAAACTAAAAATCAGAGCTATACCTCCTACACATGTGTTGATTAAGCACAGAAGGGGAGGTCTGGAGAGTGGCACACCTGTTCATGTAATTGTCTGAATGTAGGTCTCAGTGGAAAAAAAAAAGTCTGAACACCCCTGGGTTGAGATGAACAATCACTGATCTGTCAGGCTGGCACTAAACTGTGGTTTTAGCAGGCAGAAGTAGAGACTGGGAGGTCACGGATTCATATCCCCGGAGGATGGTCCGCTGCAGTGCTGCAGTGGATGATGGGCAGACGCAGCACCACCTTGATGCCCTTTAGATTTTTCAAGTCGTTTTTGATAAACACTTTGTTCTGCTAGGCCTCATATGTATTTTGATGGCAGCTACTGTGACTGGAAGGTTGTGAGTTCAAATCCGGGCCGAGTCATACCAAAGAGCTCTCTGCTTGACGTTTAGCAGAAAGGGGTTGGATTGGGGGGTAAACCACCAAAAGGTTCCTGAGCGTGGCTGTGTCTGAAGCTTACCACCACCCCAGGGGATTCAAATGTGGAGAACAAATTTCATACACCTAGATGCGTGACAGATAATGGGACTTTGTTTGAAAGAATAGAAATTAACTGTTCTTTACTTGATATAGCTACTATGTTTAATCACTACAGTAATTTGCTCTGGAACAACCTCCTATTATCCTCCCCTGCTCCCGGCTTGTCTCAAATAACCTCTTGGCTCTGAGTGTAAATATGAACATGAGGTATAGGGTGTCACTGGGACAAGTTAACAAAGATCTGTGTTCTGTTTGGTGCAACAAATAGATTTGGCCAAAAAGCAAAGAAAGGGCCTTCCATTAAACATCGCCCTCAAAAGGGTTTGCTCCAACAGGGCGTGCAGACAGTGCTGAGAAAGTTCCTTAACTCAGGCTTCTAAGAAAAATAAATGCATCAATTTGCACTGTGAAAGTCTAAATAGTAAATCAATGGAAAGGCAATCACAAAAAAGTACATTTTAACATTTTATTGAGTATGCATTAGAATGGACTCCCCTTATTGATCACTTTTAAAGCACTTATAATAAAAGTTAAATAAGTTTGAATAAAATTTCCCTCCAATTACTTTCTGTAGCTTTGATCTATGGTGTGGATTGAGCGATCAGCAGTGAGCAAAGAAAAAGAGACGTGCTATTATTTGGTTTTGTGATGTTGCACATTTAAATACAATTGAGAAGGAGAAGTACTGTGTGACTTTTCTTCTCTCTCTTTCTGTTCATTCTCATCTTTCTTTTTTTATGCTAGAGTTAGCATCGCTAGAAACACAATTCAGATTAGTGCAGGCAGACGGTCCTTGGGGAGCCGATGGGGACCGGGGTCCCGCTTTCCTCCCTGTCCTCATTACCCAAAGACAAGCCGCTCTCTGGCAAAATCAATGGAAAAGGCTTATGGACTAATGCAGGCCATGTCTGGTGATGGGACTTTGCTATGCGTTTTTTGTTCCTCACCATGTGCACGTGCTATGTGCACATGAAATCTCTTCCTCCTCTGTGTGAGTCCAATCATTTGTGCTAAACCAGGATGCTGGAGAAGAATTTTCCTCACGAACAAGTGCCGAATTGCCTGCTGCTGGGGCAAACTCAAAGCTTCCCAGCCTCCAGTATTACGATATAAACCACGGGGATCGCTCAGAAGGCCTTTAATTACGCACAGATAACATCAGATTCAAATGCGAATCCCTTTTACTTCAGAGCTGTTGTCCCTATTGTAATTATAATTGCTCTGGGCATCGTTTCCATGACTACTTCTACTCACTATCTAGCATTTGTGTACAACTTCCTTCACAACTGACAAAAAGAAGAGCAGCACCTCACTGTTTCCTGTCAACAACCCCCCCTACAGCAGATGTTGACTAGAAAGTTTGCAGTACGACTCCTTACAGCTCAATCTACGCCACAGATGTTCGCCCTGGTCGATTCTGCTGTTGTTTGGCCCCCGTCTCACGCGTGTGCCTCTTAATTTGTTTGCTTGGGCAAAACCACTAGTTGCAAGAAATGCTAAATAATGGTTTAACGTTGGGGATTTTCACAGTCCTGAACTCTTTGAGGGTTCTGTGGGCTGTTTCTGGGTCTATGTGGACAGGATGGCAGAGCAAGGAGGAAGGGAGGCAAATAAATAAAACTGGAAAAAAAAAACAGATCAATAAATATTTCAGCAGCTGCTCCCTTCACAGACTTCTCCTGAAGCCATAAGAGATGGAGAGGGAGACAGAGGGGATGAAGTGGAAGAATGAGAGAAAGAACAGAGTAATTGTGTTCTGGACTCTCATTCACAGTGAGCACAGGGAGAGATGGAGGGTGAAAGAGACCGACAGAGAATAGGAATAATTGTGTCCCAGACTTTAATAGACAGAGAGAGCGAGGGGTGGAAGAGGGACATAAGGCGTGCTAACGAGCACCACATACCAACGTTGTCCTCCGTGGGAACAAAAAAGCCATATGAGAGCCTCTGCTCTGAGACTTTAGCTCTATATAACAATGACTGTAAGAGTCACTCTTCTTGACTCTCACTTCATTCTAATTCCTGTCAGGAGTTAGCGACAGACCGTGTGGGTGTGTAGTTTGTGCAGCAAGCAGTTCTAAATGATAATGAGCCGCTCAACAGCTGAGACGGCTAACATGTCGCTGTGAATCAGGCGTGGCTGCTGTCTGTGCCAATCATCAGCTGATATGTTTCGAGATTGTCGTGAAATTTGCTCGGCCAGGATGCAGTATAAGTAGCACATTGAGTGGGTCTAATGCACACAGCAAAAGCTGAGGTGGTAAGAAGAAGAAAAAAAAAACAAGAGCAAGCTGATGATGGCGGACAGGCCAAAAAGAAGTTATAATAAAATGATTAAGGGAGGGGTGCTGGGAAGGAGAGAAGGATGAGAGACAGATGGTGTGAAGGAGGAAGGGGAGGATGGATGCAAAGACCCGCAACAGGCGGTGATCGAGATGGATTGATTTTGGAGGCAGATGATTAGGTAGAATAAAAAACATGGCAGGTTCATCTTGCCAATGAAAACTGAGTTTGGTAATATTGCTGCGTGAGTGGGAGTCGTAAAACTGTTTCAGGGTCACTTGTGTGGTACTGCAGTTTAAGGAAGTGGTGCTGATGCAGATAAGGGAGTCATTCTCGTGAGGTAGCACACCTCTAATAGGGCACTCATACATCGTGCTCACATAATTTGAAGCTTGTCAAGACTCCACAGGTTACATGCATTATTATCTTTAGGTATTTAGTAAAATGTGCAATGTACATGGCAGTCAATTTTACAGGGTACAAAGTTGCTTCTTTGAAAGCTGCATAATTACAAAAAAAACAAAAAAAAAAAACATCTAAGGTGTGCATTATTGTGTACTTCTATCATTCGTTGCGATCCTCACTGCGATTAGAGATATGTCACAATTCTCCTGTCATTTAATGTGGGCGCGTGGCTCCGGCTCCAGCTGTGAAGTTGCCTGTGGGAGTTCCTGTAATAAAATGACCATGTTAGCATGACATTTTGATAGAAAGACTCAGTTAGGCAGGATTTGGCTGTGACAGCCCATAAATGGCCTTTTTGATCCCAGTCTCTGTCCTCTGGGTATTGGGTGTTCTGAAACTGTTGTGCGCATTTTAAAAGTAAAAAAAGATCAGACGGAGAGTTTTGGAACAAACCACCATATTTGTGACAGTGTGGTCCTACTGCAGTAATTGGGATGTTGGGGGAGATTTCATCAAACATTTGCGCTGCTAGAGACCTTTAATTGGCTTTGGAAGCAGATACTGCGGTATTGTTGTGTTATGATATTTCGCTAATTAGATGTGGAGAAAGATAGTAGCAAAAGCCTTTGCCGGTCTTCTCAGTTTTGCAGCATAGAAGAACTCAATCTGCATTTGGACCACAATTTTGGCTATTTAAGATATTTTCAAGACAAAATATGCATTCAAAATGTGCTTTAATCACATTTTGCGTATTCATTGAGGGATGTGGATGAATAGTGCAATCTAATTTCTACAGCATCCCCTCTAAAAAAAAAAAAATCAGTTTCTTTCAGTGTGTTAAAACTGCGGTTCACCCTAAAAAGTTATTTCAATTACATCCTTTTCTTCCTTTTTGTGTCTGTGCTTCAATAAATAGAAAACACTTTTGGGAAACTAGGCTTCTAGAAAAACTCAAATTAAAATTTCTCATCCTGCTGTCCTTGTTCATCACCCATCTACTGGTTTCTGCCGTTCAATACAAGCATGAAAATCAATGTCCAGGCCTGCCACACACGCACACACCTAGACAGACACACACACACACAGAAAAAAGTCTCACTGTTTGATATAGGATCAAATATGGAGTTGAAAGCTCTGAATAGGTTTAGTACATAAAAGCAAACATTTTCGTATCACTCCCTGCAAAAATTACTCTGTGAAATCATTTTTTTCACGGCAGCAGAACATCTCACTCTCTCGCCATCAAGGGATACCGGCTGTATCGATGTGACCTTTATCGGGCCGGCAGACCTACAATTCCATTAAGTTATAATGAAGGTGTCAGAAAAGGGCAATTAGCTCCCTAATGTCGGGCATCAGGACTCTTAGAAAACATACATTTGCTGACAAGCCTAAAAAAAAGAGAGAAAACGAAAAAAGCCTGCACTTTAGATTGTGTTGTCACTGAGATTGTTGATTTAGATATGACCCTTTAAAAGCAGATCTATCTCTGCTGCAATTGACAGCTTAAAAACAGTGATTAAGGAGTCTGTCAATGCAGGCGTCAAGAAAAAATCTGTTCATATTCTGAGTAAGAGAAAGAGTTTATCAGGCTGATGTCAGACCTACACTGTTGAAGATTCCAGTCTGATATGATGATACTGTATCTGAGCCAGAGAAGATAAACAACCCAATTCAACGCCCGTTATGAAGCCTCATGTATTGTAAACATCTGCCTTATCAAACTTTAGTTATCTGTGTTTGTAATTTAGAATTTGACAGCTGTAATCAGAATTGATCTGTATGCTGCAGGGAGGCTGCTAAATCTGACATGACTAATGTTGGGCAGGCCGTGCAGGTGTTTTTTCAATCAGGGCGACATGATTGATCCTCCCTTGAATCCATCATGATCAAGCCATATTGACACTGTGCTTCTATTAAGATTTTCTTTTGACGGATGAGAGAAGCGAGAGATAGCAGCTAACATTTGATGCCCCCCCCCCCCTAAAAGCATTCTCAGCCCCACTGAGCAGTTATTAATCCAAAAAAATGTTGGGGCCACTTCTGCAGCTTCTGCTTGCATTGATTTCCTTTTAATTAGATTTTTTTTTTTTTACCTCACTGGTTTTGCATTGTGAATTAATAAGAAGAGTTTTAGCGATGAGTGTACCTTTGCCTGAAGGTCTGATTATTTCATACAGTTAACATTACACATGTAATATACTGGGTTTAATTGAAACATTTTCTAATAATTTTTTGAGTGCGTGATCTCGGGGAATATGATGCAAAAATGTTTCATCTTATTGAAAAAGTAACCTTTTTTCATTGCTTGTCACTGAATGCCTCATTTGGGCTCTTAGCGCCGTAGTGAGGAATTTATCCTCAAGAATATGTCTGTTGTCAGCATTTTGACAGAACGGTTTGATGTAGCGCAGTGAATTTCTTTTCTTAAAGACAGGACTTCTAACTGAGCAAAGATTTGCTTTCATATAGAAGCAGCAGCAGGGGCTGAAAGCAAAGATGGCATAACGCTTATTGTCAAACCTTTAAGACTGACTGGCTTTGAAATACAGATCCTTTGAAATTGAAACATTTCAATTCAAGGGACAGCAATTACACAGTCCAGCACAGGAGTGGATGGAATGGCAATGCAGCTGGACCATATTTATTATAATCCTGCCAGTTTTTGCTCTGTGCTTAGTGCTCAGCCCTGGGGAGCCCACATGCCGTCTGTCTGTGCCCACTCACCCGCCGCTATACTTCCCGCTCTCAGCTCACACTTCAAGACACGAGCGTGGCGCCTAAGGCCATCTGTTTGCTTTTTCTGGGGCAACTTGATGCCTACGGGGATATGGACATATGTGATAAAAAGAACCATCAGAGTTGTCAACCTGCTGTGTCTGTCGCTCGTTACCTGGGGAGCACAGCACATCCTCACACCTCTTAATAAAAAGTTGTAGCTCTCCTGTTTTGCTGATCCCTGTAGGGCAACCCCCCTCTGGAGAGCACAGCATTCATAATGCCCTTTTGCATGCCGTGCCACATCGATATGAGAGGCTGAAGATGGCTCTGCAAAACAGAATTAAACTTTTAGGGCAACTTATGTCATTTTCAGTCACAGCAACCAAGCATGCAGACTTTTTCACCTGGTACTCTTTTTTTTCTCAGCTATTTTTTGGTTTTACAAGCTTTCTGTTTAATGTTTTGGAATTAGCCATCTATGAAAGAGTGTTATTTTATCATTTAATTTTGTCACAAAACAATAAACATACTATTACATTTGTTTTGATGGTTTCAATGATTTGTTTTTCTCATAACCTGGAAGCATTGTACACATTTTAATTAGGTTAAAATTGGTTTTGAGCAAAATGGGGATAAACATACATAGATGTGTCGTCAAATTGAACTTTTAGGCTTGAAATTTTTACAAGCTTGAGGACTTTTCTTACTCCCAGCATCCCTCTGCACACAAATAAGCATAGAAATGATCAGTTTTTATTTTGGATATAAACTGAAAAAGACAAAGGAATTCACTTGAAACATGAGCAGCGCAGACAAGGATTGTGAACACTTTAGTGTCATTTAGGAAATGACCATGGGGACTTGCAATAAAAATGCTTCACTGCAAGTAGGAAAGTCCTTCCCTGACCTTGAACTGTCTATACAGGCAAGGGTTACTTTGAATGATGCTCCACTCAATCAGGGTGCAGCTGCATTTCCTCTGTAAGAGGAGTGTGAATGAAGACTTGACCCCAGCATGAGTGTTTGATGAGTGGAGTGTCACATGATATTAATAGGCCAGTTATCAAACCCATACATGTTACATGTACATATTGATGTTTATGACAGCTAATTTATAGGATCATATCAAGTACTTTCTTGCACATGGGGGAGATTGTTTGACTGTAAGTTCTGACCACAGGCAGTCTTTTTGTGCTTTTATTAGGGGTGTAACAATTCATTTGAACAACAATTCATAAATTGTGGATGACGATATGATTCATAGTCGACATTTGTTCAGTTGAACAATCCGATTTGATTCACTCACCTAAAACTGATGCAGGAAATCTTTAGCCAAAAATTCAAACCAGCGTGACTGAGAGAAAAATACCTTGGTACTAAACAGTGCAGGTGAAGCTTTCCAAATTCCTTGTATTTCTTGCAAGATAATCAAGTGTAAATTAAAATATGTGTACAAACAAACAAGTAAAGATGAAATCCCTTCATGTTTTAGTTTAATAAAGTTCAGGCCACTGTTGTTTTTCCACATCACAATAATACATTATCCCACACTGAATTGTCCATTGACTGCAGAAAAATGGATATCTTAACCCCTCACACCCCGCGTTCCAATTGGGTAATTGGGTACCCACTGGTTCCAAGAAGTCAAAATCCCATAGACTTCTACTGAGAAATAGATAGTTATCACTCAGTCATTTTATTTGTCAAAATAACCATTGTTGCTCAGATACCTTCTTCTTAACATCTTCTTTCTAATCCTATTTTTTTTAATATATTTATATTTTCTTTATCGCAAAAGTTATTGAGGCACCAATCAGATGCCTCAATCAAAGCATGTGGTGCCCGCTGTTTGATTGACAGCTTCTCCTGAGCCTGCTTTCGGTGGAAGAGGTGTGGACTTCAAACAAATTCACTCATGTTGGCACGTGTAGTTCCCCCAAAAACGTGACTCAGATTGACCAATGCCTGTCGACAGCTTACAAAATGGTGGCAAACGTATTAGGAAGCAACGGTGATGGATTTGGTCTGATTTCGCGAGAGGCAGAGGTAACGCCTTTTCAACGGGTGACGTCACACCTCACTTTGTCTGTTGTTTCTGTAGTCAAAGGTATGATCACATGTCTTTGCAAAATTCAATATGTTTCCACACATTGGACTGTAATGATGGCTTGATTATTTTATGCTGCCATTACATGTGTGTTGTCTGCTGTGATGGCTCTCAAATAAACTGCAAGATGTCTCAATTCAACTATGTCATGTTACATCCAGAAACCCCTGAAACATCACACTCTGGTTTGTGCCACGGTAGTGAGATGTGCTGTAACCCTTGTGCTTTCTTAGATGACCCCACCCTTAAGGCCCGTACACACCGGGACGAATATTCGCCAGGCGTTATTCGCCAGCGTTTTTCGCCACGTTTTTTGTGTTCACACCCAGGCGATTTTCGCTGACGATGAGTGGAGTGAACATGCAATTTCATTCCCTGACATTAGATGGCGCTTAATGTAAAACAGAAATACTCCTGTACACAAGGTGGCGCTGCGCAACTTTACGCTTCTGAAAGTCGCTTTTCACTCAGAAGAAGAGAGCAAGTATTTACACGCTTGTCAGAATCAAACAAAGAAAACATGAATATTTCAAGCACCAGTAGCTCCAACTGGTGCTTGGTTCGGGGATATTTTAGAATGTCCGTCATTATTGTTTCGCGGCTGTGTGTAGACGCTACTTGGCGTCTATCTTCTTCGCTGGTATGTGTGCTCAGCAAGGCAGTTTTGTGTTTGAGCGCCCCCAAGTTGTGTTTTACTGTAACTTCAGAAGCTCCAGACACGTGAGCAAAAGCGCCATTCTCATTGGTCGAGTAGATTTCGACGCGACGCGTCGAAAAAAAAAAACGAACCCGAGGCGTTTTTTTTTTTGACGCTTTAACGCCTGGCGTTTTTTCGCGTCGGTGTGCACACTCTCGTTGGTGCCCTTTGTTTAGTCACGAGGCGTTAAACGTCGGCGAAAATCGCCGGCGAAATTCGTCCCGGTGTGAACAGGCCTTTACATTGATGTGTTCTCCCTACCAAGGTGGATAAAGGTGGAAAGATTTCATGTAATCCATGGACACCAGTGAGGTTCACAAATCATTGAAGATTAAAGGTTCAGAGCACTGTCTAGTGGGTCTAGATGACCCAACTCCCAATGTTAAAGTGCCTAGGATAGCAGAAGGGTTAAATTAATATCCAAAGACACAACCCAGCGCTCTCTTCAACCTATATGGGTCAAATAAAAGTGCCCATTGTGTCACTTAAGTGTCATAATTTTAGCAACATTAAACATTAACTTTAATGTTACTAAAACATTAACTTTTTCTTTGGAGCTCATTGGTTAACTTTTTAAACATCATCACCACCTCATGCACAGCATATACGGCACACATTGTGCACATACTGCATCACCTCCTGCTTTGGGAATAACATACAGGATACCAAAAAGAACAACAGAGAGGATCATTAGTGTCCCACTGCCATCTCTGCTGGAGATCTACAGCCAGAGATGAATGCACAAGGATGCAGCATTGTAAAGAACCCAACCCACTTTTCTCAACACCTCTTCTCTCTTCGGAAAGAAATCTATACCATTCCAGCACAGACCTCTTGATTAAGGGGCAGCTTTATTTCATCTGTGATTAAACTTTTAAATGAACGATGCCATAATGTCTACGTCTGTCCTTGAAACATAAAGAGTGCCTTTGATTTAGAGCTTTTACATATATACAGTCTCCTTTATCCAGTTTTATTTATGATCTAGGTAAAGAAAATTAAAGCTGTAACAAATAAAAAAAAGTGTGTGAAGTAAAACTCAAAAAATAAAATAACATCACTGCGTAGTGATGCAATTTAGTTTAAAAGTTTTCAAGAGCAACAACATCAATCAAGAGTAAATTGTTTTAAGGTTTATTTTTGTCCAAATGATCTTGCAAAAATGAAGAAATATCCATAGTTACCACTTTTTAAAATGTAAAATTCTATATATATTTAGTTTACAGGTCAGTGCAGCAGGCAGCTTAACCCTCTTTACTATTCTTTACTGTTCAAGAGGATGACCACCTGTAACAAATGGGATTCTCTGCTCAAGTTCACCAAACTCTTCTTCTTTGTCTCCTCTTTCTTTGCCGCTTCTTAAAGATTCGTGTGTGTGAATCCTTTGAGACATTAAAAAAGGATCTGTTCTGACTTCTGCACACCTCATTAGATATTTGCATGATGTATGAGAGAAAGAACACATTTCAGTCACTTCTACCACCATGGTAGACACATCCTAAAAAAAAAAAAAAATTCAACAAATGGGCCACCTGTTGGAACAACGTCTGACTCTGAGTGAAAAATAAAACATGTTTTTATATGGAGCCATTTTTCCATTTCAACGAGTCTCTGCTATCTTTAACTTTTGAAGCTCCTGACATGAAAACATGAATAAGTAATATAACTTGAGATAACCTCCATAACTGACATGTGACATTACAGAACCTAGAATCACACCAATTACATTTGATTAAAAAAATCAGGTGCAAAGAAAAATTATCTTTATTTTTTCATGAAAATTAAAACAGACTTAAATATTAAAATAGAACTGCACAGTACCCTAAACCCGAGATCTGTCTTTAATATACCCATTTCTTCGATACTTTGATAGCTTAAGATTGATTTGTTGTGCAATCAACTGTAGTTTAACAAACTTTTTTATTATTATTACTTATAGTTTGGTGTTTGATGGTCTAGTTCATTAGTTAATGTATTTTACTTTATGTATAAAAATATCTAAGAAATAAAGTAGCATTAAAATAATTTAAGATAATTTAAATTTTATTGAAATAATATTTCATTAAAGTTTAAAATTTAAATTTACATTTTTGCACATTTTTCATGAAGGAAATTCCGGTCTTTTGTGATACATGCGTGATATCCACAATTCATGAGTGTTTCTTGCGTTTGTCATTTGTTTATGTCTGTTGAGGGTTTTGGCCGATGGGTCATTACGTGAATTCAGTTTTGAGCTGTACAAAATTAATGGTTGGTTGAGATTTACACAATTTACGCATATTTTACATAGTTTGTTTGCAATTATTATGTCAATCTTCTGCAATTGTGTGTAATTTTTGTGAGATGCCTAAGAAAATGTGTGGCTTTCTACGAGCGTTCCATGTATGTTCATTGGAATTTTCATGCATGAAACATAGATTTATAATATTTTACATCGCCAATGCAGCGCACATATCACGTATAGCTCAATTAAAATTGACGCAAGTATAACTAATGAATTGCATACAAACAGCACAATAATCGCGCATGGTACATGTTCTACGTCAGTTTACGTGTTATTTGTGTGGTTAATTTGTCCTTCTTCTGTGGTTTTATCATGGTTCATTGTGATTCATCTGTGAAAATTTCATGTAAGACCGCAACTTTTCTCACTTTTTTATGTATATTCTCGTATGACCAATTTTCATATGTGCAAATATATGCAAACTGTACGTGGTGGTTAAGTGACACGGCCTTAAGGAAGTGGAGGAAAACAGGATTTTTCAGATCAAGACTTGAAATGGAGTTTGTGGAAAAGACACCATGAGATCAATTGAGATGGAACCCTACCATACGCAGGGCTGTGACTGACTTTAGCCGGTTGTTTTATTTATTAGCCCTGCCAGGTTGGTCGCAACATTAATTTCATGCCTGTGTTACCACACCTGCATCTTGTGCTGACTTCAAGCAGCTCAGATGAAGGAAGTAAATCTTTTCCCTCCGCGCGGCTGAAGAAAAAGTAACATCAAGTGATAAATTAATGCGCTAAATAATTTGTTGAATTCATTCTATTGTGATCCTGTGCCTTGGTGGCCTTTTAATCTAATGTATTCCATTTTCATATATTCTGGGTCGCATTATTGAATATAGATATGAGCGGCAGAGTCACAACCTGTTAGGATGATAAATAAACTTGCCTTTCTTTTGCTGACTCATGTTTTATCTTTGCATTGAAAGCTTTTTTTTTTCCATTTGTCACCATGGCCTTTTTTAGCTGCTCATCATAATATTAGACACTGACTGAGGGATTACATTACGATGACTGAAGGAGTATTAGTTGGATGGAAATGTATCATACTTTTTTATTGAATGAAGCAAAAAGGTTCCAGGTTTACATTGGGGTTGCATGCAAATTGGATCCTTACTGCCTTACTGTTATTGGGTCCCATGCAGACTCAACAGATTTCAAATCAGCCTTGGTGAGGATAGTGAGCTTTTTTGTGGATTGCTTGAAACAGGCCCGTTTTGACAGTAGAGAGGAATCAAGGAAAGGAGTCAGAGCTCTTGACTAATCAGCGAGGATCACTTTGGAAGGAAAAGATCTCAGTGGGAAGCTTTTCCTGTCAGTTTGATAAAAAACCCTGAAAGCTCAGCCTGAAGCATCCACAAAATAAACCACTGCATTAATGTTAGGCTCCTAAATTCTGGAACCAGATGCTTCTGTTGCGTCTCCTCAGAATTCCAAAAGAGTCTGTCAGCCTTATTTACTGTAAAGAGCAGGATGTCCCACCTGAAATGATTGAGATGATCAGCCCAGGACTTTTCACATGGTTTGCAAAAGCCCATAGGGGATTGACTCTCCCTTCTCGTTTATTTTATTTTTTTTCCCTTTTTCTTTCCCTCATATCAAGCAGACAGCTCTGCTAAAAGATTCATGTGTGTGGACTTTGGGGTCATTAAAGAATGATCCACTGCAAAGCAGTTTTTTCACCCTCACAATGAAATTCAATATTCATGAAATGGATTTTCCTCCTTTCTCGCCCACTCACTCCAACCTAAAGAGTGTGTTTGCTGGTATATTTGGACTGTTTGCACAGCCTTGGTAAGCTAGCACAGGTTAATGGTATCCTAAAGGCGCGTTTTCAGGCCACCCAGTTAATTATACAGTGTTGACGGACGACCTCCTTCACATTACCTGTGTAAAGCAATGTCGAGTTGGGCCCCATCTGGGCTTTTCTAAGATTGGGGTCAAAGTAAAGACCGGTTAATCAAAGTTTTGTTTACACAAGATTTGTGCTAACTGTGCAGAGGAAAACTGCATAATCAAACCATCACCTCAGAAATGTATGAAATGCAAATGCTGACATTAAAAATATCAGACTTAGAAATAAATTATGTTTTATTTGTTTTTGGTTTTTTGAGGTGACATACGTTTCCCAGAACAGATGTATCAACTGAACAAATTATAATCAATAGCTTGGCAATTTGTGTTCACATTTTGATTTGAAGGTATACTAAATTGTTTCACAATCCGACAAATAACAACTTTATTCAAATTTACAGATAATTGCAGCTGTACACTGAAATGACTGCTACTTTTTCTTACACATTTATCTCCTAAATTGAAAAAAAACATGTATTTCTTAAACAAAAACACATGTTCTGGTACAAATTGTGACAAGGAAGGGATGTAGTCATATACATTATTGTTTGAAAAATCTATCTAAACATTTTATCTGGGTCTTTGTTTAATCATCCCCACACAATACTATAAAAAGTAGTAAAGAGAGTATTGCCACCAACTTTCAACCTTTGTCGTTTTTATAATTTTTTTTCAAGTTTCCTTTTTATTTTGAGAAAGACAATAAAATCAGTGAATGTCGTCTGGAGAATCAGCCCATTCATGTCCGTCTTCTGTAGTGGAAATTTGTTTTTGGGTTGAGTCCTTTGACTCATTTGAAGTTCTCCAAGACCTGATGTGGATAATAAGAATAAGGACATCCTGGCCTTTTTCAGTGAAATCTCATGTGTTTGGATGGAATAATGGGAAGTTTGGTTTCTACGGGGTCCATAGAGGTCATAAGTTAATGGGCTGGTTTTTATTATATTAGGTCTCCGTTTATTCTCCTCGTTGATAAGGACTGTCAGTTTTACTGGAAGTTTCCTTCCTCTTGACAGTTGTATTAACTGTCACAGTGGTGCTAACATTTCAAAACGAGATTTGAGCACAGACAAAATTGAAGGTTTAGCCTGCGATGCATTTGAATAAACAATTTGTGTTTTATTGAGAGATCTGCTTGTTTTGAATCATCTTTTCAAAGCAAATATATTTTTACTTTTTATTTATGTGCATAGTCTTGATTGTAAACATGCAGCTAATTTCATACATAAGGCCCCACACTTTTTGTGGGTTTTTTGCAATAGTGGATTTGAAGGCTTGGGAAGTTTATTTGAATAAGAATCGTTTTAAGAATGTTATAGGTTTTTGTCATTTGCAGCCAAACCAGTGGTTGTCCCATCATTGAGAGTTGGACACATGAGCAGCTGCATCTTAAGGGAAGCCCAGGTCTTGCATTTCCTTTGGGGTTTGTGTGGCCATCTTAAGAGACGTCATAAAAATGGAATGTACCATTGTCGTTGGTGTGGAAAAAGGGATTGTGAAGTATTTGTAAGCGTAAAGTAAGTTATACACATTTATGATGTATAGTTGATGCATTCTGACGGTGCCCCTTAAGCCGCACTCCAGTTGTCATTAAGGTGCTGGCTCCTCACTGAGTGTGCACAAATCCTGTATGGATGCCCTAGAAAACTTCACCCTGTATGCCTAATTCCCCAAATTTTAACAGTCAGGCTGCATGCACAAGCACACACTTATCACTTGAACAGCCCCTCAGGATTTGGGGGGTTAAAAAAATATTATCATTATTGTGCTTTAGTACAACCTGTCACCTGCAACATGCCTATAGAAAAAATGTACTTGAACATTTTGGCTCTACGGGCTCTACGGACTTTGACATTTGTTAGACTGTAGGTCTGTACAACAGTCTAACTAGAGATGCAATAATGTTTTTTTTCCTGACAAAAACAATCAATGTATTACTGCTTAACTAGTTCTGTTTCTTTTCTTTCATCCGATAATGCATGTGCAGTGTATATTATCAGAGTTTTTTAAGTTTTTTTTCTTTGCACCTTGATGTCTGATATCCACAGCTGCTGTAACCATTGAATTTAGGAGCCTAACATTAATTCAGATCCCTGGAGGGATCAATAAAGTTTATCTTATCTTCAATTTCCCTTCAGGCCACCTGAGTGCCCTGTACGGGTTTGCCCATTTTTCGCCCGCAGACAGCCCATATCCACCCATAATGGCAGTTGTGACTACGGCCTTGACAGCAGTGTAACTCAACATAGACCACCTCATTATACGTTTCACTCACATGCTGTTTCTCTGTTTCTATGAAATATAGCCCTTTTGGTAAAATTTGTAATGTTTCCAGTTACTATTGTAGCTTTAGAGAATAGGTTGTGCCTAACCTTCTGCATTAGGCGACAGTGGCTCGCCTAATGCAGAGCCACTGCATTAGCAGAGCCACCTGAGCCACCTGAGGTGGCTCAGGTGGTTGAGTGGGTCGTCCAATGATCGAAGGGTTGGCGGTAGAGCCCTGCGCGGGACTATTTTCTTCATCCCGCTCCCGCCCGCGCCCGCTGAATTTTTGACCAATCCCGCCCGCTCCCGCAACGTATGCGTTACACTCCCGCCCGCTCCCGCAATATGTATGTCCACTCCCGCCCGCACCCGCAAAACTCAGAGAATTTAGTCCCGCACAGTAATAGAGATGCATTGATTTTGTATCGTCCCCCGTCCCGCAGGAAAAAAAACACGTATTTTTATTGATATTATTAAAGAGATTCATGTCCCTCCTCCAGCCTCATCTTTTCATGCATTCCTCTTGTGTAATGTGCAACTTAAATATTAAATATATTTTTACAAATCCCGTTCGGTTAAAAGTGTGCGTGTGTGCGCGCGCAGACAGACGGCCTGAAGCGCGCTCTTAGTAAGAGGCGGGGCAGGGCGCACCCCCAACAACAGGTTAGATGACAGAGGCCTTTGGGCGTCTCTACCTGGTGCCTTCACGGAGCTTCAGTACAGAAGAATCCAACAGCCGCACAGTCTAACGTAGTCTGCTAATATATATTCATGAGATATTCATGGCAGCACTGATCCCGCGGGGTTTATTTTTTGCCGCCCGCTCCCGCCCGCAGCACAATTCAAACCGCCCAATCCCGCGAGATTTGGGTTGGGTCCCGCGGGACCCGGCGGGACCCGATCCCAATGCAGCCCTCTAGTTGGCGGTTCGATCCCCGCTCCCACCAGCCAAAATGTCGTTGTGTCCTTGGGCAAGACACTTCACCCTCCTTGCCTCCAGTGTGGCTCCACTGGTGTGTGAATGCGCATGAATGATCCCGGTGATGGTCAGAGGGGCCGTAGGCGCGAAATGGCAGCCACGCCTCTGTCAGTCTGCCCCAGGGCAGCTGTGGCTACAACAGTAGCTTACCATCACCAAGTATGAATGAGGAGTGAATGAATAATGGACATAATGTAAGCGCTTTGGGTGTCTTGAAAAGCGCAGATAAATCCAATCCATTATTATTATTATTATTATTATTATTTCAATAAATAAACACTGACCCAGGCTTGTGAAATAGGCATGGACTTCTGGAATTCTGTTGCTAAGCTTTTCTTATGTAGGACTTGTGATGCGGGAATAAATGGATCCAAATGTCATTAGGGTTTAACGTTGCCATCAAATTCACAAATATATCAATGATGAAACAAAATGCAGGCACCCACAGTAATGTTTTAACTGATTAATGTGCTGCTTTTTCCTACTGGATTCTATAATTATGTAAATGTATTGGATTTGAATGAAAATGGAACATGTTTTATCACTCTTCAGTGAAAATTCAATACTTTGCTGCAAAATAATTGAATTTTGTTTAAATCTCGTAGCTGAATATTATTAGCATATGAGCAGACCTCTTTTTGTGTATTTGTTGGGGGGCTTTATCAAATTTACAAAAAAAATTGCAGCTATTGATTTATCATGATGAATAGTGGGCTCTTTTATAGGTGCATACAGTATAGTTTGGGAAAACCTTCCCTAAATTACAGGAAGGGGGCAGAGATCACATTAAAGCCCTTTTCCTCTAGGAATAGATCAACCATGTAAACCTAGTTTCACTTTTTTATGGTAGACATACTGAATTTTATAATAAAAGCAAGTGAGTGACACTGGCGTTTATAGCCCTGGGTAGGGTTGGTTGTTGAATATTTATGAAGTCATATGAGGAACTGTGTTCTGAAATGTAAAAAAAAAAAAGGACATAATGATTACATTATATAACAGCTTCCTGCTGTACTAAATGATGGCAGAACATATAAAATCAGGTATCTCTGTGATTAAAATACCACTGTCATCATCGCTATCGGTAGCAATTTTAATCAACTCAGCTTTTCTCTCACATAATCAAGACATCATACCATGTTTGATCTTTACCACCTTTATTATGATAACCGCCATCACTGTCGTCATCAACACTGATAATCAGCTGAGTCTTTTCTCCCCTTCGCCTCATTGTTATCTCCTGATTTATCACTGCTAGAAATTCCCAATGTCACACTAGCTTACCCGTTGCACAGTTGTGTTTTGTTGTTGCAGTAAGACTGTTTCATGCTCCAAACACATTTTTCTCTGAAACAAAAGTGGTAATTCTTTCTCCGTTTTTATGTATCGTCACTGGGAATCGTCAGCCAACTGCACTTGTTCCTCTGAGCCCTCTTTCCAATTCTGCAGTTGAAGATGTGGACATCTGTTCTGACTCCTTTGTGTTTTGGTTTCCACCCTGTCCTGTGACCCCTTCTGTCTTTCTGCATCTTTTCCTTTTTTTTACGTGGAGTCTCTTTATGTTTGTATTGCCCTATCAACTCATTTACTCTTCCCAGGCTGAATTTCTGTTGCTCCCTCCTCTCTGACGTCGTCATGACCTTAAAGATGACGTGCTCCTCTGGGTGTGCTTCTCTGCATGAAGCCGTCTGCAGTGCAGATGGTGGGCAACAGGAGTTGGGGCTCTCGAAATGCAATGACAGAGTGTAATTGCACATGTGACAATCTCTCACACGCACATTTGTTAATCAAGCCTTTTCTCAGCTTGAATCTGGAAGACTCGCTGACATCAGGAGAGAAGTGCATGATGTGCACATTTGGCAGAGGGCCCAGCTGGGTGTACCACACGTGCCCGTAGCAGCATCTTCACTGTGTGTGTCGAGAGAGAAACAGGCCACGTCTGTGAAGCTCGGAGCACACAGGGAGGTCAGGTGAAAAGGTCAGCACGTGAAAAGCGCTACTCCTTTGAATACAGCATGAATCACAGTTAAAGGTGGAAGCCACAAGAGGGTCCAGCATGGACATCTAACCCCCTGAGGGGGACCTGCACCTGCAGGGGCAAACACCTTGTTATCTCTGTGGCTGTCATTCAAACATCAATTGCTGTGCCATAAGGGAAAAGAAAGTTATCACAACGCTCTAAATAGGCAGAAAGGAGGGCTTTGCCTCCATTAACAGGTGTTTTTGAATTGGCTCAGAGCACTGAAAAGCAGCTGCAAGAACAAAAGCATCACCTTTCTATGGGGCCTTCAGTTTACTTTGCTTCAACATGAAGTGCAGGGAGATGAAGGCTCACACGCGCATGCTTTCACTCACATATATGAATACACACAGATGCACAAACGTGAATAAATCCTAAGCATAAATGCATTTCATTTTGCCTCAGCCATTCCTGCCTGCTGCTTGATCTCCCAGCCTCAACAGGAAAAAGAGAAATTGAAATAAAAAGTGCTTTTGATATCTCCTTCTTGGTGAAGATAAATAAAATGATCAGACTCTGTCAACAGGATGACTGCCGCCCCTCCTTTACCCGCTCTTGCCTCTTCCAAACACACCCTCATCCTTCCATCTCTTAACCCCCGCCCCCTGTTCCGCTCCTCTCGTCTGATTGGAATCTGGAAACCCATTTGCTATCGTGCTCTCAGACCTAACTCACACCGTGTCAGGTAGTCTGCGCACGTCCTTTTCACTGCTTGTTCCCCACGTTCCCCTCCCTCTTTCCTCCCTTCCCTTTTTTCTCTCTTTTGCTCTCTCCTTTCGTCTTTATCCCCTCACCGTCTGCCGCGGGCTCTGTGGAGAATTTGCCCAAATTACCTGTCATACTGGCAGCTACGTGTAAATAAGCCAGGAAAGTGTGTCGGTTTTCCTGTGTGCAACCCACCCTCCAACACACACACAATTTGGTGCTATCTCGTCTCTCTTCAAACCACCCTTCTATTCAATCCCTCACATCTTTTCCCTGTTTTTCTTTTTGCTTTCTTTTTTTGTGTGTGTTGTGTCCTTAACCTCCATCTCTCCTTGCTGTTTCTGTCTTCTCACAGTTTCCCAGCAGAGCTACGGGGAGGCTTGGGAAGTCATTGCGGTTCTTTCTTGTAGGGAAAATTAGTTTGTTGCTGCTCTGTGGGATATTGCATGCAAAGAATCAGGTTTCATCATCTGTCATTTGTCCCTTGAGCCTTGGATAGTGGGGACTGTGGAGGCATAGTGTGCCATTTATTTTACAATGAAAAGGCACAGGCATATTTCCCCTCATGATATTTCATTAGACATATTCCAGCCACTGTAGTTCTACAGGTGCACATCACAGTTTCGGCGTTTCTTGGCGCTAGTAGATGGAGGGAGAGATGTGAGACTGAGGTCAGTACTAGACTTTGGGTCAATTTCTGCTTTGGAAGGTGTAATCATCACTCACCCACAGGTTACAGGTGCAAAGACAGTGATTTGGTGGGAAGGAGGATGCTGTTGTGAAGTGGAAAGAGTGATGAGATGGAGGACCTGAAGAGAGAGAGTTCTGAAGCTTTGCACTGCAAAAAGAGCTACAAACTAAAACACCATCCTAGGAGATTTAGACCCGTCCACTCTACTTAATCTAATTATAAACAAATGGAGATGTATCTTACTGATTGTTTCACTTCTATGTAAAGCTCCTTGTGGAGGAAAACCAATTCCCAAACTCATTGTAATTCATAGAGAATGTTTGAAGCAGAGCATGTTTGGTTCTGGGTTTTGTCTTATTCACCCAACGCGCAAAGACATGTTCAAGCAACTTTCAACAAGGCAAAACTTCTTAAATAATAAAAGATTAATTAAGTCCACTTGACTGCAATTTTTTATTCTGCTACTTTGATAGATTAAACCAAAAGAATGAAACATTTTCAACCTGCTTTCTAAGTCATGTTGCATCGTTCCATGAAAGTCCCCTGCAGAGGGAAGAGTGTTGCTCCAGTTGAGATCTTTTTTACGACATTTACAAAATGTCTAACATACTTTCATCCTCTGTTTAGGAGCTAATTCAAGTTCAAATGATTTTGTTGTGTCTTTTCCTAATCAAATTTAACCTTTTTTAGGAAGATGATTTTAGTGTTTCAACATGTTTTTGTAGCATTTTTCTAATAATGGAAGAAATATTTAAAGAAAATTAAGATTAAAATTCAATTTCTAAGTATTTATTTTTTTTAAATCATTGTGAATCAGGAGCAGATAAAAAAATAAGTTGCAAAAAGCTTGTAGTTGTGACGTCGGTGCTACAATCGGGGAACCACAAGCTCCCTACTCCGCTCCATTCCGATGCATCCACTTGTAGGCAATTAGATCCATCTACGTCTTTCTTTTCCTTGTCTGAGCTGGTACCTGGCTAAAAATGGTGTCTGGCTCAAACCTGTACAGTTAGATAGCTCCAATAATGCTCACCATTATTGTTAGGTGGTGGTTGTGAGGGGCTGTCAGATAGTGGGAGAAAGTGTAAACAAAAGGATGATGGGAAATGAAGGAAGGCTTACTTTGCATCAACAGTTCCGCCCGCAACTAAGAGGCGAAGGTATGATGATCTCCTGCTGCTCTCCAGGAACTATGACTTAGAAAACGTCAGAGGTTTTTTGATTTAACCTAAAAATGGCATAATTATTATCAAAAAACCACTGGGAACGCTTTTACAATAGATCAAAAGACGATTGGAGTAGGACTTTAAGATGACATCAGCTTTTGTTGCAATTTAGCATGAGAGCTGACTTAGACTGAAGTATAGTTGAAGCAGATTTCCCCCATCCTACAGGGAGGGTAGAAGTTATCCACAGAAATTCCTTTCCTAAGTAATATAAGATGCCTAACATAACACCCTATTGTTCTCTGTGCAATCCCCCATTAATGAATTACCTAGACTGGTATATCCGATGTCCAAAAATTAACCCTTTAACACTGGAGCTTAAACTGCAGTGTTTCTATATTTTTAGCTACCGTAACACATTAGCTGTTTACGCAATTAATGTAATTCCAGCAGATTGTGAAGCGGACAAAAACAGCTTTGGCTGATATGTAACACTTTACAGCAGTGAAGGGGCTTACGCAATCAACGTAAATCATCTGATTCAACACTTTATGTTAGAAAAGTATTGCTCATCGATACAAAGCCGTTATGAAAAGTCGCTTTTCTCCCTGTCAGAATCAGCGGATTCACGTTGATCACAAAAACGGTCACAGAGTTACGGTAGGTCAAAGAGCGTGTCATTTAGGTGTCACCAGCGGCATCTCCGGTCTTGAAGGGGCCAAGCCTATGGTGCTTCAATTTGGATTGGACGTCCCCCCACCTCAACAGTATTCCTGAAATTGGTGATTGGGTGGAACAAAGTTCTGCAGGATCCATCCAAAAGGAGACAATGGTAAATTGCTTTTTTCGGAAACCTGCCTCCAATGTTGAGGAAGTGCAACATCTGGTGCTTTCTTAGTGGCTTAAAAATCACGAACGGAAATTGGGAGTTTATAATTTATCATTGTGCTTACATTTTAATAACATTGACTGCATTGTCTTGGATTGTCCTAACATTATATTCACAGAATGATACAAAAAAGCATGTTCAAGCTCAAATATCAACACAGGTAGAGGTGCAAAAGGATTTCACATAGATTTGAAGGAGAGGCAAAAAAACTTTTAGTTTTAGTAAAGTTTGCCAACTAATTGAACTTGTTGGTCACTGGAGGCTCATTTAAGAGCAGTTATTTTTAAGCTTGGAGGAAGATAGAAGGCAGAAAATACACACTGGATTTAAAACAAAGAGGGACCATGGGTCTCTGCTGACATATCAACGCAGCAGAAAGGATCTAAAAAATATGTTTTGGGTATAAATCTAGACTTTTCATATTTACGTCTCTAAGATATATATACTGTAACTCTTTTGCGAAAGCACACTCTTCCAAAAAAACAGTGTTATGTAAAGAATTTCAGTTTTTCGTCCTGGGAGGCCTAGTAAGTTCAAGAATAAAGCAAACTGGGAAAGAGGTTCTTCCTTGTTGTGAATCTAATTAGCATTCTTGTACTAGGCAGGAACCTCCGGGCTTATTTCCCTCCTGTGCAGGTTTTTGAGGGTGGGAGTGAAGAGAAGACGGAGGTACGTGAAAGGTGTGAAAAAAACATTCAAAGTAAAACAACAAGCACCGTTCCCCTGGTGGAACATCCTTTTACATTGCATAAAATTTCTTGAAACTGAAAAGACAGAAGGTAGAAAGTAAAATAGATGTATTCAAAATCCCAACCTCTAACCCAACCGTTGCAATCTGATTGCATGTGCCAATGTATTTAAAGTTTTAGTTTTGGTTTTTCATCCATGCACATTAGCCCAGTGCTTCTGCCAGTAAGGCATACAGGAAGGCAGGGTGCAGAAGAAACAGAGAAGACATTAGAAACTGACAGCAAGCAGAGACAGGCGCCTTTGATCAGGGCAGTTCTGGGACTCCACAGCCCTATTTAGCCTTGCCTCCCCAACACACAGCTGCCCGATTGTCATAAAGCATGGAGAGACTTCAGGATCCTATTTCTCACATCCTCTGTGCACCACAGTTAGTTTGACAAGTTGAGGCCAAGCTTGATTTCTCTAACGACTAGTATGCCAAGGAGTAAAATCCCGGCTCAGTTAAATATCTGGAATTAAATGCATTTATGAAAATCTGGGCACTAGGCAGAAGAAGAATAATCTATCAGCATATTGTGCAGCATTAAGAGTGACGAAAGCAACATGCTTCTCTTAATGAGCTCAGGATAAAATTCCCCACCATGCCATGTTGGCTTTTCACGGCTTGATTTCACATCCATTTATCCGCCTCCTCACTGCAAATGAGCTTGAGAATTTATGCTTTTCTACGACAGTAGTGCTATCAAAGTGGAAAACTGCCTTTGGATGGGAGAGGAGATAATAAAAAGGAGTATACAGCTGGATCAATACCTCTTGCACTCGTTTGTGTTCGTTGTAAAAATGTAACAGAGATTGAGGTGCTTTGGCTGTATGGCAAGAAGGCACCATCTTGTAAGGGAGTTTTGTAGGTTTAATTTTGTTTCTGTTTCTTGAAAGGGTAATTTATGTGCACACAGGCAGGCCCTCCTTGGCTCCTTTCAAAGAGCAATGCTTTATGTTATGCTCCACTGGTGTTTGCTCCAGCGTCTTCTCTTTTTCTTTTTTTCCCTTTGATCTTTTTTTTTTGTTTCCCATTGTTGCTGTTTTCACTTGTGCACGCAGGACACAGACACCACAGTGGAGCTGGATCACATACGGCTTTGGCTCTCCAAAGCTGATAGAATTCCTAAACCCATTTCCCTTTCGAAAAGAAAACAAGAAGAATTATGCGTCTTCTATGCATTCCAAAACACCCCAAGCCCTTTCCATTCTCTTCTCAGTTTTAATGTGCAATAAAATAATTACAACTATATAGCCTATGTATGCGCTTTTCTGATGTCGATGCTCACACAATTTATCCATAAATATAAATAAAACTTTTTTAAGTGGAGTTCACAATCAAGACCTTTTAGTTAGTTGTTTTGCCTGATTGATGTCAGCACATTTTCTTGATGAGAATGATTTGCAGCTGCACAAATGAGCACATGATGTTATGCTATGATGCTTTTGATTAGATTAATCCACTATCTGCTAAGATCCCAGCATTGCTTGTTGTCAGTGTAAAGTTGAGAGTAAACACACATGCTGGCAATGATTTAGCAGGCCACGTTATAGCTGCTCCTCTCACTCACCAGCCCCTTTCCTGACCGCCAAATTAACTGGAAATCTAACGCAAATTAAACCCCATATCTGTGATAAATGCAGGTCTGAGGGTGTTTGTGCAGTGCTTTCCAATACGTGGTGACCTGAGATTTTGTATCTAAAAAAAAAAAAACCTCTTAAAGGAGGAAAATCTTGATTTTATTGGCAATTTTTTATAAATATATTTTTCCTTTTAACACCAGAGATGTCACCGGTGACACCTAAAGCTCTCAAAGCAGCTCACAATTTTTGAACAAAATGGATTACACGCCATAGGAAACTTTGGATTTCAGTCAACTCTACAACATCTAGTTTTAAAAAAACACGTAAAAAATAAAGCAGCGGTAGTGAAAAAAAAAGAAGGAAGGTGGGGAGCAGCACACACAAGAGCAATAAAACATGTAATGGGAGAGGGATAATGAGATATTGTGAGTTAAAAAGGTAGACTTATAATGCAGAATCAGAAAGGAAGGTGAAGTGTAGATATGGATACATGTACTCACACATGCATTATTGCTGAACAATTATAAAAGCAGAAAAGGACGAAAAAAGAGAGCTGTCGGGTGTTTTCAGCTCTGCAATCGTACCAAAATGAACCTGACCTGCACCACAGTGACAGCGATTCAGGTGAATGACCAGTGCAATATGCATTGTGCACCATCCGATAATTAACAATGACCTTTAAGGAAAGAAGAGTATATGGAAATATTGAAGCCACATTTAAAGTCATCAGCTAGAAAGTTGAAGCTTGGATCTTCCAAATGGACAAATGGACAATGACCTCAAGAAAACTGGTTACAAAATACCTTAAGGATAACAAAGTCAATGATTTGGATCCTGTTGAATATTTATGGTCAGAGCTGAAAGGATCTGTTTGAACAGGCGACCTAAAAACATGGCTCAGTTACACCAGTTCTGTTCAGAGGAATGGGTCAAAATTCCTACCAAATCTTGTAGGAAGCTTGCGGAAGACGTTTGACCCAAGAACTGCAGTTTAAAGGCAATAGTACCAAACGCTAATGAAATAAAGATAAACTTTTGACTTTGATAAAAGTAATAAAAAAATGTCCAAAAAAACTAGTCTTATTATTCTGACATTAAGCAAATTGAAATAATTTAATTTCCGTTGACGTAAAACAGGAAAGGTTTACTCTTATTTTATGTCTGACGATGAGAAAAAAAGCACGTGTGTTTATGTGGTAGATGTAAACTTCTGGTTTAAACTGCATGTGTTCCTACAACCTGACACCTGCAGCATGCACATAGCAAAAAATGTGAACATTTTCGCTTTACTGCCTCACCTGGTTTTCTACAGATTTGCCCATTGTTTACCTGCAGAGAGCCCTTATCCCCCCTTAACCCTTGTGCTGTCCTAGGCACTTTACCATTGGGAGTTGGGTCATCTAGACCCACTAGACAGTGCGCTGAACCTTTTTACTTCAATGATTTGTGATCTTCACTGGTGTCCATGGATTACATGAAATCTTTCCACCTTTATCATGGTAGGAAGAACACGTCAATGTAAGGGTGGGGTCATCTAAGATAGCATAAGGGTCATGGGCAGCTGTGATGTGTCATGAAGGAGCAAGTTCTTCACTGGAATGAAGAACATGTCACCAAAGCTTTGGTCATGCCCAGCCTCCAATGTAGCTTTCCATTGTGTTAGTGAGTCATAAAAATCATTTATAAGTCAAGATACGCAATTTGACTAAAGGAGGTTCTGCCACTCTTTCAGTCCATGAAATGCCATAAAACACATAAAAAGCACATCAGTGGCCTTAAGAAAAATCCATTTAAACGTTCAGTCATTGAGGATTTGACAATACAGCCTTTGCATTGAACAGAAGCCTTTTTCTAGGTCCCAGTCATCTGTTCAAGCAGACATGTCGATGATATAATGGCTGAAACAGAAGAAAGACAAAGGGTTTTGGAAGGAAAGCTTGCAGCTCAGCATGTCTGTCTGCTGACAAATCTCGTCCTTGGCCTGAGCCTTGGTCTAGTTCATGTTTGTGTGGATTCCCCTAGAACTGTGTGTGTGAATGCAATATAGCCGACAATATGTCTCAATTGGGTTTGTGTGTGTGCATTTGCGAGTCTGCAATTTGTGGTTAGAGCCATCCCTCAGGTGTCTGATATCTGATCGCTTGGATTGATCGGCCCAAGGAGAGCGTGACATTCAGCTCGTTGCATCAGCCTGCAAACTAACCCAATAATAGTTTAGTGGAACAGCAAAGGTAGTGCCCTTTGTTACCGGAAGTTAATTAGGTGAGCCTGAATAACGCTTGTGTTAAAAGTGAAAAAGGACATGGTGACAGCTGAGAGAAGCGCTCATTCCCCAGCTGTGAATGACAGTGAGATAAAGCTATGACACAGAATGTGTGCGTGTTGTTGAGGGAGGGGGTTCCCCTTCATGGTGTAAGGTGAGTCGCCAAGGATTCCAGGTTCATCTTTAAACAAGACACGGAGGCTTTTAGCGAGGCTCCAGACTACACGAGGTGGAACACCTGCATTCATTGATCTTTTTGGTGCTTTATGAGCATAACAGAAGAGGGCACCCAGGCATGTCTACGATGCACTATAGCTGCACTCAAGGCTTTGCTGCATTGCTGTCAATAGGTCTTCGTGTAAAATGGAAACAGCATGAAATGCCACTTCTACTAATGGAATAGAATGGAAAACATGCAAGAATTTGAGCATACTGAATGTGTTCCTTAAACCTCCACATACGACAAGTATGTTAACAATTGACCATGCAATCATATTTCTGTATGTTTCAGTAGCTTTGGATTAGAGGATGCATGATTCCTAATGCAAACTGCACTATGTGCTCTTTTGTATTCATTTGATATTAAGTATACATTCATTGATTTTTGTGGGCAGACCATTGCTAACAATGAAGTCCTTAAGCTGAGTATGCTCATGCTAAGTTAGAGTCTCATGCTGGAAGCAGGCTTTTTGGACCTGTAAAAAAAATTGGAATTCTTCATGAAGGGGGCCAGCTGGGATTGAGGCACTTTAACAGTGTCTTTAGGTAGTAATTTGGTCTGATGTTGAAAGCTTCTTTAACAATGGTGCACCAGTCAGCTTTGTTTTGAGCACTGGTTTTCACGCCTACTGGTGGGATGCTGTACCTGTGACAAAGAATAAGGGCATCCTAGTGGTTTTATAAAGCATTATTTGTCCCTGTTTCTTATGTCTCTTCATATTTTGGATTGTTTAAACGTTATATTATTTAAACAGTCTTTGCTTGTTCATGTTTTCTCAGAACACTATGTCTGGAACACTAGGTTTTAAGAGATTCAGCTTGTTAAATTTGTTAAACTTTCAAGCTGATCATAGTCCTATTTGCCATCCTCTGCATACACATTTCAAGGTCAAACTCTCACAACTGCGTGAGCAACAATGAACAATTACTGTGATAGACAAAGTAAACTCCACAGCTGCAGATTGTTTACTTTTAATGCAATAATTTGATGCTCGTGCAGATGTGTCCAGATGAGTTGGAGCATCTGAATTTGGGAATAAATGTAGAGAATTTAAATGTACAGTATGAAAATGAGAAGATGAACACATATGTTCTCTTATCTCAGAGCCCTGGAGTGAAACATGTTATAAATAAGCTTCAGTAAAAAATAGATTTTTGGTTTTCTTTTAACTTCGGTCAAAGAAGTATGAAATAAATAAAAACTAAAATATATTGTTTACTCAAAATGGGGTAAGGGTAAAAGTTAAAAATCCATCTGAGCCTATGAAATGACAAAAAAAGAAATCATTATTTCTTTGGATAAATAACTTTTTATAAAAACCTAATTTTGTACCAAGTAGAAACCTTTTCTTCTGAGTTGCTTCTTGTTGTGATATCTCAAACATGAAAAATCTTGCCAAGGATGTCCTTCCTCAAATCTGACAAATTGGGTATCTGAAAAAAGTTTTACCCCAAACATATTTTGGAGTTCATGCAATATTTGTGGAACACAAATTTTGTGTGATTGAAAGTTACTTTTTTCATGAAATTTGCATATTTCTACTCAGTTCCGGGCCTCCAGTAAATATCTGTTGCTGCCCTGAGTTAAAGCTGTTACTATATGAGGCGGAAGATTTGCAGCCAGATTTGCTGCAATTTTCACATTTTTTGCTTAAATGCACACCTCAAAATGGATTTCTTGCTACTTTAAATGAGTTATACAGTAAAAGTCAGCACTGGTGAGTTGACTTGACTTGCCAAACAATCTGTGACGTTTAATATTAGTGGAAAAACGAGCAAAAGGCATAGAGGAATGGGTTGTTCAAATGAGTGAACCATTTTCATTTTTGACATATTAACAATGAATAATCCAGTTCCCTTAACAGTATTATGGCATTGCATGGTTTATGCAAAAGAACAATTTCTTGCAAACAAACAATAAAACTATAAACTAAGACCACTTTTAAAGTTGTATACTTGGCAGTAAAACTTCTTTTTCTTTCTGTTTGTCCATTTGTCTGTGATCACTGGCCATTTGGGACTGTGACAGAGTACTGCGATAAGATTTGTCCGTGCTTTAGCTTAGCACCCCACCACTGGTTATGGACTGGAAGTGACAAAATGTTCCTTTATGTGATGGCAGTTTGGACGACGAATGAAGCCCGGGCCATCAATTCAGTGAATGGTCTTTTCTTATGTGGTCCACAGGGCCACTTTTTCACTGCAAAGCACCGGGACACCATGACAGCTCTCTTGTATTTAGCCAAATGTTTTTATTTCCTTCTTCTACAGGATTCCCTTGGCAGAGCTCCTCAATAAATGTCAGTAAAGGAAAATGGCTGCACAAAACCGATGCTCACACAATTTGACATTATAGAAATTTTCTTAATTTTGAAATTTATTTTACTTTATTTTTTATTATCTTTTTTTTTTAAAGCATTACAATAAGATTTAACAGTGAGACTTATCAGAGAGCCACATCGAGTTGAAATCCCCTCTGGATCTTCATCAGAAGAATGCAGATGATCCCACAAGACGTCATTAACATCATCTCAGCTGGCTACAAAGAGGGATAGATTCTCTAATGCCATGTTAAGAGCAATCCCCAGATGCTAGAACTTCTTTAAAAAGGGAAAGAGAAGTACAGTACATTACCAGATAAATGAGGTGATTTAAGGTTAGGAAAAGTAAAAGTTCCAGGATTAGTGTTGGGACATTTTTTCATTTTTGTGATGCCAGCAAAAATATTCTTTTGACTTTTTTACATTGTGCATAAGATCAGGCTGAAGCTGGTCATCACCGGCAGTTATAACCATGTTTGATCATCAACTGAGAGGGCAAAGTCTGAAACATCACCACTCCTGGTTGCCTCATGCCTCCTTGTTGTATACAATTTTCCCTGCTGTCGGTTATGTCACTCCAAACTCCTTTAGTTCTAGCTTCATCACAGATCTTTCCCGTTAGCAAACAGTGCAAAGAATCTTAACATTTTGACATTATTAAAAAATAAACTAAAGAACAATAAAGTTTTTATTTCCTTTCACAAAAGTGATTCTGGGTGCCTTATTGTTTGCAAACATATAATACTGGTAACAAATGTATCAAAGAATTAAGTTATTTTAGTTTCACATTGTCACCAAAGCAGCAATTTGTCTGGAACTGGAGGTAAAGGACCCAAGAATGCAGAAGACTGAGCTTGGTGGTGGAACCATAAACATTTAATAAATAAGCTTGACAACGCAAAACAAAGGGAGCAACAAAGAAATAACAAAGCAGATGACCTGATAATGAAAAACCTAAAACCTGACACTTATATACTGGAACACTAAGGCCCCATTTACACTGCATGGTTAAAGTGAACCAAATCCGATTTTTCCTCTCATGTGGCACAGATCGGATACGACCGGTGAACTTGTAAGCAGGAAAAAACCGCATGGATACCGATTTTCTCAGATCAGATTCAGGCCTCATTCATATGTGGAAATAAATCGGATACGTGCATTTGCGTTTTCCATGTAAGCAGACAAATCGGATATTCCCCAGTAAATGCGAGTCGTACGTCAGTGACATCAACTCATGACACCACCAACTGAGTTCACATGACTTGTTTTTGTGCTTTTGTGCGCTGATTTAGCTCTTCGAGGACAGCTGGAGCCCCATCAGCATGTTACCTTTCAGCCTCAGGCTTCAGACCGTAGTCGGAAACCGCTGTTATTTCAGGTCCGGTCCCGGTCTGGACGCAAACGGTAACTAATCAAGCGGGACACTGTTGCTCTGGAACAGGCTAGAAGCCGTTTGTTTCTTCGCTTGGATCAGACTTTTAGTACAGCACAACGTCTGCAACACTTCCTCATTCAAAACTCAGAGAGAGCAAATAAGCCGACCGAGCAGCTCTCCTTTTTCCTCTCCCGCGCATCCCCTCTCGTGGATCTGCCTCATCCTGGAGCGCCCAAGGCAACGCCTCCTTCTGTCGCTGCGTTGCCTCCATGACAACCGCAGTCACACAAAAGTCCGAAGGAGGTCTGCGGAAGGCGGAAATACTGCTATGTAGTCCTCAGAACGTCTACATTTGACATTCAGCATTGTATAGTGTAAATGCAAAAATCGGATACGGGTCACTTTTAAAAGATGATGTAAGCGGGTCGTCAAAAAAATCGGATATAGTCAGAAAATCGGATTTGGGCATCAAGACCTGCAGTGTAAATGCAGCCTAAGTATCATTAACACAAATCAAGACAGCTGTGGATGATTGGCAACCTAAACAATCTTGAATGCTCTACCCTTTTCTGTGAAGTCTGCCATGCCTCAATGATTTTAAGTCACTTTAAAAAACTCATCTATTCATTCAAGCATTTAACTCCAGCGAGCAGATCTTGTGAGCCAACCTGATAACTGGTGATGTTTTTTTGCTTTTATTGTTACTTTTTTTCGTTGTATTTTATTGTTTACTGATTTTGTTAATATTTGACTTTATGTTCTGCATGTTGGTTGCTCCCGCTTTTATCAGTACTATACCAATAAATTGATTGATTAACCATGTTGTGACTTACAGGGACATCTTGAGCATGATAATAACTAAGGTCATGTCAGTAAAAATCCAAACCAAAAATCACAATCCTTAAACAGATAGGCAGTCGCAAACACACTGTTTTAAAGACATTCTAACTGACAGATTCATAAAATACAACTTTCAGAATATAAAGTGATAGTTATATTCTCAAAATATTTGCCTTTTTTCTTTCAATACCACTTGGCAAAGTAGTGTCAAAGACACTCCAATCATCTTTGGATCTATTTCAAAGCATTCCCAATAGTCTTTTAATTATGATTATGCCGTTTTTACCCAAAATAAAAAAAACTGCTTTATTTCTCTTAGACATAGTTTCTGCAGAGCTGCTGTAGTTCATTCGAAATTTTCCTCTGAGTTGTGGGTAGGACTGTTGATGCCAAGCAACCCTGTCCGCCTGTCCGTCCCTGTTGCGGAGTGGAGCAGGGAGTTTGTGGCCGACCCAGCATATTTTCTACATCACAAATACGCTCTTTTTCAAATTTTATTTTTTTGTCTGCTCCTGATTCACAAGGATTTGAATAAAGAAATACTCAAAATTGCAATATTAAGCTTAATATTTTTCACGTGTCCTCCATCATCAGAACAATGCCACAAGAACATTTTAAAAACACGAAAGACATTATTTTCATTAGAGTGGGTCTTCGAAAGGTACAGAGGGTTATTTCATTGAATGGGAAAGAAGGGCAATTGAAACTGACCATCATTACAGTTGTTTAATTAAAAAAAAAAAATAATAGGGCATAGGCAATGCACAACCTGAGGGGATCCTGCACTGTCATTAGTTTGATGGACCATAAACATACAACAAAGAACATGTGCAAATGGCAACCTGTCATGGACAATTACAATGGAAACTGGCCCGTTCCTGCTTCATGTTGCCGTTTCTTTAACCTCCAATGTGAAAAAAGAAAGAAAAAGCATTTAACAGTGCAGAGGGACATAGGGCAATCTGTAACAACATAACATTTCTTTCTGTTACACCTTAAAAATGTAGTTCCAGAGGTGGATCAGGGATGAACAGGTGGCATTTGTCAGAGTTAGATGGAACATTGTCCAAGCAACATCAGTCTGCAGTGACAAAGCTCTGTTTGGAATCGTTTGTATGTGCAAATAATCTTCATAGTCATTGACCAGAGAGCAAGAGAGATTTTTTTTTTTTATAAAATAGAAATTCTTTGAATGGCAAAGTATGCTTCGTTTAACACTTATTTATTCCAGTGACCACAGTTCATGAAGACAAAATTAAAAGATTTCATTGAAAGAAATAAACAGAATCAATGATTTGCTTTCACTCCCTTGTGTTTGTGCCCACTGTGTGACATGATCAGACGCTTGACACTAAAGAGATTAAAAAAAAAAGCTTGAATGACAAAATAGTTTTTCAACTGCACAAGACACAACCACAAAGTGATTTCAAGGCCAAATTGGAGATTAAGAGCTTGAGACCCTTTTTTGCATGACAGCGGGCAAGGCTAAAGGTTCTCCACAAGCTCCCAAATATGTCTCTCATGCCTTAAATCTGCCCACCTGTCATTCTTGCTGTTCCTCCTCGCCTTTAATCACTCTCCTGACTGCCATCCATCTGGAGTATCAAGGAGATGTTTACCACAAACACAAAAATCACATTTGCTGTTATTTTTGTATATAGGAGAAGTTTCTTTTCTTGCGTGTCCCATTTTGCCCACAAGTGGTCTCTCAGTTGCACCCCTATTTGGTTCTGTAATGCTGGACCGCTCTTTAAAGGCCATAATGTGCACAAGGATGGGGATAGCCCTTTGTTGTGTGGGCAGAGTGAATTAAAATCAGTAAAGGGCAATGTGATAAATAGAATAACTTTAATTGCTTATTCCTTGTACACTTCTTGTGTAAATGGGACTTTTGTTTCAAGTTATCTCTAAGGTGACACATTAAAAATGTTTAATATTTTACTTCCAAATTCAAAACACCTGAAATGTCACATTGAGTTTAGTGTGGGTAGATAGAAATTGAAAGCAACAGTAATTTTCACATGAGGAAAATTGCTTGTTTGACCCAAAAACGGTCATAAATGTTTAAATTTGCTCCATGATGCTTCAATTAAGGCCTTCATGAAGGAAAGGAAAAAAAAAAAAAAAAGTTCGGGTTCACAAGATGAATAATGTCATGGTTATTTGACCTGCTTGTGACACTTGTAGACATCTGATGTCAGATGTTCCACTGGTGATGTAAATGCAAATGTTGCAGTCAGTACTTGTTTAGTTCCCACGGATCAAAGGCCGTACCTGACATTTTCTTAATGTGTTTTCCTTTTCTTTCGAGGTCACTGTGTCCTTTCTAGTCATTATATGCGGAGCACCAACTAAACCTTTCATAATTTGCTAATGTAGCATTTCAGTTCTGAGGTCAGCTGTAACAGCAAATTTCCCTGAACATTTAGTCTTTATCTGGGGTTTTGCACAGAAAGCACTAATAATGTTACATTCCAATTTGCTTTTGCTAAACACTGTGAAATTGCATGAGTCAACAGCTTCACTGAAGATGTGAAATGCGCAAGTTTTCCCCCTCAAAACAACATTCTCCATCCTTAAATACTTTTCGGTCTACACGAGGCATTTCTTAGTTCAGTGCATTGAAAGCGAGCATTAAACATTCAATTTCCCACCAAGAAGGGAAGGTTTCAATTTTCGTGTAATTGTAGGCACACGTTGCATTCAGCACAAAAAAGTCAGCTGTTGTAAATTATATGATGTACAAATATATTTAATTTGCTGCATTTGCTGCATTTGTGGACGTACTATCATGTGTCGTTTTAGTAGATACTATATCTGAACTGTCTTTGAGCATTTGCAGTAAAGAGTGTTTATTTTTCTCATCCTCAAATGCCGAATCCCACACATCACAACACTCACAGCAACATAGGAGTCACAGCGAAAATGTCTAATGTGTATTTTTAACACGCCTTTGAAAATTTTTGGCTGCCAAGTAGGGGGATAAGGAGATGTAGAACGTGCGAGTGAATTTTAAAACAATTCCCTTTTTTTTCTTGCCTCAGTTACCATTATCATAATCTTCAAAGATGCTTGTCTTGTTCATTTTGCTCATGACCCCAGCAAGGAAGTCATTGAATTTCCTGAAATAACTGCAAATGAGAGGGCCATCATTAAGATCCCCAGTGTGTAGACGCGATAGCACAGCAGAGACTTCAGATAAAAAAGGACATCTAGTTGATGGTTTTGCAAATGTTATGAACTCCACTCCTGACACGAATGCAAAGCTGTCAAGATTCCCTCTTGCTTCCTCTGTACACAATGACCTCCATAATTAGAGCACGGACAGATTTGTTCGACTTGTGACAGTGGAATAGAGCGAATAAATCAGTCTTAGAAAAACCTAAAACAGAACGAAAAAGACAAAACAGCAGGAGTTTGACTGAAAAATGACACAAGGTGTTGTGGTAAATCGAAATGCAGAGCTTGACAACTGAAACCTAAACTAACCCTAAAAAAACGCAAAAGGCATAAATAAAAACTAAGGACTTAAACACACTGAGAAAGTCAATAACTTATAAATTAATGTGTACATGTCAAAGTGCAGAAAAACTGCCCAATCCCTTAGTCACAACTGCCCTTAAGGACGGATACAGGTTGTGAAAATTGGCAAATCTGCACGGGACATGCAGGTGGCCCGCCCAAAATGTTAAGATAGACCTGGAGCTATGTGGATAGGCCTGACCAGCAATGCCCGTGGTCAGTAAAGAGTCACTACGCACACTTTACTAATGACTGGAGTGCTGCGTAAAGGGTACCATAACAGCATCACCTGTGCGTCATAAGTGCGTGCATCTTACATTAAAATACATCACGATGCACTCACCACATGCCTGACAGTCATACATTCTAATTTCATGGTGTGCCTTAAGGTGGTCATTCGATCCTCAAAGAAACTGCAAGACCTGCACTCCTCTAAAGATGCAGCTCCTGCTGTGTTCGATCTTCCATGAGCCTGGACAACCTATCCCAACCTATAAACCTATCAGACCTCTCCTGTGTTCTTTAACATTTTTTGCATGAGTGGAAGAGTAAAAATTTAATTGCGCTGTGAGGGGGATTGATGACCATTTAGACTAAATCCAAATGGTTAAATGCAAAAATGAGAATTTCCTGGTCAAAGGGCTCAAATGCCTGTGTCTGCATCCACATTTTATTTGAAAAAGAGACAATATAAAGATAGTTAAAATTCTAAATAATTTGTTCACAAGTCCTAAAAAGTAAGGTAAGAGTCGTGTTAGAGTGCATTTTGAGTGTATATTGGGGTGTATGTTGAATAAACTAAATGTCAGTAGAAGCTGGCGTAAACATGTATCGCATTGCTATTTTAGATACAGTACATGTTATGTCAGCCAGAGAAATAACTAAATAACTACCATTGCATTATATTTTTTATTGTTCCATGCAGCTATTTTTTTCATAGCAAAACCAACACTAGTTTTGGTGTGGCTTCCATGTTGTCGAGGTATTGCTTCATTTTTGTGCTGAAAGGTCTTTCCCCCCCCCCCCTAGAACATATAAGAAAATACATTTGATCTAAATGGCTTGGCTTTTTTTGTTTCTGATTTTTTTTTTCCCAAGATGATTGCTGATGTCTTGCTTTTCACAAATGCTACTTTAGATGCTAATTCGATTTCGCTGCATGTGTTTTGATACTGGTATCAAAAAGTTGATTACATTTTAGTAGAAGATTTAAACAAGTTCTAACATAAACACGGAAAATATAACATCAGTGAGGCCAAGAAAATCAAAAAAGTATGTTTACTTTAGCAAAATTTAAAAGGATATTAGCTCACCTATAGGCTAAGCTTGAAACATTGGCATGGTGTGAGTGTCCAGCAAATGACATCTGCTGTAACCCTTTCTTGACTTTCAGTCTGAACTTTGTAGGGAAACTATGCAACATTTTTCCCAAAATAAGCATGATTTTACGTAAAAGTATATTTTTCTGTTGGCTTTAGCGAAAACTCAAGACCATCTACAGATCACTGAGGGAATGCAATCAATGGGAGTAAAAATGAAACCACGAAAAAAATGACGTATACATACATGTCTGCCCCTTACTGTGACTACTACAGTCATAATAAAAAGTGTAAGTTAGGCTTTTTTACTTGTGGCCAAAATTTGTACAATTTTGTAAGTTACATTTGAAACCCCCTCTAGCAAAGTCCTGACGTGTGACATGATAGTTTGCATATAATTTACTTTACCTTGCCTGATTACCCAAAGCAGAGAAAAATGACTGAGTCACAAAGGACAAAGAAGTCAAATAGGGAGTTCACTAAAATTCCATGAAATACAAAACCTCTCCAAAAAAATGAGCAACATTATGAGCAGAATTGCAGCAAATACATAAAATTATAGTTCATGCAAAAAAAAAGTGTCTTCCCTGACGGTATCGGAGCTTTCAGCTTCACATGAACTAATAATTTGACCTAAGAAATGTTAATACATTACGATTAATATAATTTCTGTAACTACCTGCGTGTTGTTTTAGTATCTACTGGTAATATCTATTAGTAATCTACTTGAAAGTAATCAACAGACCTTCAGTTTTCATAGTTTTCCTGGCTAAAAGATGGTATGATGAAGATGACATTATAAAACCCTGCAAAATGAAATGTATTGAATCGAAAAATCATTTTCTTTGCCCCCTTTCAGTGTTCACAAAATTCATCTTTGTCAGAGAGTTTATAGAAGACTTTTAAAGCAAAAAACAACATTTGTCATTCAATGAGGTGTGTATCAAAGGTGAAGCCAAAAACAGCAACCTCAGATTGCTTTATTCTAACGTAAATCTGCATTTTCTATTGTTCTACAACTTGATTCTGTGAAAGAACATCCATGTCAAACATGTTCTGTCAATGAACCTATTCAGATGAATCTCCATGAATAAGAAAAAATGAAAAGGGATTCTGATAGATCCTGCAGACTTTAATCTACAGTTTCCAAAGGTAAATCTGCTCCGGAACAGACTGGCTTAATAGACGAAGCTACCATGGCAACAAATTCGGTCCACAAGCTTTCCAGCTAGTAAGCATTTCTAAATCTAGGTCTTTTTAACCTGAACTTGGCCTGCCTCTTTAAGTAGGCCCCAGGTTTCAGACATTAGCACAGATGCTACTTGTTTTAATTATTCCTTTTTGCAGCAGTAAATTTCTGGCTCCTTGTGTTAAACCTTTTTTTCCTTCTTTTTTGTTTTCTGCAGTGTAGGTTGTGGTGTGTTACAGGGATTTTATTGTTTCTTTGTCTTAAATTGCATTCGTTTTTGATTGTACTTGTTTAGTTCAGTTCATTTAATGAACTGTTTTCATTTCTGTATCTCTCTGCAAACTCTGTCAGCTATGACAGGACAATAACAGAAACATTTTCAGTAACATCTATATGTTTGCACATCTTAATACATGTTATAAAAGAAGAAAACATGTTTTAAAGTCCTATTTGGACTGATCTTCCCAGACTTACTAATAGAAACAACAGAAGCTGCTCTCTCTGTTCTCCAAGCCCACATGGTTTGCTTAAAGCATGGAAACATTGATTCTTTTGTGATTTTGTTCATTTCCAAAGAACCCTGCTGCTTTGTGTTGCTATTTTTTTGTATTTTTAGTGAAAGGGAAAAAAAGTGAAACAAAGAAAACTGATTAAAACAAGAGTATGTAGCTTTTTTAGAAATCCCTTTATGTTCTGCAGTTTTCATTGTTTTGCACCATTTGGGAATAGAATGTCAATTTTATGTAGCATCTTATTTTGCCCTTCATTGTAATTGTTTTCATTAATTAGTTTAATTAAAACTACCAAAACAATTAGCAAGAAACAGCGAATAAATTTGTTAATTATCTTTATTAAGGACTTTAACATAAATCTGTATTTATTTTTTCATTTTTTTCTTTTTTTTTTTACAATGATGATGTCGTGAAACCTTGATGGTGACAGATTTGATAAAAGTTCAAGCAGGCGTGCAGTTGGGTGTGAAGATCATGTGACTGGGTAAGGACGTCTGTTTGAAAAACGGGTTGATTCATTAATAAAGAGGAACTGAGGGGAGTGCAAAAGTGAAGGGAGAGTTAGGAAAACATGCCTGGATGTCAGCTAGAAAAGACACTATAATTAGTTTAATCTTTCACGCCATTATGAGGGGATCATTAGGAGAGGATCATTTCAGAGCATCATGAGGAACTGGCCAATGAACCAAACTAAAGCTGTTTCACTGTGAAATAAAATAATGAAGGCACTCAAATGTCTGTTTTTTTTATTCTGTTTGGTGCAATTAGTGAATTGTGATGTTAATTAGCAAGTAGAGCCTAAAACTCACAAGAAAAAGACGATAAAAACAACTCTATTTATTGAGTCTGTTTTCGCATCGATGCCAAACCTTACTTTCTCTTTATACAGGCAGATTTTCACAGAATATTATCAGTAATTTAAATATTAGGCTAACATAAACATGTCATGTCCAGAATTGCTATGTTCATGGCAATTGCAATTTTAAGTGCCCCCTTCTTTTTGAATTTCAATAACTTGCTTTGCATGGGACTCATATTTTCAGCAAATCACCAGCTATATTTCAATCTGCCTGTTATGTAAGGGTTGTTCTGGCTTGTATTTGCATTTGCATGTTTTTGGCTGGCCTTGGGCTTCTTTTGCTCCCTTTTTTTAAGTTTCCAAACAAATACACAACTCTTCAGTATGTGCACTAACAACCTTGTGTTTACTTAGCCAGACTCTTCTCATTTTATGCTGCCCTTGCCTGCCCGGCATTTCTTTTACCTTAATGTCATGATTAAAATTTTATGTGGAGAGTCTACGAGTCTGTAAGTCTTCCATTCATTTTAGCTGCCTGCTGCACTTTAGATTCATTGTTTTGTCGACCACAGAGACTAAAACATATGTTACTGTAAGTGAAGAACGCTTCAAATCACATCTCAAGCAGCAAGATGAACATCTTCATTCTAAAGCTAAAGAAAAAACAGTTTATTAAATAAGACTGGTTTTTGTTGTATTAAAAGCTTTGTTCTCTACATTTAACCCAGAGGGAGCGGTGAGCCCCAAATCCTTAGGTATATATCCAGTTTTTTAAATCCTTGGTATGAACAAACTGTCTATTTCAACCCACCATTTCCAATGGACTTTGGAGACTCTACAACATGGCAACTAAGCTGGTTTTAGGGCATTATTATTATTATTATTTATTTATTTACTTTTTAAGCTGCTTTCATTTTAGTTTTCAAATACTTTTTGTACAGCTAAATTTAATTAAATTACTTAAACATTTTTTAAAATCCAGCTGTGCTCGAACCTCAGTAGAACCACAATTTTGAATACCACACTAATCATCTTTTAACCCCTTGTGCTATCCTATGACCCCACCCTTACATTGACGTGTTCTCCCTACCATGACAGAGGTGGATAAAGGTGAAGAGGATTTCATGTAATCCATGGACACCAGTGAAGATCACAAATCATTGAAGAAAAAAGGTTCAGCGCACTGTCTAGTGGGTCTAGATGGCCCAACTCCCAACGTTAACGTGCCTAGGATAGCACAAGGGTTAATCGTGTTTCCAGTGGTTTTTAGTTTTGAGCCAAAATGAAAAATAAAAAAAAACTGTTGTTTTCAAGGACACAGTTTCTGTAGAGAAAGCAGTTTCATTAGAAATTCACTTCTGAGTTGTGTGGGGGACTGTTGGTGTGAAGTAAGCCCACCCATACTTCACATCGCCCCTTTGTTTATGCTCTCCTGCTAGCTTACTGCCCCTCAGAACGTCAACTAGTGGTGCAACAAAAATAGGGAGCAAAATTGGAGCTATCCAGTCGTACAATTCTTAGCCAGATGCCAGCTCAGACGAGGAAAACGAGACGTGCCTCAGACTGGAGGGAGCAGGGAGCTTGGTGTAGCACCTCCTGACTGTAACATCTACATCACTACAACAAGCTTTTTCCAACAGCATCTTTGTCTGCCCCCTCATTCACAATAATTTGAAAAAGAAATACTCAGAAGATGCTACTTTAAGCTTAATTTCCCCCCATAATTTCAGAAATGCCACAAGAACATGTTAAAAACATAATTTTCATTGGAGTAGGTTTATAAAAACTATTTTTTTTAAACTATTTATTCTACAAAGTCAGAACTTTCAACTCAAGGTGAATGATTGATAATATGCAAATCCTCAAATGTTTAGAGAGACAAATTCCTCAAAGCTCTGCTGTACGTCTGGGTAAATATCCATTGGGGATCAAGGCAAACAGCCTGGTAAGAAGAAAACTCTGGATTTGCTGTGCACCATGGCAGTTCCACCTTGCATTGCAGGAAAATAAAAGCTGCAGATGGAAAAATGCAGCGCAGCACTTTGATCTGTTTTCAGGTGTGTCACGGTCTCGTGGCACCGTGGTGACACAAACTGCTGTAGCAATGCAGCAGATAATTCAAACATAACGTTTCTAAACCATAGTTGGGGGAATAAGATTGTAATTTAACTCAATATTCACACACAGGATGTGGTAACAAGCATCAAATCTCCTGCATCTGCCAGAGGTGTGTGTCCAACTTGCTGCCGACAACAGCAGCAGACCCGGGGACAAATGCCACAAGCTTTTTTCTCCATGCTGCTACTACTCCCAGTGAGACTTATTGTTTTATTCTGTCACTTATTCGCTTCATAGCTGCCTTAATCTAATGCAATTTAAGCCACTTACATTTTTCATACAGTGCACATTAGGGAGTTAGTACTGCCTGAGTGGGCCAGGTTAAGCACTTCGCTAAAGGGCATCGTCACTGTTACTGAATCACTTTTTTTCTTGACTTATCTTTTTTGCTGTTGTTCCACTTTTTGGGAGAGTTGGAACATGCACGTGTCTCCTTAAGGGCTGGCTGAAAAACCTATACGTGGTTCTTGCATGGTCTGCTCCCAAATGGAGCCTTTTGCCGGACTTTTTCATGATATTCGTTGATCTCACCAGTCTGAAAGTCCCAAAGAGTGGTGGTCTTGGAGTAAAGACACCATTGCTGACATCGCATAAGCAGCACCTGGAAGATTTTAAATACAGTTTAACATAGTTTTAGCCTGAAACTGTTTTTTTATTTTGGTGAAAAATCGGCATAATCATAACTAAAAGACCACCGGGAACACTTTTAAAATAGTTCAGAAGATGATCAAAGCAGATACTACCTTGTTTTTTTCCTTTTTTTTATAATGATGTCATCATCATACTTATTTAATGAGGGTTACCTTGAATAAACCTAGTGAGAAAATCCATTAATTCAGTAAAAGATGCTTCGCAATTAAACGTTTTCGTTATTCATGAATTTTTACCTCCCACCCATGTTATTTTCATTTGCTCTTTTTTCCGTCCCTTCTGTTCTGCCCCGTCCACACATGTAATGCTCAGTAAGCACAAACAGCAATGAAGGAAAAAAAAAGCTCACACAGACACAAGCACACATTCATCTCTCTTTGTTTGGCTTCCTGCTGTTTGGAGCCCATATTGGAGGCTCAGTCATAGGGGATTAGCCACAGACTTGATCAGAGTCACAGTTGTTGCCAGTGCTGCTTCTGTGTCTTGAAGATTTGAACCTGACACTTAACAACGCGCATGTTGGGGCATTGAGCGGGATGTCTGTTTTTCAGCTTTGCAAGACAGGCTGGATGCTCATTGTATGTTCATCTTGAAAGAACCTCATTCCTTTTTTGAAAACATAAAAGCCTTGCTCTGTGCAAATCATTTCTGCACCACCAGATAAAGCATTTCAACCTGATGCGCTGACACATGATCCCATCATCTCATTACCCGGTGCCTTCGAGGTGTAACACTGTTCCAGTCTTTTGACAAACGTAGCAAATTTATGAAACCATAAACCTTTTTTTTTTTTTTTTTTTTTTACTTAAGCGAGGATGGCAATCAACTGAAAAAAAGAGATAGCTGTCTTAAAGAAAAATAAAGTGAAAGCAAGTCAACACCTTATTAAAGATAAAACACCTTCAGGTATTTATATACATTTAATTATAGGTTTGACTTGTTTCCATTCAAAAATGTTTCCCTAAGCACAAAGTAATAGCAGAAACCATCCTAAAAGTACATTTAAACTGCTTATAAGTCTAGTAGAGAGAATAATTTTACGTTTCTCCTTTAAAAGATTGCACATTAAATACGTTTTTCCATCCTCAAAGTTGTGCAAAAAATTGAGAAATTTTGCCAGTGGGCCATAAGTATTTTAAGGGGTTTCAAGATAATTATTTTCTCATTTAAAATAAATAGCAATTTTGAGTAAGACTCTTTAAATATTAACCATCCATGGGTTTCAAAGAGAAGGGAGCCGGTTTAGCTCGTGCTGGTTTGCGGCGCCTTCCGTCCGTGAAACCAGGGTTCCACTCCGGGCTGCTCCCTGTTCCCTTCTCTACTTCTGTGCCGGTCTCAAGCCCGGTTGCTTTGAGAGGGTTGCGTCAGGAAGGGCATCCGGCGTAAAAAACATTGCCAAGTTCACTATGCGACTCGTTCGCTGTGGCGACCCCTGATGGGAAAAGCCAAAAGAGAAACATGGGTTTCAAAGAGAAAGTGCAGAATGTATTCTTCATCAAAGACACAAACAGCGCTGGTCGACTGCTGCATTTAAGTTCCCCGCAACAAAATTAATATGACCTTTTTCACAGAGTAAAAGGTTGATGTAGGATTTATGTTTTTTTTTTTTTCAAAATGATTCACTAATTTCACTGATTAGTGAGTCAATACACTTCGTTTTGGCAAATCAATCAAATTCACTTGGGGCTCCAGCTGCAGAATGATCCCCTGGTTCATGTGCTGTTTTTTTATGTTGTGTGCATTTGACTGTTTGCCATAAAATGACTAAAATTAGAATTAGAAACTAAGTTTACTTTTCTGTTATGTCAACATTGTAATATTCTCAAATGTATCCATATCTCTCTTATTACAAGGTTGTATAAAAGAGTATATAAAAAAAAAGTTTAGCTTAGTGTACTTAGTACTTTATAAAAATAAAAAATAAACTTTTGCAAATTACGTCATTTGGAAACATCACGTTCACTACTATAAAACTAGAAAAGTCCAAATATTTTATCATCCTTTTTATTTAATAAAACACAGGTCTGATTTTTTTTTTCCTGTATCCCGGCACAAATTTGTTAAATAAAATTTGCATATTTGACAAACTTAAGTTTTTAGTAAAATAGACTTGATAAAAATGTTTAATTTCTAGGTATAAAGGATATATTTGTTTATAATGTATCAGCCAGTATTGTTGAACAATGCATAATCATGTGTGTAGATAAATATATAATATATATAAAAATATAAGGAGAAAATAATTGTTTATTAAGCTAAACTTCATGATACTTATGTACTCAAATTGTTGACTTTGTATTTTAGATATTCTTCTGTTTAATTTCAATTTCATTTTTTTCTTCTTTTCTGTAAAACACTACAGGTGTGTTACCATATAGAAAAACGCAGACAAGTTTCAGTCACAATTTTTTTTTGAGTTTTTAATCTACTTGTACAAGAATTTTGTTTTTTATGCCTATATCATAAAAATCAAAACTGTTAACTGTTAACCCACAAGCATCTAATTTGATCTAGAGTGTGTTCACCAATGAACAAAGATTACACATTTGTTTTTTCATCATACATCCATAATTTTTAAAGTATTTTCACTTAAGCCAAGCTGCAAGATCAATGTGCCTTATGTCTGCAGATGTCGATTTGGAATCCCAATTCATCTCACGTCTGTTTACAGTTTGGTATTCAGCCATGTTGTTGGGATAAAGGAACTGCCAATGAGTTAGGAGTCAGAAGGCTAAGAGCTTCCCTTTTCCCTTCTTCGAAGAGACAGATATGATCCACTCCTTTGCTTAGCTGGTGTCAGCAGTATAATTAGAATAATGAACCACCATATTACTCTTTCCTCCATGCCTTCAAGTGGAGCCCTCTGCTTACAAACATTTGCGGCAACTCTGTCTAAAAATCCCCTTTCATTTAAGTTTTTTTTTAATATTTAGTACTGACACATTTTTTAAGCATTCCAGTGGAGCAAAAGCAGAAAAGAGCCCTGTTTTTTTCAGACAAATGAGTGTCCATGTTCCTCGTTAGGACTCCAAACGAGGCTTTAATTAGTTAATTGGCTTATTACACCAAATGCTCCCAGTGCTGCGCTGTGGGTTAGCTGTCATTCACTGAAAGAAAAGTAAAAAGAACAGAATCTGTCTAAGAGAGGAAGGAAAGGAACAGGAAGAAGCACCATGAAGAGAAAAGTACAGGTCACTTGTTGATTTAATAAAGTGTTGCAGCTCTCCGGCACGTCTTCGAGGAGTAAGATGGCTGCAGTCTTTCCAGTTTGCCATCAGTCTGGAGCAGAGGGTGAGAGGTGACTTTCAATTAGCAGGATGAGCATAATTAATCAGTGAAGAGGTGATCCGTATTAAGGACTGGCATGCACGGTGACTGAGTGTGTGGCTTTGCCGGCTCTGCCACCGTGTCTGGTTGACCTTCACTGCAACAGAATAGAAGGGAACACATGACAGCCCAGAATCACCATCATGCTCATTAATGAGCAATATGGTAGACATGCTTTTCTGTGTCCTACATAGTGAAAGTGACCTGTGAATGACAGCATCAGCATGCCGGAAATATTTGACATTTAACACATTTTTTTCTGTTTTTCCTTTTTTTTTAATCCTTGTTTACAAACCAATCCAGAAAAATTGCCTAACTTAAGTTAAAAAAAAAAAAACAAAAAAAAAAAACCCTCAACATTAGTCTGTGAATCAAGGTTATCAGCTCCCAAAATATTAGGGTACCTTCAAATCTATTCATACGTCTAGTGAAAGATAAACCAAAACAGATCTGTCAAATATAGAATTGATCTGTGTTTCAACTATCACCTATGAACTGCAAATAAAAACCAGAATGGAGCAGAAACAAACACAAGCTGCAGGGATGAGATGCCTCTGAAGTAGGGATGGGTGATATGTTATTTTTGAAAGCGATATTTAAATACGAAAGCTGATACATCGGCTATCAGTCACAGTTGCAGGAGAAATATCGGTTACCTGTTTTCGGTTATTGGCCATAATACATTATATCGGCTTATCCCTACTCCGAAGAGTGGTTGGATTACCCTTGGGTTATGAGTTCAGTTATAAATGCTAGGAATGTTGTTCAAATGCTAGGAAATTAAGATGTTTTAAAAACCTTGTTAAAATAAGATTCACATGGTCAAAATGTAAGTAATTCTGATAAAAACAAAACCAAAAAAAAAATGCTCTGGTACACATCGTATTTTCACCTTCAATGACTCCTTGGTAATGTTTTTTTTCTATATTTTTAAGTTGCTGTGCATTTACGTGGTAGGTGCATCTAAAACAACTTGGCAACATTTTGCTGAATGTGTGCAACAAATCCCCCTATATACTCCAGATTCATGCAGCTTCTTCTATCTTTTTTGACATCCTCATTAAGCTGTACTGTACTGTACAGGAGCCATCTGGAAGCCTTACATTGCTGTCATCACTTTCTTACATCAACTGTTCAATCACACCCAAAAAAAAGTCTGCATTTTTAGAATATCCATCCATTCTTCCAGCCATCATCGAGGCGGTTTTGTCCTCGTCAGGGTAAAATTCCTAGAACAGTTTTTAAATTTAACTCTAATTTCCCCCCTCAAAACAAGGATTACATTTGCCCGTGTGCTAAAACAAAACCTTAAAAGTAGGGCTGTAATAGTTCTTTTTAACAACAATGCGATTCATATTATAATTTGTGGTTGCTGATACAATTTATACTTGGTTAGGGTTGACTTTTAAGGATTCAATTCACGGATCTAGAACTGATCCACGACATCTTTATCCAAAACTTCAACCCGTGTAACTCAGAGATAAATACCTGGATGCTGAACAGTGCAGGTGACGTTTTCCACATTCCCCCTTTTTATTATAGATAATCAAATGTAAATGAAATATGTACAAACAAACATGTAAAGAAGAACTACAATCAAAATTGTATTTTCCAAAATAATCCATTTATTTCGTTTTCAAATTATTGTTTAATGGTACAGGGTTGATTCAATTTACAGCATGCCTCAGACAGATTCATCTGATTGGACCGCAGGAATATAAATCGATTCATCAATTAAGTCGATTAATTGTTGTGAAATTAAGAAAAACAATGAAGGAAGTGTTTTATTCTTTGGTATTTTTTGACCAAATGTCTTCTGTGTTTAGACCATTTAGCAGCTGGGAAGCAATATTTAGAAATGTGAGCATTAGTTTGTTTACTTAATGCCATGGAGTTTTTTTTTATGTCCTGTTGAATCCCAGACTTCATTTTCAGTTGGAGAATGAGTCAAATATAAAGAGAGAACTCATTACAAGCGGATGTTTTATTAGGAAACCAAGTACGAGACCCTCTGGCAACATCATGTCTGTCTTTTGGTGATTCTTTTTGCCCCAAAGGTACATTTTTCTCCTTAGCTAAATTTTTTATTACCTTTGGACTGTCTGCTGCAGTGTAACAGCATAGGTGCCCTGTTGTGCAATTTTGCAAGTTCACAAATTTGCATAATGTGGAAAGACAATGAAGTGCACACAGGAGCTTGTAATTGCACATGAGTAAGGTTAGGCAATGCAGAGAGAGTGTTCTGTATTTCTTTGCCGTGTTTAGATGAATGAGGTGTGGAGATGAGTTATTGCAATGGTGTGGGCGTTGATGGTGTATTCATATTGGCAGTGGACCCTGGCAGGTCCCCCTCTTAAGGCTAAAATGTTTGCACTCAACTAAAAGCAGAACACCCACATGAACACAGACTTCTCATAACTAGCTGGCTGTTATGCAAGTCGAATGCTGATGCTAGCAACTCCACAAGAGCCCTCTCTTTTTGTTCCCTTTCTGCACCTTTCTCTCTCAATGTACAGCAACGGCGGCTTCATAAATAGTTCCGGAAGCAAAGTTTCACACATGGCGTTACAAGGGCGCAAATTATTGTCAGATCCATTTGCTTTATATTCATCACAGTAGCATTGTGTTTTGTTTAATTGACTGTGAACCTGCTGGTGTGAATCCAGCTCGTGTTCGGCAGACACCAGGCCTCACAAATGAGTCAGGAGGGAAATAAGAAGAGGGAGCAAATTAGCCAATTTGCATGCATGTCAGAGTGAAGCATTTAGGGAGATGGTGCAATGATGGGCTTGATAGACAACATGGAGGGAAAAAAAACAATACAAACCATCCAAAACTGTGAAAGAATCTAGTACTTCACTGTTGCCACGCATCATTGAAAGGGGTTTTCTGCTCCACTTTTCCATGATCTGCTCAAATCTTAGGGATGCCTTTGCCTTCAGTTATGCTGCTTTGCAACAAGAGGTGAACACTTTTGACACAAATACCACAAAATAGACATGTTTAAAAGCGAGAAGGAAACAATCAGTTGTAAAATGAGTCAAGAAAAATCCATCCTATAAATCAGTCAGGGATTTAGATGCAAGTGCCACCCCTTAGGAAAAATGTCTCCTTATTTTGAGCAAATAGGCAGCCATTGAGATAGAGTGGCAGGGTCAAGCTCCCAGCTCACTGAGTTTAAATGTCACTTATGGGCATCACCCAGGGGCAGATTTTGTCACTTGACTTGGTCAACATGAGCATTCAGTTTGTGCCAGTGTATTTGTGAGTCAGTGTGGGAGAAATACACATAAAAAAAGGCAGAGGCACATAAACTGAGTACCGGCTTCTTCCTACTTTCTGTTCCAACTCCCCGCCCATCAAACGTCCGATCTTTTTAATATCACATTGACATTCCCTGCACAACACAACTCAGAGGGATGCTTTATTAGCAGCTATTTTCAGATGCAGCTTTTTGTTGTCTTCCTTAAATTATGCCTAGTTATAAAATATGATTCCAATAACTTCAAGAAATCTGTCAGGATCTCAGTGTCATTTGACCTCCTTCTCCGAAGGTGCTTCTTGGCGTTCAATCATTCGTTAGCTCTGGATCACTGCTTGTCTCTTATTGTGACAGTTTTGTTGTTGTGTTTTTTTTAATGTTCTCACAGTGAGCTGCTTGCCACCTTGAATTTTTATGGATTCATCAAATGGAGATAGCTACTGTTATCCAACTCTGAGTAAAAATAAAACTTTGCAAGCGTGACTTGATGTTGAAGGGATAATGAATGAACAGCCAGCTCAGGACCTTTCGTGACATTGAGCAAAACCGCGTCTTTGTTTCACTTTAAAAAGCTGGCTCTGTACATATAATAAGTCATTCAATTGGTTCCACTGTAAATCAGTACATCCACTTTATTTGCCTTCTATGCCAGGCTGTTACTGGCACAGATTTACTAATGATAGCTAACAATATCCCCTTTTTCCTCATTCTGACAGGACTTCATCTATGTATGGACTGCAGTGTCAAGATTTATGACCGATCTTTTGTGTTTCTTTGCCTAGAATAAAACCTCTATTATTCTTAAAACTGTAGTGATTGTCATCACAGTAGTGGTTTATTGATTTAAGTGACTTACAAATTGGTGAATAATTACACAAAGATGATAATTATCTGTAGTAATAGTAACTCCTTTCTCTTTCGGCTTTTCCCATCAGGGGTCGCCACAGCGAATCATCCTTTTCCACCTCACTCTATCATGGACATCTTCTACCCTAACGTTAGCCAACTTCATGTCCTCTGTTAAGACATCCATGTATCTCCTCTTTGGCCGTCCTCTTGCCCTCCTGCCAGGCAGCTCCATCTCCAACATCCTTCTACCAATATATCCACTATCCCTCCTCTGAACATGTCCAAACCATCTCAGTCTGGCTTCTCTGACTTTGTCGCTAACACAGGCAACATGAGCCGTCCCTCTGATGTACTCGTTCCTTATCCTGTCTAACCTGGTCACTCCTAAGGAGAACCTCAACATCTTCATCTCCGCTACCTCCATCTCAGCCTCTTGTCTCTGTCTCACTGCTACCGTCTCTAACCCATAGAGCAACCCATAGTAACTGATATTTCAAAACCAATGATTTTGATCCACTTTATGACTGTATGTAACTGACCTTTTTTATGGACAAGTCATCATTTTGCTTTGTTCATGAATGCTTTGTGTTAAAGCCCAGTTTGCAAGGTGGCCATCTAAGACAGACAACAGACTACTTTAGATTTCCATCCATCCCTTCATGCATCCATCGATGCATCCATCTACTTTGTGAACCCATTGCTTTGGGGTCACTGGGTTGCTGGAGCCCGTCCCAGCTGCTGTTGGATGAAGGCGGGGTACACCCTGTACAGGTCGCTAGTTTAATGCAGGGCCCCAAGCTCATACACTCACATATATCTAGAATAATCAATTAACCTTTGAATTAAGTTTTTGGACAGTTGGAGGAAATCAGAGTTCCCGGAGAAAATCCATGCATGCACGAGGAGAACATGTAAACTCCACAAAGAAAAGTCCCGGTTGAGATTCAAACCGGGCTGCATGGTGGAGCAGTGGTTAGCGCTTTCGCCTCATGGTTAGAAGGCCCTAGTTGGAATCCCTTTCTGTATCCAAAAACATGCTTCATGAGTTAATTGATTACTCTAAAGTGCCCTTGGGTGTATGTGTATGTGTGTGTGGAAGTCATTGTGGCCCTGCGATACACTGGCAAGCTTTTCAGGGTATACCCCGCCTTTGCCCAACAGTAGCCAGGGCAGGCTCAGGTGACCCCATGACCCTAAAGGATATAGCAGATTAAGAAAATGAATGGTTGAATGGAGATTCAAACCAGGGCCTTCTTGGGAGCGCTCACCTATGCATCCCAACTTTTTTGTTTTCACACTTTTTACCAAATATAATAAGGTTTAACAATGTTTTTTCCCCGTGTTTGTTTTCTGTACTGTATTTTTTTATTGACACATTTGACATTTGTCCTAGCCAAATCCAGCACCCAGTGTCTGTAATTTTGGTTGAAATGTGCTTCAGAACATATTTTTTTAGATGTACGTCACCTTTAACTCGAGAAAGTCTGAACAAAAAATGCTTGATTTTAAAACCTTGATCCAGATTTTGTTTTAATAGAAAAATTTTCGATCTCAGTGGTATTTGAACAGCATTGGTCTTCTTTCCAGTTTAGAAGCAGTCTTAAGAAATGAGGCCTTGGCATTTTTTGTTGCTTGTTTTTTCTGGGGTCATCTGCAATAACATTTTTGCAATAGAAAAAAAGAAAGAAATTCCAAATTCTGAGTGATATTCAAAGTCAGCTATAAGTTAACAGAAAATCGAACCAGTGAAAGCCATTGTAAGAACACAAGTTAGCAAATGTGTTACTAATGGCTCACACATAGTTATTGCTATGTTCAGTTGTATTGATTGTTAAATGCATTCATTTCCAGTATCCTGGAGCCCTTATAGACAGTAAGGAGAACTTATCTCTAGCCTGTAGCCATAAAGATATTGTTAAGGGGGAATATTTTACTTTATTCCCAATTAAATATTCATATTTTTTATATTTAATCAACTCACGTCCAGGTGGGCCTCAAAGAAAATATGTTTTTTGTTTTAACTTGTCATAGGTTACACATTAGAATCCCACCCAATTTTGTATAAGATCAGTGACTGCCACAAGATCCTAATGTCACTCAGATTTCTACTAAAGAAAGTAAGAAGAGCTGTAGACTAATGGTACGTGAAGATTCATAATACCAAAACCTATTACAACAAAGGGAACTATAGTTTTCATGACATTTATCCTCAAACTCTCCAAAAAGGTGAAACCAGTTCTCTAATGTCAACATGTCAACTAGTTTTTATCTTCTTTTTTGTTTTGCTGCTATTTTTCACATTTTGGCAAAAAGCCATGATGGCAGAGGTGATTGAATGCATCTATTTGTACACTGCAGTTTACCGTTCTTTAAAGCCAAAGTGTCAGAAAACAAACGTTTGAGCTTAAAAAAAGCAATGCTCTTGTAGCTACTTTGGAAGTTTTACAAGGACCCAAATACATTTTACAACATGTGCTTTGAATAAAAATGCTTTCTTGACTTGATTCATAAACTAATAAAAATATGAATGTTAGTCAAGGTTATTGCCGCAAGTTTAGTTAAAAAAAAAGACAAAAAGTGAGTTCAGCATTTTATTATGAAATATGAATTGTTTAACGCTTTTGCAAAATAACCCTTGTGCTATCCTATGACCCCACCCTTACATTGACCTGTTCTCCCTACCATGAAAAAGGTGGATAAAGGTGAAGAGGATTTCATGTCATCCATGGACACCAGTGAAGATCACAAATTATTAGAAAATAAGGTTCAGCGCACTGTTGTGTGGGGTCTAGATGACCCAACTCCCAATGTTAAAGTGCCTAGGATAGCACAAGGGATAAGTGGATTTAGGCTTTCTTTTAAATTATTATGTTTAAGTTTATCAGAAAACTACTTTGTGGGAAAAAAAAAAACCCTTTACAAACTGGATTAATATTAAAGTCATACCGGATAGTAAATGGGTAGGCTTTTCTTTTCCTCGCAAGATTGGTTAAGCTCACTGCCTAGCAGAAGTCTTTTTTAATCATATAGTGCCAGTCCAAGATTTGCTAAAACCTCATTAGAAGTTCCACCAAAAAGAAACAAGCATCATGTGAAGCAGGGGATGGATAGGAAGAGGAGATAATACTGAATTTCTGGGATTCAACTGGGCACGGACCTACACACCCAGAAACATCTGCTAAAAAATGTGTTTTTTAGAACAGGCTTAGTGGACAGATGAACCTGATTATGGGCTGCATTGGTTGAAGCAGGGGTTTTGATGCACATTAGACCTTCACTTGAAGATAAAACACCCTCTCTGATCTTGTAAATCAGTGCTGCGGTTCAACAGCATTTCCTGCCCACCACTGCATGTATAATTGGGTTACTCTCATCTGCATAGCAGGAGTATTAACACACTTGAATGCACTAATTAAAGGGATCACTGTAAATCATCTCTGTGACCGCTCAGTGGTCAAATGCTGTCCTATGCTGCGACCTTTGCCTTTGCAAGTCAGCTCTTCTCTTTCTGCCCGCCTGCAGGAGCAGTCTACTGGATTTAGGCTAACAAGCTATTAGAGAGTCCAGATGGTTACAGTGGCAGGGGGAACAGACTTAAATGAGCCTGGTTCATTGTCAGTGGAAACTCTGTGTGTGGTGAGACGTCTGAAGTCGTTTTGTCTCTCCAAGAGCCTTCTCAAGCTCATGGTCGCAAGCTGATATGAAGTGGAAAAAAATTATTTTTCCTTAAAGTTATTACAAAGGCTACGTATAATCTCTTTGGAGGGAAGAAGAAGGAAGCAATTCTGGCTGATCCTTTTATTTCTTCACTTCCCCAACAGAGGCAGTCTGGAAAGTTAGACAATCTGGAACAACAAGGACCAACACAGAAAAATAAATATTCTGGTTTAATCAGAATGCTTTGTAACACAAGTAGATTCATGTCTTCTCTCTAAACATTGCTGGTTTGTATTTTCAGGTGACGTTTTGGCTTCATCATGTTAAGAAAAATGGTATTTTCAAGACCTACAGTGTGCAGAAAAAGGTTGCCATCCAAATGACCAGTCAGTGTTGGTAATCAGCGCCAGGGATGCAGGAAATCTGGGCAGGCCAGTTGGATTATCAGTGGGAAGCTGAACCAAACCAGGTTCTGGCCCTCAAAATCCTCCCACAGCTGCAGGCCCAGCAGGAGACTTTGTCACTTGAGAAGCAATTTAGAGCCAAGCTGGATGATTACATCTTGGAAATAGGACTGCTAAAGCATATGAAACACATAATTTCTCACCAGTCCAACCCACAGATCTAATCGGGAAGTCCTGCAGGAGTAAAACTGGGTCTTGATGTGCTATGCAAGCATTCGAGCAGTGCCTTGATGTAAATATGTGTTAGGTAACAAGGAGGAGGAACACAACCCAGGCAGTGCAGAAGGGTTTGCAGCCTCTGGGGAAATCAGAGTTCCAAGCAGGCCTGCCATCCAACAGAAATAGAGACCCTGAGATTCATAAACAAGGCCCGGGTAGTTGGACCACTGAAGAAAACAGGGAAGTTTGATTTAATGTGCATCAATGTCACACGCTTTGCATTAGATGATGTGGAAACATATAGTGGTCTGTGTACCACTTAACCCATGTGACATTCTCCCAGGTAGACAGACACTCTTGCTCTGTTGACTGACACTGTAACTCACAGCAGCATGAAGTCTCATTACAGGTGGAGGGAAGCAGGGGAGACCCTATGAGACCCCTATGAGGATCCTGGCAGAGAAAAGGTCCTTTTCTAATTGAAAAGTGACTATATTGCAAACAATATTACCTAAAAGGAACTGTCAAACTTGAGGGGGGGGTGATTCTCTAATAGTTTTCAGCAATGCCATGAAAGAAAATTTGTGATCCATTAAGGACAGACACGCTAACTAAAGGTTCCTCAGGCACTGTGAGACTCTTAAGTGTTGATAGGGGCAAGATTTAACACTTAACCATTTTGTTTTTGCAGAAATAAATGAAATATTCCCCCTTCTTCTTTTGTGCAATATCTGACCTCAACATTTTACTGTCCACCATAACCCCATTTTTTTGTTTTTTTGCTGGTTTGGCACTTTTCTACTCTTGCTTTCTCTTTGTATCAGTCATTTGTCATCATCTTCATCAGCTTTTTTCGTTGCCCCACAACTACATCTCTGTCTGTTTTGCATCAACTGCTCCTCTCTTCGTCTCCACCCCTCAGCCCACGCTCTGTGCCTCAGCGCCAGCTGTGTGTGGAGCCAGGGGCTGATAAGCAGTGGTCAGCCTCTCTCCAGATGGCAGTCGGAGCATCAGCTGCCTGAGGGGGGTGTGCCTGTGTGTGGTGTTGGTGTGGGGAGTGATTACAGTGTAAATGGGCACACACAAAAGAAAATCAATTGTCAGCAGCCTGCTATGGTCTGGCTGCTTGATCTGCCGTTCAGACACACACACACACTGGCAGCATCTCCCCTGCGATGGTGCTCTTTTTGTTGGGCTGGCTTTGTGGACTCGTCTTTGGAAGTGACGTGCTTGCCTTCCCATATGACAAACCCCCTCAGCGGTAGCCTGGAGGAAAGTGCCTCAGTGGGGATCGCCTCCATGTGAGAAAGTGACAGTGATCGGAATGTGAGAAATGCCACTTGTTCAGGTAGCGCAAAGGCGTTATGTAATGGCATGATGACAACTGCAAATGACATGTAGAACAAAAAAAAATACTCCCACAATATTTGCTTGCTATGAGTCACTAATGTGTCACTATAGCCTGTTATGTGATGTAACCCTAATTCCTTTCCCCTACAAAGCCTTTTGTTTTAGCCAATGTGATCAGTCACGGTCCTTACTTGTCTGTATGGGTATTCACAGTGTGGGTCTGAGCGAGGGGCCAAGGCGAAGGGAAAAACACATTCAACAGATTCAAAGCCAAAGTAGAACTAGGAACAAAACAAACTTCTGCGATGGCATGCTCATAAATCTTTGAGATTAAGGTGAAACTTCACACAAACCCCTACGTAAGCTCTTTTTCAGCTTTTTTTCGAACTCACTGTTGAAAAACGTATATACTTTCAGTCTCCTCTGGGTATTTATGACATTTCCTTCAGTTCCTCCTCCTCCTCAGCACTTGCTCCTCTGAAATCCGTTTCCTAACAAGGGCTAAAACTCTCTTAGCAATTCCTGCATCCACTTTAGACAAGGCCTGTTTTCATAGCGCAGTCGGTGGGAAAAGCCAATGCCAGCAATAGAGTGTCTCCAAGGGGCTTGTATAGGAGGCATATGAGGGAAAAGTGGGCGGGGGAGTTAGAGAGGAAATAGAATGACCGAGAGAGAAAGGAGTAAAGAAAGATACCCCTTGTGCATGAAAATGAGGAGACCATTCAATTAGCATCACTTTATGGCCCCTGATGTTGATTACCTCAGACAGGCCAGTAAGTCCCATCCTTTTACTGATTACAACCAAGAAGGGCATAGCAACGGCACACTTGGAGAGATTGCTGAGACAGTGGAGGCTTTCTTAATTTTTGTTTCATACGCAAGGAGAAGCAAGGTTAATGCATTCTTGAAAAAACATAGGTCACTTGTGTTTGCTCTTTCAGCCACCAGGTAATGGGATGTAAATAAAACACAAGGTAAAAGTAGAAGTCTGTGGGTATTTGTTTTAAACAAATGGAGATAGAACATATGTCTTTCATGAATCACCTATGCTAAGAAAAGTGGGGCTCAACATGTAATTAATTGCACTCAAAAATGTCATTACCGCCCATTGGGTAATCAGGCCGCCTTCCAGATGAGTTCTTTGCTGATTGCCAAATCTGTCAACCATGCCAGTCTATGATGACGGGTTGCCTATGGAAGACTTATGGCTAAAATTTCTGGAATTACAAACTGGACGCAGTTTGATGCTCTCTGACTCTAATTTATCAAAACAACCGTTTTCCATGCTACTTTTTAATGCTCGTTTAACCAATAGTGAAGCTAAAAGACGACGGATGTTTTTAGGTACCTCTTCATCATATTATAAATAATGTACTATTTAGCTATACAACAGATCAAACCTTGTGGAACAGTCACACTAAGACAGTTTTCAGCTACATGTCATCCACTGGAGTCTTCTTGTTTTGTTTGGATCTGGAAGAGAATCATAAAGCAGCTGGCAATTTCAACTCTTATCAACTCATTAGTCTGTGTTGACTTGAGCCACTCAGTGCTACTCTGGGGCTTCGTGTGACTTATATTTCCTGTATTTCGTTTGCACAAACAATGAAATATGTGGTATACATGTCGGTAAGTATCCGATATTCGGGTAAAGTTCTAAATTTGTGCATCCAATATCTCATTATCGGATGAATGTTGTCATCTGATAAATGAGATCAGATCATTTTTGTTTGCAGGTCATTTGAAATATCTGATTACTTGATAAATTAGGCAACGATTGAGGGTCTGATGTGGATGCAAACAGACTCAATATTTCAAGTTCATATTTATTTGCAGTTATCTTTGTTCCCCTTTGTTCCCATACCAGTGATGCTCAAAAAAAGTCGGGCGTCATATCTGCAGATACCAAAATCATGCACAGACTTTTCTGTTTTAGGAGCAAAGGTTTTGTACAACCATGACAGACATGCGTGAAGAAGAAATGCTTAGATAGAGCGCAATGAGCAGATTGAGTAGGAAGCACAAACATGTTGCATTTTGAGTCATTGCTCTCGGCAATATTAGAGTATTTAATAGTTAATCCGAAAGCCACTGACCCATTCATTAAATCCCCCACAATTGTGTCTTATATTTTTGCTTTTCTTCAGAAATGTTCCATAAAGAACTAAATCAATTTAAATATTCAAACAGTTGCAGGGATGGATAAACAAGTCGAGGGGAACTGGTAAATGTGATTGCTTCGGTAATTAAAAACAGAAGGCAAAAAAGGAGTGCAAGAAAGGGAAAGGGGAATGGACGGGAGGATGTGTTAGTCATATCCAAAAGGCATTTGTGACAAGATTACCGAAGGAAAGTAGGAGCAGATTACTGAGGGGCGAATAGGGGAGGAGACATGAGAGAAAGCAGGAGGAGGATGCAGGAATTAGATGAGGTCTCGCAGGCCCTGAGGTGTAGGCTTAGACCATCACTCCAGAAAGACCAGAATATGGAATTAGTGTGCTTAAATCAATGTTTGTGCCCAAGATTTATGCAGTTGTACAGTGAAAATGGTCAGACGCATAGGATGATAGAATGTTCATGTTTAAGAATTCATCTACATGACAATAGCACGGACAGTAGAGGTGTGATCAAATAGAAATGTTTTTTTTAAAGCAAGGCCTTAGCATTCACAGCATTAATGAGGGTCACACACCAACACTTATATGTGTGTATCTGTGTTAAGAGTGCGGTTACTTGTGCATTTTGTGTTTTAAAATGTGCGACTTTGAGTTCAAAATAGTTCACCACTTCTGCAAACCTCTTTCTGGCAAAAAAAAAAAAGCATACAGCAATAGAAAATAAACAGTAAGTGCATTTTCATAGAGACTCAGAGAGAATGGAGATGAATGGAGTTTTTTGTGTTGGCCAGAATGTGGAGTGGTTCTTTTATGTGGGGCTGCTGAAGGTGATGCAGGCAGGGGTACAATCATGACAGAACTCAGGAGGTGGGACGGGGAGCCGGTGAGCAAGCAGCAAACTACATCAATGACACGGTGGGTGCGACCACAACAAAGCAGTCGCGCCCTGTGTGTTGATATGGTGGAAATTGCATCTTCAGGAAACATGCTTGATGAGATTGCGAAATCAATAAAGGTCGGGGGCTGCCAGGTTGCTGAGTGGCTGAAGGCAGAGATGGGTGGGCGGTTTGGGGGGTGCATACAAATGCTCCTTAGTTTTTGTCTGATTTTCTAATACAGTATGTCGCCTCAGTCAGCAGAGGGATTGAGACGTGGCGGTTTGGAGGAAGAGACCTGCCAGCAGTAAGGACTGTTAAGGAATCCAGACGCAAGTTGATCAGATTTATTGCAACATCAATCCACGGGCTGGCTGAGAGGCTGTAGTGCATGTTAGACTTGCTATGCATCCAACTAATGTGAGGGATGTCACCAAATCAAATATCCTGTCCAATTTACTGTAATGAAACAGATTAATAGGCAGGAAATTGACTTGGTAGCAGCACATTTACATGTGCATGGACAGATACCATCTTACAAATCTTGCATGAAACACTGATACAGTGACTTGATGACTAAAATTCCAACATGATCAATACGCAGTTTTTTACATCTTCTTTTCGTCTTAGTGTGTCAAATGTGCAGAAACAAATGGCATCCTGTCTCCACAAGCTCCTGATTACACTCATTCACTGAGTCTTTACACATAAATGAACATGCTCAGACATACAAAATACTCAGCCAAGTCAAGCAATGTGGAAGGGAATTTTTACCCCTCCTTACTAACACAAGACTGTTTCTATGACAACCAGATCCTGTCTCTGACACTCAAAGAGATAAAGTTACAGGAAGTATGAGCAGCTTTCAGAAGGTGGGAAAGGGGATTGTTGGCAAAGTGGGGAGGTGTTAAAAGAGTCAGGGTTTAGGAGAATGTCAGTATTTTGAAGCCCGGTTTATATTTTGTGAGGAGTTCAGAGCAGCATGTCAGAAAAGTGACAAATTATTTCTCCTCATCCGATGCTTTGAGTGTAATCTCTGCTATGATCCTTGTTTCTGTCAGCATTGCTCTTCATATAACTAAAGTGGTTTCTTTAAATGCATCAGAGTCAAGGGATTGACATAAAAGCATCTGTTGCCAAACGGCAGTGAAGGAAGTGGGGCTTTTGGAACAAGCTCAAAGCCTGACTTGTAGGTCAAGAGTTGCAGACAGACTTGTTCATTTCTTATACTTTCTGTTTTCTGGTTTTCATTTTCCTATTGAAATTCTTCAACTGGTTTTCTTCTACCCTCTTCTGGGCTTCTAGAATTATTCTGCTCACTCCTGAGCTGGTTTCATGGAAGATTTATCTACGTCTTACCTATAATCTGAACAGCGGAGTGACCAAGGCTGTGTAAGTGCTAGAGATTCCTCCAGTCTGAAATATAACCCAAAGCCTAGAAAAACACATTACATATGCAGCACCATGCAACTGCTACTTGATTATCTGCAGCAAGAAAAAGTTTTTTCTTCTACTTCTCTGAATATGAATTTATGTTTGTGCTGGGAAGTTTTTGCCCAAAGGGGCATGGGCTGATGGCTTGGCAGTAGGACTGGTGCACAAACCGGAGGGCATTTTCACACCTAAGTCTTGTTTGACTTAGATGCCGTTTTTGCCAGATTTTCTTTTCACCCTATTTTCTTCTGTAGGGACGTTTATATGTTGAAGCTTTTCTTTGTTGTTTTTTTATCCTTGATTCTTTAGGTTATTCCTGCAAAAGATTTCTAACCGACTTCTTTTTTCAGCTATTACCCTCAACTCTTCTCTGTTATATTATTATTTTTCCCTCTTTTAAGCTTTCTTTCAGTGCACACTTCAAAATGACTGTGACTGACACATGCAGGCAGAACCCTATAACACCCATGACTTTCAAAAATAAAGCAAGACATACACAGATATTCAAAGGCATTCTACTGACAACACACTCCTCACTTGATCCCCGTGGATTTGAAGGTTTGAACATTTAGCAGATGGCTTACAAGGTGAAGTGTGGAGTGTTTCTGTGTGCGCCAACGTCATTTATAATAGAAAAACTGTGTGCAGCTGAGGCCTCGCATCTGGGTTAAGTGAGAAAAGATGACATTCAATTCATGTTTTGTTATTTATTGTGGACATAAATTTCATCTTCCAATTTGGTGAGCTACTTTTCAACAAAGGTTGCATGATCATAACCAATTTAATGCTTTGAGTTTGGAAAAAAAAAAGAGTCCAACATTTGCTTTTTTTATTTATAATGTGGGAAGACTGTTTTTTTAAATCAAATTGACTACAATTGCTTTGTGAACACAATGTACCTCTCATTCAACTTTCACTGCAAAAAGAGGTAGCCTAAAAATGAAAGAAGAACACTAATCTCAAAAAGAAAATCTCTAAGAAGTTTTAAAATTATTTGTCCATGGAGGAGTTAGCTAAAAGAGCTAACTATTAGAATTACTTAAAATTGAATGTTTTGCAGTCCAATAAGTATTTTTTGCTAGTTATAAGCAAATGATTTGCATTTTTTGATTTTTTTTTGTGAATAATTGTTGTTGATTTTGATTACTGTGACAAAAAAAGCTGAATTAGTGTAAATAAATAATTTAGAATGAAATGTGACAAAATGAAAATACCATCTTGAATTCCCGACTCTGCTGATTTTAGGGGAAAGCTTGGAAAAGTATAGAGAGAATATTAGCTAAAACAATTTAAAACCTGCAAATATCTTGAATGACTGAAAAACTAGTTTTTAAATCTTTGCAAGTATCATACTTAAATAATCATATAGACTGGATTTGAGGTTTGAAATGGAAAAATTCCCCACCTTCTTTTGCTTGGTATGCGTTCACAGACGGTACCTTCAGGGGGTTCATTCACAAGTCCGCCAAACTCAGGCTCTCAGGTTCAGCTCTCAGGATGTACTCGTTTGGTTCGTACCAGGGTTTAACCAAACTTTCACACATGCCAAACAAAGCAGATTTGATCTGCAGAAAAGGAACTCTGCAGACCAAATCAGCTAGTACCTTTGATGAACTAGCACCAGTTCAATGGAGTCTAGGCGGGGTACTTAAATGTTTGTGAAAAACTAAATTACAAATGTTTCTACCAGGGGACCCTTTGTTTTGTTTTGATTTTGGATATTGTTTTACTACATTCATGAGTGATTGCATAGCCCAGTTGATTAAGTGCAGGACTGGCACATGGAAAATCAGGGTTTGATTTCTTTGGCAAGACCTTTCACATTACTGCCTCTGTAGCCACAAGGAGGCTCAATTCTGGGCCTGTGCTGGTCCCCAGCTTGGATAACATACAGTGTTTTGGTCAGGAATAGCATCTGGTATAAAAATCTCTCCCAAACCACCTGTGTGAATCTGTGAAAGCTGATTTGCTGTAGCGACCCCTGAAGGAGACTTCCAAAAGATGAACATTTTTTACGACATTCATCTTCCAATCTACCTAAATCTGTGTTCCACTGTCTTCCAGCGCTGTCTTTGCTTTTTTCCCTCCAGATGTTTTATCTTCTCTGCACCTCCTCCACTTTTTCTCTTTGCTTTGCTCCTTGTAACCCCTTGTTTACCTGTCCTGCCTCCAGTATTTCCAGAAGAATGAGCAAATCTGATGATCAGTTGTCTTTATCTTACAACACACTCAAGCTCCCCAAACTACCACAGAGTGCAGAGATCACCTCAGTGCGGCTGCCTTGCAGCCAATTACAAAACCCCAAGACCCCCACCTGTGTGCCCCCCATGCTTCAGTCTATTCCTTTCTGCTTCCTTTTGATATTACATGCCCCTCCCAGAAGAACTTCCTTTTATCACTTTTAGTTACACACTGTGCCAAAGGTCTCCCTCCTACAGCTGATGTCTTACACCTTCAGCCACTCCATCAGTCCTCCTACAGCAGTTTACCCTTCACTAACTTGTTTGCAATTATCACCAGAGTTTCTCTCTCTTTGATTGCCAGACTTTTTCTTGACATGTCTAGTCTGTTTTTCTGTCTACAAACTTGGCTAACCCAAGTCCCTGCTGAGCCAGCTCTCAGTCCTCTAGATGTTTTCCACTCAGCTCTAATTAAAAGCTGTCTGTTATGAAAACCCGTTTTGTACTGCTCTGAATCTTCTTCCTTTAGAGTATAGCAGCTGTGTAGAGTGACCTCATTAAAACAAGTCTGTTACATAATAAATGGGAAAGACTCACTATGGTTTTCTCTGATTTAGCTCTATGTCATCTGTCCATCAACAAAGGGGCAACATTTCCGGAATCAGCTGGAACAAATTTCATTTATCATCGGTTTACTGATTGATCCATGTATGTTTCTTACCTTAAAATGTAGTGGATTCACACATTGACATTCTTTCAACTACCATAACTCTTTGATCGCTTATGCAATTAACGTAATTCCAGCAGATTTTGAAGCAGGGAAATTTAGCCTTGCACTGATATGCAATCCTTTACAGTAGGGAAATAGAATCAGCCGATTGTGTTGTAAAGAAAAGCTGCTTTGTGCCTTTATGCAACACTTTACGTTAGTAATCGAGTACAAAGCCGATGTGATAGGTCACATTTCACCGCGTCACAATCAGGTGATTCATTTTTGTGTGAATATTCCGGAATTTATAGTACCCTGCAAAAGCTAAATCTAGTTGTAAGTAAAAAGACCCCATTTTTTTTTTATTTTAGTGTCTTTTTCCTGTCTTTTAATAAAAAAATAATCTTGTAAAGAAGGTTTAGCAAGAAACAAGAAAAGTGACAAGAATTTTTATTAAAATAAGAATTCTTGGTGAGACAATTTCTTACCCACTGGCAGATTTTTTTGCTTACTTAAAGAAACTTTGTCTTTGGGGTAAGAATTTTTGGTGTATTACTAAGGGGTCCGTTTTAACAGTGTACGTCAAAGAGTGTATGTTGTTAAGGTGTTGCCAGTGACATTCCCGATGTTAAAGGGTTAATATATCTAAGGATTCCTGAACAAAATTCTGACATTTCTGGAGAAAGATCACCCTTCCTCGTCAACATTTTATACACGATATTTTACCAGAGTCCCAAATAAATGCCCACATTATGATAATCTGCCTTGAGTTTGGAGTTGGGTTGCTTTTTAAATTTTGTGGTCATCTTTTGAGGTGCTTGATCTCTTTGGTCCATGTGAAGCAACATCATATTTCTGCCTCTAAGAGCAACAAGGTCAATGGTTAACAGCTCTATTAAAGTATCTTGCTGCCTCCTGACACACTAATTTTTATCTAAATGGTACATCAAAAGCACCAGCCAAAACTGCAATGGCCTCAAGGTTAAAGCCTCTGACCATCAGCTGATGTTGTTCACGTGCGAGCAAGCCTTAAGGCTCGAGTAAAAAAGCTTTTAGAAATCCAAGATTAAAAAAGGGGGGTTATTACACGTTTAAAAATTTGATATCAAGTGTTTTTTTGTTGTTGTTTTTTTTTTTTTTATTTCTTCTTTCCAACAACTGAAGGCCTTTAGTGGTAGACAAGTTTTACTATTACAAAAAGAAGTTGTGTATTTTTGGATAAACAGGGTGTATATTTGTATAAACCTCTTTTTGTTTTTTTTTACTATTTTTTATTTATTTGTTATATTTTATGCTTTAAATATGTATTTTCTTTTTTTTATGTAACAGTGGGGAAAATTTGAGGGGGGGGGGGGGGGGGTAGAAGAAAAAAGAAAAAAAGAGAGGGGAAGAAAGTGAGGGGATACAAGTGCCGAGTTGCTAATTTGAGTAGATTACGACTTTAAGCTTCGCTGATGGAAAGACAAACTTTAGATCCACAGGTGAAAATCTGAGACTAAGATAAGCAGAAGATATCTGTCCATCAATTCACTGTGGGTTAGGAGTGAGGGATAAGGCAGACAGGGAGCAGTGTGACAGTGTGCACGTGGGGGTGAAGACACATGCACACGGCCGAAGTGTACCAAGTGTTCATTTGGGGAACCAGATCCTCCCCGATCAGCCAGAGCAGGAGAGAGGAGGAGATCCCTGGATCAGGAGCGCCCAGCCAGAGGAGGCTCCGCCTACAGAGGCCCCTCCGGCACCGGGGAGCATATATGGGACGATTCCAGTATCAGCAAACAAAATCAGAGGGTAACTACTGATGCTTTTTACACTCATTAGAAACCTGTCCAATCAGCTGAAAACCATTAGACCCCTTTAATAGACCCTTTGTGAGACGCAGAGTCAAAAACAGCCACGGTGAACAAGGTTTAGCCTTTCTGCACTGGAGTCAGGTTGTGTTAACAGCACAACACTTTTTTTGCCCCATTCATCTGTAGTGTTTTTGACCTTTTATCCTCTATCTGAACAGCAAGCACCCTTCCTGTGACTCTTAACCTCAATTTGCTGCTTCACATCCAAAGACCCAGGCTTCAGTGTTCTACCACTGGCGGGTCTGACCCCCCTCCCTCCCTTTCAGGGTTCTCTTTGAAGTAAAAGTTCAGTCTGGAACATTTCACACGCAACTTATTTTGCAGCTTTTTCTTGATTTTCTATTGATTCTCATCTGCCTTGGTTGGATGGAAGGAGAGGATAAAAAAGAAGAAAGACAGGAAGGCGGGTGGTGGATCGATGTGGGCCTGACGTCTCAAGGGGTTTAGTTTGGATACATTTCAGATTAAAGTCCTCAATCATTTTTGGCTTCCCAGCCCAAGATAAGGAAATTAAATAATCACAGTCATTTTATTTTATTATATATTTCTCAATTTTAACTCCAAGACATACCAAAACATTCAAAATTTCATGCCACATTTAGAAATTGTTTTTCCTATTGAACTTGCAACTGGTGTGACCGCAAGATGTTGACTGTCATTGGAAATCGTTAAAGGACATCAGTTTGTGAGCTCAAGGCCGTCTTGGAATGATTAAGGTAAATGTCTGTGTCCAGAGTAAGCATTGAAAATAGGTACAGCACCATCTTTCTAAATCTTGTCCTGCAGCAGTTTGTCTACTTTTTGTGTCTCTGATTTTCTTCTCACACGTTTGTAGCAGATAGACAGAGAGTGCATTTAAGGCGTTATTCTATACTATAAAGGTGAAACCAGAGCTATTCCAACCAGAATCTCTAAATTAAAGTTCCACATGTGTTGATCTTTTTTGAAAACATTCCTTGTAGTCTTTAAATTATGATTTGGTGGAATTGTTGGCACAGAGTAAACCCCCCTCTATTCCCCGTTATCCAACTGTTCCTTGTGCTTTGCCGCTATCTTACAGCCCCTTACAACCCAAACCCAACACTACAGGTGCAAAAAAAAGTGGTGAGCAATATTGGAGCTATCCAGCCACATGTTTTGAACCAAATGCCAGAAAAACAAAAACCTACATTGATCTTTTTGTCTGCAAGTGGATGTATCAGAATGGAGCGGAGCAGGGAGCTTGTCACCTACCGATTGCTGTACCTACGTTACTTTTTGCAACTACCGGTACATTTTTTCGCCTGCTCCTGACACACAGCAGTCTGAATGAAAAAATACTCAGAAACATCGTTTTAATCTTAATTTTCACTATATATGCCCTACAACATGAGAAAAATGCCACAAGAACATGTTAAAAACACGAAAAACACGATTTTAATGAGAGTGGGTCTTTAAACATGACTTTTGTTTTGAAGTGCTATTTGCATCCATGTCATCATGAAAGTAGGCTATGAATTATGACAACGAATTAGACACAAAAGTCAAACCTCCATATATAATATACACTGCAAATCCATGCGTATTCCTAAAGAGAGTCCATAGAGCACTCCCTCAGCAGTCATCTTGCATGGCTTTGGCCAAGCGTGCAAATGGCAAATGGACAGTAGGCACCCCTGCAGCCTCTTTAGCCCATGTCTTATGCATGAGCAGGGGTCGGTGCAAGGCCCCTCGTCACACACAATGCCAAAGGCACACTCAGACCTCGACACCAAAGGCTCTTACCACACTAGCCCTTCAAAACTATTCACATTCTTCAAAACCGCCGTGACATTTTCACTTTATGTGCTGCTCTGCTGTTATCCTGTCTGGCAAGGAAAGTGATAATAGTAATAGTCAGCTGTAACAGCAGGAAACACTTAGCTGAAATGTAATCCTGGACAGCTCGCAGCTCGTCAGCAGAGCAGTGCTTTATAAGTCTCTGCGTGAATATGATAATATGATTACTGTTGTTGTTTTTGTTTATTGCAGCACATCAGTGAGCGGAATAAAATGCTGTGGTCAGGCTTCAGACAGGAAAGGAGTCTGCCCATTCCGACAAGCACAGTTTCTAGTAAAGAGCAGCGAGGGGAGCTGAGGAAGTGAGTTTGATGGCTGTGCTGTTTCATGAAGATGGGTCCAGGTACCAGGGCAACTGTGACATCAGCAGTCTGACATTCAGGATGAAATGTCTACGGTGGGACTCTGCAGAGCTGCTAAGCCAGTGAAGTCAATAATGTAATAAAGTCATATTGAGCAAGAGGCTTTGCTTAAAGGTTGGGTCATTTTTGGTGGCCGAACAAGGGTGTAGGCCAGACAGAAGATGAGAACATCATCAACAATAATGCATAAGGTCCACTTTTTCTCTAATTGTAATCATTCTCAGGGCATAAATACATTTACAAAGAATCATCCCCTGCTGACCCAATGTTAAAGTAGTAATACTGGTATTAAATTCACCCTTGAAAACCGTCTTGTGGAGTGTTCAGAGACTGTCCTGAGTTAAGTAGTGGCAAACCGTATCGAACAATTTCCTCTTCATAGTAGCTTCATCTTTTTCCAAAGAGCTGGCAATGTCGTTGAGAATCAAGTGATCGATTAAATTTTTACAAGGCACCAGTGATGGAGTCTCTACAGGATTTTAACATCCAATCTATCACAGGCATGGCACTCTCTTTTTCGCCCCCTGCTCTGCTCTGTCTCTTTCACCTAAACGGTTTAGGGAAGGGAAAGTGATCTCGATTAAAATTTAATTAAAAGCTAGGGGAAACTGCCCACCCCCCTTCTTCATTGTCCTTAAAAGAAACAACCTCATCCCCCAGGTAAAGGTACATCTGACATTGGTACTACAGAAACTCTCCAATTCTCCCTGGCATGCTGATTATTTATAAGCATCTATGACCCCTGGAGAACAGCTAATTTAAAGTCCCAAAAATGTTTCTACTACTGACTCTTGGTGAATAGCATAGGAGTTGGAGAATGCATGAGCATCCTCCCCATCACTGTCTTTTCTGGGATTCAGCATTAAGTCCACAGGAGCAGAAATCAACTTTAATCTACTTATTTTATTGATTTCTCCAGCTCTGACCCACCACTCCACTTCTTGTCCAGAGATCTTATTGTGGGTCTTGTCCCCATGTTGAGGCAAAGGTCAAGTGGATGCCCTGAGGTTGCCAGCAGGACCTCATTCTTCCAATTAGCCTCCTTCTGTGTCCACCTGCCCCTTAGAGACTCAGCATTTAATTAATTAATATAAAGACAATTCCTGTTTGGGTGCTTCTTTGCACACTGACTCATTTTTGTAGAATGTGTCGGGGGGGTTGTTTGGGTTCACAGTGTGTGGTATCTGTTCCTCAGTCCCCTGTAAGCAGTATCATGGAACGACAGGCGCTGCTCCTCTCAACTGAGGTCACATTTGAAGGCATTCATGTAAATTAATGTTCTTTTGTGTGTCCATGTGTGCGTTTGTGGTCATCCTCCAGCTGTGTTGCTGCTCCTTAATGACCCGTGCAGTGCCTGGGAGCTGGGGGTGTCACAGCATTGTGACTAACAGCCTGGGCAGATTGGTTACTGCCAAAACCCTGGCCCCAGCCAAGCCTTTGTGCACATCACACATGCACACCAAGGGCTGTCCACATGGCAAAACAAAAAAAAAGCGCATTGCAGCGTCTCCTGCTGCTTGGTTTCCACTAAATGTGTTTATGTTGCTGTGGATGGCTGCCTGAAGACGCAATTATGAATTGATGTGTCTGCAGGGTGCGATGTGTGTGTGTGTGATTTCAGGGAATCTGTGTGTGCTCGCTGCACCTATATGGCATTTATATGAAAGGCTAAGATTGATTGTGCAGCTGCGATGGACTGAAGCTCAGAGGAACTTTTATGTGGATGGCATTGGATAACAACAAAACACAGCTTTATCAGCCTGTGGGTCATGTGGCAGAAATGAGTTTCCAGTCTGATATTGGTTGTTGCTTTAAAACACCCTGACTGGTGAAAAGCGTAAGACATAGATGCTGAATTATACAGAAAATGGCTCCCTTGACAGCAAGTAGTAAGCAAAAGTGGACTGCCACAATAATTCATTGCTATCTTTCTGTGTAAATAAATTCTGAGGTTTTCTTGGAAACGTGGCCTGTTATAGACAACATAATAATTATCTAGAATATGTTAATAGCCTTGAATATATAACATTGCAGCCGTTTTGTTCAAGTGTTGCTTTATACTCAGCTTTGCTGTCATGAACTTGAAAGGACAAACAGAGATTTTGATGCATGTAATCTGTAGTTTTGAATAAATAACAAATATATCACTGCACTTGAAGAAAAAATAAATAAATACAATCAAATTTGTTTTGACGAAGATAAAGCTGATTCAGCGACAGATTATACATCTATAAACTTAGTCACAACTATCTTTACTGATGGATACACACTGTCTGCAGGGAAAAAATGGTTAAACCTCAATTGGTAATGCAGGTGTCACAAACAAAATATCAAGGTCGAAGACCGCTGCTGAGCAAAATGTTCATACATAGTTTTTTCCTATGTGCATGCTGTGAAAGACAGGTTGTAGAAAACACTTAATACATAAGGGTAAGTAATGCCTCATTTCCACTGAGGGCTACGATAAGGTAGTTTGAGTGGATCCGTTATAAAATAGACCCATTAAGCCAGACCGAACCATACCATTTTGGGCCCTTATCGGATGAAAGTCCATAAAAAAATGGAACAGGCCAGTTAGGGCGGAGCTACTGTAGTCACATGATAAAACCCGTTGGTTGGCAGAAGGTCATTACAACAAAATAAAGAGTCAAACCAGCATCAGCGTATTTCCTCTCCGCTGCCCATAATGTTTCCTCAAACAACATTAAATGACTTGTATATACGAAGTACCAAAGCCAAGCGGAGAAAAATGAGCTGCTAGTTGAATTCCATTGCTGTTGTTGATAGCCTCACTTTTGCTGTATTTGCACTACTATGACACAAAGCTACTCAATCGGTCTACAGCGCGCATGCAACGTGATGATCCAATTTTGAGTGGAAACGTTCGCCTGAATTGCTAGGACTACTCTAAACCAATAGTGCTCAGTGGAAATAGAACTTAAGGGTGATACGCAGGCACGTTGTATAAATATTTCATATTTTATTTCAACCCCCAAACCCTGCGCAAGGAGCCTGTTAGTGCTGTTTAAGTGATAAGTGCACACCCCATACATGATATGTGTGCCTTACTAATGACTAAAGTGTGACGTAAGGGCAACAGTCTCACTCATACATCATAAATGCATCTACCCTACATTAGCCTTACAAATACTTTGGCACACTACACAGGGCAATCAGACGTTCCACTCTCATTACATTTCTTGAGGTGACAGTTCAAGCCTCAAAGGGTTCTGGAGGACACACCAGCGCTCCTAAGATCCAGTGGCTGTCTACGACCCTCCCCAGGCCCAGAGATCCCAAAAACCTGCAGCATCGTGCGGGTACATGTGACTAAGGCTTCACCAGATATGTCCAGGGTTCAAATTGGCATTTCATCGTCAATGCCAGTTTATTATTTATAAAACACAAATAGTAAATTCACAACAAACTTAAGAGAAAGAAAAAGCACACAGCAGGTTCACGGCAGCAGTCCAAAATATTTTTTTAAGTTATAACATTTTAGATTACCTCGTTTCTACAATTGTTTTTTTCTTTACTTTGTTACATATCTTCTAATATTAACACTCAAAGAAGCTAAAAGAGATTATATCTGCTATTTAATATTTAAATGGATCAGTTACCATGCTCAGAGAATCCACTGGATTGAAGGAAATGTTGAAAGTCAAATCATTTTAGGCAAAGCAACTCCCAGCAGAGTCTGTTTCAGTAAGGGCTGCCATTTGATTTGAGATGTTTGAGGGTGGTCTTTTATTAAGTCATTAAAAGAAAAAAAAAAGGAAAAAAGGTGAGGTCTTTGAAACTAAGGCAAAACAGAAAATGTTAACGGTAAAGGAAGAATTTTCAACTTTTAGGTCACAGAAAGCAGGATGACAAGATTATGTTGTCAAGTAAGAGAAACTGTTTGATCGTGTGTGGGTGCACATGTGCTCTCCTTCATGTCGCTGTCATGTAGGTGAGGGTAGGAAAGAAGCTCTTGACATATTTTTGGATGTTTGTTGTTGTATATATATATTTACCTGATAGAGGTAGCAACAGCTGAACTACCTGAGCAGCTTCTTGTGAAATCCTAGATGAGTGGATTAAAAGTAAAAGCAGAAAAGTTAAAGGTTCACGTGGAGAAGGAGGCCTATTCAGATTATGTTAGTATGAGTATCTGAAAAAAAAAATAGAATGGTTGATTCATCAAGAGAGAGAAGGAAGGAAAAATGCTGGAAAATGCATTTTGATAGCAGTGGGCAAATCAAGTGGGAGTATATTTAGAGGCGTTAGAAAAAACATGGAATGAATGAGAGCGAAGAAGATGGAGAGGAGAGAGTCCATCATGGATCTCTCACTGCAGACTTCAATCAATTATTAACGCCATGCAGATTAGCAGGCGAACCCACAAACGATGCAATGATGGCTGTCAGTTTCCCCCACGCTGCCGCCTACCCAAGGAATGATGCAGAATGAGAAAACGACAGAAAAAGACAGAAAGGAAGAAAGTGATGAGGGTTAAAATTGGGAACGAAAGTTGGACGAAACTTTTCAGTCCATCTGTTTATTCCCCTGGGACTCAGAAGTGCCAATAAATGCTCATGCAAACATTTTGATATGGCAATGTTGGGGAAGAGGGACTCATGAGTGGAGACTTTGGTTTGTATATTAAACAGCCTGTCAACTATAGAAAGGATTATAGTTATTCTTTAGTTTGGATTTAAATCTTTTTTTAAAGAAAATATTAAAAGCAAATAGCAGCGGTTTATTGTGTTTCACTTTGCGGCTTACTTTTCTGTTTTGTGATTTACGTGTCTGTTGTGCATGTCTTTTTAAAGTGATATGTAATATCAAAAACTTTAACATGTTTCTTTTTCTATAAAATATGAACAATGAAAAAAAAAATAAAAAAAAAAATTCAAACAGAGAGCTTTGAGCAGCATTGGGTCTGTTTTTGCACCTCCTTGGTGTGGAAATTATAGTGGTGATTTCACAGCCAAAGTGGCTCCAAACAGGGACAAAACATAATGTTAACTTCTTTTTCTGCACTGTAATTATCCCACTTCTGCTCCTCTGACTTGTTAGGTTCTGGTTCAGATTTTAATATTGTTGTTGCACAATTTGATATGATCTATTTTCTAATGATATACTGTATCCTTTCTTTCGTTTCCAAAACTGTATCCACCCTGGCAGCTTTTTAAATAAGGTGTATCAGGAGAGGTCAGTTGAAATGTAGGACTTTCTCCCAAAACAAGTAGAACAATTGTCCATTAAATTCCCACTCCGATCATCTTTTGGTCTTTTGTAAAACCTCTGATTTTTTCTAGGACAGTTTCTGCAGAGCGGCAGCAGATCATTAGAAATGAACCTCTAAGTTGAGGGTGGGGCAGTTTTGGTGCAGCGTACTATTTGGATTTAAAAGACAGAGAAATGCAATTGTATTAATGATTGGTTGAATGCTACAAAGCATGCTATAAAATTAAGTATTTAACCCATTCTTTTACTGTGTCTCTTTCTTTATTATAGTATGTTCCGTCATTTTTTGGCACTTAAGTCCTTCAACAAATTTTCAGCTATTTTAACCATTCAACTATTGAAATGTTTAGCTCTTTCAGCTTTTTCCAGCTATGACTTGTGGTCCTTCAAATCCTTGAACTATTCACGATATTCCAGGATTAAATTGATTATGTGTCACGTCAGCTGTACCTGGTTGATGGCGTAATGACACGTGAGCTGAGATGCAGAACTTTGCTGGTTTGAGATCTGATGCTGGCATTTTAAACCAAAGTATCTTTCTTGTGGTGTGCTGTTATCACTTTATTTGTGCTCAAATTTGATGATTTATTTATTTAATTTTTTTGCCAATTATGACCCTTTAAGTTTCATTTTCATTCAGCAATATAGCTTTCAACCCTGCATTTTCTTCTGGTAATGCAGCTCCTTCTAGTTTTCTTTATATATTTTTTTCATCATGAGAAAAATGCCTCAAGAAAAACATCAAAAATATGATTTTCATCGGAGTGGGTCATTAAGTCGTGAAGAAAGACACAAACAGAATTTTTGTGACACTTTCGTTTCCAAGGTAGAAAATAACTTGCGTAAAATTCCTTAACTTGTTAACATTCCAACCAAAAATGTGTGAAACGCCAAACAAAGGGCACAGTAGTATTAATTTACACCCCAAGCCTCTGTTAGACTGACTGCAACTAAAGTTGTAACTTGAGTTGGGACTTGGAAATCAACTTCTTTTAAGTACTTTCATTCATAGTTCAGTATTTTTTGGTTATTTAACTCATGGTTGTTGTTGTTTTTTGGGATTTAGGGAGTTTGAATTCTGTTTAATTCACACACATATGCTATTTTATCCACATAGTTGTATACCTGGTCAAGTTAGGTCACAACTGCCCTTAGGGTTAGATATGGTAGAGATCACACAGCTGGCCAACAGAAAGTATCAACGTTGAAGAGTACTTGGTGAGCCCTAAAGAGAAAATGTTCTAACACAGTTTTCTACAGGCATGCTATGAGCAACAAGTCATAGCAAACACTCAAACAACACGTAAGTAAGGTTAAGTAGGGGAGATGCAGGCACACCGAACAGATTTTTCATTTTTTCCAACCCCCCCTCCCCCAATTCTGCGCATTGTTGCTGTTCACATGATACCTTGTGTGCAGCATGACAGTTAGAAATGAATAAATAAGACAATCAGAGCGTAGATTGTGCAAGCGTCCTACGGGCATTTGTTCATCGTCCTGCATGTGCGGCATTTGTTCACAGTCAGTAAGGAAGTAGTCCTTGCATCTTAATGAGCATGGCTGGCCAACCCTGGTCCTCAAGAGACTCAATCCTGTCTGATTTCCAGCTCTCCCTGGACTGCTTGATTTTGACTACCTAAACCAGGTGTTTTCAGCCAATCAGGGTGTGGAATCACTTGAGTCAGCCAATCAGCAGAAAGATGGCTCTTGATGACCAAGATTGACCAGCCCTGGACTACAGAGTGGCATAAGGGCAATGTACAACATCATCACTAGGTCATAAGTGTGTGCAATTTACAATCTCCCTACTAATACTTCACCAGACACTTGCTGTGACAAAGTAGCATCAAAGTTGCAGGACAGTGCCTAAACATCAGCTTAAATTGTTTTTGTCTCTTTCTCCCAGCCCATTGCAGTTCATTTTAACCGAACACATGCACACACCCAGATAAACAAATCACTCACATTTCCTTTTTTGTTTAATTCTAAGGGTGCACATTTGGGTTTAAACAGAATCTTACTCACCATGTAAGTTTTCCTCCCCAAACAGCCAAACCAGAGCATTTTACACATCAGCAAACATATCCACAGGAAACAGGAAGTGACTTCACATGTCAGATTCTTTTTATTTTGCTTTGTTCTCCTTTCTGTCTAATTGATTTTGTTTCAAACTTATTTCTGTATTTCAATTGTTACTATTTTTTTTTCTTCTAAATATCTGTAATTTTGGAGTTATGTTTAAGAATCCTCCAGGAACTTGGTTTAAGGAAGTGTTTTGTTAATTGGCCTGTGGGAGGGGCTAAGGCTTTAAAATGAGTGAACGTTTCCCAGTTGACAGAGAGCTGTCTTGGTTACAATGGTGGCAACAGAGTCTCCCAGAAACTTTGCAGTCTTTCGTTGCTTATTGTTTTGGGATCAATAAAATCCCATTGCTTGAAATTTGGAGTCTGCTGGCTTGGTCATCTTATTTCAGACTGATTTATTTATTCGCTATTAAGAAGAACCCCGTCGCACTTAACACATGCATGACAATGGTACATTCCATTGTCATGACATCACTTGACACACCTGTTACTACCCTTGAGATGCAGCTGCTCCTGTCTAATCATGGGCCAGGACAACCCAAAAAACCCACAGCATTTGTGCAGATCAGCCCCCGAATGGGTGCAAGTGATTAAGTCTTTCACTGCACTTGTTTCAATGTAGATACAAATATGCAGTGTTGTTGAGTTTATGTGTGCCTGCTTGTTTTACGTTTACATCACTGAACAACTGTCTGCTTAATACAGAGTTCAACAAACACAGGCAGTCAATTAACATCACTGGAACATTTAAACTGTGACTTTATAAGTATTCTTATAAGGGTATAAACCTAAATCTTAAAGAGTGTAACCCCCTTCTTTTTTTTTTTTTTAAAGTACTTGTCCTTAAGTGTTGGGTATACTGAAACACCTCAAGGCAATGATTTTCTCAAAGGCCTGGGAGAAGACAGTGGTCTTGAACTTTCGACCACCACATATAAGAGCTGTTTTCACCAGAGCATCTAGAGCAACTAACCTTTCAGAGGAAATGATGATCTTGATGACAAGGCAGTTTGTTTGAACTGAGAAAGTCAGGAAAACAGGAAGGTGAGAGAGATAAAGCAGCTACAAAGGCTGGAGGAAGTGCTTTAGGGTGTGGATTTGTTAGTTTTCTAATGTATGCTTGTAAATCTTTCAAGGGCACCTCAGTTGGGATGTCCTTGAATAAGCACAATTAACCTCTGTGCCCAATGGTACTATACATAGCTGTCTAAAGAGGTTAATGTAAAACCATGTTTTGAGCAAAGCTTTCTGAGGGTGTTGAATGTCCCTGAATGAACAAATCAGTTACCCCAGGATATGTTGACCCAATGGAAATATTTCCTCTGATAACTATGTCAATTATATAATCTCTAGTTGTCTAGATCAGAGAGTTGGCTGCACTCAATGGATCAGCCTCACCAAAAGATTTTACTCAATTTCTGGGTGGTAAATGCAGCTAACTAGGCTCATACCACAATGAGGATAATTTTTCCAGACCCTTTAAAGAAACTCGCTTTAAAATACATTTCACTGGCAGGGTGGAAAATCACAGGGTATTTCTCAACCTGACCTATAATACACATCAAGTTGCTAGTCTCCGTTGAATATTCATTGAGTACTATAAAGAAGACACAAAAGGAATTTAAACTAAATGGATCAAGTAATTTTAGATGTGTAACTTTATTTTAATAAGATGTTCTGAATATTCTGCTGCTTTCTTCAAGTGTCTCTCCAGTGCCACTGCCATCTTTAGGCTCTTTATGAGTCACGAAGAAGCAATGTTGATGTCAGAGAAAGATGTTCAGATTTAGATTTTATATATTGTTCATTTATTTATTTATTTATTCATGTTCGCCAACAGTCCAAAACCCATTAATAGGCGAAATCACAGACTAAAATCACAGAATTTTCATATAAAATATACACAATAAATATAATATAATCAAATAAGATAAAATAGAATAAAACAGAGACATTCATTATTTCAAATTCATGTTAGTGTGTTATCCCAATCCATTAACTGTATATGTGAACTGGAGCATGAAAATTGCTTACTTCTGGGTCCAACAAAATGAAATTAATTCAGTCGCAGTTTTTTCGCAATATGGACATTGCAATGGGAAACTAGACAATATTAGTAAGCAGTGATTGATCCGAGTTGGTCTGAGTCATTATTTCTATGGCCACCACTCAAACCGATCAGGAGTTAACTTGTTGAAAGTCCCCCCCCCCTACCACTTCAAAGCAGGCTCGGGAGAATCTGTTCAATTGTTTCAATGTTCATTGTGAGACAACATACCTTTATTGAGGCATCTGACTGGTCTTTTGTAACATGAATAAATATCATGAAAATATTTGGATTAGCAAGAACAATTTAAAACGAGGTAGCAGAGCTAGAATGATAATTCTGACAAATTTAATGACTGAATAATAGCTTTTTATGTGTCACATAGAAGTTTATGGGATTTGACCACTTGGAGCCACTTCCTGTTTGGAGTGCAATGAGGGAGGGGTCACTCAGTCCAATCCAGTCAAATGATATACTCACACACAACTATAAATGAAAGGCCAAGAAAAAATAAAGGTGATTTACGATTTGACTAAATAAAGAAAAACTGAGGTTGCCTGATCTGCAGTCAGAGTCATTCACAACTTAGGAGCAGCCCCAGAGAAAGCTCAGGTACTTCTAAGTTTACATTTATAATTGGTGACACTTAGGAGCAGCAAGTTCCACCCCAACTCTATAGCATTTATATCTTGTAAAGTGATTCAATTGAATCCTAGTTTCTTACAAGGACAAACTCCTAACCAATTGGAGCAAGGCTTAAACAGAAGGAACATAGGTCTACCAGAGAACTCTAGGTTCCTTAAGCAGCCATCAAGAGTTTTAGTCCACATACCTGTGGATATAATCATAGAGCTTACAGACATCCTTTATGCACAGTTCAGCGCACCGGCAGGTAATTTTAGAGCCACCCGCTCATTTTTGCATGAATGGACCACATGATTTGCCAGTAATGACCCTTTTCTTCAGGAACAATTATAGTCGGAATGAAAGTTACACTGTCAGGGCCTTGTTACTCATTTACTAAACTGGAGCAATTTTGTAAAAACCAGAAACCTGTAAGAAGCAGAGAAAACTTGTGCTTAAAGTATCCGCAACAATGGTAAAACTGTTTCATAAGCTGAGAGGATGAATATTCAAGCCACCAACCCCATTTACTCTTTCAGATTTTCCTTCCTTTAAAATTATTCTCAACACTCAGCTTAAAGAACTGCAGACAGCTAAACAAATGACCATCAGGTGGAGCTAGAAATGCAGCTTTTTATTATTTTCCTCGCCCTCTCATGCCTGTTCAGTGGTTTTACAGTCTATGAAATACTAATGCTATTTCTACTTAAAGTGAAATGCTGTCAAAGTAATTTTCCAGAGGCTTTTTCAGAGAGGAAACCTTTGTTGGACATGTTTCTGCACAATAGGAATGCCTGTATTTTTACGCCTATGCTCTTCAAGGGCAAAACAGTTTAAACTTGAAGCTCTGCAAGTTATGTAGTGAGCTTAAAAAATAAAATAAAAAAGAATCATGGAAGGGTGTGGTGCTGTTTGAAAACGTGAAAAAAGTAACTCAAGGGTGGTTCTCCTTGCCTGAAGGCTTTCTTACAAGAGAAGAAGGTTGGCAGACAGGAACAGGGATTTTCAATTAACCAAAGTGCCACCGCGAAAACAGAAAAGGATGATGGAAGAGTGATGGGAAAAAAGAGCACAAGGAGAAAATGCATTGGATCAGTGTCTGACAGAAGCCTGCAAAGCTTTAAAAAGTCAGCTTTTGGTTAAAGTTTTTTCACACGTTTTGGTTTCTATCTACTTTTTAAAAGAGGTGTTGGAAGCCAGTCTGTTACTGGATTCTGAATCCCCTCCCCATTTGTTAAGCCAGGCCTCTGCCACCAGGGGCTTCCTGCTTCACCATCTGTGGCTGCAAAGTGCAGAAATTCATCAGAGGGATAAGAGAGATGAAGAGTAAATATACACTATAAGAGTGACAGACACCAAGGAAAGAAGGAAAAAAAGGGAATGAGCAAAACCTGCATTTTAAAGATTTTTTTATTTGAAAACATCCACTTCCGGACACTTCAGTCGAGCTCTGGCGAAGAAAAATATAAGATGAAGGAAAGAAACAGACATCAAATCAAAATAGAGTCGAGTGGGTGAACCCAGACAACCAGTAAGGGGAAAAACAAAAAAAAAGGAGGAACTGAGTCAACCAAAAACAAAAAAAGTGAATGGTGGGAGAGAACCTTAAGGGTACAGAAGCCACAGAGAGAGTGACGAAGATGAGGAGGAGGACTAGCGACAGGGGGTCTGCGTGGCAGTGAGGTGTTCTGACACAATATGTGTATAAATCAGGGTTTGCGTGACACATCTTAACTAAATCTCAAACATTGACAGTTTGCCCAGCCCTGTCATTGCAGAAGCTGCATCTTTCAAAAACACTTTGGAGCATCTATTTTTCTAAACAAATAAAAGAGTATTGATCAGAAAATACAAGCAAAAATGTAAAAAAAATTCTAATCTGATTGTTCTTTGTTGAAACAATGATTTTCAGCCTCTTTCAGTGATTTTTCAGTTTCTTTTTTGCATGGTTATTAGTTGATTAATGAGTAGTAGGATGATCATCCTGCTATCAGCAAAACCCCTTTTATTGAAGATGTTTCGAGTCTAAAACATTAGATGCCTATATTCGACTCATCTGGAAAATGCCTGTGTTGCACAAAAAGCCAAGCTAGTACTTCGCTACAGACTCTCCTGTGTGCTTAAAAAAAAAGGTACAATTTAAATTGCCAACACATTTTAATTCCCTATTCTTCAATAATCCCATTTTTATTGAATAACCCGGTTCTTCCATCAACAGTTTTTTGTTTGTCTTTGATGGTACAGGCGTTTTCTAAGATGTCAATGTGAGAATTCACTGGACTTCAAATGTGAGAGTTTGGTCCAGGGAGCATGAGACATCATTTCACACATGGGTTAGCCATCACAATGTCCAAAGCCCATTGAGAATTTTTGGGAAGTGTAGAAGAAAACTTCAATAAGTCATTTATTGTTGATATGGTATTTAGAATTTGAACATACTGTAAATGTATGAAAAGGTAATGAAAATAAGTGCACTCTGCAATCCAATCAGTCACTCCAGTTGTGTTTATCTTCTGTCTACAGTTGAAGTTGTGCGATGGCACTGCAGCTTTGTTTGACATCATGTGCAATGACAGGTGACAGAGCAGATTAAATGCAGTGATTGTTTCCTATCCTGAAAACGTAAAAAGACTCAGTTTTTTGTTTTTGCCATTTTCACGGCACTTCTATTTTTGCCCTTCATTGTCAGCTCTGTGTTTCCAGGCAGGTCTTCCTCCTCTTCCACTTCTTTTTCTGTCACCTCTCTTACCTCCCACCTACTTTTACTCCCCCAGTCAGCTCCTTCACCGCCATTTTTTTCTACAGCGCTGACTCATGATTCCCGTAGGGGCTGGGAGGTGACAGGGATCATAGAGCTTTGGGGAACGTGTATGCTCAGATAAGTGACTGAATTAGACACAGGAGCAGATCAGCCGAGGCGTTGCAGGGTAGAGGAGATGGAACAAGAAGGTGAGAAGATAAGAATGAAGGGAGAAAGAAGGAGTTTTAGTGAAATGGAAAAAAAAGAGCAAATGAATGCTGTGTGAAACACGTAGAAAAAAATCTGCTAAACCATAAAAATTGCTAAACAGCTTTAATTGCTTTGTGATGACGGTTTCTTTCCTCTCTTTTACACCCACTTCAATATGCTTGCCACATAAATTGACACCTTCAAGTCACAAAGCTGTGCTCCATTTGACCCCACTAAGATTCAAATTGTTTTGAATCAGAAGCAGACAAAAAAAAAACTGAGTATAAACAAGAGAGTATTTTTGACCAAAAAATGGGTGTCGACTATTTCATGACATCAAGGGCCGACCTCAGCAGCGTGTCTATGTTTAAACCACGAGAACATAAAACATGATGGGCACATTGTGCATATAAAATAAAAAGCGTTTCAGCTGATCACTGCTAGCTACGTGGAGAAAGTGGATATGTGTTGGTTAGCCTGGGGGCGGTGCCGGCACCGCAGACTCTTACTGGAGAGGGCTGTTCCTCACTTTCATACATATGAATGTGAGAACCCACTCGTTTTCATAGATTGGGAGGTGCTCAGAGCGCAGGTTTTTAAAGGAATTCCCAGAAATGCGTGAATTGATCAAGATACTGCTTTGGGGTTGTTTTTCGTGAGGACATGGATATGCAGAGGATGAATAGTTTTTAATAAATAAATGAATGCAAACCTAATGATCCTCATACTGAGTTGATCATGTTTGGCTGACATTGTGAAGTATTGTCTTATAATAGCACGTCATAATACTTATGTTCATAATAGCATCCAAATCCATTTGATTTAATTAATGTAAAAACTGAATTCAACATGACAATTGAATCATTTTCATGCCAAATATCAGCGTCTGTCAGTAAATGAAATTGGACATTTAGAAAAAAAACAAAAGTCCAGCTGCCTTCATGCTTTTTGTTTTAATTAAACACAAAGACCTCGGAAAACAGCATCAGCACAACACAGCATCAGTCAGAATTAACTGAAATTAACTCCTATCCATACCATTGTACTATAAATTGGTGGATGTACTGATGCTCATGTGGTAACGCTCATCATCATTCAGCCTTTTTGTTCAGCTTTCTCTCGTGCTTTGGCTCAAGCTGGTTCGTTGCTTTCGGGCCTCCATAAATTTCCATTTAAGTTTAGGATTACAGTTTGCTCTTTAAGTCATACCAAAAAGTGGTTTCAGAGCAAAGATGTGATTGATGATCTGATGCCACACTTTCATTTAGTTGTATAGATGAGCTCCTAAGTAGACTGGGAAAATGTGGGTTGAATTATTGCATTAATAACCAGAATCATATTACTTGATCCCATCAGGCCAGAAGGCGCCCTTGATTCGACTGTGACTCCGTTATGTTCTGTCCTTAAAACACCCTCAGTTAGGATTTCAAAAGAAGAGCACTCTGGAGCACTGTGAGGCTGAATTCAAAAGAAAACCAAGGTTTGCAGAACTTTAACAAATTCTATAATTAAGCGATACACTGAATAAACTCCATGGAGCTTCTTTTCTTGTCATATCATCCCGTTTTCTGAGTTCCAAAAATAATATCACCCCTTATCCATGATTAAAATCTTATCTGAATCCCTCCGACTGGATTAATCCCCGTCTTCCTTCACAAGAAGGAAAGTTGATGTTTAAGTAGGATAAAGAATATCAAGTTACTTTCTGACTGTAGTGTCATTGTGGATAAAGGAAACCGGTAACTAAGTCACTCCAGCACATTTTTGAAGGTTAAAAATAGATTTGCTAAAGCCTGGCTTTACATCCAGTTTCTGTACAAAGTGAGCTTTAAATCACTAACAATTATGAACCAACTGCTGACTTGTGCAAAAATGTTGTCCACCATGATGTTTTCAGTCAGTTGTGCAGTTTCTGTGCAGTTGTACCTTTCTGACAGTTGTTGTATTCGACCAGTTACCGACTGAAAACTCTCCTTTTTTTAAAACACTACCTGTGAGAAACAAGAGCAAACTGTCAAACCATTTCCGACCATTCATTCAACAACCTTTTATCATTTTCTCACAATTAAAAAGCTTTTGCTCAGAGTCTCAGCCATGAGCAGAATTAGCTTTAGGCTATTTTAATTAGCTGTGGGGTGTGTGCCCTTCACAATTTTTAATGAAAAATATGGCATCAAAGGTATCCCAGTCTTTATTTCAGTTAATCCTGATAACTTGAAAAGATCCTGACTATTTTGATATGTTTGTGCTTTGCTAGACCATAGATCAAACTTACTGTATAAGTAGAAATGTAGACACATACCTCCTTACATTTTCATTTCTTTTCAGCATTTATACTAAACCAGTCGTCCCTTACGTATCGGTAAACCAAAGAAGTTACTCACTCAAAGATCCAAAGGCAAAGCAATTTTATTTATGTAGCATACTTCATGTACAAAGACAATTCAACATGATTCATATAAACCAATAAAAGAAACATTAACAAGAAATAGTAAAAGAGTGATCATCAAAAAAAAAATATTTAAAGAAAGTGAAAAAGAACGGAATTTAAAGTAAGCTGAAAGTAACAGTAAGGATATAAACCTTGGAATGAAAACTAATCAAATGCAGCTGAGAACAGGTGGGTCTTTAATCTTGATTTAAATAGTGTTTTTCAGCAGATCTGGAATTTTTTTCCAGATCTGTGGAGCATAGAAGCTGAATGAAGCTTCTATGTTTGGTTTTGACAAAAGACTGGATCCAGATGATAAGAGAGGCCTGGCTGGTACAGACTGGGTCAGGGGGTCAGTCATGTATTTTGGCGCTATACCATTCAACGAACTTTAGTCTATCTTAAAACTGACTCTTAAAGAATTTTGAATTTGGATTATTTTGTGCCACAGAAGTTTTGGACAAAGTTACAGTTTTTCTTTATATCTTTAATTTTAAAAAAATCCAAATGAAAGAAATTACCAAATGCAGGGCTTTAGAATCCTGATATGTTCTTCCTAAACAGTGCAATTTTAGAGAAAAATAAAAAAATCAGTATGTAAGAGTCAGATTGAAGTACTATTACACAGACAGTAAATTACTTCAGCACAAAAGAACCCTAGAACACCATGAACATCCCAGATTGATGGTTCCTTGCTTAGGTGAATGAGAAGATCAGAATCATGAGAGGATGTTTTTTTTTTTTTCATTTTAAAATGGCCCAATCTTCCTGGGCATTTGTTTTTTGCCCAAACAAGTTTGATATTTTTGTCTTTCACCCCCCTCAGTAATGACATCCTGGGGATAAGTGTGAGTGTCTTGATTTTAACCTTTTACTCCAGATGTTAAATTTGCGTAGTAGCATCTGGCTAATGCTCTCAGGCTTTTTCTGCAGATGTTGCTGCAGCTTCAAGTAAAAATAATGACCCATGTTTAAAAGGAGACGAATATAACTGTTAAAAAGACATTACCCCCAATGAGACTGTCATCTTTTAAATGGTAATAATTAATGGTATGTAACTGCCGGAATTCTGTGTAAAGTCTTTATTGATTTCTACTTAAACAATGCCTTTAAAGTTGTTCAATAACTAAAATCCACTGCAATGAAAGATCTGTTATTTTATGCTTGCAAGTTTAGGATCTTTACCATATTTTCCAGACTATAAGTCACACTGGAGCCAAAAAATGCATAATAAAAAAAAAATGATAATATTAGTCGCACTTTAGGGGGAAACACTTCTGAACTTATCACTAAGACAGGCGGAGGAAGAGCCACAGTCAAGATTTCAGCCTCATCGTTACTTGGAAGCATCGATTGTATATGGAAGACATTCAGAGATCAGGCTTTTTTATTGCGAAGAGCTCTACAAAAGCATCAGTAAACCTGTCTCCATGTCTTGGTTCATAAGATCATTTAATCTTTTTTTTTTTTTTTACTATGAGGTTAACTTTCTACTGTACACACTGCATTTGAATGACAACACTTTCAGCAGTACTCTGTAAGGCCCAGTTTGATGACTTGGGGTCCCGCATTAGTCAAAAGAAGGGGAAAAAAAGGAGAAGAGTGTATAGATGAAAATAATACAAATATCATAAGGTTAAGGAGGAGAATGATCAAATTCTCTTCCATGTTTGACTGGACCGTGCTTCTTCTGCGTTTCTGTATCAAATATTGATATACACACATATAGTGCACTCTGGCAATTGTTAGCAGAAAACAACTGCCAAAGGACAAACAGTTTTAGTGGGAAAACACCCTATATAAGTCTATTTAAATTTTTTTTAAATCCCATATAAGTTGCACTTGAGAATAGGTTGCACCCCTGGCCAAACTATGCAGAAAAACCTGATCAGTACTCTGAAAAATATGGGACGTGTGACACAGATAAACTTTTCTCACCAGAAGCATTTCTTATATAATCCTTGATATTCACAATAACGCCCGTCAGCAGCACACATTTTGTCATCAATATTTTACTTTTATTCTCAGGAAGGTGGGTTCATTTTGATACCTCATTCTTCCCTTGTGCAATGTAGACCATACATTTTTCAGGAGCTTGAAAAGCAAACCATTCTTCAGCAATTTTTTTTTTTTTTTTTTTTGTCTGTGCTTATCAGCAATTACAGCAGCCAAGATGACAGAGGAAGTGAGAATGTGTGAGTTTATTTTACCTGCTGTTTTGATTTCATTTGTGTACATGCATATGCGTAGGACGTGTCCACAGTCTACTGTGTGCGTGCTTGTGGCGCAGCTGTGAAATTGTTTTGCAGCTCCTTCACTGGCTCAGGAGAGAGAAGCCAGGGATGATTTTTAGTGCTCCGAATGAACGAGCACTAATCCAATTTAAACAGCTCCCAGGAGACAACTCTAATAACTTATGGTGACTTAGGAATTTGTTGGTGTTTGTTAAAATGCACCCAAAGACTAATAAGCTTTACAATAGAATATATACAGAAAACATACAAAGAGTCGATGTCACTAGAAGACAAATTAGCTAGAAGCATCGTATTTAATTATACATTTCTTCTATCGCAGCTTCAGTTCTGGTCCGCAACAGCCCCAGGCGTTGGTAAAACAGCTTCATCAGGAGCACGAGGGGACAGGTTCACAATCCAATCCACCACGACGGACATAAACCCAAAGTTTAGCCTCCTCCCAAGTAATCAACCGTATGCTCGGTTCCTTTACCTATCTACTAATCCCCAAAGTTTTTATCCTGGGTTTTTTCTGCATGTCATACATGAGACTGGTCTCAGTTTTGCTCAGCTGCGAAGATTAAATGGCCTCGATATTGATTTCTCTTTCTGATGCTCAAGCCTCTAAAGAAAAACCAAAAGCACCAACGCCTAGGATGAAAGAAGAGGCTTGAGGGCAAAAAAGGGGCAGACAGTTCTTCAAAGTCTGAATGTTTTTAACTTATAAGGCCTCTTTTTTCATCAAGATGAGAAGAAGCTAAGCACTGAACATGAACAAGACTATCATGTTGTCAAGGGAGACAGGGGTATTTCTGCAATTGAGCAGCAGCACGCCAATGGTACCAAAGACTAGCTGGGATATCATCCGTCTCCCACGTGGTATGAGACAAGAATGCAAAGAGGGAAAGCTGGGAACTGAAAATCGTTGAAGGAGACTGCACTCTCCCCTAGTGAACCAGATTGCTCACAAAGGAAACACGCATCTGCCAAGCTCTTTCCAACTTTTCGACCCCGGCCTGAGCTTGCAGTGCCACTTTGAATGTCTGCCATGTGCTTCCTAGGACAGCTGTAGCCAGACATATCTGGCACAGTGGTTTGGTGTGCAGGTTCCAATGGTGATGAGTCACAGCAGAGCAGCAACAATGGCAAGAGGTGCTGCAATTCAGAATGCAAATGCACCCCTTCCACAGCTGCAAGGATGGCTGTGGGCAAAGCCAAGCAAAATCCAACTGCATACAAACTGAGGCAAGTGTGCAAACACTACTCAGAAATTCATACTCACTCACACACACAGTTATTGAAAAGCAGGCATGCATGCATCAAACAGATTGCAGAAATTGCAAACACACATATTTGCTTTAATTCTCATGCTTTCCCTCGCACGCACACACTAATGCTCACTTCATCTGTGCCAGTGTTGTAGTGCACCACACCATGGCTCCCTCTTTTTCCCCTCAGCCCCTCGTTCCCTCCCTAAGGTCCCTCCTCTGCTGGTGTTCGCTGATTTTTGTTCCCTCAGGTAATTCTGTTTGTTCTTTGCAGCAGTACCACTGCTGTGAATTGTCCTGACAGAGCCTTACTCCTGGGCTCTGGACCCTCACCTTTCCCTTTTTGTTTTTCCATACCTCTCCCTGTAGCTTAGACTTTAATTTTTTCTACCCCGGCATGGATTTCCTGCTTTCATCCTCGCTCTTGAACCAGCTCCCTGTTGTGCAAGTTGCAAGACCCCAGGACAACCAGCTTGATGGTCTTAGACACCTAATCCCACAAACAAACACGTGTCTTGCAGAGAGGCTGCACGCTCAGAAATTGTTGTTTCTTTGCCACACAAAGAAATGTTCTCTACCTACAACAAAAGTTACTACTGTTTGAATCAATTTTGAATTTCTTAACAGTTTACTGTCTGTTGGCGTGTTAAGCTGCTTTAGATGATCTATTAAAGTTTAAATTGAGCATGAAAATGTCTGTCTTAAATAACTTTTATTTGTTAATCTCTGTTCTGAATTGAGCAGCTGTTGATTATGTCTGAAACAAATATGCCAAGTTCCTGGTTGACTGATTGCTTTTCTTCTTCAACAAGTAATCAAGTAGGTGTACTTAACAAAGCAACTTTAAGTGTGTATTGACCCAAGCAAACAAAGCTTTTGCATTTATGTGTTTGCATGTATAGAACTTAAATTCCATTAATACTCAATTTTGTGATATGATGCTGTAGCTATTATGTTGTTTGTTTTGCTGTTGTAAAGACAATGACAAAGAATAACTTATTTCAGATTGCTCATTAGCATACCGGCTTCAGACAGCAGTTAATTGCACTCCATTTGGTCATTACGATTAACTGGTCTGTTTGAATATATCACATTTTTTTCCACAGAAATACTGTATGTCATTACCAAAATAAGATGAATGGTGGTGGGAAAATTAATAAGCTGAGTCAATGGTGCTTTTTAAGGCTTATGCATGCAAAATTCCGTGAAACAAAAAGCTAAATTGAATCCATTATTCAGCTCTACAATGGCTCCAAATATTGTTTAGAATTTATTGAATGCATATTCAATGAATCAACTTTTGTCCTTGACAAAAATTGCATGTTTTATGCTTTTTCAGTAAATATCTATATTAACGACAGAGCCACTAACTCTTCTGTTCTTGTCAAACTTGTCATTTTCTCATTAAACTTACTTTTCAAGTGCCTCATAAATGACCATTGGCAGCTGCGCTGCCTGGTCATCCATTTCACACACATACAGCCCAAACACTTGACTGACTTTTGATGCTTCATTTCTTTTGTGTCCACTTTGCTGCCAATGGTCCCATCAAAAATAATGGGTTCCGTGCTTTTACACATTTCTTTGTCTCTTGTCGCTATCAGCTGGTAATTGCTGTTTTTACAGAAGCCTTTTAAAGATTTAAGTGTAAAATATAGGGAAAGCTTTGCTACAGTGCTGGAAGGCGAGCTGTATGGATGGAAAACAGCCAATACAAAAACTTTGACATTTGTTCATCAATGCATCATGACTTGAAAGGGTAAAGATGTTTGATAAAATAATAATAACGTCTATGACAAAGTCAGATTATTACTAAATCATATATTATTATTAAAATCTTTGTGAGTCAGGAGCAGATGAAAAAAAATGCTGTTTAAAAAAGCTTGAAACAGTGATGGAGGTGCAACAGTTGGCCGGCCACAAACCCCTGTTCCACTCCATTCCAATGCATCCACTTGCCGACAAATAGATCATTGTACGTCATGGTTTTCCTCATCTGAGCTGGCATCTGGCTCAAAACTGTACAGCTGGATAGCTCTGATATTGCTCTCCATTTTTGTTGCACTGGAAATGTTATTGTGGGGGTTGTGGGAGGCTTTCAACTAATGGGAGAGAGTGTGAACAGAAGGAGGGGCTGGCTTACTCCACCAACAGTTCCAGCCACAGGTTTGATGACAATTTCTAAGGAACTCCTGTCGCCCTGCAAAAACTATATCCTAGAAAATGACACAGGTTTTTAACTTTGCCTTAAAATGACCTAAATAACAGAAAGACCACTGGGAGTGCTTTTACAATAGGTTAAAATATGATTGGAGTGAGACTTAAAAGATCGACTAAATCTAACCTTTACTTCTAAAAACTCCTTGATTTGCTTGGTTTGATGGGGCACATTGGACATGAGGTCCCATTTTCCTGTTAGACTTCATGTGCTGATAGTGTTAGGTTTCACTACAGAGGCCTTTAAATTATGTCTTTTTCGATCATCGGGGTGCATCTGTATTTTAAGACACTGTGTTAAAGTGTTGACAACACTGTTCCACAAATCAGCTGTATTACCAGTACACAGGGTGTATTTATGGAGGTCTACTGGGCCTCGTGTAATGCAGGCAGGCGTGTGCGAGAGTGTACTTACTGAGCAAGGATGTAACAGTTTAACTACTTTATTGATTCCACGAGTGCTAAGGGGTACAGGCATCAACACAAGGAAAATGGGGACGGGGGAGAAAGCAAAGAGGGCCCCATGACTGGGTTTTTGGCACGCTTGGCTTTTTTCTAAAGCCAACCCTAATTCCGAGCTAAAGATCTGCGGGTGACCATTGAAGTTGTACAACTACTGCATTGAGTACTGTATGGCTCTTTGCACTCTGCAGTGCTCTATTGATTGATGTGTGAAGAGGGATTAGTAGGTGGGAGAAGATAAAGGGGAAGCAGAGGAGGAAGGAGATACTGGGTGGGAGGGAGTGACCTCAGGCAGAAGTGGATGTTGTATGTGTACAATTAAAAATTAGGCCAATGTCAAATGTTTGGCGAAGCTACAACAGACACCTGCGCGCTGTGAGCTTCTGTTGATTCTTGTTGCCGTATGAGCATCTGAATGCTTCAAATAGGCGAAGAGCCAAATGACCTTGAATGACACGCAGGATGCACTGATCTCCTTGAGGAGTCCAGGGAAGTGATTAACAGATTAAAATAGTAAAGGCCCCACAAGAAAAAAGGCATTTTTAGGAGTATAAAGTTTCCTCAAAACAAATTTAGTGTAAGAAGAAGTGGAAAGAAAAAAATGACATTACCAGACAGATTCAAAACAATACATCCACCCTGACTTCTTTGACATTTCTTAGATTTCCTGTCAAGTGGAATCCTGCAGACATCCATTTTGCTTCATAGACAATTGTGAAAAGCAAGCGACCTGCATATCCATCTTGTTGAGCTATTTGAGCGAGACATCCAGGTGGTTTCTCACAGCTTTTCCATCGCTCTCGTCCTGCTCTCCTGTTGCTCACTCCTTGACATGTGTTGCTGAGGGTGGAAGCAGCCAGGAGGGGAGTCTGGGATGTCATGCATAAGGGAAGAGGAGCTAAATGAGCAGAGAAAGGAAGGACAAAAGGATAGGAAAGATGAGGGCTGGAAGAGGGGTGGACATGGGGTTGGATTTGGGCTGTCCGATGTTAATGGGATCAGACGGGGAAGAGAAAGAATATCTAGGCTTGTTAATGCTTAATCCCTCATCCACCATCCCCTTGTTTCCTGCCTGCAGCTCCCTGGATCTGAAAATCCTTGGGCTGCCTCTCTTCATCATCAAGGTATCGAAGGGAAGGGCCTCTGTAAATATTTAATTGGCTGCAGTATGCCTGTGCTAATTATGCGGGTGTGTCTTTGCTTTCCTTTCTTTCCCTGCAGTATTGCATCTTCTTAACTTATAAATGAATACTTTTATACTGTCCCTTTGCTTGTGTACATCAATTATGACTTTTCCACTGCTGACTTTGCTGCCGTTGCCATGTAGTTTCTATTGTTGCACCTTGAATTTCCTCAACCCGCTGAGGTATTACCTCACTTCCGATGATTTTCCTTTTATTAAACCTCACCCGCCGTGATTATCCATCTCGACTGCTCCCTTATACTCTTTTTAACATCTAAATACACAGCTGTTCCTCATGAAACGAGTTGTTGTTACATATTTTATTGCAAGCTCTGCATCTTATCCTTCTTGTTGCCAATCATCCGTTTGGAAGTAGCATTCACTCCCCTATGTGTTTATTTGATAGTCAAGGGCAATGTGAAATAGATGAGCAGTACAAAGACAGCCTTTCAACATCTTTACAAGCTTAAGTTGTACCGCTTAATAGAGCTCTACTCGGGTCTTCCCAAGTGCAATTACAAACAAGCTCATGTAAAAGTCAAGACAATACAAAGCACATAACAGACACTGCTGCTAGCATTAGTTCACTAGTGGAATGAATTATATAAGTGTTTAGGCCGCCGACAGATAAGCCACAGCAAGTTTTCTCTTGATGGTTAATGACAGAATTGTGTTGCTAACGAGAAAACACCACATTTCTATGTGCATGTAATCCCTCAGGCATGTCCATAAATTTTCATTCCTTCATTATGTCAAATCTTGGCCTGAGGCAAGAGTCCAAAGGGTTTCAAGTGATCGTTTGAACAGAATTCATGTTGTGCATTTGTACCTGTACTTGTATAACATGCAGGTGGGGTTTCATTTGTGTGCAAAGCAGGTCACTGCAAGGACAAAGATACCTGCAGCCAGACCAGACTGTAGAAAGCATGCAAGCAGGGAAAATTCAATATGCCAGTGGGAGCCAACACTGCAGTGTTCATCTCCACCATGCTCCTACTCTGCTCTGGATGGTTGTTCATCATCCCTGCTAGGATCAGTTCAACTTCACATAGGCTTGACAGCTTTCACGACTCTCTGAATTCAAATATTAAGACAAAAAGGGTTTTCTTTTATGTTTTTCCACGCTTGACGTAATGGTTTAGTTTAGCCTTCACTGTTGCCAAGCTCCTCCTTACTGGAGAGTCAGCGGCCAAGACTCTTGAATCCTCCTGGTGGGAGCAGTTCAGCTTGATGCCAAACCCAGGAGGAAGCTGTGGAAAGGAGGTGCCAATCAATAAGGCCAAAAAATAAATGAGATCTGTAGGTGATGTTTTTGGCCACGCAACAGCATGCTGGCAGTTGCTCTCTGGCCTCATTATTGTATTGTTTGATCTTGTCTGCTGTCTTTGGCTAGCAACACTAGATGTTAAATGCCTGAAATGGATGAATAAAGGGTAGAAAACATGCTTTTTACAATTAATTTAATGATTGCATTTTATCAAGCACACCAACAGTGCTACAATTGCACATTCACTCTTCCTTTTACCAAAAAAGTCAAGTTAAAACTGTCTTATGACAAAAATGTGTTTGAGTTTCTGTGAATTTCAAATCTAATTTCACATCAACATGTTAAAATATGTTCATCTCAGTGCTTTACTAAAATATGTTACTCTAAAATTAAATGTCTCAATCCTATTTGTTTAAAATAGCATACATCAAGAAATTATTAACCTTAATACATATAACTGAATGGTGGATGAGAATTGAACAAAAAAAGTAAAGAGAAGATAAAAGTATCAGTTCTAACTAATTGTTGTTATTTTAACATGCATTTGGACAACAAACCACTAACAGCACACTCTAATATTAATCTTTTCAGTGATAGAATGATACATAAGCACATCTTAAGATGCTTTTTGACACTACACATTCAAAGCATATTTTGACATTTGATATATTAATGTTTCAACTGTAACCTGACTCTGTCAGTCTTTCCTTTCTGCAAAATCCCATCTACATTCACCTTTGAGACATCAGGAAAAAAATACACTGCATCTCCATACCTTTTGTGTTCCTATTAGTCTATATTGTCAGTTTTTACAGCTTATTGTTACCCTTGTGCTATCCTAGGCACTTTAACATTGGGAGTTGGATCATCTAGAACCCACTAGACAGTGCGCTGAACCTTTTTTTCTTCAATGATTTGTGATCTTCACTGGTGTCCATGGATTACATGAAATCCTCTTCACCTTTATCCACCTTTGTCATGGTAGGGATAACACGTCAATGTAAGGGTGGGGTTATGGGATATCACAAAGTTTGAAAAGAAAGCTATTTAATTTGTCATCTAGTGTTGTAAAGTCAGATAATAACTTCAGGGAATAAATACTTTTAGAGAACAAACACGTAAACGTAAATGTAATGCCACATTGACGTAAACAAGCTTTAATATGTTTTTTAATACTTTCCAACATTTTTTCAGAATTCATAAACTTCACCAAATTTAAGCCACTACAGTAAAGAATTGTAAATGAGTTATGAGAAAGTTGCAGGAATGTATTAACAAATAAAACTTTTTTTCCCAGTAAATCCTTAGGGATAATACTTTTTTACTTAAAGGCAGCTCCTGTTTTCTTTAGAGATGAAGACTTAACCAATTAGTTTATATCTAAGTTCATGATTATGTAAAAAAGAGTCTAGTTTAATGAAAAAGAACTGATTTTTTTAGCTGCTTTCAATATTCTTAAGGAGCACCTTTGCTTGGAGACAAGCTCGTCCAGAAACACAGATGCCAATCATTTTTTATGTTTACCCTTTTTTTGTGTGTTGACTTTAACATTTGGGTTAATTGTGGAATTACAGTTTCATCCTGAGTATTTTTTATCACCAGTAGTTTGGGGTTTTACAATACCAACTTTTCCATGTGTAAAGCAGATTTGTGGCTGTAAGAAAAAAAAACGGAGCAAACAGGGCAAGATGTATTTTGATGAATCTGTGTAACATTATTCAATCTGGCTTGTGAGAGGCGACACTCACACTGATTGCTGACAGGAATGATTGGAGACTGGTGACATTGTGCCAAAAGTCCAAGACTATTGCATGAGTTTGTGTCTGTGGATCTGTGTGTGATCAATAACATTCATAGTAAAAATAGAAACAAGTAAGCTGTCATAAGGACCTGAAAAATATTTAAATGGACAAAAAAAAAAACCTTTTTCCAAGTGTCTAAATCATTTTCACAGCTGTTAATCATTTTAACACATGCTAAAACATTATTGCAATCATAAATGTTTTTTCTATACAAGTAGAAATCGGTATTGCAAAAACAAAATGAATCTGCCCTCGGAAATTTATATTTATTCGAATACAAAATGTATTTGCGGGTGCAACTGACTTGAGGAATTCCCATTACATCTGCTAAACACTAACAATTTAGGGTCTAAAAAACCCTTTTCATCCGAGTTGGTATATTTACATCCATCTTATAGCAAAACTTAATTTTCTGTGATTTTTTGTAAGATCAGATGTGGAACAAGCAGTCTGGTTGAAGGTGTTTATGCGATTATCACATTATTCGGGCCTTGGATAGATTACACAATTGGGATCGAGCTGAGAAGATGGGAATTGAGCAGGGAAAAGAAAATAGTTTCCCACTAGATTGCCACCTTCACATTGTTAATTGGGGCATTCATCAAATCAATCAATTCAACCAAAAGGGTGCACGTGTGCCGCTGCCTTTTAATATATGTTGTAAGGCTTTTTTTTTTTTTTTCTTAATCTGTGACTGTAATAGTTTGTGTTTATGACAGTATGTGACCTGCACCGCAGAGCCCCAAGGCCTGAAAGGAATTAAATTAACCCAAATAAAGTCTGTAATGTACAGTAAAAGACACTTGGAATTGATCAGCTGAGGCTTCAACTGAGATTAAGAGAGGAAGCACGAGAGCAGCGAGGCGATGATGAAATATTCTAACAAAAAAATGATAACCAAAAGCTTGCAAGAGTTTGAGTGCCGGACACAATGGCAAATGTGCAGCACTCCTCCCCCAAGACTTCCAGGAATGAAGCCAGTTCTCAGATCTTTGGCCGGCCTAGATAGCACAACCGCAGCGGCAGCAGCAGCCATTAATGCGATTACAGCTTTTAGTGTGAAATTTTCAAGGCCAATTTTCTTTTAAGGCGTCATTAGTTTGTTCTCTTTTTCTTGTTCCCTATCACTCTGTCAGCAAACAAACATAAATACACATGTGGTCTCCGCTCAACCACAGCTTATAGAGACAGTTTATTCACCACAGCTAATTTACATTCATAAAACCAAAGCAAGCTGCACCTAAACTAACTTGTTTGTATACAAATAAAGGATCATTTTTAATGTACTTGGCAGGACTTCGTTATGCGCAGTTTGACAACCGCTTGATTAGCCGCAGAAGCTTTTTCTCTTTGCAATCAAATTTTAATTTTTCAAAGGCCCTCCTCTAACTCCTAACCCCCCCATTCCTCATCTATTTAGCAATGCATTGCCATTACTTTTGCCTTTCATCTCCTTGGCAGGTTCTCATAAAACATGCTTAACATGTCTGTGACTTTGCTCAGCTACTTAAACCTTGAGGTGCCTCTTAGCACGTGAGTGCGACAGCTTCGTTTCATAAAGTCACCATGTATTAAACCTCAAGGCTAGGTGGCAGCAAAAGCGTGTTGAGATATTGAGGTCATCTTGCAATATGAGGGAGTAGAAAAGAAAGAGGAAGACAACAGGAGTGTCTAATGCATGCCGAGTTTTGGCAGAGTTTGTGTGAATAAAGAAAATGATCACACTAGACAATGGCCTGCTTCAGGTTTTTAGGCTGAATTAGTCATAAACTCAGAAATGCCCACTTTCCCCCAAAGCTAAAAACTCTTGAGATGTTTTTTGTAATGCAGTGAAAGGTTTTTCTTTCCTGTGCACATGTACCTGTACTCTGAGTGTGTAGGCAGGATGAGCATCCCTTCTGTTACCATTGCTGTCCCTTCATTTCACGCTTGAGCAGCTTCACATGAATCCTCTTACCTCGGCTCATTATCGGTGCTGTTCAATGAACATGGGTCCCACCAGAATGCAGCCTAAAACTGAATTATTATTCCAGCACGACGGTCACGCTGAGTTTTGGACTGTTTTGTTTGGTACATTCACCATATGTATTGTAAAAAATAAACAAAGAGGACAACCACAGATGAGATTGTGAAAATATTTAAGCACCAGAATAGATTGATGTGCACCAGTGGAGTGTCGAGTACCTTAACAGTCATTGTACTCTTATTCTTCTTGGCAGGGTCCAGCGTGCATGGAGCGGAATTCGGACATCTGCCTGACAACATTACAGTACTGGAAGGCGAAAGTGTCACTTTGAGGTAACTGGATTCTCCACCTGCATCAACTGATTACATGAAAACATGTTTGCCCTTGCACCACCTGTCATGATGGTTTAATTGCCAATTTTCTATCTCTGAACTTCAATTAGGCACCTTAACAATGTGCCATATTTCCCAGCTCGGTCTATCTTAGCTAATTGAATAATAATATCTGTTAAATGTAAACGGAGACATCTGGTCGTTGTGTAATCACCTTTTCCTTCTTCTTCAGTGGGCTGCTAGTCAGCTCAGCTGGCTTTCAGTAAAATTGACCTAATGCAAGCAATGAAAAGAAGAAATCAGTTTTTACCCACTCTCAACCAAGCAGAAAAATTGCAGACTTGCTTTTTTTCCACTGAATCTCACCTGGCTTGGCAAAAATAAATAAACTCAGCATCATCTTAAAGCTTACACCTCTCCAACAACTCTGAACAAAATCCTCTTTTTCATTCTACTGAAAACAAAGTGGGTCTTCCACTAAGAAAAAAAAAAAAATCAAATGTGTTATTCTGAGGCCAAGAACAAATCTGTCAATATTTGTCAACATCAGCAAGTCTCTCTCGGAGCTGGAATCAAAGAAACGGGATCTATATTGTCATCAAGACGTGTAGCCTGAAGCTGTTTTATTGATGTTGTGTAGTCAACAATATGGGATTTATTTTGTCTCCTTTTTCCCGTCTTGGAGCCCAACATAAAGTAGTAAAAATCATTGTTCGTAGCGTGACCTTTCTCTTCTACCACAGCTGAGCTTTAAAATAGACTATCAGGATTGCCATCTTCTATCACTATTATTTCAGTGCTTAAACTGCGGTTTCGTTGTCGATTAAAGTGGGAGTTTGAAGACTTTAAAGCTCAGCTTTAAAAGGGCTTTCTGCAACGCAGTTTTAATCAGATGCATGTCCCCTGTGTTGGTCAGCACATAGCTGTCAAATAAAAGACTAAAGAGCTTTATAAATAGCTTAATTTTAATGCAAAACCACTTTTACCCGAGCAACACAAATATTGTTGTTACGCTTCAGACGGCGCTGCTGTGCTGGCTTTTGATGCAGGCCATTAGGATGAAGCACATTTGATGTTATTATGCTGCTCATTTCCTCTGGGCTCTCCGTCCTGTAGCAACTACATCACTGCAAAAGTGATTAATTTCAAAAATAGAATATTGGAGCATGTGTATATAGATAATGGATTTTGGAGGCTCTTCTCACTATTATCTTTCAGTTTAAGTACTCAGACAGAAACAAGCAACTGACCTTTATTGAGATAAAAAAAAAGGAATTTCTGGCCTCTGGTTGTGTGTCAACCGGAACACCAGCTCATTGCTTTGCACTTTGTCTGTCAAAGTCTTTCAAGTTCACTTCCTCTGTGGTGAATATTATGCATCATAGTGACATTACTACTGACTTTACTTCAGAGAAATAAATCCAGGTCAGTTCAATTAACCATGAGGATTCCATTTCATCTTACCAGCTGAATCTGTGTAGAAATGTGTCTGGTGGTTAAGTACAGAATTAACGCTGTTCTTTTATTTTTGTAAAAATTTTTATTACATATTTTAGCAGAATAATGGATGTTACATTGAATATTTAAAGCCATCTGTGATGGACTGGTGATTCATCCAGGGTTTCTCCCACCTTCACCCAACCCAATCCCACCTTCACCCGAGTAACAGTCGCTCCAGCAATCCCTTGAGCCCAAAAGAGGTTTGGAAAATTAATATTTCAAGTCAATAGTTTATCTTCAGTTACACATTTGCACAGATTACATACCTTTAGCCTCATATGATGTCAACATTGCCTTATTGTACAGTTATTTTCTAAATTTTTTAAACCCCTTCCCAAATCCAGCGCGCTGCACATGCTGTTAGACTGTTAGAAATTAAGAAAAAAAAAAATCTGAGCGTTTGAGTGGCCACCCTACGGTCATCCTATGGATGCGTATCACCTGCACACCCCATGCGTGATGCATTTGTGTGTGGTCAGTAAAGAACCAGTACGCGTACCTTACTTGGAACTAGAGTGCGGTGTAAGGACATGGTACGACAAAATAGCTCATACTTCGTAAGCGCATGCAACTTACTATATTCTTACGGATTGTTTACAGTACACTTTACAGGACCACACGGATGACAATTGTTATATTTTCATGACATCCCCTGAAGTGGCCACACAAGCCTCAAGGGAAATGCAAGAAACAAACGCTCCCCTCAAGATGCGACTGCTCCAGTCTATGATCCTACTATGGGCCCAAACAACCCAAAAACTTGCAGCATCAATATGGGTCATGTATGTGAGTAAAGCTAAAGTAGATTACAAGCCATGGGCAATATGACCACTTTCTATATTTTTTGTAAGATGGCAGTAACATTTATAATTTTTTTCCTGAATTTTGTGTTTTTTTTCTGTTAAAAATAATTAATGCATACAAAGTTTGATAATTAGAGTTCAAAGACATCAGAGAAGTAAAGAAGTGGCCAAGACACAGGAATGCAGACTCAGCATGGGAGGTGACCGAACAGTTTGAAGAGGACGATAATGGTGTGAATCAAAGCCCGAAGGGCAACTATTTTTAGAAGGACAAAGACCTTTGATTGCAGCTAATCTGAAACACTTTTAAAAAGGCTGTGGTGCTCCTCAAAACAAACCCTGCTAAGTTTAAATGGTTTGCTTCTTGAAAGGAAACATGATGAGGGATAAGCTGTTTATTCCTAAAAATAAATTTTGGGCTGTATCTAGTGGCGTGCTGAGTTGCCATGCCAAACTCTCACTGCCTTGCTACTGAGTGGTATTCTGTAAACTCTGTGCCTCTATCTGGATATAAAGAGGGTGTGTTTAGGTAAAGAACGGATGTGCTGCTATAGGGTGCAAAAGGTAACTGGCCCACTGACCAGAACTAAACTAGGTTTGTCAGTACCAGACAAATGATAATTGCTAAATACCAGGTGCATTGGCCAGCAGGACAGTGTGCATGTTCTTTGTGTGTGTGCGTGTGTGTGTGTACACTGTTCTGCTGTGTTTGCATTGCCATTAGACATCCTTCAGAGCCTTGATGAGAGCAGGGTACAGGACTAAAGGTTAATGTTACAAGGCATTTGCTTGTGCCTTCAAATGTTGTCACGCCTGACCATGTAGATGTCTTGACGCTACATTCACCCACATTCTGACTAATTGATTGCCAAATCACAATGCAGCTACTTAATGTTTTTATATCTTAAGATTTTTTGATCCCACACTTCTTCAAAAGGATTTTTTTTAAAGAACAAAACACATACTGTATGTAAATCAAATATTTTTAACAGTGTTCTACATCCGCATTCCCCTTAAGCTTTTTCAATAGAAATGGTTCAAAAACCCAAGGAAGGATGGGCTTTCCAGATGCTAAAAATGTTGATTTATATTAAGCTATAAAAAATACATTTTCTTGTATTAAAATTTGAGGTAAATCCAACAGTCGAATGCCTTGTGAGTTATTATTATTTTTTTTTTTAACAAAGCACAACCTTTGTTGGTTATATTTTGGACATAGCAATATATAAAGTTGTGCCTTTTTTAATAATCAGTTAAAAAAGGTTTCTTTTTCCTAAATGTGTTGAGCTTTGAGTATCTGCAAAACTTTAAAACATCCCTTTTGTGACTGGACATATTTATTGTGGGCAAGTTGCCTAATCACTGCAAGTAATGATGCAGCTGATAACTGTTTAAAATAAAAAATAAAAAAGTATTTTCCCCTCTTTACCACTTCCTGTTGCCTCACAGATGTCGGATCGATGAGGAGGTGACCCACAAAGCTTGGCTTAACCGCTCTAACATCCTCTTCGCTGGGACAGACAAGTGGTCCCTGGACAAGCGTGTGACGCTGGTCAACAGCAACAACAGCGACTTCTCCATTCACATTGACAAAGTGCAAGTAACAGATGAAGGACCTTATACCTGCACCTTCCAGGCCAATAACCAGCCCCGCATCGCCCACGTCTACCTCATTGTCCAAGGTTTGTAGCTGACTTAAAGTGGACTGTTATAAGTGTTTGTGTAAAAAAGTCAATTGTTTTGAATTAGCACTATTATGTTTATCCAGCAAAATGCATTTACCTTGATTCTGTAAGCTCCAAGGTCTCCATTTGCATTCCGGAGAATTCAATAGCTTTTTTCCTTTTATATTGAGTAAAGTTTAGTAACATGTCAGGTAGAAATTTACATGTTTTAGCTTCTGAAAAAAGTTCAAATAGACTAAAGTTGTTTGAATATATATATATATATATATATATATATATATATATATATATATATATATATACTTATTTGTATATATGTATATATATATACTTAGTTGTATAGTAATTTTTTTTTTACATGTGTGCAATTAGGGTAAAGTAAAGCCTGCACAGATGACAGGTAAACACAAGATGATCTGATCCAGAGCAGCAAAGAGCAATGATGCAAGAAAGCCCAGGAGATCTCAGCTTTTTCTTGGCATGTGTTGGACTGTCTGGTGTGGCATAAACCAGCAGGAAAGACAGAAAAAAAATCTGACTCATATGTGGAAAAGTCATGCCTTTAGATAACTTGTGTGTGCAGGTTTAGCTCAGTCATATTTCTTGATATAACAAAATACCAAGTTCAAAATCTCTTTGTGCAGCTTGATATCTCACAAAATGATTACACCCTGAAGTCAGGGCGTCAAGCAGGAGCAGCAATCCAATCTCTCGTTTGTCGCTTCAAGTATTCTACTTTGACAAGATAGAGAAGGATTCTTGGTCGAGCCCCTACCCCATCCCTAAAAAAGGCAATCTCAGAGCCTAGCTCATTAAAAACAATGATAATGAGCCATTTAAATTCAAGGGCCATCTTGTTATAAAACTAACTACATGCTCAGCACACCAATAACGTAGGTTTCAACAAAATATCATTCAAGGATTGTAATAAAAGAATAAAATAATAGTAAAAAATATAATTACTCTTGTGACCTTGACAAATGTTTCTTTCATAAAAGGTTGATTTCTATTAGGTTTCTGAAGCAAGGGCATCTTATTGCTTACTTCCTGCAATTTAGAACTTTGCATTTTAAGTAGATGGTCAAGTATGTTGTTGCACAGTTCAGTAAGCACTCAGGCACATATCATCAATCAGCTGATTCCCTGTCTGCCTGAAACGCAGGGACTCTAATGCATTAATAAACTGTGAGGCTATAGCTTATCAATAATTTATGAAATGTAAAGGTGATTTTGAGGTCAGATTTTAATGGCTGCATCTTGTTTCTTAGTGCCAGCAAGAATTGTCAACATCTCAAAAAATGTGTCCGTGAACGAGGGAGAAAATGTAAACCTTTATTGTCTGGCGGTCGGCCGGCCAGAGCCCACGGTCACCTGGAAGGACCAGAAATGTAAGCTACTTCCTTTTTTTGTTTGTCAGCAGATTCTCAGATCTCTTGTTTCCATGTTCCTGTTATCCCCCCGTCTGTACATTCATCCCCACCCGTGTTTCACCCATGCAGCCTTCGTATCTTTTCACCAGCCTGTAAGCTTATCAGCATTCAGCTCATGCCCATGCCTTTATCCCTTATCCCTGCATCAGTCTTAAACCCAGCTGTTTGTCCCGTCGAAAATTCCCACTCCCACCTCCCCCCAATGTTTTTTTCCCCCAAGTAACCACGCATTATAGGTAATTATCCCAAATGTGCCACAAGAAATCCTTAGCATCTGTCTTCATCGCTCCTGTCAGCCGGCGTCACGATGCCAATGGCCACTTTTCAACTGATTCAATCAGCTCGTTTTCTGCCTCTACTAGGGTTTGAAATCCAGTCGGTTCAGTGTGGTCAGGATGCTCGAATAGTTTGATTCCATCTGTGCTGCAATGATTCTATCCGTGTTCCTATCAGGTACATGGTCTCAAGAAATGTTAAAGTTAAAGCAGTTGATATCAAGGATGGTTGCTATTTAATAAATATTTTTTTCTTCTCTGGCTAAATAATGCAGAGTGTATTTTTGAGAAAAAGGTTGCCATTTTAGTCGAGATGCAAACAAATAAGCTTCAGGAGCTTTTTGTGTTTTTCCTGCTTTCCTCTTTGCTTCTATTTTCATATATTTATAAGTAAATCTTTTTTTTAAATCCCATCAGAAACCCGTGGACCAATTATCATAGAAGTGAATTTCATTATTTCACTTCATTATTTTCTACGCAGCATGATTGGTATTCTGTAAGAACTGGCAACGATTGATTGTGGTGCACGCAGCTTTTCACAATAAATCTTTTGTATGCAGTTCCCCTATGGCTTAGATTCTGTTCGAATGAGTTCATACTGACGTTGGTTTTCTTACTTAATGCCCTCCTGCTGCTGCTTTTTTCTGCTCTTCCTTACAAGAGAAAAACTTTCATCTTAAAGATCTGTGATGACTTTGCTTTGTGTGATATTGACATCAAGAGTTTTGTGACATTTTAGGGGGAAGTATTGGATCTGCAAGATGAAGGTCATAGAGCCTCAATACCAAACAATGACAATATTGTCCGACTTTAAAAAGTCTTTTAGAGTCAGATATAAAACTGTTTTGATTGCATTTTTTTTTCTGACTTGGAAAAGCATTATATAAAGAATAGCGAATGGGTCAGACCAAACAGTCTCATTATGCTGTTGGCTGCAAAATGCAAAACCACCTTTATTGTTGTATTTTAAGCAGATTTGAAGTTTTTTCTGAGGTTTCTTCTCTCTTTTTGTCTATTTTATTAGTTTTCTCATTGTGTTCTGCATTGCACAGCTTACGTTTTTGAACCTGCAGAATACAGTAGAATGCCTTATGCAGCAGAGATCCCACATACCCATAGATACACAAAAATACAGTGAATAGAAGAGGACCATGCATGAATGCACACCTGCAGGAGACACTCACACACAATCCTACATCACAAACTATGCAGTTGTCCTCACTCGAATGCCTGCAACATTTCTCCTCTGTCAGCAGTAATCCTCTCTCGGCGTCTCCACCATCTTCCCCCCCAACTTCATTGCCTCATAACCCCTCAGCTCTCTGAGAATGAGATAGGACCCACATTGCTATTCCAAAGGAGTCTCTGCAACCAAGCCATCAGTTGCAGGAGACCTGGGGCACTGGAGTAAGGGGAGGGTTGTCGAGCCAAAAGAAACAGCAAGAAGCTGCTGGCCATCTGTCCCCATTACTCAGAAACTGCAGAGAGAAGCTGCAGGGAGGGGCGGGGAAGAGAGAGTGCAACTTGCTTGGAGAACATTTTACTGTGTGTGCACTCAGAGTTTGTGGATTAAAGGAATTGCAGCACTTTGGAGGTCACTGGGACCTTCTAAAGGTCTCTGACCGCTTTGCAGTATGTACACAGTTACCTGGGACCTTATTTAGTGATACTGTGCCTTGCTGTAATTTGTGGACGGCACCTTCTCCACCTTCACCTCCAGCAAAGCACAGATCTGTTTAGTCCATTCTTTAATCCTGGCACCCATTAGGTAAACTGACTGAGGGGAAATTGAAAAAGTTTTGTGTTAAATCTAAATACAGCTTTAAACTACAGGGGCTTGTCAACTGATGTAACAATTTTTGAGAGGACAAGCACACAGGCTTAGCAAGAGGAATGACTGACATTGGGCAGTAGGTGGCATCGGCTTTTCATGTAAATTCAGGCTAGTACAAAGTTTGCATGGATCATTGAAAGTTTGCGAGAGACCAGTCTTGCTCTGCTGCCTTTTTTGTAACATTTTAATTCATGATGAGTTTTTTTCTGTTATTCAAGTACCGGTAATTGACTAACCAATCAGCCTGCAAAAAATGTATGTGGCACCTGCTGGCCTCCAGATCAAACATTCAAAATATTTGATTGACAGAGAGGGCTGCATGGTGGACAGTGGTTAGCGCTCTTGCCTCACAGCAAGAAGGCCCCTGGTTTAAGTCTCCGCTGGGGACCCAAAACAGAACATCAATGGGGGACCCTTCTGTGTGGAGTTTGCATGTTCTCCCTGTGCATGCGTGGGTTTTCTCCGGGGACTCCGGCATCCTACCACTGTCCAAAAACATGCTTCATTATGTTAATAGGTTACTCTAAATTGTCCTTAACTGTGAATGTGAGCATGCATGGGTGTGTGATTGTGGCCCTGCGACAGATTGGCAACCTGTCCAGGGTGTCCCCTGCCTTCGCCCACAAGTGGCCGGGATAGGCTCCGGCAGCCCCGTGACCCCGAAAGAGATAAAACGGATTAGAAGATGAATGAATGAATGATTGACAGATTCTCCCGTGCCCTCTTTCAGTGGTAGTGGTATGGACTTCCAACAAGCTCACTCCTGACTGGCGAGAGTGGATGTCAAAGAAATGACGACTCAGATTGACAAGAACCAATCACTGCTTACTGATGTCGTCTAGCTCCAACATGTCGGTGTCAATATAGCAAAAAATACTGACTTTATTGATTCAATTTCTTTGGAGATGGAAACAAGCCTTTTTGTGTGTGTGAGTTTATCATAAAATGCTTTGTGTTTTCTATTATTTTCTTCAAGTGTTAGTGCCAAAGCTTAAAATCTAAGCATTCTGCTTGTAAGAAAAAGTCTTGGGTGTTAACTTTACTGCTGTGATAGTCAGTGGTGGAAAAAACAGCCACTTTAGTTTTAAAAAGTTTATTGTAGATAAATACCAGAAAAAAAAAAGAAATAGAAATGAATCACTTAAAGAGTAATTGTAATAAGACAAAACATTTTTGTGAAATCAAACAAAAATTCATCCAATCTTTTGCTACAAGTTACAGGAATTAAGGAGTGGTGCTTACAAAAAATAATATAAATTAAAGCTACAAGTAGCATTTAGCGGGCCCGAGCACGTGCGACCGCATGGCACGAGCGACCGCCCCGTGAGCAACGCCCTGCTCGAGCCATTCTCGTCGTTTTTTCTTGTCCATTCTGGAGCTCCAAGCTATTGTTAATACGACAGCAGCCTGGGGGGGGGGGGGGGGGGGGGGGGGGGCTGTAATCTGTTGCCTTAAGGGACAAAGAATTTTGCATATAGCATGAAAAAAATTCAAGCAATGATGATAATTGCTATCACTGTCCCTAAGGATGAGAACAATAGAACTCATTCAATTTCCACTACAATGTCTAGATGAGTGTCAGCTATGTCTGATAACTTGGCCAATTAGCTGGACCGGGATCTTGCAAAGTGCAGGTGGTTAACGTCCAGTGTAATGAGTCTGTGGACGGCAACAGTACAGCATAGCTTTTGGTTTCCACAAGAGAAGAACTCCTGACACATCTGCCCTAACAGACAACTACAAGAGGAGTTGAAATGTATAACACGGTGAAGGAGTTTTTGTGCAGAAAAAGGTACAATTAGAAAAGCTGGTAGCAGTGACTGCAGATGGGACTCCTGCTATGACCAATAGACAAACAGGTTTCATCACTCACTGTAAAGCTGACCCAGACTTTCCAAAATGTCTGCATTACTGCTGCGTCATTCACCAGCAGGCCTTATGTGCAGAAGTGATTGGCTCTGGACATATAATGACTCTTATTCTGAAAATCGTAAACAACCTCAGCTGCAAAGCAAAACAGCACAGGATTTTTAAGGTGCTATTGGAGGAGATGTCTGTTGAATATGGTGAATATGAACATTGTGAATCTGAACTTGCATTCTTGACTGACATTACTGGAAAACTAAACCACTTGATCTGCGAGCTGCAACACAATGGCAAAACTATTTTTTTTTGACCAGCCTGCCTGAGCCAGTGTTTTTCTTGTGGGGATCTTTTCTGCCAGGGCTTGTCAGCTTGGTCAGTGGATGTTGCTGCAGTTGTCTCCCTTGCTGGGACAGCTGGAGTTAAACACAGCAGCTCACGGCTCTGAAGTGGACCCCGTTGCTGTCCCAGTCTGGATGGGCACTGTGGCGATGTTCCAATGGCCAGGCTGGCTCCTGGTATAAAGAGATTCCCAAATACCATTTCCTAACCGCAGAGCCAAGGATGTGTTTACATGTTTAGGTCAAAAATGTGATGGACAGCTTCATGTTGTCTAAACATGCCACCCTGTTATTAATCCAGTTGATATGGTTCTCCATCTGTGTCTAGGTGATAGAAAAGCATTTTTTTTTTATATTTAGAGCTCTAAGCAAACAAACAGTTGTCTATATAAAAGAGCTTTTACAATTGTGCATTTTTAGCAGGTCTCTGAGTTCATGTGACCAATGTATGGTGGATTTTCACAGACCTTGTTTAAAACTGAAGGTGAGAGAGACTTAGAGAAATGGCTTCATTGTTCTGGAGTTCTTTGTTTCATCCACAGAAGAGTAGAATTGGTGATTGATTTTGAAAAGCTGCTGAAAAAAGTATCTTTTCAAATTGCAATTTCTAACTTGGGTTTTACATTTTGTGTTCCATTTTTTGTGCTTTATTTGGGAAGCATTTGTTATTTGTTTGGTGTTTTTAAGGTTCTGCAAATATACACATCATTTTTTAGAGACATTTGTTATCAGTTGTGTTTGTTGATTTGTAGTTTAATTTCATTGGATGTATAGATGTCGTGTGGGGGGGAGGCTCGACAGCAGGTAGGACCCAGGCGCAGAGACGGGAGGCAAACGGGTTCAGGGCAAGTGGGTTTATTTAACTAACAAAAAGCGCTGCAGAGCAGGATGACAAAACTAAAAACAAAAACTTACTGTGGCATGGCAAGGGACATGGACGCCAGACAAGAAGACGTGATCAACATGAGCAGAAGTTAATGGACCAGCACAGGAGGAAGGCAGAGACAAGACTTATATACAGACAGGGCAGACAAGACACAGGTGAACACGATTAGGGCAGATGGGGACCAAAGGAAGTAAAACTCAAAAACATGACAAGACAGGAAACCTTTCAAAATAAAACAGGAAACAGAACCAAACAAGACAGAACAAGAACTAAAGCGAAAAAAAAGACAACAAACTGAAACCATGACAATAGAAAGGAAAAGAAGTTCAAACATTGATTATAAAAAAGGATATAAGAGATAAAAAAAAAGAAAAAGGAAAAGAAAAAAGATAAAATATTGATTTAATTGCATTTTGAATGAATAAAAAACAATGATTAATAGAATCAGAAATCAGAAAAAGTTTTATTGCCAGGTTCAGTAGAGCGCACTTTACAAAACGAGGAATTTGACTTGGTGTATAGTGCAATTAAGAATAAGTTAAAAATTAAGTTAACAACAACAACACACTATATACAGTAGAGTAAGGTGAATTAAAGTGGGAGCACAGATGGGCTGGGATGGTGGGGCCTGTAAGTGGCACCGACAGTCCTTTGGTGGGCGGGGGGGGGAGGGGGGGGTCACCTGGGGGAGTTGGGGTTCTGTTCAGCAGGCTGACTCTAGTGGGGAAGAAGCTGTTCTTGTGGCGCGAGGTCCTGGTCCTGATGGACCGGAGCCTCTTGCCAGAAGGGAGGGGCCGAAAGAGATTATGTCCTGGATGAGAGGGGTTGGCTACAATCCTGGCTGCCCGCCTCCAGGTCCTGGAGATGTGCAGCTCCTGGAGAGACGGGAGGTGGCAGCCGATCACCTTCTCTGCTGAGTGGATGACGCGTTGCAGCTTGGCCTTGTCTCTGGCCGTGGCCGCAGCGAACCAGACTGTGATGGAGGACGTGAGGGTGGATTCGATGATGGCGGTGTAAAAGTCTACCAGCATCTTTTCAGGGAGGTGAAACTTCTTCAGCTGCCTCAGGAAGTACATCCTCTGCTGGACCTTCTTAGTGATGGAGCTGATGTTCTGCTCCCACTTGAGGTCCTGGCTGATGATGGTTCCCAGGAAGCAGAAGGACTCCACAGAGGTCACCGGGGAGTCACAGAGGATGACAGGGGGGAGGGGGGCTGGGGCCTTCCTGAAGTCCACTGTCATCTCCACTGTCTTCAGAGCATTAAGCTCCAGGTTGTTAGCGCTGCACTATGACACCAGCCTGGCTATTTCACTCCTGTAGGCCGACTCATCTCCGTCAGAGATGAGGCCGATGAGTGTGGTGTCGTCAGCAAACTTCAGGAGTTTGACAGACAGGTGACCAGCTGTGCAGCTGTTTTTGTACAGGGAGAGTAACAGGGGTGAAAGGACACAGCCCTGGGGGGATCCGGTGCTTGTGGTCCGAGTATCTGAGACGAGCTTCCCCAGCCTCACATACTGCTGTCTGTCCGTCAGGAAGTCTGTGATCCACCTGCAGGTGGAGTCAGGCACATTCATCTTGGAGAGTTTTTAATACTAAGTCTAGACAGATTTAACACAGGTTTTTGGATGAAAAAGGATTTTTTATAAATCATCTGTTACACTTTTAAGTCTGAAAAAAATATGGAAGGCAGCAAACACAGATCCCTACCGTTTTTAATTTTTTTGTGCTGATATTTGAAAGATAAGTTATGCAAAAAAATAGGTGTTTGCAGTTTTGCCTAAAAAGACGTTTTCGGACCTTTTTGGATCAAATGTTGTCTAAAAGTTCACCTGTAACTTCAATCATTCTGAATTTTTTTAGGAAAACTAAACCACTTCAACTGTGATCTGCAAGGCAATGGTAAAACTATATTTTTTATGGAACAGCCTGCAGTGTTTCTTGTGGGGATCTTTTCTGCCAGGGCTTGCCGGCTTGGTCGGTGGTTGTTGCTGTTACCAATCCAGTTGATATGGTTCTCCATCTGTGTCTAAGTGATATAATCAGAATCAGAATCGTTTATTGTCATTGTACATGGGGATACAATGAAATTGCAGCAGCCTTGGAGTGAAGGAGTTACATAAAATAAAAATAAAAATAGAATAGAAAAAGAAATACTGTATTTACAACTCTTAACAAAAAATGAACAATATGGACAGAAACTGTTAAATATTAAATATTTGTGAATAAAATAGAATGGAATTACATGAGTTGCTGTGAGCACAGCTTAATAAATATCAAGTTATTGCACAGTGACCCGGTTAGACAGTCAGGATATTGCACGCATTGTAGTAAAATTAGAGTGAGGTGTGGTTGGTGGACGTATGTGCATTCCGTATGATAATTGCCTGTGGAAAAAAGCTGTTTCTTAGTCTGTTTGTCCTGGTTCTGATGGACCTGTACCTCCTTCCAGAGGGCAGCAGTTCAAACAGAGGGAAAGCAGAATGGGTGGAGTTAGTGGTGATGCTAGTCACTCTGCTGAGGCAGCGAGACTGGTAAATGTCCTTCAGTGAGGGGAGGGGGCAGCCGATGATCCTCTGCGCTGTCTTTACCACTCTCTGGAGACTCTGCCGTTCTGCTTCAGTGCAGTGGGAAAACCACACTGTGATGCCATAGGACAGAATGCTCTCAATGGTTGAGCGGTAGAACGCTACCAGCAGCTCCTGGCTGACGTCGTTCCTCCTAAGTTTTCTCAGGAAGTGCAGGCGTTGCTGGGCCTTCCTGATGACAGTCATGGTGTTGTTAGACCCTGTGAGGTCAGCAGAGATGGTGGTGCCCAGGAGGGTGAAGCTGTGGACCCTCTCCACACAGTTTCCATCGATGTAGAGTGGGGGTGGATCTGTTCTGTTTTTTCTGAAGTCCAGGATGATCTCCTTGGTCTTGGTGGTGTTCAGGATGAGGTTATTAGCCTGACACCACCTTGAGAGTTTCAGGACTTCGTCTCTGTAGGCCGTCTCGTCGTCCCCAGAGATCAGCCCCACCACAGTAGTGTCGTCTGCAAACTTCACCACGGTGTTGCTGGTGTGGGCTGGTCTGCAGTCTGCTGTGTACAGTGTATACAGCAGAGGACTCAGCATACATCCCTGTGTGGAGCCTGTGCTCAGCGTCCGGGTGGAGGAGAGGTGGGGGTCAAGTTTGACTGTCTGTGGTCTGTTTGTCAGGAAGTCCTTGATCCACGAGCAGGTGAGTGGGTGGAGTCCTAGTTCAGACAGTTTGTTGACCAGAATGTCAGGAATGATTGTGTTAAAGGCTGAGCTATAGTCCACAAAGAGCATCCTGGCGTAGGTGTCTCTGTGTTCCAGGTGGCTCAGCGCAGTGTGGAGGGTGATGGAAATGGCATCATCCGTTGATCTGTTTGCTTTGTAAGCAAACTGGTGGGGGACGAAGATTGGAGGGAGGGAGTCTTTGATGTGTCCCAGGAGCAGCCGCTCCAGACACTTTGTGATGACAGCAGTGAGTGCAACTGGGCGGAAGTCCGTGAGGAAGGCTGTGGATGAGGACTTTTTGGGTATCGGGATGATAGTGGATGACTTCAGGCAAGCAGGGATGAAAGCCTGAGCTAGCGACAGGTTGAAGATTTTTGTGAAGACCTGGGAGAGTTGATCGGCGCAGGCCCGCAGAACCTTTCCGGGAACTCCATCAGGTCCCGCCGCTTTCCTGGGGTTTACCCTGCTGAACATCCGTGCCATCCGTGCCACGTCCATAAAGGCATTGTTTTTATATTTAGAGCTCTAAGCAACCAAACAGTTGTCTATATAAAAGAGCTTTTACAATTGTGCACTTTTAGCAGGCTGAAAAAATTATCTTTTTAAAATTGCCATTTCAAATTTGGGTTTTAAATTTTGTGTTCCATTTTTCTGTGCTTGTATTGGAAGGATTTGTTATTATTTTGTTTAAAAGTGCTACATATTGTATATACACATAATTTATTTAGAGAAATTTGCTATAGGTTGTGTTTTTTGGTTTTGTAGTTTAATTTCATTGGATTTATATTAAGGAAAAGAAGTTGCAGCATTGATTAAAAAAGGATAAAAGAGACATTTACTGTCTAAGTCTTATGTTACATCTGTAGAACTGTACTGAGAGTTGGGTTTTGTTTTGGAGCACATTCATATGTTTTGTTTGTAAAAAAAAAAGATAAAATATTAGGTTAATTGCATTTTACATGACTAGAAAAGCAATGATTATTCATAAAAATCTATGAAAGACATACAAAACAAATGAAAAAGCAGTCTGCCCTCCCTCTTGTGTCTAAACTCTTGTCACCTCACTTCTGGGTTAGTTAGCATATGAACTGGCAGCTGGTGTGTGTGTGTGGGGGGGGGGGGGGGGGGGTGAAATTTGACTCCAGCAACAGGGATGATTGAGGAGCAGGCTGCAGCATGAGGAAAAGACTTAAGCATGTAAGAGGAAATGACATCCTACAGTTGACCAGTTCATTTTATATCTGTAAAGAATATTCAAGAAGCATTTAGACATGTTCAGCCATATGCGTGTGAAACTTGGTGTGGATATTTGAAGCATAAGTAATTTTAAAACACACTTGTTTGGAGTCCAGACGGAAAAAGCACAGGTTTTGGGATGAATCAGGATTTTTTTAAAATCATCTGTTTCACCTGGACTTCTGAAAAAAATATGGAAGGCAGCAAACACAGATCCCTACATTTAAAAAAATAAATGGTGTTGATATATGATGATTAAGTTATGAAAAAAAATAGGTGTTTGTAGTTTTGCCTAAAAAGACGTTTTCGGACCTTTTTGGATGTAATGCTCTCTAAGATGTCACCTGTAACTTCAATCATTCTGAATTTTTTTAGGAAGCAGTAGCACATAAATGCCTATGAAAGTTGAATTCTTGGTGCTGATAACCTAAACAGAATTTATGCTAAAAATCTTTGTTCAGTCCAAAATTTCATTAAAAAAATCAAGTGATGAAGTTTCTCGTAGACCCTATAGTGTTACATATCAAAGCTGGAGGTTATTAAAGGCATCTAATTCTGAAATCTCAGCTTCCTGAGACAAACGGCTGATTTATAATAAATTTCTATTATTTGGGTGCACATAATCGACCACTTCCTGTTACGCAGGCACCGTCAGGTGTACACCCATGAAACTTTACATGATGAGAGAGGACCCTTCTGAGTATCTCCAGTTTTAATTTCATGCACATCGGACAAAGCAAAGAGAAAATACAGGGCAGAATGTGCCCAATGCAATAACTAGGTGGCGCTATAGAGCTCGTCCAAGATTGTCATATCCATGGGTTCAGAATAGAAGCTTCATCATATCCATTGAATTTCAGTGAGATTGGACAAGGAATGTGCACGTGAGAGCAACTTTTGTGTGCATAGCGAGATGCCCAACTTTGCCGCTCTGTCACGACCACACCCCCGCATTGAAAGTTATGGTTTTTTGTCAGAGTAAACTTCAATGGCTTTTCAACAGGTGGACGTCATTTTCAGGTGTGTCGGCTCATCCTACTCGGAGTAGTGATGCTCCAAGTAAAACATGTCATTTCCTCTTGCCAGCAGGTGGCGCTACACTTTTTCCAGATTTTTTCACTGCAGATGTGTTCAGAGTCAGACTACAATCATGCACATCAATTTTGGATCAGATTGGATTATGCATGGCTGAGTAATGGCCATTTTTCTTTTCATGGCGTGTTTTCGAAACGACCTCCAATTTTGACGCGCCGCCATGGTCACAAACATCCATAAAAACTTAAAAGCTTTGCAATTTAACATCGGACATGTGTCTAGTTTACAAAACCAAAGTTTGGAGTCATTACTCTCAAATCTCTAGGAGGAGTTCGTTCTAGAGCGAGGCCTGCAAATGACCAAAATACAGCAAAAATGACATATTGTCATCAAAATATCAGACTTCCTGTGCGACTGACAGCTTGGTCCCAAGAGACTTTTTTGTAGGTTTCTATCCGATGAACATGCCCTGTTAAAATCAGGTTTGTACTATAAAGCATATGGAGGTGCTCGCGAAAACAAATTTTGCAGGTGGCGCTATTGAGCCATTTTTGTTTACCTATGCCGTTCTCCTATAAAATATGAAATTTTTCGCGACTCCTGATGTGTATACAAAATTTGGTGAGTTTTGGGGTATGTTAAAGGCCTCAAAAAGGCGACGGAAAAGTCGGAAGAATAATAATAATAATAATAATAATAATTAAAGCTACAAGTAGCATTTAGCGGGCCCGAGCACGTGCCACCGCCTGGCACGAGCGACCGCCCCGTGAGCAACGCCCTGCTCGAGCCATCCTCGTCGTTTTTTCTTGTCCATTCTGGAGCTCCAAGCTAATGTTAATATGACAGCAGCCTGTGGGGGGGGGGGGGGGGGGGACTATAATCTGTTGCCTTAAAGGACAAAGACTTTTGCATATAGCATGAGAAAAATTCTTAAATCTAAGCCTCGTTTAGACCTGCTCATTTTCTCATCAAGTAGAAGAAGGTTTTTATCAGATTAAGAAACAAGCAATGATGATAATTGCAATCACTGTTCCTAAGAATGAGAACAATAGAACTCATTCAATTTTCACTACAATGTCTAGATGAGTGTCAGCTATGTCTGATAACTTGGCCAATTAGCTGGACCGGGATCTTACAAAGTGCATGTGGTTTAACGTCCAGTGTGATGAGTCTGTGGACGGCAACAGTTCAGCATAGCTTTTGGTTTCCACAAGAGAAGAATTCCTGACACATCTGCCCTAACAGACAACTACAAGAGGAGTTGAAATGTATAACACGGTGAATTAGTTTTTGTGCAGAAAAAGGTACCATTAGAAAAGCTGGTAGCCATACCTGCAGACGGGGCTCCTGCTATGATTGACCGACAAACAGGTTTCATCACTCACTGTAAAGCTGACCAAGACTTTCCAAAATGTCTGCATTACTGCTGCTTCTTTCACCAGTAGGCCTTATGTGCGGAAGTGATTGGCTCTGGACATATAATGACTCCTATTGTGAAAATCATAAAAAACCTCAGCTGCAAAGCAAAACAGAACAGGATTTTTAAGGTGCTATTGGTGGAGATATCTGCTGAATATGGTGAATCTGAACTTGTATTCTTGACTGACATTACTGGAAAACTAAACCACTTGATCTGCGAGCTGCAAGACATTGGTAAAACTATATTTTTTTATTGACCAGCCTGCCTGAGCCAGTGTTTTTCTTGTGGGGATCTTTTCTGCCAGGGCTTGTCAGCTTGGTCAGTGGATGTTGCTGCAGTTGTCTACCTTGCTGGGACAGCTGGAGTTAAACACAGCAGCTCACGGCTCTGAAGTGGACCCCGTTGCTGTCCCAGTCTGGATGGGCACTGTGGCGATGTTCCAATGTTCAGGCTGGCTCCTGGTATGAAGAGATTCCCAATTACCATTTCCTAACCGCAGAGCCAAGGATGTGTTTACATGTTTAGGTCAAAAATGTGATGAACAGCTTCATGTTGTCTATTGATGTAAGTTTAAACCTAAACATGTTTCCCTGTTACTAATCCAGTTGATATGGTTCTCCATCTGTGTCTAGGTGATAGAAAAGCATTTTTTTATATTTAGAGCTCCAAGCAAACAAACAGTTGTCTATAAAAGAGCTTTTACAATTGTGGACTTTTAGCAGGTCTCTGAATACATGTGACCAATGTATGGTGGATTTTCACAGACTTTGTGTAAAACTGAAGGTGACAGAGACTTTGGAGAAGTGGCTACATTGCTCTGGACTTCTTTGTTTCATCCACAGAAGAGTAAAATATGTGATTGATTTTGAAAAGCTGCTGAAAAATGTATCTTTTTAAAATTGCAATTTCTAACTTGGGTTTTACATTTTGTGTTCCATTTTTTGTGATTGTATTAGAAAGATTTGTTATTTATTTGGTGTTTAAAGGTGGTACATAATGTATATACACAATCTTCTTAGAGACATTTGCTATATGTTGTGTTTGTTGTCGTTGTAGTTTAATTTCTTTGGATGTATAGAAAGGAAATGTAGTTGCAGCATTGATTAAAAAAGCATAAAAGAGACATTTACTGTCTGATGTTACATCTGTAGGAGTGTACTGAGACTGGGTTTTGTTTTGGAGCACATTCATATATTTTGTTTGTAAAAAAAAAAAAAAAGATAAAATATAAAGTTAATTGTATTTTGGATGAATAAAAAAGCAATGATTAGTGCTAAGGATGTATAAAAGACAAACAAAACAAAGGAAATTGCTGTATTTTAGTGTTGAACTAGGCTTTCTAACTGTTCTACTTTCTGTCTGCCACTCCTGGCTAATTTACATGTGAGCACACAGCCGGGGGGGGGGGGGGGGGGGGGGGGGGGGCTAACTCCACTCCTGCAGCAGGGGAGACTGATGAAAAGCTTGAGGATGTAAGATTGAATAAATAAAATCCTAGAGTTGACCAGTTCATTTTATAAATGTAAATATTTTTTATTTTGGTGCTGATAAACTAAACAGAAGTTATGATAAAAATATTTGCTTGAGTCAAAATGTCCAAAAATTTGCTTTCAGCACAATAGGGTGATTAAGGTGGTTAAATGTTTCTCGTACGTATAGTGCTGCTTTTCAAACGTGGAGCTTTGTAAGACGCATCTAATTCTGAAATCTCAGCTTCCTAAGACAAACGGCTGATTTCCTATGAAGCTTGATTATATGATCATGCTTCATGATCATTTATGAACATATATAGCTCGTCCAAAATTGTCATATCCATGGGTTCAGAATGGAAGTTTCATCAAATCTATTTAATTTCAGTGAGATCAGACAAGGAATGTGAACGTGAGAGCAACATTTGTGCATGGCGAGATACCCAACTTCGCCGCTCTGTCACGACCACACCCCCGCGTTGAAAGATTTGTTTTTCATCAGAGTAAACTTCAATGGTTTTTCAACAGGTGGACGTCATTTTGAGGTGTGTCGGCTCATCCTACTTGGAGCAGTGATGCTCCAAGTAAAACATGTCATTTCCTGTTGCCAACAGGTGGCGCTACACCTGTTTCGGATTTTTCCACTGCAGATGTGTTCAAAGTCAGACTACAATCATGCACAACAAATTTGGATCAGATTAGATTATTTATGGCTGAGTAATGGCCATTTTCCTTTTCATGGCGTGATTTCGAAACGACCTCCAATTTTGACGCGCCGCCACGGTCACAAACAACCGTAAAAACTTAAAAGCTTCGCAATTTAAGATCGGACATGTGTTTAGTTTACAAAACCAAAGTTTGGAGTCATTGTTCAAAAATCTCTAGGAGGAGTTCGTTCTAGAACGAGGCCTGCAAAGGACCAAAATAGAGCAAAACTGACATATTGACATCAATATAGCAGACTTCCTGTGCGACTGACAGCTTGGTCCCAAGAGACTTTTTTGTAGGTTTCCATCTGATGAACATGTCCTGTAAATATCAAGCTTGTATGTTAAAGAACATGGCGGGGCTCTCAAAAACAAACATGGTAGGTGGCGCTATTGAGCCGTTTTTTGTTCACCCATGCAAGTGCTGTGTATCTAAGTTGGAGATATGTAAGAGGCCTCTCATTCTGAAATCTCAGCCTCGTGATACAAACGGCTGATTTTTTATGAATTTTTAATTATCTGACTGCAACGCAATCAACCACTTCCTGTTTGGTGGTGGCTTGCGCAGGCACCGTCAGGTTTACACCCATGAAACTTTAAACGATGAGAGAAGACCCTTATGAGTATCTCCTGTTGTAATTTTATGAATGTCGGACAAAGCACAGAGAAAAGATAGGTCAGAATGTGACATAAAATGTATTTGTCAATATCTAGGTGGCGCTATGAAGCTTGTCCAAGATTGTCATATCCATTGGTTCAGAATGGAAGCCTCATCACCTCTATTGAATTTCAGTGAGATTGGACAAGGAATGTGCACGTGAGAGCAACTTTTGTGTGCATGGCGAGACGCCCAACTTCGCCGCTCTGTCACGACCACACCCCCGCATTGAAAGTTATGGCTTTTTATCAGAGTAAACATCAATGGCTTTTCAACAGGTGGACATCATTTTGAGGTGTGTCGGCTCATCCTACTTGGAGCAGTGATGCTCCAAGTAAAACATGTCATTTCCTTTTACCAGCAGGTGGCGCTACACCTATTCCAGATTCTTCCACTGCAGATGTGTTCAAAGTCAGATTACAATCATGCATATCAACTTTGGATCATATTGGATTTTGCATGGCTGAGTAATGGCCATTTTTCTTTTCATGGCGTGTTTTCAAAATGACCTCCATTTTCGACGCGCCGCCACGGTCACAAACAACCGTAAAAACGTAAAAGCTTCGCAATTTAACATCGGACATGTGTTTAGTTTACAAAACCAAAGTTTGGAGTCATTATTCACAAATCTCTAGGAGAAGTTCGCTCTAGAGTGAGGCCTGCAAATGTCCAAAATGAAGCAAAAATGACATATTGACCTCAATATATCAGACTTCCTGTGCGAGTGACAGGTGGGTCCTTTCAGACTTTTTTGTAGGTCTCCATCTGAAGAACATGCCCTGTAAAAATCAAGCTTGTACGTTAAAGCGTATGCGGGGCGTCGGGACAAAAGTCACTGTAGGTGGCGCTATCAAGCCGTTTTTCTGCGCCCATGCCAATCTCCTATAAAATACGAAATTTTTCGCGACTCCTGATGTGTGTGCCAAATTTGGTGAGTTTTGGGGTATGTTAAAGGCCTCAAAAAGGCGACTCTTCCGGTAGAATAATAATAATAATAATAATAATAATAATAATTAAAGCTACAAGTAGCATTTAGCGGGCCCGAGCACGTGCGACCGCATGGCACGAGCGACCGCCCCGTGAGCAACGCCCTGCTCGAGCCATTCTCGTCGTTTTTTCTTGTCCATTCTGGAGCTCCAAGCTATTGTTAATACGACAGCAGCCGGGGGGGGGGGGGGGGGGGGGGCTGTAATCTGTTGCCTTAAGGGACAAAGACTTTTGCATATAGCATGAAAAAAATTCAAGCAATGATGATAATTGCTATCACTGTCCCTAAGGATGAGAACAATAGAACTCATTCAATTTCCACTACAATGTCTAGATGAGTGTCAGCTATGTCTGATAACTTGGCCAATTAGCTGGACCGGGATCTTGCAAAGTGCAGGTGGTTAACGTCCAGTGTGATGAGTCTGTGGACGGCAACAGTACAGCATAGCTTTTGGTTTCCACAAGAGAAGAACTCCTGACACATCTGCCCTAACAGACAACTACAAGAGGAGTTGAAATGTATAACACGGTGAAGGAGTTTTTGTGCAGAAAAAGGTACAATTAGAAAAGCTGATAGCAGTGACTGCAGATGGGACTCCTGCTATGATCAATAGACAAACAGGTTTCATCACTCACTGTAAAGCTGACCCAGACTTTCCAAAATGTCTGCATTACTGCTGCGTCATTCACCAGCAGGCCTTATGTGCAGAAGTGATTGGCTCTGGACATATAATGACTCTTATTCTGAAAATCGTAAACAACCTCAGCTGCAAAGCAAAACAGCACAGGATTTTTAAGGTGCTATTGGAGGAGATGTCTGTTGAATATGGTGAATATGAACATTGTGAATCTGAACTTGCATTCTTGACTGACATTACTGGAAAACTAAACCACTTGATCTGCGAGCTGCAAGACAATGGCAAAACTATTTTTTTTTGACCAGCCTGCCTGAGCCAGTGTTTTTCTTGTGGGGATCTTTTCTGCCAGGGCTTGTCAGCTTGGTCAGTGGATGTTGCTGCAGTTGTCTACCTTGCTGGGACAGCTGGAGTTAAACACAGCAGCTCACGGCTCTGAAGTGGACCCCGTTGCTGTCCCAGTCTGGATGGGCACTGTGGCGATGTTCCAATGGCCAGGCTGGCTCCTGGTATAAAGAGATTCCCAAATACCATTTCCTAACCGCAGAGCCAAGGATGTGTTTACATGTTTAGGTCAAAAATGTGATGGACAGCTTCATGTTGTCTAAACATGCCACCCTGTTATTAATCCAGTTGATATGGTTCTCCATCTGTGTCTAGGTGATAGAAAAGCATTTTTTTTTATATTTAGTGCTCTAAGCAAACAAACAGTTGTCTATATAAAAGAGCTTTTACAATTGTGCACTTTTAGCAGGTCTCTGAGTTCATGTGACCAATGTATGGTGGATTTTCACAGACCTTGTTTAAAACTGAAGGTGAGAGAGACTTAGAGAAATGGCTTCATTGTTCTGGAGTTCTTTGTTTCATCCACAGAAGTGTAGAATTGGTGATTGATTTTGAAAAGCTGCTGAAAAAAGTATCTTTTTCAAATTGCAATTTCTAACTTGGGTTTTACATTTTGTGTTCCATTTTTTGTGCTTTAATTGGGAAGCATTTGTTATTTGTTTGGTGTTTTTAAGGTTCTGCAAATATACACATCATTTTTTAGAGACATTTGTTATCAGTTGTGTTTGTTGATTTGTAGTTTAATTTCATTGGATGTATAGATGTCGTGTGGGGGGGAGGCTCGAGAGCAGGTAGGACCCAGGCGCAGAGACGGGAGGCAAACGGGTTCAGGGCAAGTGGGTTTATTTAACTAACAAAAAGCGCTGCAGAGCAGGATGACAAAACTAAAAACAAAAACTTACTGTGGCATGGCAAGGGACATGGACGCCAGACAAGAAGACGTGATCAACATGAGCAGAAGTTAATGGACCAGCACAGGAGGAAGGCAGAGACAAGACTTATATACAGACAGGGCAGACAAGACACAGGTGAACACGATTAGGGCAGATGGGGACCAAAGGAAGTAAAACTCAAGAAACATGACAAGACAGGAAACCTTTCAAAATAAAACAGGAAACAGAACCAAACAAGACAGAACAAGAACTAAAGCGAAAAAAAAGACAACAAACTGAAACCATGACAATAGAAAGGAAAAGAAGTTCAAACATTGATTATAAAAAAGGATATAAGAGATAAAAAAAAAAGAAAAAGGAAAAGAAAAAAGATAAAATATTGATTTAATTGCATTTTGAATGAATAAAAAACAATGATTAATAGAATCAGAATCAGAATCAGGAATCAGAAAAAGTTTTATTGCCAGGTTCAGTAGAGCGCACTTTACAAAACGAGGAATTTGACTTGGTGTATAGTGCAATTAAGAATAAGTTAAAAATTAAGTTAACAACAACAACACACTATATACAGTAGAGTAAGGTGAATTAAAGTGGGAGCACAGATGGGCTGGGATGGTGGGGCCTGTAAGTGGCACCGACAGTCCTTTGGTGGGCGGGGGGGGGAGGGGGGGGTCACCTGGGGGAGTTGGGGTACTGTTCAGCAGGCTGACTGCAGTGGGGAAGAAGCTGTTCTTGTGGCGCGAGGTCCTGGTCCTGATGGACCGGAGCCTCTTGCCAGAAGGGAGGGGCCGAAAGAGATTATGTCCTGGATGAGAGGGGTTGGCTACAATCCTGGCTGCCCGCCTCCAGGTCCTGGAGATGTGCAGCTCCTGGAGAGACGGGAGGTGGCAGCCGATCACCTTCTCTGCTGAGTGGATGACGCGTTGCAGCTTGGCCTTGTCTCTGGCCGTGGCCGCAGCGAACCAGACTGTGATGGAGGACGTGAGGGTGGATTCGATGATGGCGGTGTAAAAGTCTACCAGCATCTTTTCAGGGAGGTGAAACTTCTTCAGCTGCCTCAGGAAGTACATCCTCTGCTGGACCTTCTTAGTGATGGAGCTGATGTTCTGCTCCCACTTGAGGTCCTGGCTGATGATGGTTCCCAGGAAGCAGAAGGACTCCACAGAGGTCACCGGGGAGTCACAGAGGATGACAGGGGGGAGGGGGGCTGGGGCCTTCCTGAAGTCCACTGTCATCTCCACTGTCTTCAGAGCATTAAGCTCCAGGTTGTTAGCGCTGCACTATGACACCAGCCTGGCTATTTAACTCCTGTAGGCCGACTCATCTCCGTCAGAGATGAGGCCGATGAGTGTGGTGTCGTCAGCAAACTTCAGGAGTTTGACAGACAGGTGACCAGCTGTGCAGCTGTTTGTGTACAGGGAGAGTAACAGGGGTGAAAGGACACAGCCCTGGGGGGATCCGGTGCTTGTGGTCCGAGTATCTGAGACGAGCTTCCCCAGCCTCACATACTGCTGTCTGTCCGTCAGGAAGTCTGTGATCCACCTGCAGGTGGAGTCAGGCACATTCATCTTGGAGAGTTTTTAATACTAAAGATGTATGAAAGACATACCGAAAAAATATGTCTTTCAGGGTTTAACTGGCTGTCTTTGGATTATGCATGCCTGAGTAATGGCCATTCTTACTTCTCATCTCTCTGTTCACTGCTTGCTAATTTACATAGCAGGGGTCCCAGCAGGAGGGGGCGGGGTTGTAACACGACTCCTTCAGCAGAGCCAGGCTGAGAGAGGCTTTGACATGTAAGATGTTAGATGTTAGAATGCCAGATGTTAGAATGACCAGTTCATTTTATATCTATGAAAATATTCAGGTAGCTATGGGACATGTTTAGCTATAGGTCTGTGAAAATTGGTGTCGATTGTTGAAACATAAGTTACCATAAAAAAATGTTTGTTTGGAGTCTAGACAGATTTAACACAGGTTTTTGGATGAAAAAGGATTTTTTATAAATCATCTGTTACACTTTTAAGTCTGAAAAAAATATGGAAGGCAGCAAACACAGATCCCTACCGTTTTTAATTTTTTTGTGCTGATATTTGAAAGATAAGTTATGCAAAAAAATAGGTGTTTGCAGTTTTGCCTAAAAAGACGTTTTCGGACCTTTTTGGATGAAATGTTGAATAAAAGTTCACCTGTAACTTCAATAATTCTGAATTTTTTTAGGAAGCAGTAGCACATAAATGCCTATGAAAGTTGAATTCTTGGTGCTGATAACCTAAACATAATTTATGCTAAAAATCTTTGTTCAGTCCAAAATTTCATTAAAAAAATCAAGTGATGAAGTTTCTCGTAGACCCTATAGTGTTACATATCAAAGCTGGAGGTTATTAAAGGCATCTAATTCTGAAATCTCAGCTTCCTGAGACAAACGGCTGATTTATAATAAATTTCTATTATTTGGGTGCACATAATCGACCACTTCCTGTTTCGCAGGCACCGTCAGGTGTACACCCATGAAACTTTACATGATAAGAGAAGACCCTTCTGAGTATCTCCAGTTTTAATTTCATGCACATCGGACAAAGCAAAGAGAAAATACAGGGCAGAATGTGCCCCATGCAATAACTAGGTGGCGCTATAGAGCTCGTCCAAGATTGTCATATCCATGGGTTCAGAATAGAAGCTTCATCATATCCATTGAATTTCAGTGAGATTGGACAAGGAATGTGCACGTGAGAGCAACTTTTGTGTGCATAGCGAGATGCCCAACTTTGCCGCTCTGTCACGACCACACCCCCGCATTGAAAGTTATGGTTTTTTGTCAGAGTAAACTTCAATGGCTTTTCAACAGGTGGACGTCATTTTCAGGTGTGTCGGCTCATCCTACTCGGAGTAGTGATGCTCCAAGTAAAACATGTCATTTCCTCTTGCCAGCAGGTGGCGCTACACTTTTTCCAGATTTTTTCACTGCAGATGTGTTCAGAGTCAGACTACAATCATGCATATCAATTTTGGATCAGATTGGATTTTGCATGGCTGAGTAATGGCCATTTTTCTTTTCATGGCGTGTTTTCGAAACGACCTCCAATTTTGACGCGCCGCAATGGTCACAAACATCCATAAAAACTTAAAAGCTTCGCAATTTAACATCGGACATGTGTCTAGTTTACACAACCAAAGTTTGAAGTCATTACTCCAAAATCTCTAGGAGGAGTTCGTTCTAGAGCGAGGCCTGCAAATGTCCAAAATGAAGCAAAAATGACATATTGACCTCAATATATCAGACTTCCTGTGCGAGTGACAGGTGGGTCCTTTCAGACTTTTTTGTAAGTCTCCATCTGAAGAACATGCCCTGTAAAAATCAAGCTTGTACGTTAAAGCGTATGCGGGGCGTCGGGACAAAAGTCACTGTAGGTGGCGCTATCGAGCCGTTTTTGTGCGCCCATGCCAATCTCCTATAAAATACGAAATTTTTCGCGACTCCTGATGTGTGTGCCAAATTTGGTGAGTTTTGGGGTATGTTAAAGGCCTCAAAAAGGCGACTCTTCCGGTAGAATAATAATAATAATAATAATAATAATAAACATTCGAATTACAATAGGGTCCTTGCACTCCGTGCTCGGGCCCTAATAATAAACATTCGAATTACAATAGGGTCCTTGCACTCCGTGCTCGGGCCCTAATAATAAACCTAACAGATACAATAGGGTCCTTGCACTCCGTGCTCGGGCCCTAATGATTCGGAAATGTTCCCCCTGACTGACAAAGAAACAGGAAAATTGAACATTTTTTTTAAAATTGGCTTTTGTATCGCACCCTGTGTGTTAAAGTGTAGAAAAATAACACCAATTAAGCAGGAAGAAGTTTAACATCATTTAAAAACCCGGAAAGTTTTAAAACAAATTGACAAAATGCTAAGAAAGCCATGCATATGATGGTCAACTGGGTACAAGGTTTGGTGATTAACAAGGCAGGTGCTCACAGGGATATATATATATATATATATATATATATATATATATATATATATATATATATATGTGTGTGTACATATACATACATACATACAATCATGACAAAGACAGGCAAAACAAAAAATTCAAGTTAGACTAAAATAGAGTTTACCTAACACACACAATAGGCCCAAACATGAGGAAACCAAAGAAATCACAGTAAAAACTACTCACTGTGACACTGTTGTAACATCAAACTTTTTCATTTAAACATTTTGTTTGTAGTATACTTTTTTATTTGATATGGCTTCTTGCTTTGCCCTAAAGAGCTTTTCATTCTCTTTTGTTTTGCAGGTCATTGATCCTTATTCTTTAAACTTCCCTGGCATGGGTTTCACAATGAGTTACTCTCAAACAGTCAAAGGAAAATTATACCGTGTCATGTTCTTCCATCACAGTTCCTACCAAAAATTCTGATTAGGCCTGATTTCTACACACCTGCATCACATGTCGCTTCTCCCAGTGTTTACACCTCCTCTTTTATTTTTTTGTCTTGACGCTATCTGCTTCACCGTCTTTGTTAGTCTGTTTCACTGGTCTTTGTTAGATTACCTTCTCCTGTGGTGCCTTGAATTTTTTAAAGTTCATCTTTGTTTTATACCTGCCTGCCAGCAAGTCTGCATCTGTGACCTGCATTACACGGATCGGAATGAGAAAGGCAAATCAAAGCCTTTTTCACTTTCATAAAGATTTTGCTGGCTCTGTGCAGGTGGAGCACAAATAATTAATCATCAGAAGATAACGGTTTCTAATAAACTCTGTGGTTTCAAATTTAAAATCCAACTAAACATGAAAGAAAATCTCTGGAAACTTTCAAAGACAAGCGCAAGGAGTGACGCCTGAAACTTGTTGCCGAGCAAACATGCACAAATGTGATTATCTTTTGACCATGTCCACATGCTGAAACTGATGGAAGTGCTGGTATTAAAAGTTAGAAAAGGGACCAGTCTCAATTCGGATAAAGAAAAAATTAACATATTCAAACTGTTTGACAACTTTAAAAGCTTGAAGTACACAAACACTGACCCACAATAAAGAACCTTCACTCGTGGTGCAGAACTGAGGTTTTTTGACTAATAATACAGCTGAATTAGATCCTTTCAAAAAATGACCATTTTTTCTTTTTTTCCTCTTCTAATTTTAGATCTAGTTGCTTCTTCAGGGTTGTTTTAGTTTAAAAGTCTCAGTTTTCTGAATAAATAGCTTTTAAATCTCTTGAGTAGACAGAAAACAAGATAAACCTGTGGAAGAATACTAGCACTGCTCCACTGGGAAAGAATTTGCTAGGCGATGGTTCACATTCATGAGAGTCACAGAAGTGGAGAAAACTCAAAGTAGAAAGATGGTTTGAAGTTGTGATCATGTGACCTGGTGGTTTCCTCAGATTTAATTTTACAGCCAGTTTCAAATTCTACTGTCTATTATAGCCGAGTATGACAATAGGTAACCACAAACTTGTCAACCCATGGAGGACACAGAGTGAGAGATGCTAAAAATGCTCCCTAAACCTGTTGTAAAGCTTAAGATCTGTCACATGTCAATCAAAAGGCCCAATACTGAGCCCCTTTTAAGCCCAGTTTTAATGTCAAACATTAAAAAAGAATATTGGTTGAAAAACTTCCCTCAGTGTTTTCACGGATACTACATTTGACACAAAAGTGATCAATTTTATGGAACCCGACTTTGAAACCGAATGCAAATATTCAATTGACTCTTCCAGCAAAAGGCAAACCATTTTACTAAGCTTTTCCTCCTCATGTGTCGCCATCCTCTAAAAAGTCTCAGATTTGAGCCTTTGCTGAAGCAGCACACACAAATGCAATGAAAATTGTGTTTTTGTGGCATTATTTTCATGATGGAGGACATATTTAAAAAAAAAAAGACTAAAACTGTGTTTCTAATTTTTTTTTTTACTTTTTTCAAACTTGCCCTGTACAACAGCTGGGCAAATAGATGAGAGCTGAAGGCTTCTTGTGTTGGATATATTTTACTTTAACAACAGGGGTTATGAATCTTCTGACAAACCAGAGGTATGTCTGAACAAACCCCTTCTGTAATCGAGGCCAAACTTTATACATTTTAATAATATTTGAAAATCTTTTGTATTGGACCGGACGGAAAAGGAAAGAAGGGAAAAAGAGAGAAGGATGTTAGAGAGGGGGGGATAGGAGGATGATCATGGGGGGGGGGGGTAAAACCATGAAGCAGCATAAAGCAACAAGCTACTGGATGTTTATCATTATGGTAAGGTTCAGATGTAATACAAGTTTCTGAGTGTTTCTTTGTTCAAATCATGGTGAATCAGGAAAAAAAATGAAAATCTGTAGTTATGCACAAAATTCAGTCGGCAGATAACAAGCTCCCTGCTCTGCTCCGTTCTGATGCATCCACTTGTAGACACATAGATCCATGTACCTCTTTGTTTTCCTCGTCTGAGCTGGCATCTGGCTCATAACTGTACAGATGGATATCTCTGAAATTGCTTACCATTTTTGTTGCACGGGTATTGTTAGGTTGGGGTTGTGAGGGGATGTAAGCTACCAGGATAGAGTGTAAACAAAGAGATGATGGGAAGAGAGAGCAAGGCAAGGCAAGGCAAGGCAAGTTTATTTGTGTAGCACAATTCGTACACAAAGTAATTCAAGGTGCTTCACAAAACAGAAAAATGCATTAAAATCACAATACATCATAGAAATAATCAACGTAAAATTTACTTTAGAAAAAAAAATGAAAAAAAAAAATTTGAAAATTGATTTAAAAATAAAGGAAGGAAAGGAAAGAAAAGTGCAGATAGGACCTTTCAGTCATATACACGGCTGAACAGAAATGTTTTAAGTCTAGATTTGAACATGAGCACAGAAGAGGCCTGTCTTACGACATGGCATACTTCTTACAGTAAGGACCATACAGTTTTGGACAGAGACACATTCTTTCTCATTTTGTTTTTTGTACGTTACCACAGTGAATTTTAAATAAGCATAGAGGAACCTGTTCACAACAGCCAATCAAGTGAACAGCACTCTCCAGGAGGTAGGCGCATCAATATCCAAGTCTACCATAAAAAGAAGACTGCATGAAAGTGGATACAGAGGGTACACTGCAAAATGCAAGCTACTCATAAGCCTCAAGAATAGGAAGGCAGTTCTGGAAAAACATTCTTTGGACAGATGAAACCAAAATCAACCTCTACCAGAATGATGGCAAGAGAAAAGTATGGAGAAGGCGTGGAGAAGCTCATGATCCAAAGCACACTACATCAGCAGTAAAACACTGTGGAGGCAGTGTGATGGCCTGGGCGTGCATGGCTGCTAGTGGCACTGGGACACTAGTGTTTATTGATGCTGTGACACAGGACAGAAGCAGCCCAATGAATTCGGAGGTGTTCAGAGACATGCTGTCTGCGCAGATACAGGTGAATGCAGCCAAACTGATTGGGCGGCGTTTCATAATACAGATGGACAATGACCCAAAACATACAGCCAAAGCAACTCAGAAGTTTATTAAAGCAAAGAAGTGGAATATTCTTGAATGACTAAGTCAGTCACCTGATCTTAACCCAATTGAGCAGCATTTCACTTGTTGAAGACTAAACTTCAGACAGAAAGGTCCACAAACAAACAGCAACTGAAAGCTGCTGCAGTAAAGGCCTGGCAGAGCATTCAGAAGGAGAAAACCCAGCATCTGGTGATGTTCATGAGTTCAAGACTTCAGGCTGTCATTGCCAACAAAGGGTTTTCAACCAAATAATAGTAATGACCATTTTGTTTTCAGGTATTGCATAGTCCGATTACTTACGAGCCCTGGTAGCCCTTATTGTGTTTACAAAATGCTTTAATTTTCACATTTTTATGCAATTTATTTGTTCAACCCATGGAATAAAAGCTGAAAGTTTGCACTTAAATGGGATCTGAGTTGTTTTATTTAAAATTCACTGTGGCAATGTACAGAAACAAAATGAGAAGGAATGTGTGTGTTATATGGTCCTGATTGTAACACAGAACTGAACTTCTAATGAACTTGTGCAGCTCTGCAGAAACTATGTTTTAGAAAACAAAGACATTTTTGATTTTGCCTAAAAAATGCATAATCCTAAATAAAAATCCACTGGGAATGTTTTTACAACAGATCCAAAGATGATTGGAGTGGGACTTTGAGAAAAACAAATATTAACATTTTGGATAAAAAAGAAATTTTACTCAGAAGTTTATATGTTTATATGAGATTAATTGAGTATCTACATCAGTAGGATTGTGAATAAAAATTGGGATTAACTCAAAATAGTACCACTCTGCTGTGTTTGAGATTATAAAGGAACTTGTCACTCGGCATGCTTTTACTGTATAATGGCCCAGTGGGGGGGGGGGAAGTTTACCACGCTTTGGGTGCTCATACAATGAGTCTTAAGAGAATTTATTCAGTTTTGGTTTTTGATCTTCTATGGAATTAATTGAAGATAATTTAAAATTTTTAAACATCCTTAAACAATTTTGAAAATAGCCACAAATCCTTAAGTCAACATCAAATTCTAAGGTGTAAAAGTGAAATATCCTATACATCCTGACCACATATTTTAGGCAAACGAAGCGCAGATCCAACTCCAGAAAGGCTTTCAGAGTAAGACCTGGTAGAAAAAGTGGAATAAACTGCCTGGAAAAGAGGTTAAGAAGTGATTTCAAACGAGTGAGAAGCACTATGGTTTGATAGGCTTCCTGTGTCTTTCAGCTCAAATAACATGCATTTCAAACCTTGCTGTTTCCAATGAAAGCGTGTCAGCCCGTCCATCCTTCTTTGTTTCACCCTAAAATCAGACCTCTTAGCACGACTGTAGTTATTGTGATGGAAGTGGAAAGGAGGAGATCGAAAATCAAGTGGCGTGAGGATTCAGTCAGGCTCACAGAGCTGCCACAGAAAGAGATCACTGTTTGACTGTAGGGAAAGTTGGAATTCTGGGTCCTTCATACGACCCCCCCTTCTCCCATTTACTCTCTTTCCCCCTCCCCTCTAAGGTGCAATCCAACTATCTCTGGTGGTCAGGAGTCAGGCTCCTTCAAAAGCTGTAAGTGGTTGATGGAGCTGTATTTTAAGTCCATTGTAGGAGTGCCAGAGGCCGGCAATGCTCTGATATTATCTCCCATCAAAGTGTGTGTGTGTGTGTGGGGGGGGGGGGGGGGTGCAGCATGGGTCCGCAGATCTCAGGGGATGGACAATCAGAGTGCTGACACATTGCATCATACATTTTGGAAGAGTTCTCCAAGTCCATGAAACTATGTCAAATAACTGAACTGCTCACTGCTTCTTACACTGCATTGTTAAAGCTCCCTGTTTTCTTATGTAATTCCAGCTTCACTCTCTGTACAGTATCTCCCTTAAATTACCCTTCTATTTATGCAATGCTCAGTCTAGCGCTCAGCTGTCATGTATCCTCCTTTTCCTTTGTAATCCCCTGGATCTGCTTTGTGTGATTCCTCCGGAGTTCGTGTTGCGATTTTATCTATTTTTTCACCTGCCGTCACAACACCTCCTCCTCTCCTGGCAAAGTTGGGCACTCTGGCTAGAAAAAAACAGAGATGTCAGATGAGGGCTACATTTATTAAACTAATGGAGTGAGTGAACAACATTGCAGCCCCCTCCTCATCCCATCACCCAGTGCCTGGCTGTCTGTACACTCTCTCTGGGGTGGCACCAGCAGCCGTTGCCACGGTTGTCGTGCACTGCTCAGCTTGTGCCACAGCAGCTGCAAATAATCGTCTCCAGCTCAGTAGCCGCACTAATAATCCTCCAGTATAATCTTCAATTAGAAGCGTGGCGCTAATCTCTGACAGGAATAATCGTGCCGTTTAAAGTGGACTTTATCTTTTTTTTTTTCCATAGAGCCACTGTTTGTGTTTGTCTCAAAACACTTTCAGAAACTGTTAGGGGGCTAAAGGTCGACATTATGGTGTGTGTGGCATTTCCTTTTTACTTTACTTTTTTTTTTAAATGATGGAAGCTTTATAAATGGGGAAACTTAGAAGCAGTTTAAAGCTGGATGTTCTTGTTAGTGGTGAGATTATATATATAACATTGAGCTCCACAGTCTGACATATTTAATGGGCTAAACTGGAGGGGGGCGAGTCATAATGGTTTGGGAGGCTGTGAGACAGCTGGCTGCTGAGGTTTGCAGAGAGGAGAGTCCACAAATTCAGTTTTTTTCCATCAAGCCAAAAACTCCCCCGGTATCTGATCCCTGCCTGTCCTCTAGACTCTCACCCTTAACAGATTTTTTCATTGTTCATCGCCCAAGGAAAAAAAAAAGAAAAAAAAAAAAAAGAGTGAAATGTGAGTCTGACAAATTTGGTTTTGGCTGCACTTGGGAGTTTGCTAATAACATAGCATTCACATGTTCTTCTCACTATGTAATACAGTGAATTACACCCTTGTCCCCTGATGCTGTAAAGGTAATGGTGTCATTTATGTTGAAATGTGTATAAATGAAACACCAACTTACCGATGACTTCTGGAGCACACCGGCAATAGGCAGAAGCTACAAAATAATTCACAGTCTGGACTGCAAATTAAAATGACTGATTTCAGCCCCTTATGTCAATAACACAAAGAGTAATTTTTGCTTTTTGATTTTGTCTTGGGCAATACTTCTAATTGACCGTATCAAGGTCATTATGTTGGTCAAACTCCATTTGGTCATATCTCAAGTGATAAAAAATAAATATGCGACCTAGTCACATTACAATTGATAATAATGACCTTTGATTTGCCATTTAATGTAACAGATGGCCTGGTGAGTGAAGGGGAGTTCCTGGACATCACAGAGATCAAGCGGCAGCAGGACGAGGAATATGAATGCATCACCAACAATGGCGTGGCTCCACCTGACCAGCGCAAGGTCAAAGTCACGGTCAACTGTAAGTACTGTCCCTGATTGTGTCCCTGTGCAGGACACGATTGCCCAGTGGTCATAACTCAGCTGAACCTCTTGTACATAATTATGTGTTTATAATATATGTACATTCTTAACGTGCATTATTATGTATGCATGTTAATTTATTTCTTTGCAAGCGCTTTTCTACTTTTTTTGTAACCCACTCAGTCCAGGTGTATGCTAATAAGTCAGTTTATTTATTATTTATGTCGTCAGACCCTCCCATGATCACAGATACAAAGAACATGCCGGCTCATTTGGGAAAAACGGCAATCCTGCGTTGTGAAGCAGAGGCAGTCCCACCAGCCTTCTTTGAATGGTTCAGAGATGACCACAGGTGAGATCGCCAACACCGCCACTGCTGATCTGAGAGTTCTTTCAAAAAACTCTGATAGCTCAAACTTCAACTGGTTTAACCGACAACGTGTGTTCAAAGGCTGCGCATTTTGTTTGAAGAGTGGGAAAACAATCTTTAAAACTTGTGCAGCTATGCGTGAAAACAAGAGTTTCGAATGTGGAAGCCCAAAACACGTCAACATAGACTTTTCATTGAAAGCGGTCACGTTACACGGGCTCCCGAGGCCGGTGTTAATGTAGAATCAGTCCAATTAGTTGTCACACACCTTGGCGTGTGAGATATATTTTCCATATTTGACCCATGCCCTGGGGGAACAGCTGGAGGCACAGCCGTGCTTGGGAACCATTTGGTGGTTTAACCGCACCACCCCAAGTCCAAACCCTTAATGCTGAGTGCCCAACAAGGGAGACATTAGGTCCCAGCTTTAAAGTATTTGGTATGGCCCCCTGTCGATTTGATATCACCTTCAAGTCTCAGGATAGACACTCCACCACAAGGCCACTGTGTTTGTTTGTTTGTTTTTTCTCTAAGGAGGTTAAATAAATGAAATACGTTCTCATAGTTTGCATGGTGACTGGTTTTATCATTATTACTTATGGGTTTTTTTATAAAAAAAGAAAAAAAAAATTCCCAAAGTTTTTGCTTATTATTTAATAGTTTGAGCTTTAAAAGTAAGACAAATGTGTATTAAGTAACTTGAAAGGTATCTCAAAACTAAAATACCTCACACTTATTTTGACTAACTTTGAAAAGAATTAAGCTAAGATTTGCTGCAATCAAAAAGGGGGAAAAATAAATATGGCTGCTGATGTCAATTTTACCTTAGATTTTATAGACAACGAGTCTATTGTTATATAAATATGTGCACAATGTAGACTTGCTCTATTTTTCGTTTTGCGTCCCAAAAGTAACTGCTCCCCTATCATTTATAAATGGTCCAAAAGCATTTAAATGGGTCAGGATGACTTGGCATCAGTAAAAAAAGACAGATATTTCTAAATGAGGTTTTGTCTGCGAGGCAGCAAACTATAACAGGCCCCAAAAGGACTTTTTTTTTCTTACAGTGGGAATTGGTTGTTAGTAGCAGGTAAGTGAATATCTACGGGACTCCTTGTTGCAGGATTGTCGCAAGAGAGAAAATAAAATAAGTTCTATTTTAAACAAGAGTAAGAGTATTTATTTGTTTATTTTTGCTTGACTTGTGTTACATTCTGCTTTTGTCCTTTATTCACATTCCTGCCATTTAGGCCAGTGGAGAATGACAACACCTTGAGGATCAAACACGAGGATAAGCGCTCGCTGCTGATGTTCATCAATGTGACGGAGAAACATTTTGGCAACTACACTTGCTATGCCAGAAATCGGCTGGGCGACTCCAGCGCCAGTATGCTGCTCTTTCGTAAGTTAACACACAACTCAGTGGAACTGTATGCTGACTAAATTTAACAAGGGAGCTTCAATTTAATCCTGTGTCACGATGAAGGTACAAAAGATTGGTGTCTGCCCTCAGAAAAGATCCGTGGTGTCACTGTTTTACCAAGTCGCCCCATCGGTTTGTGCTCTGCACACTGCACAGCATTTCCTCCATGTTCGCTCTCTCTCCGTCTTTCTATTTTCTTTATTCTCCACCCCATTAAAGCTTTGCTCGCCTTCATTACAGCCTTTTCACTTCTGTGCGTTTCACACTGTTACCTTCCATCTGCCGTCCATACACAACCAATGCCCACACACTCAAAACACACACTCTGCTCTGTCCTGTTACCCAAGAAGTTGTCATTTCTCTCAGAGCCCAATTCACATTAACCGTCCCCAATGAGCGAGTTCCTACCCATCCATTTTCCATCACCCGCACCCCCCTTCACCCTTTAGTGCATTTGGCATTACCATCTTAAGTGAGTCCTTCATCTATCCCCTTTTATTCCTTTTGCCATTATCTCAGCCAGTCTTTCTTCAATGAATCACTCGTCTATCAGACGTCTTCCTGCTTTCTTTCTCACCATATCAACTTTGGCAGACTCTTTTAGCTGCCCTTCTCTCTTGTCTTTCGCTTCTCTTATCATTACAATACAATGAAGTCTTTCCTTCTCTTCACCTGATACATAGAAAATTGAATCATGAGATATTCTTGTGGTGTACTGTCTGAGTCCTGAGTTTATTTACCTTTTTATTTTTAACCTATGTGTTTACAATTGAAGAGGTGACTCGTGTTGCATTGGTGCAATAATAGTTTGCCAGTTAATAAAAATAAAAACAAGTTCAAAACATAGGTTCAAGCACGAGCAGCTAAAACCAAGATTAATCAAACAAAAAACAGGAATTGTCTCAAGGTGCAACAACTTAATCGATGAATCAATTTCTATTCCTAGGATCCACCCAGATCAATCAGTCCAAGACAAGTTATCAAATGATCTATGTCGTTATAAAATCATTTATAATCAGTATTAGAAAATACAATATGGATTGAAGCATTGTAGCTTTATTTCACTGTAACGTAAAAAACAACCAAGAGACATTACAGCAGACAACACGTGATGGCAGCAAAAAATTATCAGTTCCAGTCCACTGAGTAAAAAGACTTTGAATTTGGCAAAGACATGTGACCCATACAGTATGGTAGAATGTTCTAATAATGTTCCCCTTTGTATTATTTTGATGTGGAAAATTAATTGTGGGCAACAACAGTGAACTTTATGAAACTAAAATGTGAATATATTTGCCACTGATTCTTGTTTACTTGTTTGTTTGTACACATATTTAATGTAGACGTCATTATCTTGCAAGAAATACAAGGAATTTGGAAAACTTCACCTGCACTGTTCAGTACGCAGGTATTTATCTCTGAGTGACACCGGCTGAAATTTTGGCTAAAGATGGATCCAGGATCCATTTTAAATGAATCAATATTGAATATTAGCTGTATTGTCAAAGTCAAGTTATGATATGAATTGAATTCTTAAAAAGAATAATTATACCCCTACATCTGTCTGAAGATGGCCTGTTTTATGATTTGCCAGAATCCTAAAAAAGTGTATCCCAATGCTGTTTTTTTTCCCTCTTTTTTTCTTTTTCTGTTTATTTACTGAAAAAATTAGCATTTATAAAAAGGTGAAGCAAGGTTCTTGTTTTAAAGTTTAGCATATAATTCTCCTTTGAAGAAAAGGTTTATTCTTGAAAGTCTCTGAATTGAGAATCCAAGTCACATATTTGAGGTAATTTGTATGCTTAATGCTGGTTAGCCTATACAGTAACCTAATGAGTTACCATGCCAACAACAAGAGTCTCAGCTATGTTAAACACTATATGAGTGCCACCAGCATAGGGTCATTATACACAGAGAATTTCTATTTAATATTAGACTCCTTCTGTTACTTATTTCCATACCTTAAATTTGTTTTTCAAAGGATTAATGTGTTTAGTTAACCCTCCAGCCGTTTTGTGTTTTAGTCTCTTACCTGTATACATCTGCATGCAGTCCTCAGCTCTTAGAGCCACTTTAAATAGACTCCACAATTATGGGGGGGGGTAACAATTTATAATTCATGATTTTATACCAGCAAACATTATGTTGGCTAAAGGCTGCCGAGGTTTGAGCGGCTAGGAAAGAGGTCTAAAAGGAAGACCAAAGAGCAAGTTCGTGGATGTAGTGACGGAGAACAGGGAACATGAGGGTGTTTGGTGAGGATCAGAAGAATACAGACAATAGAGTTAGATAGGGGTGATGATTTGCTGCGGCAGCTCCTAATAGGACCACCCGAAAGGCTAAGAGGGCGATCTCTACAAACATGAAAAATAACATTGTGAGTCTGGTTTTCTTCAATACCAATGTTCACTAAAACTGGGGGGGGTAATTATTTGTAAGAAATTATTTTGATGAATCAATTGTTTTTCTGAAAATCATAGGTGAGAGTTTTTTTCTTCCTTATCAGCCTGGGTTTGGTTCCCATCCTAAGACCTGAATGCTTAAGCACAGAAGACAAGGTTTCAGCACTTACAAAGGCCTGCACACCAACTTATGATCAAATCAAGGACAAATGACTAGCAGTAACCAGTAAGCTTACACTTTAAACCCCTATTAACTAAAATCAAAGTTTACTTCAAATAGACTATTTTCTTTCACTTTGGATAAACACATTTTTTTCTACACATGTGAAACTATATTTGCTTCATAAATAGTTAATTCAGTGAATTTAAATTAATTCCTGTCTGCAACATTCATTTTATTAATTTATAGCCAAACACAGCAACAAGCCCTGTGACTAATACGGTGCCATGGAACAGGAGGAATTTAGGAATGGAGGTGTAGTTCTACACATTAATCCAGGTTGCATGTTATCATGTTCTGGTGTCTCGACTGGAGCATTAGTAACTTAACGGCATTAGTTTTTAATGTGTGTCAAAATTTATGCTTTTTAATGAGTATAAAGAACAACCCTGAATATAATAAGCTTTTTGTGCCTCGGTTACACAAGACAGAACACATTCAGGTTACTTGAATCGTTAAATATTACTTCCAAATAATTTGTGTTAAAAACAGACTATGTTAAGTAAAATTTATGACTTTATGACAGGTTTTGCTCAAGGGAAGTAGCACAGTGAATAGTTTTTTTTTGTTTTTTTAAATTGACTTGAACCATCTGTAGGCTTATTGGTCTGATGGTTTAAATGGCTAATTATCCAACCTAAATGTGGACATGTATTTGCTTTTATATAGCAGCCTAGGATGCTATTTTAATGAGAAAAATAATTTATCATAATGGAAAAATGAAAACATTAAACAAAAATATTGAACACAAAAAAAATAATTTAATTGACCATTTCTTAGGGGAAAAAATGCAAATACAACAGTTTGAAACTGCAATTGCACAGCTTTTGAATAAAACAGTAAATTGCCATTTCAAAACACAACTGAGCTTTTGCCAAGACTCATCGTGTGGCTGACATCTTATTTAAAATTAAATTTATATGATATAAAGGAAGCCAACAGTAAAAGGAAAACCAATAAGATATGTATTGACCACAAATCACATCATGACCTGCCAAAATGAGAGCAGGGAAATCTGTCAGCAGCATAGAGAAATTCCTGAACTTAAATACACTTGGGTCAAATTACCAGAAAACAGAAACAGCTGGTTGATTGGAAACTTTCACCTGGTGTGTTGTGACTGAGTGGGCACACAACCCTCAACTTTAACACAAAGCTTGATTAAAACCAACAAAATGAAGCAAAAAAGCTCCAATGATATCAATTATTTAAAGGCTTTAAATGATCACATTATATGTTTTTATATTTATAAGAAAAACACTTTAATGCCACAGTCTGCCATACAGTTCTATAGTGCATATGGTAAAAACTATGATCAAAAACACTTTTTTACGGTTTACAAGACATACCTAAAGAGATGTATTTTTCAAAAAGGATCTAATATTTATTCATATTTATTAGGTAAACAGTTAGCTGGGGGATTAAGGTAAGGTCAGTCTTTTCATTGATTCACCTGAAAAACTAAGTCAGGTTAAACATTTAAGTGAGAAAAATTCATGTTTGCAACGTCTTTAGAAAAATTGAGTATTTCATTGAGCAGTATACAAACCAAATATAAATATAGATCGTCAAAAAGGAAAAAAAACCTGGAGAATAAAATCATACGGTCAGCTGTGTGAACATACAGGCATTACATTATTCACTCTCAAATTGGCATTTGCGCAAATAATTGATAAAAAATTATATTTATAGCAAATAAAATAGAATAGAATGCTTTATTTTCAATTATCAAGGAGCACAACTAAATTTAAGGCTGCCATCATGTCAATGTGCACAAGTAATCATAAGAATAGGACAATTATAAAAGCATTACAAATCCAGTAAAATGTCTATACAGATGTCAAGGCCTTTGACATGCTTATTAAGGAGGCGGATGGACCATGGGTAATAAATTTGAGTCAGTTGGTCCTGTCTACATGGTATCTACGGTATATCTCCTCCCTGATGAAACGTATTATCCCATACATCTTTATTGAAAAACTGTTTTTTATGGGAATTTCTTTTGCTATAAATCTCTTTACAAGTTGCCTGTAGTGGACACATGTATTTTAATGTATTAACATCCAAAATTATTAATGATGTGAAGTATGTTATTTAAATCTATATTAAGTTAGTTAGTCATTGCCAATTTATTTGTCTTTCTTTGGAAGTCCCACAGTATAGGTTGGTTACTTTAACTACTGTTGGTAGGTAGTTGAGGATCTCAACCTTGGGTCTTCCAGCCTATACTTGGCACAAATGTTTATGTACAATATGTCTGTCACTTGGTTATAGTGTTCCACACTTGCCTTGCCTACTAAAATCTTATCTTACATTCTGTTGTTATGTGGTGGATTTTCCCAGGGGTGTCTCTGCACAGCCAGCAGCTGGAGTCCTGGCTGCTGTGGTAGATTCTAGCCTGATCTTGTATTTAAAGCCTTCTCCTGTACTACCATTAGTACCTCTGAGCTGTCTTTGAGTTTAGAGTTAATCAGACAATGGTGGGATCTTCCCTTGTTTTTGTTGACGAAACTTGTTTCGTCTTGGATAATTGACTACCCTCTTTCTACTAAGAGTGTGTCAAGGTGCTGGATTTGGAGTGAAATCCTCCATGCATTGTAAGGATTTATCTTGTTTTAGTTTTAGTGGCCTTAATCTCTTGGTCATCTTACTATGTTACCGAGTATTTGATGACACGCAGGGCAGAAGTTTCAGCAGCTCGGACGACAAGCAGGGTAGAGGTCTCAGCAGCCCGGACTTTGTTCTTAATATTTAGCTGAACTTTGAGGACTTGCCTTACTCTGTGTGGTGGTTTGGTGGTCTCTGCTTTCCTTGTAACCTAGTTATGGTACCAAGGTACTTGTAGCTGTCCTTGACATTGATTGTGTTACCTCCTGGTATGTGCTGAACAGTGTCACACACTGTAGTAGGCTAGCATCTGAACGTTAACCTCCATCGCTGTTGATTCACACCTCACACGCCCATCTCTTACACTGTTCCTTCCAATCTCTTTCTGGGCCAAACTTATGTATTGAGCCATGTGCCTGCTCATCTTAGCTGCTTTGCTGTCTGGTAGGAGCTTCCATGTTGTGGGGGCTACTGATTGAGTGGTAGTTGTATGGTGCTGTTACCATTTTTGGGTACATTGAATCAGGATGATGGGTCTTTTAGCCATTCAATAGGTCCTATTCACCAGCAGCTAGTTCAGTTGTGTATCTCGCAAAACTCATTCACAATTGCATACGATTTTTGTAATAATTGTGGATAAACTACACTAAATACGTGTAAACTGCAAAAGTCTCAACCAAACCAAAACCCTTGACGGAGATCTGCGCACATTTCCAAGTGACAAAGCAAGAAACACTTTTGAAATACGTATATCACGCGTGTATCAAGAAAGACCGAAATTTCATAGGTGGAAAATGCACAAAATGAGCGTAATGGCTGTATGACAAGGTCTCTAAGGTCATCCTAAGGAAGTATTTGACCCAGGAGGAATCCATTTCATTTCCAAATCAAAGTGCAGTTTAAACTAAAAATACATTTTAGACCCATGTCATTTCACCAGGTATGTTACAAGCAAGCCAGTTCCTTTATTCAACAAGAAAAAAAAATCACTGAGGTTTAAAAACCTGCAAAGAGCTTCCATGCATAAAATCAATGTTTTATTGTTGTTTTGAGATACATATTGGTAAATATTTGTGTTGTTATCTTGACATTGTCTTTTGACAGGAGGCCATCTTGGACTAGGGATGGATAACAAAACTAATAGCCAAGTTGTACCAGTACCAACATATACAGCACTGGATTAAATCCAAACAGTATCCATCCCTATCTGGGACTATCAGGGGCAGTTGTTTTCTCCAACCACATGGCGGCATTTTCCAGTCTTTCCGTTTGCTGGTCATAAACCCGGGTTAATGGAAGGGTTGGATTAGTAAAGGCATTTACAAAGCCAAATCACACATGGAAATAATGGGATGACGAATTGTGGCAGCCACTAAAGGGAGTAGCCGAAAGTAAAAACAAACTTGAGAAACAGGTGTAACCCATGACTAACGGCTAACAAGCTTCTGAGACAACAGTACATGGGTCCATGTTGTTATGTTGAGTCTGCGAACGAATAATGATGACTGCTTGATATGTATTGTACCAGTGGGTTCTGTATGGTTTCACCTTTGAATTTATTTAATTTTCATCTGCTGTTTTTTCTTTTTTTTTGCTTCTGCACAGGACCGGGATCCCTGCAGGGGCGAGGGACTGCTCTACATGCAGGGATGAGTGTCAGCGTGTGTGCTTGGGTTTCCATGTCTGCTGTTCTACTGCTGAAGGTGTGATGATGCCACTCCATTTGGAATCGTCCTCAACGCCCCCAATAGCCCCACTTCTCCCTCCGCTCCCTCGTTCCCTCTCTATCGAAGGAAAACGGAAATTAAATTCTTTAATTACGAACCCATCACTGTGAACGAAAAGAATATGCATTATTCCAGGAGCCATTGAATCACTGCATCAAACACTCCCCTCCCCCACTCCAAGCCTTCCCTAAATCCTCAATTTAATTTTGAGGTCATCTGATTGTCAACATAATTTTCCCTGTTCTCTCTCTATCAATTTTTTTCTTTTTGTCTCCCAGAATGCCTTGCACATTTGTCTGACTCGGTACTGCCCCCTCACCTTGTTTTCCCTGTTTTGGGCCGAGGTTAACAGAGTATATTACTGAAGGTGGAGCTGACCAGTGATAATATAGATAATCCAACAAAGAGTTGGTTATTTACGCTCACACTACAAGGACTGCTGACTGACCTACAATGTTTGCCTTATGAAAATGAAACCACTTATTCGGTTATTTATAGTAATGATGGGTATAATATGGTATGAGCAGTCATATGACCTTTTAAAAGTTGTCCAAATGGTGATCACGTGTCACCCCTCAAGCACACAAACAAACATAGACATGTGCTTTTTTTCTATTATTTCTTTTAACTGTGTAGCAGTAAAGCTGCTATGGATGATGTCAAAATGTATTTAAAAAAAAAGGTGGGTGGTGATGGCGTCAGTCTTAACTGCCCCTTTATGTAATTTAGGGGGTTATACTAAAGTTTCGCATGCAGACTCCCTCACTACCCAAACCTGTCCATCCCCCCATCCTCCCCTCTGTTTGAAGTGCTCCGTCTGGTCTCACCTTTGCATCATCGTGGTGTTTTCTGCTGTGTGTCACTCCCCCCTCACCTTCCCTTCTCTTTCCTCCCCTATCCCGCAGTGTAAATATATGCAGTACAGAGGCTGATCTGGCAACCATAAGTTGCCCTCGCACCAATCAGGCACCTCCAGGAAGCCTCGGCTTCGCTGCAGCCTTGTGAAGCAGCAAAGAGACATAATTTACTTTGTTTCAAAGCTGCAGCTCCATCCTCTTTGTCACTTGTTGATAGCATGTACTGGTTAGAGATGTTCCCGTTGTGAGTCCATACCCTCCCCTCCCTCTGTCCCTTCCCGGCACTGTGTCTGTTCTACTCTGCAAGGTTACCTGCTTTTACTTTTTTGGTGTTAATAATAATACTGATGATGATGATGTTAATGAGTATTTGAATAACTATGAATAGTAAATCCATGTGAGAAAAAAATCAAGATCTGATGGTGAAGAGTCATGCGTGGGTGGGGGGGGGGGGGGGGGTTAATAGAGCTTTTTTTGTAACCTATTCACACCATTGAACAACTTCAGTGAAAAAAGAAAAAAATCAAAAAAAGGTGTAAAGTTTTCAAAGTGATGTGCTCTATTTTGCCATGACAAGCTTTTTAAAAACACATCAGAAACTTTCCTGAGGGGTCATTTCATGTAAGTCCGGAAGCGGCGACTGGTGGTATAATTTATAATTTGTAACAATTTCTGTATTTGATTCTCTGTGTCAAGCTGTTAACTGCATCAAACACACATTCGCAACACATTTGTCCACTTGTCATTAAGTGTCCACTTGGACCAGCGAGATGAATGATTTAAATCCATGTCACTTTTTGGTCGTGGCTGTAAGTCAGTTCTTTCCCTGCCAGAATGCTGGCAGATAAAGATGTAATTAGCTGTTACCTGTGGCTGGCTAAGAGGAGAAGCCTAAGCTCCACCTGTCCTTCCTCCCATCCAGTTATGGCTACCATAAATCAAGCTCAATCCAGTCAGTGACAGGAATCCTCTTCAAGGACAACCTTGCCTTGATGCACCAGTCCTCCCTCCTGTGTATACCTGTGACATGCAGGCATGAGCACTCCAAACCCCCATGGCACAATTATCCACTTCCCCTGCACAACAGAAACAGAAGAAGGCCTGTATTTCAACTCGGTGGCAGTGCTCTGTTCAGCAACTTTATGCAAATTTGCCATTGTCAGCCAGCATGGGGAGTTCACCTCGGCTGATTCCTGATTCCTGACTCCTGCGATGTTCTGAGAAAATTGCTTAACATTAAATCAAATGTCTTAATTGTCTTATGTTCTTTTGAATTTTCTTTCGAGGCAGCAATAACCCTTGAGTCTAATGTGCGAGAGATTTCAGTCATGGTTAAAGCTGTGGTGTAATATTTAAAATAATCTGCCATTAACAAGCTCTATCAAATTAGTCTATTGTTGTACTTTTATTGTGTACAGTCCTCTGAAATGATTGTGACGCTCTCTTTAAATGGCCCTTCATTTGACACTTCATATTGTAACCACAAGGTCATGCTCTTTGCAGCAGATTTGGGTTGTGTGTGAACAAAGACACTGCATGAATTTTGTTGCTCCAAACCAACAATGGATTCATTTTTAAGCACAAGAGCAGGCTGATTTTTTTTTTTATTGTCTTTTTTTAAATATTATTTTTATTGTTCACATTCTGTTATAAGTCAGCACCTCACTGGGTTTTTGAGTGGAATATAGCATCTATGTGTACATAAATTGTACTTAGTGAAGAGAAAAAACAAAAAGAGAAGACAAATACAGACATATAAAACATGCCTTGTCTGTCAGCTTTGGTTTGAAAAAAGAAAGTCACTGTTTGTGTATGGATGGAATATAAAAAAATAATATGTTGTGTTGAGGTTTGCAAGTATAACAGGGGAAAGTGTAATAAAATAGAACTTTTCTAAAGAGAATCCAAGCTTTTGTGAATACTATCTAGATTTATTTTTAAAAGGGTTCATGGATCATGATGCATTTTAGTGCAGTCAAATTTAATACACTACCAAAATCTAATTAGTTTTTTTAAAATGCAAATTAATCAGTTATTTCAAAAGGGGCCCAAGTCCACAATTTTTCTAAATAGAGATGTTATATGTTCTATGGTCTTCAAGGGAAAAGCTATCTGATTGTGTGCAAAAAAGTCCCAAGTCCGTTGTAATGTTTCGACTATGCTTGACATTTAACCCTTGTGCTATCTTAGATGACCCCACCCTTGCATTGATGTGTTATTCCTACCATGACAAAGGTGGATAAAGGTGGAAAGATTTCATGTAATCCATGAACACCAGTGAAGATCACAAATCATTTAAGAAAAAAGGTTCAGAGCACTGTCTAGTGGGGTCTAGATGACCCAACTCCCAATGTTAAAGTGCCTAGTATAGCACAAGGGTTACAATACATTAAGTGCAAAATTCCTGGACTTGGGCCTCTCTTGCATGGGTTTTGCTTTATCCCATAGATGGCAGCACTAGTTATCCAATATAGCAGCGCCCCTGTGTAACCCTTGTGCTATCTTAGTCACTTTAACATTGGGAGTTGGGTCATCTAGACCCACTAGACAGTGCGCTGAACCTTTTTTCTTCAATGATTTGTGATCTTCACTGGTGTCCATGGATTACATGAAATCTTTCCACCTTTATCCACCTTTGTCATGGTAGGGAGAACACGGTAATGCAAGGGTGGGGTCATCTAAGGCTACGTTCACACTGCAGGCTGAAACGACCCAATTCTGATTTTTTTGCCCCTATGCGACCCAATTCCGATCTTTTCATGACAGTCTGAATGACACATATCCGATCTTTTCAAATGCGACCCAGGCCACTTGGGTTTGCCGTCCTGAATCCGAAACGTATCCGATCTTTTCAATTGCGACCGCCGTCTGACCGGCCAGGCCACCTAAATCTGAATCGTACGTCATCGATACGCAACAAACGTCATCATTCTGCGTTGAAATAGGCGGGAACGAGAACATAAACAGCAACCACGGCGGACGATGCTGCAGAGACCCGTCAGTGGAAGGGAAGCGATGTCCCCGATTGTATTAATATTTGGGGTGACAGCACTATTCAGGCCAAACTCCAGGGCTCTTATCGCAACCGGGCGGTTTTTGAAAAAAATTAACAGCTAAATGGCCGAGCGTGGTGTTGAACATTTTCTCGCGAGTACTTTTTTTTTCTTTCTCCCCTTCCTGACCGTGGTCAGAAGCGCGGGGGACCCAAGGCGGATCCTCCTCCTGACTGTTCTGACCCTTAGATTCTCCAGGATTCTCCGGAATGGGTTAATAAAGAGTCCATTGCATTTATTCTGGGGGAAACCTTCTTTTATTACCGTTGTCCTTCCTCCGTAACACACAACATGAATGCACGCCCACACTGCCGCCCCTCCCATTCTCTCCCGCTGCACGCACTCTTCTCCTGTCCCTTACACAAACGCGCGCGCGCGTGGGCCCAATACATACACATTCCCATTCCACAACAGTGGTTACAGACAATCCCGGCTCCAATGCCTTCTTAAAAAAGGGAAGATTGTTATTGTGCTGGCTCCTTTGTGAAAATAAATTTATTAATGAAAAAAGAGCTCCGTTGTTGACAACACTGTTGTTGACATCCATGTTAACGTAAGCTACTTCCGCAAACAACGAGTGACGTCATTCGATGTTGAGTACTCTTCTGCGCATGCGGGTCAACTCTGGGTTGTTTCACGGTCACACTGTAGATCACAAAAGTTCGGATTTACTTGGAAATGTGAACGGTCTAGCAAACAATTCGGATTTTTTCAAAAAATCGGAATTGAGCATTAAGCCCTGCAGTGTGAACGTAGCCTAAGATAGCACAAGGATTAATTCAAGAAGGGCCCAAGTTCAGAGACTTTAGTTTGCTAGTCCTCTGAAATGATAAAAGTGAGGGGGTTCATATTATAGCATTTGTAAGCTATGAACTGGTGCTAAATCTGGGTAAAGTATTAATTGTTTGGTGTAGCCTCCCTTTAAGCTATGCAATTAAAATCATTTCCTGGGAAAAACAAACCTCTTGGACTCGGGCCCCTTGTGAACTAACAGATTCAATTGTTCTTCTAAGGACCATTGTGCATGCACTTTGACAGATTTTCTTTGCAGACAGCAAATGTGCAAGTTTTAAATTCAGAAAAGGAAGGACATGTGCTACAGGATTTCTGCTTTTTCTTGCTCGAGCACGGCACTTAATGACAACTATTGCTTTTGAATCATCGATAAAGATAGAAACATCTGCAGAGAAAGCTTCTGCACAGCACTGTGCATTAATCATCCTTTAAGTGCAACAGGACGTGGTGCATTGGAAAGAAACCAGCAGAACCAACAGGAGCTCAAATGGTGGATAGATGACGTTCCTGCTGACAAAACACCTGGACTGAGGAGTCGGCAGGAGTTTATCCTGACAATGGAAATGCAAAAGCTGTAAGCCAGAGGCAGATGGGATGACACTAACCACAGAATGAACTTTCCATCTAGTAGAAAAAGACAGACAGACAATCTGATTGCATTAAAAAAAAAACAAAAAAAAAACACTTGAGTGTCTTCCCCAAGAGAACACAAACTATTTATGGCTGCATCACATAATGTGAACAGCATTAACAAAGCCTTGATCACAAAAGTAGTTTTGTCTAGTTTAACAGAGTAAATAACACGTCGACAGGTTTAGTGAGGTTACAGTGATATAAACAAGATCATTTTGCAACTCCCAATTACATTTAGCCCACCCTGATGAGGAATTGTTGATTGGCTCCTGTAGCTGGAGCTTATTGTGATCTGTTTACAGAATCTGTTATAAAGCCACACAAGTGTTGTTTTAGAGTTCAAAGAAAATTGCATTTTTAAGACTTTGATAAATGCATTTCATCTACGATTTAGTTAAAATTTGGCATACAAAATTTGAATGTTTTGTTCAACACTTGGAACATGAAATGTAAGATTAAGTATCAGAATGGACTGCCTGTACCAATAGTAGTCATGTAATTAAGCTCTTTAGAGGGCAAGGACAAGTACTGCACTGAAGAGTCCTATTAAAATGGTACAGTCATTATTTTTTTTTAATTTAAAATCAAGAGAGGTAAAAAGCAAAAAAATAAAAAGTTAGCTAGCTCAGATTTAGTTTTACTGTGTTGCTTTAATGTTTAACTGCATGTGCAAATGGTTGCCTTTCTTACACCTATAAGGCATACAACAGATATGTGACAGCCCTTTAATTCAAAATGCAATAGTTAATCAATACCTTCGACCGAATGGCTTTGGAATAGAGCAATTTCTCCACTGGGCCCAGAAACTGGATTGATCAAGTGTCTATAAAGCAGCCTTAGAAGAGAGAAAATAATTTATCGCGCTTGATATAAGACACCCCTAATTGCACATTGATTTTAAGCCCTTCTGTGGAACTATTTGGGCAAGCTGTAATGTCAGCTCAGTAAACTGTGTTCAAAGCCCTGACTCACATCCAAGAAATGAAAAATTAATAACTTATTTTACTTTTTAAGTCAGTCCAGGCTGACTGTATGCTGTTTGGGTTACGTAACATGCTGCTGTTAGCAAATGTTATTTAGTAAATGTATTGAATTAAGAAAGACATGTAGCCAGGAGACATTTTTATATATTAGTGTTTGTGACTATATCTGTAGAGGCTTGCATCTAGCTGTTAGAGCTGCAGTTGTCACACACTAACACTTAGTTTGAGAAGTGAGCATTTGTAGGCGCCAGAGTCTCTCTACCAAAAGCATGTGCTAGATCACAGAGACAGTTACATATGAATGAGTAGCATTATACCAAATCCCCTGCTTATATCCTTTACTGCAAAGCATGCTTAATTCCCATTTATTATCCCAATTATCCATTGTTTACAAACTATGTGCAGGCTTATTCAGCCTTCACGAGCAAAGTTAATGCTATCAGTGCATTAGGGTCCAATACTGTTCCATTTACTTCAGATAATGCATGCATTAGTATACCATGTGCCAGACTGAAATGAGCCAGGGATTATCTTCATCATGGAGAGAACGAGAACACTTAACCAGCTAGTAACGCCATCAGACATGTTCAGTGATAGGCTGGAGATGATATAATGTGCAATCATTGTATAACACAGCAACTAATATCTCAATACAGAACTTTTGCTGTTTAAATATTAACAGTTGTAAAAGTGGTCATCTTTGAAATCAAAAATGCTTCAACATTTCTATATTTGTTACCATTTTGGCTGAATCCCAGCTTTTCCCAAATTACTGAAAAAAAAAACAAGTTATAGCAATGCCGGTAAGAGTATTCATTGAGCTGAGGATTTGATGGCCAAAAGATCACAAACACAAAGTGCACATTTTGTGTACAATTTGTGTACATTTTTCAATAAAACCAAAGGATTTTAAAAAGTCACATCCAATATAATATCTTCCAATATAATTGCTATTAATGCAAGATCTGGTTACAGAGGCTTCAGGCACTTGAGCTTTTATCCCAGGTTCAGTCAATAAGTCAAAAAGTTGCACTTCTCCAGGCCATTCACTGTATATGAGAACAGGGACTGAGTGACCCCTCGCTCTCGCATTCGAACAGGAAGTACCCGCTGGCTCCAAGAACCCAAAATTCCATTCTCTATTTGGAAAAAAAACTGCTGTTACTTAGTCATTTTGTTTGTCTGAATAACAACTCTTACTCTGCTTCCTTTTTTAAACATTCTCTTGTTAATGCTAATTTTTCCCTGATATTTAGTCAGCAAGTTATTCACGTTATAAACTGGCCCATCAGACACCTCGATGAAAGTATGTGGTCTCACATCAAACATTTTAAGCATTTGATTGACTGATTTCCCATGTCTGCTTCCTTTTGATTATAGGGGTGTGGACTTCCAACAAAATTACTCTTAATTGGTGAGAGTGATTGCCATAGAAATGATGCCTCAGAGTCACTCTGACTAATCACAGCTTACTAACTTTTTCTGGTTCCAACATGGCGACATCTGTTCCATGAAAAAATGGTGACTGAATTAAAATTTAAATTTTATGGGTGATACAACATTTACTCAGTTCAGATTTTATATACAGTCAGTAGTCCAGACTTCACTGAAGCATCCCACAATTATTGTAGGGCAGCACTGCTTTTTTTACTAAGTTTTACTTATTTTATCCAGTAGAGGGTGACATAGACAAAAAAGATCGAGTTGTTGTATGGAGGAGGTACACCTTACAAAAAGAAACAAGACAGCTGCTAGGAGACAAAGATGAAGCTGAGATAAGGATACAGATGAAAAGAAAAAGATGGCATGAGGAAGATGTTTGTGGAAGAGATAGAGCCAGCACAATTTCCAGGAAGTCTGACCAGAACATGTCTGAACATGTCAACAAAGCCTATGGCAATAAGCAGAAACAGGGTTCAGTTGAATTAACCTAAAAATGTGTTTCCCTCTCCGTTCATAAATAAATATTTTATCCCATAGATGCAAGGGAGCATGAAAAAAGGTTTGCCAACATTCATTTTCTTAACCGTTTTATCCCTTTCGGGGTCACGGGGCTGCCGGAGCCTATCCCGGCCACTTGTGGGCGAAGGCAGGGGGGACACCCTGAACAAGTCGCCAGTTTGTTGCAGGGTAGAATGTCCTCACTCACACATCCATTCACTCTCGCACTCACACTCACACCTATGGTCAATTTAGAGTTGCCAATTAACCTATGAAGCATGTTTTTAGATGGTGGGAGGAAGCCGGAGACCCCGGAGAGAACCCACGCATTGCCAACAATTTTGGATATTTGCACATTTTTTCAATGAACTTAAAAAAAGAAAAAAAATCAGAATGCACATAAAACACATCAATGAAAACTCGCTCTGAAATTGCTTTTCTTTAGCTCATTAACATGTAGTCAAGAGAAGCCGCTGGATAGCTCAGTGTGCTGCATGTAGGTCATACCAGGGTTCATTTCCCAGGGGGCACAATAAGCTTCATCCAGTGTGGGCAAGACCCTTCATGCTACTGCCTAACTATGTAGCTACATGAGAGCCCAAGTCTAGGTCCCACTGTGCCAGTCCCCTATAGGTTGTATCGGGAAAGTCATCCGGCATAAAACTTTCTGCCAAACCACCTGTACGAGTCAGCAAAATTTGTTTTGCACTGGACATCCATTAGTGACGCCACAAACAAAGCTGATATGAGGCAATCAATTTGTTTGATTTTGTGATAGATAGATAGATAGATAGATAGATAGATAGATAGATAGATAGATAGATAGATAGATAGATAGATAGATAGATAGATAGATAGATAGATAGATAGATAGATAGATAGATAGATAGATAGATAGATAGATAGATAGATAGATAGATAGATAGATAGATAGATAGATAGATAGATAGATAGATAGATAGATAGATAGATACTCTTGCTCCCTGTGGCCACAGATGGCATCCTGTCAATCACTCACCTCTTCAACAACAGAAGCGTCTGGCTAATGAACAGCATGCTGCACTCCGCCAGCTGACTTATAGCAACATTTGCGTGGACCATGCAACACAAAAGAGGGAATCTAGTCATTAAGTCGCCCACCTCACATCTCAAACATGGAAAGGGTCCCATTACTTGGCCTCTGTGAATTACCATCCCACGCTTGGCATTTTCCTTGTCAATCAAGGGATGGGTAAATATTGGTTGTGGTGCTGAAAACTGACAGGGAAAAAGTTGGATTTCTTTCACAAGTGACAGCCTCAACTGGTGTTTTTGTGCTGATTAATACTGCAGTTATAGCAATGACAGACAGAGGGGTTGCAGGCTGACAGGAAGTCACCTCTGGGTAAACTCCAGTACATGTCAAGACTACATTTTAGATTGTAGCAAAGGCCTTTCAATAACTGGAAATTATTCCATTTCTAACTAACAACATACCTTATTAGAAAAATCCACCTTTGAAGCAATGGATGAATAAATATTAGTATGCACTGAAAACATTACACAACACTCTTGCTCTTTTCTTTTTGAATAATTTTACTATCATCTGTCTCATTCACGGTAAAAACAATGTATGAAAATGCTCTGCCACACATCGGTGCTGAAGATCTGCCCACTCTTCTGCTCCTGTTGTATGTGATGAGCAAATGTGTGTGTACATAGCTATACACGTATTGAATGCTCAAGCGTGCAATTAGCTCCATCATGGGCATTTTAAGGGGATTCACATGCAAGCAGTTCATGAGTATCTTATGTGTTTTTTTTGTTTGTCTGTCTCTTACTTGCACTCTGCAGATCAGACTGTGAGCTTCATTTATAAACAGGATTAAATGTATTTACTGCTTCTCTTGATATCTTATCAGTGTTAACACACAAGACAGAATGAAGGGAGAAAAGCATTTGTCTTCCCCCCTGACAAGTGTTTTGTGCTATAAAGCAATGATTGTACTGATTTTTTTTGTCTTTGTTTTTTCAGAGAAAATAAAGTGTGAAGGGAGACAAATAAAATAAAACGTTTTTGTTTTTACCAGAATTCATGGAGTGTGGTTTGTTTTCTGGTAGAGGAAAGAGGTTTTAAAGTAGCCACGGTTAGAGAATTCTTTCAAATTAGTTTTATTTTTTTCATTTTTGCCTGTTCAGTATCTGGACTTTGATATGTCTACAGATTGTTGTGCATCTTATATAAATATCACATGTGGCCTGACAGATGTTTAAATTCAGGGCTTCTGTATAAATTCACACATTTTGTATGGGTCTTCCTGTATGTGGGAACTGTCTGAATTCTCGTTTATAAAGAGGAAGGTTCTCAGCAGAGTGAAATGACACAGACAGAATGAGTGTTTTCTTTGAAAAATGAAGTTTGAAATTAGCAAATTAAAAAGGTTAAAAGGTCCAGTGCTTTTTTTTATATATATGCAGGGAAAAGTGAGAAACATCATTGGCACATTGAACAACTTAAAGCCGTATTTAGGTTATATATTTATATTTTTAAATCCACCAAAAAAGGTTTTTTAGATTAGTTGTACAAACACTTTGGTCAGTGGCTTAATGCAGGAGTGTCTGCCCTGAAATTGTCAGTGACTCCAGGTTTGGACATTTTTGCTGACAAAATTTATATACCGTATTTTCCGGACTATAAGTTGCTCCGGAGTATAAGTCGCACCAGCCCAAAAATGCATTATGAAGTAGAAAAAAACCCAGATAAGTCGCACTGGACTATAAGTCGCATTTTGACGGGAAATTTGTTTGACAAAATCTGGGACCAAGAAATAATAACTTTCACAACCTCATATGACACAATCATAGCAGACTGTTTATCTCATAATTTCACAGTAATTCTTTCTCAAACCTATTTATTTATTCTTTGCATGAAGCATCATTCACCAGCTAATACTCTGTTTTCATCCTGTATTTGTAGAAACAGTTGTCATTTTTATTGCATTTCTGAATCTATGAAATCATTGGAAAATAGAATATTGTGTTTTTAGCCTTCAAGATCTTACTGTAAAAAAGGTTTGCTGATTCTCTGAGTCACTTAACATCCTCTTAACACTTAACATACCTCATACATCAAATTGACCCAGGAACATCATCTCTGTTCCTCACAAATGAACATAACAGGAGGGTTAACAATGTATTTATTTCAATTTAGTTCTAATATAAGTCGCTGCGGAGTATAAGTCGCACCACTTGCCAAACTGTGAAAAAAAGGGCGACTTATAGTCCGGAAAATACGGTATATTATGTGTTTGGAATGCCACAGTTATGACTCCACTTTTTGTATCCTATCTCAGCACATCTGTAGCTTTATTGACATTATGTCCCCCAGCTGTTGTGACATTTTCAAAGCAATCGGATTGAAGGTAATTTAATTCTGCCAATTCCTGCTTCCGTCTCTGTTTCTCGTCCTTTGACCTGTGACATTTGCCAAAGGGATCAAGAAATTGGGCACAAACATTTTTTTAAAATTCGACAGACCCTTGTCTTGCATGTTCAAAATAGCTACAAATGTACTACTGTCAAAAAAAAATAAAAAATAAAAAAATAAAGCCTATGTATAAAGAATGAAATACAAAAAATATATAAAAAATATGCAATGAACATAATAAAATAAAGACGTTTATTTTTTATTATAACCAAAGTGGGGACTTTTGATTATGATCCATCACAAGACCCATACATTGCATAGATGTGGAAAAGGTATTATTTGGGCTTTTTGTAAATCCACCAAACATCGACTAATCTAGGAACCTCTTTGTTCTTCAAAGACTAAAACCAGAGTAACTAAAGATGAGGACCTCAAACTCCTCACAATGTTGCAGTCATACCAATGACCATAAGATATGCAAAAGATCTGGTTTGAAGACCGTTTTTTTTTTTTCACTCAACTGTTGTCACTAAGCCACCTAAGACATTCTCCAGAAACAGTTATAGACGTGGGACAAATACATCTGACAGTTCTGGGCATGTGCCCGCATCAGGGAGATTCTGGATCTCCACTTTAGAAGTGCTTAGTCCATCTTCAGATAAGAAGAGAAATTACTTCTCTTTATTAAAGACCTTGTTTATAGGCAATCACCTAAGTAAAATTAAATTATAGAAATAAAATAAAAATATCAAGAAAAAAAAACAGATAGGAGGTACAAAAAGGATAAAAGCATTAGCACCAGAGTTTTAGCACCAGTGCTGACTTTTTTTTGAATTACTGTTATTTTTTACATGTTCACACACTTTTCATAATTCCAACAAATTTTAAAGTGAAGAAAAGCAGATTTGCATTGCAAATCAGCACAAAGTTGCTTTTCTCACCTTAGAATTCGTTGAAATTATGGAAATTGGGTAAACAGTCAAAGAGTTTCAAACAGCATTTTTTATTTTTTTTATTTCTGGCGATATTTCCAGGATAAAAGGGTTAAGTACATAAGGAAAGATGCACTGCAAACTTGCTTTTGTCAAGCCTAATTCTATTAAAACAGAAAATTGGTAAATTTGTTTAATCTAAAACATCAAAATTAAACTGACAAAAAAGTGAATGGACAAACACTATGGCTATTTTTAGAAAATGAAATAACTGATGTGTGTTACTTCTATTGACATTTGATGAAAGTCTCATCGTTCCATGTTAACTCAATTATAAGCAAAAACAATTTAGGCAGTTGGCTGATCAAATGCTTACCAGTTAAGGGAGAAAAAATCTATTCCTGCATCTAATGTGGTTTTATCATGACATTCAAAAGTAAAGACATTTGTTTCAAGCAAATAAGATCAGGCAAAGCAACTTTCAGGAACTGGTGGAAGTAGGACCCAAATTGCAGGAAACCAGGGTTCTTAGCAAAAACTAAAACATAAATGAATGTAGCCATGACAAAACCATGAACAAAAGGAGAAATGAAAGGATGACAAAGCAGATGACCTGACAAGGTTGAACTGAAAACAGACACTTAAATTCACAGGGAAGTTTACCAGAAATGAGGACAGCTGTTGATGATGATCAACTTAAACAGGAATGACTCAAGACATTAAAAAAAACACAGAAACAGAACTTAAAGAAAACCAAAGGGTACAATCCTCTCATAAACGTGGTGTTAAGCTGTGTAATATACGTGTTTGCAAAAACTGCCTTGCCTTTTCTACCATTGTTACACACACCCCAGTATTTTCATGCCTAGCTTTCTGAGCGTTCCCACTTAAAGGTTGTATACCATGCAAAATCAACCTTTTTGAGCTTCTAAGTGAATTATAATGTTCATTCCTCATGAAACGAAACCCCAATGCGGTATTTTGATCTGTTCATGTGATTCTGAGTACACTGTAAACCCTAACGAGTTGACAGAACTTAAAAATTATTTTGTAACAGATTACACAATAGTTTTTAAGTTATATTATTAAAACTTTTAAGTTAACATTTATTAAAATTTATGTTGTCAGTTGGCTTAAATTTGTATTATTTCATATTAAAAATATTAAGATTCCTCAACTTATAAAAGAGCGATTATTTACTCAAAGTTTTTAATTTTTTCCAACTAAAAAAAACACTTTAACTAACTATATTTTTATAATATTACTCAACTCATAAAATATGTAAAATTGACTCAAATGTTTTATAAATTCTCTAGCTCATCAAATGTATAGCATTGAAAATATTTAAAATTCTTCAGCTTAAAATGTTTGGACTTGAAATGTATTCTAAACAGAGGTATTGATACTGCCCCACTACAAGATTTAAAAGCTAACATTGCTAAAAACCAACAAACATGAAAGCCACACAATAGTGATTGCTTAATACACTTTTTTTAATTGCTCTTTCAAAAGAAAAAAGCACAAATATCAAGAGGATGAAACAATCAGTGAAATAAAACTGCATTATAAGAGTGCCACACAACATATTGACAAAAAGTGTGTTTTGTGTTGCATTACACTTAAACCAACAAATAGTCCATTCTGGGAGACTCACTCAACGAAACATTCTCCCGTGTCAATAAACGTCCTTTCAGTGGTTTGCTGTCCTCAAGGCTCATGACAGCACTCTGAATAACTGTGAAGGCAAGTTCAAGTTTTTTGGGGTGCTGTAGGTCCAGAGCATAGATGTCCCCGAAGAGTAGAAGAGATTAGTCAGCCAGATGTGTGGGACCACTGACGGCAGCATCAGGAGCATCACCACGACAACTGAGAGGAGAACCACAGCAGTGTCTGGTATTCTGGAAAATACAAAACAAAAAACACAGATGAGTTCAGACCCTCAAAGATATTCATCACACTAATGTCCAAAACTGACATTCCTGCCATCTGTCAATGGGGATCTTTGGGAATCTGTTTTAAGGACCAACTCCAATTAAAATTGTGTTTTTAAAAAGTTCTTTAGCATTTTTCTGAAAATGGAGGACATTTATAAAATAATTTAAGACTAAAGCTTCATTTTTCTTTATTCATATAATGATGGATCAGGAGCAGAAAAGGTAAACGAAAAGGTTCCCACTCCTTCCAATCAGGAGTCCCTGATGTTCGCCTTTCATCTTCCGTCTCATTCTTAAAACCATTAAAAAATATCACTCAGTTTACAAACTACAAACAATTGCCCTATTTATTATGTCACTCAATAAAATCTCAATCAATATTAAAGGATTAGAGAAAAGCATTGACAGGGAGTCATGTACACTTACTGTACAGGTCTTGAAGAAGTTGGAGGCATCTTCATGCAGATAAACAGGAAGTGCACGGAGGACAAGTGCCCGTCTCATGTTCACATCACGCTGGTCCTAAAAGAATAAAAAGAAATATCCATTACCATTGAAGCAAATGCAGAGCAAACACTTCCAATATTTACTTAAGGAACTTTAAGAAATGATAAAATGATACCTTTTCTAGATGTCTATTTCTAGTGAGAGGACAATACAGTGTTCATGGCATGATCCACCTCAGGTTAAAAACCCAAAGTCATTTTTAAGGCAAGTTACACCGTGGCTTCTTACAGCTGTTTACAAATGATTTGTTATCCGTTTTTGAATTATGCTCATTAGAAATTCACCTGGAGGTCATATATCCTAACCAAGCTGGCCAGTTCCTGTCTGTTTTGGTGGACTTAGTCTCAGAAAAGGGCAGCTTTAAGTTACACAAACATGTAAAAACTGCACAATTTCCTCTGACTGCATCTACTCTACATAAATCCATTTTAGATCTTGACAGATAAGTTTTCATGGTTTCAAATGATGGAATGGTGCTAATGCAACATCATTGTATTATTGTATTCCAAAGTGTCTCCACATACATGGCAGTGGAAACACTTTGGAATATTGGCTATGTAGTACTGCAACATTATATGTAGTACTGCATAGTGCTCAAGTAACAGAACACAACTTGCACCTCCATTCCATTGTGCCACCTTCAGCCTGCAATCTAAATATGTTTGGTTAAATTGTAAATAATTTCAACTCTATTTAGACCTTTGGCTAGTTAAAATGTGCATAAATGTTTCCATAGTTCAAGATGAAGATATTAAATAAGTATAAAACTCACCCACTGACACCTTTCCTGGTGAAATGGTGACTTTCTGTTGAACTCTCTGAAGTTCAGTATCTGAAAAAGTCCAAAAGAGATTTTTCAATGGTAAAGAAAAATGTTTCAATTATATTCTGATCAAAACATATATTGCACTACACAAACTATAGCATTTTTTTTAAAATAGCTCTAGACAAATAACTGATCAGGAGACAAGTTACCTGGCTGGCCTTGGCGTCTAACTGGAGGTGAAACACTGAACTCTGTAGTTCGGTACCTGAACACAACACGAGCACGTTGATTAATTTATTTTTACAAAAACCCTTTTTATAATGGAGATCAGTGATTTATAAAAGCTTAAAGCTGCATTCAAAACCAAATGCTTCCATGTAGCAACCAGGCTTAAAACTGTTGGCGGTAGCTCCTCCCACACAACCGTTAGAGGCTTTGAGTGACATTTTTGGACAAATGTCCAGCAGCAAACTTTAGCCACAAACAGAAGCCTCCAACGCGAATCTCACACGCAGATCACGTTTAGTGTGATTGCAGCATAACAGATCATTTCTACCTCTGAAAAAAACTCATCACTGTCGTAACTTACGGGCAGAAACGCATTTTGGGTTTGGCTCGCCATACGTCTGTCGTCTGCTATGACAAACTAATCATGTATACATTGCCACATTAAGCTCTAAAACAATCGTAACACACATATGTTAAACAACAGTAAACCACATTTACGGTAGTATAAGAGCATTTTTAAAGCATTCATTCAAAATAAACCATGAACGATACTTACCAAATTAAATCAGGGCTGAAGACAAGACGGCGCCACTGAGGAAAACATCAGCGATGAGGCGGATGGAAAAAAAACGAGGTTGTGGCGTCTTGAAGCGGGACGAAATCACAACGAATTGCAGAAAGATAAAATGCTCGACTTTCAATTTCAAACGTCGCATACTCGCATTCGGCAAATCCAACATGGCCACCTGAGCTAACGTTGAGAAAACGAAAGACCCTCCCACCAGAACGTGATGACGTCATGACGCTACTTCAGGGATCTTAAAATTTTTGAGTGCTAGATACAAATAAGCTTTAAAATATTGAGCACTGTTAAGTTAAATGTGAAAAAATTTTGATAGAGCTTAATACTTTATAGTTGAATCAACTACAAAATGACATTTAAGTTGTGTAACCTTAATAGTTATGAGCCAATACAACTGTTAGGGTTTACAGTGTATTTCTCTGCGGAGCTAGCGGTGATCTGCAAAAACGTTTTCTTTCTTTTTGCACAATGTGCACATCCATCTTTGCAAAGGTTTGGATGTTCTTTATTCTCATGGGTGAAACGCAGCCGCGCTGCCGACTCTAGGTTGACGTCATGAAATGGGCGGCACCCACAAGGTGAAAAAGCCAGTGGCTCAGAGATCGAGTCCTCTAACTTCCAGGTTGGAAAAGAGCTCAGGAAAATAACTAATATTTAATTAAAAAAATCAGTTATTTTGTGTGCCAAATATGATATCAAACACAGGAATATTGCTTACAATAAAAGACCTAAGAAGCGCATGGTATGTGCCCTTTAATTAACCTGAAATCAGGGCCGGCCCTGGTCTTCTGGGGGCCCTAAGCGAAATTTAATTTGTGGGCCCTCTAACTGGTCAGCAGCACCAAAAAAACGCAACTGTTGTTGTAATATAAATGAGATCTCTCTATTAATACATTTGTGAATTATTGTTGCTGCCGAAGAATTGAATACAGTAAATTGCCTGCATGTTGGATGCACATTTAGTGGTGCACAACAAATTTTAAATGCAAAGAAATAAATATGAATGACAAATGTATATAGATATATAAATATATATTTTTTAATGTAACATTAGGCACTCAACAAATGGCATTCCTAAAACTCCAACTTTTAAAAACAGCAACTTAACAGAAAATCAAATTACGATAAAACAATCCAACATAAAGAACACAACAGCTCAATGAGGGGATTTTGGAAAGTCATAGTCTTTATCGGTCTGAAAAGGACCTCTCTGCACCAAATCCATTCTTACTGGATCAGAGAGTGTGGTTGGTCATTCAGCTGGACCAACTGGATTTGAGGTACCGGTAGGTGGAATTTTGGATCCAGTAGCTCCTCTTCCATACACACCTCTCTTGGAGTCTCTGGAACATGAGATACAGAACTTCAATAAAAGCAAACAGTGAAAAGTCAAACAGTCAAATGTTTCCCTTTCAACAGTAGATGTGGTGACAGCAGTTTCTTCTGCAGCTAAAAAACAAGAATTATTAATATACAATAAGCAATGATAAAGCTAATAAAATATCTATAGCAGAATACTAATAATAGTTTACTGGCTCATTTAAAATCTGTGTGCAGGTTTTTCACAATTTCATGATCTTTTTATATATTAATACGAGATTTATTGGTTGTGTAATTTAATAATGAAAAGTTTGGGACTCCATACTTTTCAGCTGCTGTTTATGAAAAAAGGGTTATGCAGACACTTTTTTTAATGACTTTACATGCTTTTAAAATTACCTGAGATGACATCTTCAGTGATGTCAGGAACCTCTTGGGATGTGGACGCTGCACCACCTCCAATACTTTTGATGCTTTTTGAGAGCAGAAGAAACTGAATGAGAATTATTTTCGAGTTTTCCATTGGAAATTACGACAAACTGGGTCGTTATGTGCAAACTTCACCTCGGATCAATTAGTATCTTACGAAAAAATTGCGCAGCTGCACAGAAATACTGGATAATGTAAAAAATACGGCCCCAACATCTTCCAAACTTACCTTTTGATTGATGTTGAAGTTCTTCATCTTTTTCTGTGGCATGAAGTTCTCTTGTTGTCGCTTTGATTGTCGTGACAAAATGTGCTGTTTTTTTTATTTCCCCCAACTTTATTGAAACAAACTGCGCTCGTAAATGGCACAGTGTGTGCCAGGCTCAGATGCAAATATGTTGACCAATCGTTCCTAAGAGTGGTGTAACGTCATTATTTGGGTTGCCAGATTGGTTCAGGTGTGCTGAAAGGGGAGATCATTAAAGTGCAGGCAACTTTCTTTTGCACAACATTCGCACGTTGGTACGGAAGTTCTATGAAATGGGTTGCCAGATTTGGGTCTTTTTTATTTAATTTTTGTCGCCACTTCGGGGCCCTGGTAGTGACGGGGGCCCTACGCGGCTGCGTAATTCGCGTATAGGGAGGGCCGGCCATGCCTGAAATTGTTCTGGTCGTAGCCCTCTTCCATCCCTCAAGGCTCTGTCCACAGACCACTAATATTTTATCAATCTTCTCCTTTTTGGTCAGATTTTACACAAATCAGACATTAACTTCTTTTTGCCAATGGCGTTGAGCTTTATTCTTAAGCTAACCTAACACCTTTCTCTTTTTCACTACTCACTAACTGTCTTCAAAATATTTAACTGACCTAAAAGTATCTCAAACTCAGCAGCAACAAAAGTGAACTCCTATGTTGAAACGGAAAATCCCAAATCACTACATTATATTTTTTAGCAAACACTGTTTGCTTCTCTCCCTTTCCATTAACTCAGGTACCGGTAATTGAAAGGTGTCATTATCAGTGGAAATCTAGTTCTACAGTAATAGAATCATTGTTCATCTTACTTCAATTTACACAATGAAAAACACATCCCCACCTCTCTCACCCTACACTCAACTTCCATATTATTACAAGTGTTTAATGATTGCTTTTGTTCTGGACTGCAGAAGGAAGTTGGATTTTATTTATTTATTTTTCAAATAAATGATGCACATGAGCGGTCTTGTAATTTATACTCATTTAAGCTCAAGACATGTCATACATTATGCACTACACTGCAGTCATAAGCTAATTTTCTGTCTCTGGTTGCTAATTAATATGTTATTATTATGAATTCTTGCATTTAAAGAGAATGACTCTTAGTAAACACAATGGAAGGCTTTTTTAAAATAATCTTGGTAAGTCTTTAGATTTTAGAGTGAAAATTTAATATTGCTTGTAGGTGCGCATCGTAACAAAGTAGATTCGGATTCAAATTAACTGCTCTGCAAACATCCACAGGCATAAAGCTGACACAATGCTGGAAATTGTCTTGGAAATCACACCTGTACCATGTTTTGATCTAAACAAGACCCACATTGCTGGCATTTTTTTCTGTTTGAATCTTAATCTAATATGTGTGCTGATGTTTTGGTCACAACTGTCAGTTATTAGAGCTTCAATCATTTTAAAACAGAAATAACACTGCTAAGTGAATACAAAAAACTCCCAGCAGATCATTTTTTCCTGGAACTTTATAGTTTCATTTTGTGGAGAAGGATTTATACACATTTCAACCTCTCAAAAAGGCTAATTTAAATTCATAAGACTAGAGCTTATCATTGCATTTGGGATATTTATAGAGACAGCAATGAGACAGAAAAAGAAAAGGAGAAAGAAGCAAAATCCTTTAAAGTTTGGATTGTGTCAACATTCTCAGGGGAACAAGCCTTCATGTTCCTATTTTGCCTAAATCTCATAAAATGTTTCATTTCTTTCAAGTTGTCTTTACATTTTGTTTTGTGTATTACCAGAATGTGTAACTTAGTGTACTGTTTCAATTGTTGGAAAAACTCAGGTGTGACATGAAAAGTAAGGGTATAGAACGATTATAAGTCAATTGCGCTGTGGTCTCTGTCAGCAGAAAGAAAAAGGGTCAAAGTGTCTGCCAAGAGACTGACATTTATCTTAGCCCATCAGTCACTAAGAATCTGGTTTGCAGTGAGACATGACCTGCTAATGAACCCTCACTTCTAACCATGAAAGGAAAATATGAAACCTTTAATGTCTCAGCAAGCTGTAAAAAAACTGCATGAGAATGTATTGCTCAACAGGAACACAAAAACCACAGCTGACGTGTTTGTTTCTGTTGTTTTCAGGCCAAATAGCAAGTCAGCTAGAACATAACGTGTTTCAGTCAAGCTCAAAGTCTCTTTACTGCAGCATCTGTTGCGGGAAATGAAGACCCGCAAACTCTTTATAAAGAATTACTGTATGAACTTATAGATTTGAACAAGAAGCACATCATGACATCTGTCATTTTCATTCCCTATGCAGATAATAAACATGTTTTAGTTTTTGACATACCTTCAAAAGTTGTGTTTTCAAAGTTATTTTTAATTTCAAAAATACACCGTGAAGCTTAAAAAATACCACTTGTGACAGACATGTCTTGTCATTTTTGGTGCAATAATGTTTAGAGATTAAAAGCATATTTTAAATAAAAATGCTTTTAAATCAATAAAATAATAATAAAATAGTAATAAAATATATACACTGTGTTTGTAAAATACATTTTCACAATGTATTTCAGAAAAATTTATTGCGTTCTGATTGGAAAAACAAACACCTAAGGGGTCTGAAGATATCAAATTTTATTTTTTTTAAACATTACTCAGACAAAGAACTAGTTTAAAAAAATAATAATAGAAAGACTCTTGCAATTACTTTGTCAATGTTCATTATCACTTACTCCAAAGGAGAAAATCTCTAAATTGTGGGGAGCTTTTTCCACAACCTTTTATTGATAATATATTGAAATGAGAGGAGAAGACACATTTTGCTCCAATTTGTTTTAGTTTTAGTCTCCTTTTTTTATTGTCATTTTGATTTCATCTGCATATGATATCAATGAAAAATCAATTTGGATTGAGGCATGGTAGGTTCATTTTACAATAACTTAAAAATGACCAAGAGGAACATATCGACTGAATAGGATCGGCAAACACAAATTTTGAAAAGAATTGAAGTTAAAATGAACCGTTATCTACTCTAAGGCTATGTTCACACTACACTCTGCAACCCACATTCAAGTGACCACCTTTAATGAAAAGTCTATGTAAATACACGTTGCATGCGCATTTTGGGCTTCCACTTTGAAAACTCATGCAATCACAAAAAGCTACCCAAGTTTCCACTACTGATTCAAGGCTTTTAGTATTGTTACGGCCCCCCGACAGCCAAACCTGTCGCAGTCTAGGGGAGATCTAAAAGGGGCCAAAACATATGGACGATGGACGCCAAATAAGTTTAGGAACAGTTTATTACAAGGAAGAAGTAACCTGTATCCTGTGAAACAAAAGAAAAATAATTACTGTGCTGGTCCCAACAAAAGACAAAACAAAGGGATTGGAGCCTTGACCAAACATAAAATAAGTCAGGGAGAAAACTGATCCAGCCACGTTGACCGTCGGAGTCAGCAGTTCCATACTAAGGCTGCCTAACAGAATCTCACTATTGAAAGTAAATAAACAAAGCCCGAAAATAAGGACTACCAAGGTCGAACCCCAAACTAAAATAAAAAAAAACAGCAGAATAAGACTGCTGAGGACCAAGAGGGAATCAAAATGGAAACAAACCAACCAGCACAGCTCCAACACAAAAACAACTGCTCCTAAGCCTCTTGCTCTGCTCTCTCTTCATGCCTATCCTTTGGTTGTGGCCTCCTATGACTTAAATACCTGGCAGGTGCTGATCAAGATCATTGGCTTCACCTGCCAGGTTAGCAGAATGAAAGGGGATGCAGCAAAGCAGAAGCAGCAAGACATAACAAGTATAAAAAGTTAAGCCGTTGAACCTGCGTTGCACGTTAAACCGGGTCAAACTTTGACCAATTAGGAACTCAGATTTAGTTTCTGTTTGGTCATGAACTAAAACCAAAGACTCACAAACAGTGCAAAATATTTCACTTCCACATCATCTGCCAGACTAATTTAGCTGGGGATTGGTACACTACCTGTACGTCACTACTAAGGGTAGCATACTTTTTCATTCACGTAAGTGCCACTTGTTTGAAAATTGACCATGAAGGAGATATTAATAATTGTGGTTTTTGCTCTGTTGGAATCATATGACGCCAAATCTTTCATGGGAATAGAGCTGTGAAAAAAAAAAAGCCTGGAGCAAGATTTGCACCGCTTCGACTTTTCGCACCAAGCCTCTTACAAGTGTAGGTGGCAGACGTGCGCTAGTCAACAGGTGAAAAGGAAAAAGAAGCCCCTCCCTGCTTGTCCAGTGGGAACACCATGGGTTATTTGTGTGTTGAAGAACCCATGTTTAGCATGCCTAGTGTGTACGTAGCTTCAAAAATTGACCAACAGTTTTCTAGTTCTAGCTGATGACATAGCTTTGTCTTTGGTCCTAACAGGGACTCCAGAGACTGAGATTTAGACTGTATTTTCCATCTCCAATTGTTATATAGGGGAAAAGGCAACCCTTTCCTGTCTTTCAAAGTTCAATCCCTCAAGCATGAGGTGCATTGGTTCAAAATGAAGTCTGGAAAACAGCTCATCCCAAAGTCATTGGGGCAAATCTTTGTTGAGAAAAACACAGTCCCCTCTGCGGTGATCACTGAGGTAGCACAGGAGGATTCTGGGTGGTGTTACAGTCCTGCAGAAAGACCCAGAGTGGGAAAACAACAGCAAGCTGTTCATCTTAGGGGAGAAACAAATAGCTAGTTTCAGAAACGAACATGCCCCCTATTCATTTGATTTGCTGAGTTAGCACAATAATTCTCTGCTGGTAATTATGTCTCATTTGTATCTTCTGTGCACAGAAGCCATAGCATGCAGCAGGATAAAATGGAATGGCCAAGCTCAATCTATAAAAAATTCAAGTGGTGAAATTCCCTCAGAGTTCATCTTTTTGCCTGAGCAGTTTCATGACAGATCTAGAAATAATCACCCCTGCACCATTCGCTGTGCCTTGTATCGATCTTGCCCGGGGAATTGAAACTCACCAGAAAACAAGGCAAGGAGGGATGGCCAAATTATTATGTGGAAATCCGTCATGCGGAAGAAAGGGTTTCGTTAGATTTTCTTAAATACAATACTGCCTGTTCCAGATACCTCATGTTATGTAGTATTTACTTATTTTGATTTTCATGTAATTTGTTTTTGTATATTTTATATAATCTTGGTGTTACTCTTATAGAGTATTAATTTTGTTAAACTGCATTCAGTTTGTAAATATAAATCATTGGTTACACAAACATTTTAAGATGGTTGACAGCTGTTTGCAAGTATGAATTGGTGAGAATTGATCATTCATTTTGTAATCTCCAAGAAATTTCTGAAAGTCCCACTCTAATCATCTTTTGATCTATTTTCAAAGCATTCCCATTGGTCTGTTTATTGTGATTAAACAATTTGTAGCCCAAATCAAAAAGCCTGTTTTGTATTTTTTGGACATAGTTTCTGCAGGGCGGCAGGAGTTCAATAGAAATTTGCCTCTCAGTTTTGGGCAGGACCATAGGTGCAGTGTAAGCCTGCCAGCACTACCTATCATCATTTTGTTTACATGTTTCCCTGCTAGCTTACTGCCCCTCACACCACCATCCTAACATTATGGATGCAACAAAAAAGCGGGAAATTTTGAAGCGATCCACCTGCACAGTTTTGAGCCAGATGCCAGCTCAGAGAACGAAAATGAAGACATAAACGGATCTATATGTCTGCAAGTGGATGCATCAGAATGGAGCGAAGCAGGAAGCTTAGTGATTGTAGCACCTATGCCACTGCTACAAGCTTTTTCCAAGGGAATTTTTCAATTGCTCTATATTCACAACTTTAAAAAATTCAATTTTAAGCTTAAGAAAAATGCTAATGCCACAAGAACATGTTAAAAACACCAAAAACACGGTGTTGGTTGAAGTGGGTCTTGAAATATTGCCTTAGTTTTTATTTTTTTATTTTTCTCCCTTTTCCTAATCAGTTTTTTTTAACAACCTAAAGACACTTTTCATCCTTTTTTCTAATAATCTACGTCCAAAGCCTTCGTCCCACAGACTGCTCCCTGCACCCCCCTGTGTCTAACTGGAGGTTTCCACCAATGTAAGCTCACCTTCACCTGAAGCTCCCACACAGCAGCTGATATCGATCACCTGTCGCTCGACAGTTGCACCCTTCTTGCAAGCAGCCATCGCAGCAGCATGGTTGAGCCCCCAGCTGACGGAGCCCTGCTGTGTTCAGATTGGTTGGTGACCTCCATTCCTGCAGATCAAAGTATTCTCAACCAGAGACAACCAGAGCCTGGAAGTGCATCTCTTCAGTGGATTTATTCTCACAACAAAAAAGCAGGCCTTGGAAGCTCATGGGGGGGGGTCTGGATGTGACCACTGAACACTGACAACTGCTGTATCTGCATCCTTTGTTTAGAGTAAATAATTTTAAAAAATGCATTTGCGCTATATGAAGGAATTTTATCACTGCAACACATTGCCCTAAATATTCTGACACCTGCTGTTTTTTGGAAGGCTGTCAGCTCTGTGAGTCTCTGCTTCAACAGGAGCAAATATCTCAGTACCAACACTGCATCTACTTCTTCTAACAGTGACCTAGAATCCAAAACAGAATTAATTTAAAGACTTGAATAGATTCCCATGTTTCTTAAAGTTCAAGTTTCAGCTTCAACGAGTAACAACATTTTAATTGGAAGTTCCTTCCAGACATACCTCAGTAGTTCAAGCTGAGTTGTAAATCTTAAATGATCATGCAACAAACATCTAACCCAGAGGTGACCTATTTAAACTGAGAGGACTTGTATACATTATGTTTGATGTTTACCCATTAAGTCTTGGGCTTGTTTGTCATTAAATTTGATAGTTTAGTGAATATTCTCTGCATACAGTAGGATTATACTGTATCCATGTAGTTACAATCACAAATCTTCCTCTGGTGAAAGCAGACTGGAATAAATAGGTGAGCCATATTAAATACTGATTTGAACATTTGGACAATAATGCAGAGTTGTGCGAAAAATGGCCAAATCTAGAAGTTAGCAGGTGGGCCACACAAAATAGCAAGACTGTAGACCGCTTGATGTGCTGGTACAGTAAAAATATTCATGGACATTTTCTTATGGGCATGCTGTGAGTGACATGTCATTGCAAACACTTATGCAACATGCAAGGGTGCATTCGTGCGCAGTCAGTGAGAAGTCAGTGCTCACTCCTTATCAAGGACTCAAGTTTAGAGTAAGGGTATCAGATGACAGCATCACTCGTACATCATATGTGTATGAATCTTTAATTTGTCTTACAAATTGTTTAGAATACATTTACCACATGCACAACAATCATTTTATTTTCATGATGTCCCTTGACATAACATCATGAGCCTCAAGAGAACAGCAAGACATGCCTGCCCTTCCCTTATATCTGGCCGCTTTTCTCTACAACCCAAAACCTGCAGCACCTGTTCAGGTCAACCCCCTGTAAGATACATTGTGATTAAGGCTTAAACTAGCAGCCGTACATGTGACCACTTCACCTGTTAGTGAGTTTCAGTCCAGGAAATGCTATTGAAAGGGCTCAAAACTGGAAGGAGGAGGTGATTCAAAGTAGCATCATCTTTGAAATTCAAAGGGGAAAGTTTCAAAAACCTTCTGCAAGAATTCAGCATCATAAGTTCTGGTTTTTGCTCAGTCTCTTCCCATTTAGTAATGAGTTTGCTGTATTTTTTAATGACAAGGTTCATGGCATTAAAAAAGCCATCAACTCCACAACACATATAACTATCGAACGGCCACCTACTCACTCTAAGCTGACTCACTTTGTACCTGTCACTGACCAAACTGTCCAAGAGACCATCACCCGTCTGAGCTCGTCTACATGCTGCCTTGATGTGTTACCCACTAGATTTCTAAAGTCTGTCCTGAACAGTGTGTTGCCATCAATTACTCAAATAGTTAACATGTCTCTTCAATCTGGAATATTCCCAGAGGCCTTAAAAACTGCAGTCATTAAACCTCTCCTGAAGAAAAGCGGTCTTGATCCCACTGTACTGAATAATAACAGACTTATCTCTAATCTGCCATTTTTAGGAAAAGTCCTTGAAAAAGTTGTCTACCAACAGCTCACTGATTTTCTCTTATTAAACAATTCATTTGATGTTTTCCAGTCAGGTTTTAGACCCCATCATAGCACAGAAACTGCTCTTATCAAGGTAACCAACGACATCCGCCTGAACACTGATGATGGCAAAGTCACTGTCTTAATCCTGCTAGACCTGAGTGCTGCCTTTGATAATGTTGATCATGGGATCCTTTTGCACAGACTCCAAGACTGGGTTGGCATCTCTGGATCTGCCCTAAGTTGGCTCAAGTCTTATCTGGAAGACAGGAAATACTTTGTTGAAATTGGGAGTTGTGTCTCAGACTACATGGCCTTGACTTGTGGTGTGCCCCAGGGATCGATCCTGGGACCCCTTCTGTTCAACCTCTACATGCTGCCACTAGGGCAGTTAATACGCAGTAATAACATATCTTATCACAACTATGCAGATGATACTCAGATCTATGTGTCACTGACAACAGGTGAATATGGGCCGGTGGATTCACTCAGCCACTGCCTCCAACAGATCAGTGCGTGGATGCAGAACAACTTTCTCCAGCTAAACTCAAACAAGACCGAAGTTATTATTTTTGGCCCACAGAAACAAAGAGAAAGTGTCAGCAGCTACCTTCATTCTCTGTCTCTTAAACCCTCAAATCAAGTCAGAAATCTAGGGGTAATCATTGACTCTGACCTGAACTTTAACAGCCATATCAAGTCAGTAACATCAGCTGCATTTTATCATCTGAAAAACATTGCCAAAATCAAAAACATAGTGTCAAAGCCAGACCTGGAGATACTTATTCATGCATTTGTCTCCAGTAGGTTAGACTACTGTAACGGCCTGCTCACCGGCCTCTCCAAACGAGCTGTAAAACAGCTTCAGTACATCCAGAATTCTGCTGCTCGAGTCCTGACCAGAACCAGGAAGTGTGATCACATTAGTCCTGTGCTCAGGTCTCTGCACTGGCTCCCTGTACCTCAAAGAATAGACTTCAAAGCAGCTCTGCTTGTGTACAAGTCTCTCCATGGCCGAGCACCAAAGTACATCTCTGACATGTTAGTGCCATATGAACCACCTCGTACTCTGAGGACCTCAGGGGGCGGCCTCCTGTTGATTCCCAGAGTCAGAACTAAACAAGGGGAATCAGCGTTTCAATATTCTGCAGCTAAAATCTGGAACAGCCTCCCTGAAGTCGTAAGACAGGCCTCTTCTGTGTTCATGTTCAAATCTAGACTTAAAACATTTCTGTTTAGCCGTGTATATGACTGAAAGGTCCTATCTACACTTTTCTTTCCTTTCCTTCCTTTATTTTTAAATCAATTTTCAATTTTTTTTTTTCTTTTAAAGTAAATTTTACGTTGATTATTTCTATGATGTATTGTGATTTTAATGCATTTTTCTGTTTTGTGAAGCACCTTGAATTACTTTGTGTACGAATTGTGCTACACAAATAAACTTGCCTTGCCTTGCCTTGCCTTAGTCCATATCTCAGTTTAATGTTATATTTTATTTGAAAAAGTCTGGGTAAAATCGTACTAAAATCAAGATAATAACCCATTACTAGACAGAATGAACAACTTGACATTTTGAACGACCAAAACTACTCTGCTGTTCTTCAAGCAGCTCTGTTTCAAACAACAGAATTCATGGGTGCATGACCTTGACCTCAGCATCCAAAAGCACCTGTAGAGTTTCCGTCTTACTTGACTGCCAACGTGTTCTACACATTTATCATTTCAAGGCAGCAGATTGCCTGCACTAAAGCATACTTGAACAAATTAAAGATTTTTCTCAGCACCGTTTAAATACCTCTCCTACTGGGTGGGAGGAAGAGACCATCCATCCACCAAAGCCAGCCTCTGAAATTTATGCCCGCCATGCTCATTAACACAATGGCACACAGCAATTTGGGGTTTTGATTTCACGTTTTTCTGATGCAACGACCAATGAATTGACTGCACATTATGAAGATGTTTATCCTTTTTGGGGCGACTGTTGTGTTTTTACTAGAGAAACACAGTAAATCCCTTTCCAGTCAACAACCGTGTTGAACTCCTGTGATTCCATTCTACTATAAACAGCAGTCAAATTTGTCTAAATAAAGGGACGTTGTGCTCAGCCTTGTCCTTTGTAAACAGAGGAGGTACTCACAAATGCATGTACTTGAATGCTGTCCTAACTGTTAAAATGATGACAAATCTAGAATAAAATATAAGAGAAATGTTTTTTATCCCTTCATGCCATATGTTGCGTTTTCAATGTACCATTAAAATCCAGGACGCTTACTGTATTTTCTGCGCTATAAGGCACGGTTAAAAACCTTTATTTTTTTATTTTTTTATTTTTTAAACGACAGTGTGTCTTGTAATCTTGAGTGCCTTCTATATTAATTCTGGTTGTGTTACAGATCTTGCAGTGTTTTTCAGAGGTACACAGGGCTCTGGATTTTCCTTACAAGTAGCCAAGAAGGTTTCGTGTTATTGTAAATACGCTGTCGTGGCTAACATGTAGCGTTGTAAAACTGTGTTTTTACTAACAAGGTTGGGAGTTAGTGTGGGGAAGTTTTGGTGCAATTTCAATAAGGAAGATCTACCTCACTTCCAGGTAAGCTGGGTTCTTTTCGTCACTCACTCTACACGCCACTCATCCATGCTTGTCCTCTGGCATCTCTTGTACCGACTACCCGGGCTGCCGGGCCTGGTGCGCCCATGTTTGGTGCTCTGGGCCTGGGGGTTGGGGGTCTCTGGGGCGGGGGGTGCTGGGGATGACTTGTGCTTGTGTTGCATAGATGCTGACACCCCGGCCAACAGAAGGACAGGGAGGACGGCGCCTTCTTGGTTCTCTTTTCTTAAGCTCTGTCATTTCTCTTTTACTTGTGCTTGTTTTTTTGTGTTTTATTATGAGGGTAGTACGGTGGCCCAGAAGGGTCACAACACAACACATTAACTTTGCACACAACACATTAACTCACACACAGGCTAACTCACACACAGGCTAATCAGCAGCTAGCAGCGCTTGAAGATCACAAAAAGAGTTAGGCAGTTAACCACTCAGCCCAGTGGAAATTTCAGAATAAAAGCACTTCCATTGCAGCTTTACTTCCGTTGTGAGTTAATGTGTTGTGAGTTAATGTGTTGTGAGTTATTGTGTTGTGTTGTTAGTTATTGTGTTGGTTTGTGAGTTAATGTGTTGTGTTGTGAGTTATTGTGTTGTGTTGTGAGTTAATGTGTTGTGTTGTGAGTTAATGTGTTGTGAGTTATTGTGTTGTGTTGTGAGTTATTGTGTTGTGTTGTGAGTTAATGTGTTGTGTTGTGAGTTATTGTGTTGTGTTGTGAGTTAATGTGTTGTGTTGTGAGTTATTGTGTTGTGTTGTGAGTTAATGTGTTGTGTTGTGAGTTATTGTGTTGTGTTGTGAGTTAATGTGTTGTGTGTTAAGTTAATGTGTTGTGTGTAAAGTTAATGTGTTGTGTGTAAAGTTTATGTGTTGTGTTGTGACCATTCTGGGCCACCGTATGAGGGGCTTATTTAATGATTTTATTTCATATGTGGGGTTTGTTTTTATTCTATTCTTGTTTTGTTTTTTTTATGGAAAGCACTTTATAAATAAAATTAATTTGAATTTAATTTGAATTAAAACTTCACTCTAAACCAGGCCTGCTCGTTCCTGGTCCACAAGATCCACCACCCTGCACTGCTTGCTGCTGATTACCAGGACCAAGTGTGTTCACACAAACAGATTGTGGAGACATCTGATTGAGCTAATCAGCTGCTAGCAGCGCTTGAAGATCACAAAAACAGTCTTAAACAGATCTTAAGGACCAGGAATGAGCAACCCTGCTCTAAACCAATAGCGAAATTCCCCATCTTCTTTTCTCAGCCAATCACAATCCTATTTCTGCTTCTAAATTCATGGACCTTTATCTCTACATTCTAGACATTCTACATTCTCTACACCTCATTCTCCACCTGGACCAATACTATGTTGTGGACTGGCCTCAGCCACAATCAGCATGTGGTTTATCCATCTACTGTCCAATCTTATCCCACCTGGATAAAGATGTCATCTGTCCAGAGCCTTACCACTAAAATACTATGGACTGGTTTATGCACATTTTTGTATAACAAATAAATCTTTATTCATTCCTAAGATCTCTCCATATTGTAGTCAAAGTATCGTTTGTTTTAGTGGTATCAGTCAGATTTTTTTGTGTTTGCAAACAAAGTTGGGAGTTACAGGTGTTGTGAACATGCTAACACAGCTGATGCAGCTAACGTTGAACGTGTTAAAAACAAGTTCCAGACTTACTGTGAACGCAGTTTATAAAGTGTGACTGACTGAATTATTTCTGACTCATTTGTCCTGCATTGTGTGCCTTTTAGTTTGATGCATCTCATATCTGACATCAATTCAAAAATGAACCATTCATTGACGGTGTGCCTTATTATCCAGTGCGTCCTAAAGTACAAAAAATATATTCATTTGACATCACCTTGAACTGCAAAAACATTGACGAATGTATTTTTATCGAATTACAAATAAAATTGTGCATTATAGTCACAAAGCCAAGTGTTGTCAATGCAGTTCATCTCAGCAGACAAGACATCAATTAAGTCCAGAGATTTCATTAGCTACTAAACTAGCTCTGAATATATAGAAGTAAACCTTAGATTCTCCTTTCTGTCCCTTTCTATAGAAATTTCTCTCACTTCAAGGCCTTCTTTACTGTAAATTTGCTCATCACTACATGTGTGCTTTTAAACATTGAGTCACTTCTTTTTGCACATCAAAGCTAAATCTTCCCTGGAACAACTTTACAGCGTAGCGTGCTGACAAGAGTGATGGAGGATTTGTTCACTACTTCGATGGCTTCTAGCCCGCTCGTCTTAGTCACTCACCCTGACTCAAAATAAAATGCTTCTTTCCTTTCTCATACACCTGTCAAACACAGTTATAGCTCACCCTCTAATCCTCACATAAAAGGATTAAAGGTGATACCAGCGCTTGCTTGGGTGATGGCATTGTTTATCTTTGCAGCACGTGGGGTGAGATCTTGATTCCCATGTTGAAGAAAGTGCATCTTAGATTACCCACGATGCCAAGAGCAAAAACCACGAGCTACCAATTAACAGGTGGTGGTGTTTGTGGAATGATGGAAAACAGATAATCTTTTGCTCAGTCAGAATTCTGATTCTCATGAAGTAAAAATAGTCTTTATTATGAGGTTGTCATGATACATCAAACTTATTCTGTACAAAACATGAAACTCTTTTTTTATTTACACACTGTCATACTAAAATTATATATATATATATATATATATATATATATATATATATATATATATATATATATATATATATATATATATATATATATATATATATATATATATATATATATATACATATACATATACATAACATTCCTGACATTCAAAAGCTTTTCTCACATTTCTACAAGGTGAATATTTTCTATAAATATGGTAATGTTGAACAAACCCAGTCTGCATGAGGACAGAAACAAACCTGTCAGAAAGAGAAACACCAAATAATGAAAGTGCATGGCTGAGCATTACAGGCTAAAGAAATCCTGCTTGTCATATATTAAGCAGGTTGCTGCAAACAAACATCCGGTTCATGATGAAAGCTGGCAAGAAAGATTTGTCTCTCATTGTGAGGAGATAGGATCCTTAGCTGATGTTGGTTGTTGTTTTGTTGTCATCTCTAGTTTACATCTCCACCACACCTTGTTGCATCAAAGAACTTTGGAAATCCTTCCACTTTGCAGAAATGCTTTCTCTATATCAGATTACAGTTCAAAATGGCTAGTCTCTGCAGGTTTGTGCACAGCACTCCATCAGAAAAGTGATTATGCTTGCTCAGGTGGAGCTTTCTGAAACAGGAAGTTCATCTGAGTCAAACAGAAACATGCCGCAGTGTGCGCCGCCAAGTCATTTTCTCGAGTATAAAAATATAATCATGACATTAATTTCCTGCTTGCAGGGATGAAGAAATTAGCAGAGGCAGCTGCTCAATGTTCCCTTCCAGTCAGCTCAGGTAGAATTGGTCTCACTTTGTTTGTGTTTCTTATCTTGTGTAGTCCTGTTAATTCCCCGCTGCGAGGCTTGGAACATGTGACAGGACATGCACCTGCTTAGAGAGTGTTTAACTCCTTCCACCACTTTACCAACAGTTCCTCTTACAGCAGATGAGGAAAAGTAGAAAATAAAAGGGTCCAGGCATGCGTTGAAGGTACTGCACAGTAAGGCTTTGTCTCTCCAAGTAGGACTCTTCTTTGTGATGTATCCAACTATGTGTGAGACGTTGTAGGGTCCAAAACATAATGCAAACACCACCAGTGTTCCCAAAGCCATGCCAATGGCCCGCAGGCGCCGGCGCCGGTCAATGTGCTGCAGCTTAGACAGAATCCTGATGAAGTTGATGTAGCAGAAACTGCTAATGAGGAAAGGTATGCAGAAAAGCACAATGCAGAGCTCGAGGCGGACAGGAAGGAGGACCTGCAGCTGAGCCTCCGTAAAGTTTTTATAACACACCTCCTTCTGGCTCATACCAGAGGGAGATGTGGAGTTCGGGGACTCAACCTGTCCAATAAACGGGACAATAAAGACAATACTCAGGTGAAGGAAAGAAAATATCCAGCAGAAGATGCTGGCAGCCACAGCGTACACTGGCCGGCGCTTCAAGGAGTGTTGAATGGGGAAGGCTACACCCAGGTAGCGCTCCACACTGACAGCAGTGAGGAAGAAGGTGCTGGTGTAGATGGTCATGTAGAAGACAAAGCCAGACAGTGGGCAGAGTGCATAGGGTAACTTCCACACCATGTCGTTCATCACTTCCTGCATCTTGAATGGCAGGAAGAGGAGGAAGAGGAGGTCAGAGATGGTCAGGTTGAGGAGCAGTATGTCTATCGGTGTGGGCTTCTGCCTCACCTTCTTGCAGAAGGTGTAGAAGGCCAGGACGTTTGCTGGGAAGCCCAGCACAAAGGTAACAATGTAGACGGGGAGGCACAGCCCAGTCTGGCAAGCATGCATGTTGACCTCGGTTTTTGCCTCAGATCAGTCAAAAATTAATGAAATAAACTGAAAATTGTCTTTTTATTTGTATTTTGCTGCTGGAACCAAAAAGCCTGCAGCACAAGGGGAGTTTGATCTGTTGAACAGGCTAAGCTACAGGACCTGAAGGCATCTTATTGGGTCAGTGGCCTGGAACAAACTGGATGAGGCAGCACGGTTTCCTTGTCCTCACCAATAAACAGAGCCCATTATTTTCTCTGGGGCTTTGAGCTCTGCAGATAAGATGAAACGAGAAAAAATCAAGTTAAATACAGTCCATTGTAGGGTCAAATGTGCTTTTCTTATATTAACTATTCAGCTGGAAAAAACAAGATTATGCAAAGCATTAATCTATGATTAATTTTACCTTTAGTCTCTCTTAATTTCTCCTTATCTATGTTTCACAGTTTATTGAGGTTGTATATCCTTTCACAAGGATGAGTAAATGTACTGGTGTCTACAAATGAGTTTGTATACAAACCTAATTTTGTGGTCCTGGTGTAATGATAATGTTCTGTGACGTTATCATGAACTTCCAGGCCTTGTTCACACTATATGACTAAATTTTGGATATATAGTGAAAACCATACCCTTTTAAACTTAATGAGAGAAATGCACTGGGGAAATTATTGCCTTGTGGTTTAAAGCAAAACTGTACTTTGCTGTTTTTACCTGTTGCCTATGTTATTAAATCTGAATAAGAGGATGATAAAACAGAAATGTAAAGTAAATTAAAAAATAAATAAATTTGGTTGTCATTTAAACAGTTTGGAGTGTTACAAAGGAAAAATTAGTTCTTACCTGTCATGAAGCGATCTATATCAGGTGTGTCCGACATTGTAAGTAAGACGGTGTCTAAATTTTTATAGTCAACTCACCAAGCAGAAGTGTTTTTTTTGTTTTGTCTTCCGAGAGACTGTGATGAAACTAAAAATGTTCCACTCACTGAAGCAACTTTAAGACTTCCCCTCTATCTGCAGTGGTGGTGTTTTTGGTTGACAAATACTCTCTCCTCTGCGACAAGCCTGTGGTTGCAATGCACCTTTAAGAAACGAGTGGTAATTGTGGCTTACCTTCACTGCCTGTTTCTTGGCACGTCAACGTGGGTTTATTACTCAGCTGTGTTGTTTAATCTCCTCGATTCTCCCTGCTTTCAGCTCCAACCTTCCTTCATCTGGCACAGCCCCCTATTTACATGATAATCTACACTTTCAGTGGGGATAATGGAAATTATTAGAGATACTGCCACCGTTTATCTGCCATGCTTGCCAAACACGGTTTCCCTGGTAACTACTGGTCTTCTTTTTGTAGTCCCTGCAAGGCTGTTTTATTGTGAGATATTAAATCAAACTTAGTTATCCACAAAAACACGCTCCTCCGTGAATGCCTCTTGATCACGACCGACGGAAATGGGATGGCCTGTTATCAGAATAATCCCTTTCTGCTTAACATGTGGCGTCGGCAGCAGGGCCGGCTGACAAACACAAGCTTGCTGTTTGGATAGTCTTCTAAGTCAGACAATAAAGAATAGTAATAAACCATGAAAAAGTTGAGGCAGAGGGGACCTGTTTAGCCGTATTACATGAGACAGTTCCAATGTTGAAAGACTCCCAGAGAACATTTTTGCACTTAGATCACAACAGCAGGGTCAGGTTTTTGTTGAACAAGTGACACAGGTAGCCCAGTTAGACCTGGTTAATGTTTGACAAGATGAGAGGCATATTACGTTTTTGGTAATACTGACTTATGGGTGTAAATATTACTCATTTGTTTGAGTTTGTTTTGTGTTTTACAGTTTCAGTTTGATTATTTGAACACTTGACACATTGTTTTTAGTTTTTATTTATCCACATTAAATGTTGAACAGTTTACTGTGAGTTTGACTCAAAACCAGCTTAAAACACCAAACAAACAATGCACTTGTCTCTTAAATCATTAACAGTTAGTTCAGATGCTAATCCCCTTTTTTTCCAGGAACCAGGAAACACCAAATCATAACTCAAATTTTTCTTCCCCTCATATGCTTCTTGGTAATTTGACAAGGTATTTTCCAGTTATTTTTAGAATTTATTACTATTTTAAACAGTCACTATTGGTTACTTGGTTGATTCAAATCTAATGTAAAAGAAAAACTATATTAAATATTAGCTGTAAGTCAGGGTGGATAAACTTTTTTGAAATACACGAAAAAATAATCAATACAAAATTTGGTCTCCCTGCAAATGTCTTTTAATTTGTCTGTTTTGGCCATGGTTAAAACAGTGTGAAACACTCTTTAAAGTTTTAGGACTTGTCCTAACCAACATCCCTGTCTCCACTTACTGTATATGCACAGAAATGCTCTAAAAAAAAACAACCTGTGAGGTAGTACCAAGATTTTTATTTCCAGACTTTCACATCAATATGAAAACGGATGTGGCCTTCTGTCATTTCCCCATCATAGTTATATCCTTTACCTGCTTTTGTTTTGGTAGAGTTAGAAGGCCCTAGTTCATATCCCATCTGGGTCATTTCTTTGTAGTATTTGCATGTTCCCCTCATGCATGCTTGGGTTTTCCCCGGGCTCTCCAGATTTCTCCCACAGTCCAAAAAAATGTGCTTCATAAACTAATTGGTGACTAATTGGTGTAACTAATAAAGTTTCCAGTGAGTGAGGTGGTTTAGAAGATAGATGGATTTTTTTTATCTAATTTGTATGACTGCTTCTATTTTTAAGTTAATTTAGTTAATCTGCTGTCAATGTTGCATAATGCTGTATAGTATGTTTTGTTGTTTGATACAATTATTCACTTTCTTATTTATTCAGCATTTGCATTACTTTTGAAACCAGTTTAGTTTGGTTTGTTGTGATACATAAATATGGAAGATTCAGTTAAAATATTGTACTGTCGTTCTTATGTTTGCATGATCAAACAAGGTTATGCAAGTTGGTGGGTTCCACTGTAAGATTTGGATTTACAAAACTACGTCAGAGTTTAACGAAAGCCAGTCTAACCACAAACCACAAACTCTGTGATGATGTCATTTCATCACTTCAGGAAAGTTCATGCCAATCAGCCTGGCAAAACAAATCAAAAGAAAAATGCATTCAAAGTTGTTTTTCCGCACCCACCTTTCATATTCTATTTATTTCTTATCTTCCAAAGCATCTTCTAGAGCATTCTCTCTACCTGCCCCCAGGGCCAGTGTAAAATCATATAAAAAGCATGGTGTATGCAAAATAAGTCTTGCAATGTTTGATCAATGGACATTTCTGCTTTTATCTAACACTACTGGGAAGATTAGGCAGGACAAAGATGAGGTTGTCTGAAACATTGATGTTTGTTTGCTCTGAAAAAATCTAGCTTTTTTATTTTGCATTGCAAAGTAATTGCAGTTTTAACCAGCAAATCCCCCTTCTGAAATGTAACATAAAATCGATAAATAAAGTGTTTTCATTTGTATTAACCTTTATAAAACTGGTACAGGTGATGGAAAAATATTAGTTTTTTTAAAACTGAAAATGATAAATCTTTGACACAATACACAAATCAAGTTAAGACAACAATTAAAAGGTGAATCAACATCAATTATAGAAGAGAATTAAAAATATATAGATGTACCTTATAAAGATAAAAATAAAAATACTTCAGCTTGTCTTCTTCTACTGAGATACCTATAGCACTTTGTTTGTACACAAATTTAATTTACACTTGAGCATCTTGCAAGAAATACAAGGAATGTAGAAAACTTCACCTGCACTGTTCAGTACCCAGGTCTATACCTGTTATATACCTGAGTTACACATGTTAAAGTTTTGGCTAAAGTTCTCCTGGATCAATTTTAGATCAGTGAATCAGATTGTTCAAAATAAGACAATATTGACTATGAATCTTGTCAACAACCACAAATTATAATATGAATCCAACCATTGTTTAAATGAATCGTTACAACCTTAACCCTAACCATCTTGACCTTTTGACACAAAGGAGTAATGGCCCTCCTCCAAGCTCTTCCTAGATCCCAGAGTCCATCAATACAAACAAACTTCCTTGAATTTCTGATCTTGGTTAATTCCATGCTCCATCCTTTCTAAACTTGTAAACTCAACACCAAGATACTTAAACTATTTCTCTTGCAGATGCTGATTCTTGCTGCAGCCTGCTGCTCCAGTGAGAGGTCTGGGTCATAGTTTGAAAACCCCAAAAGAACAACATAATCTGCAAAAAACATGGGACAGTTTGATTCCTAAAGCCAAATTTATTTGCCAAAAGTATCTAAGCATGTTGCTGTGAATTGAACTTTTGGCAAAGGTTAACCCTGGCAAAGTCCAACTCTGATCTATAGCATTTCTGGTTTACCACCAGCTATGCGGACCAAGCTCCTGATCTGTTTTTACTTTTTTCACTTTTGTTAAAAATATACAAGCAAAAAAGCAAGATTCAAGCTTCTGATGTTAACTTTTAGACAGATAGCCTTACAAGTTCCTTGGACTTTAAAGAAAGGATATTTTTGTGCTGTACTGGGTAAGTCTACTCAAATTGTTACAGCTGCTTTTTCGGTCAGTTGGCTGGTCAATTTGTGTTGTTGGTCAGTTTAACTGCAGTGAAAGAAAAAGAAAGAAGGAATCACTAAAATGAGGGCGCTGAGGCAGATTGATGGATCAGTAGAGCGCTGGACTTAAATGCATACCCAACTCAAACATTGATCTTTGCCTAAGCCTGGGCAAGTGGAGTGTGTGCCTGAGCAGCGTCTTAACTGTCACTTCATTAAACAGGCCGCTGTGGATTAGAGGGTGGAAGGTTTGTCTGCTACTCTAAGGCTTGATGTCCAAGCATTTGTCCAACAGAAAGACTCTGGGGGCTTGTTCAAACCAGGCAGTCATTGCTCACCTGCAGTGGAACACAACATTTCACCTAGTACCTGGTCAATTCTCACATTGCCTCATGATTAATATGTGGTTTACCATCCACCACCCAAAAAAAGAATCTGTTTTATTGAGAGCTAAATCTCTATTAGACATTATACAACATTTTGTAGACAAAATTGAAAATTTAGTTGTGACAAACCAAATTCCAGTGAAATGTGCTCTGATCTGCAAGTCAGCCTCTATAGTGTTTGCTTTGTAAAGGATGCAACACTGTTCACACCAACCAAACAAGTTTTGAGGTGAAGCGAACTCAAGCATGAAATGGCTGGTATGATTAAGTAAGTGTCTTTTTTTGAGAACAGAGTTTCTGAATTGCTCTTGCTGCTGTATGTAAACTGCTACTTGTAACAGTATTTGTTTGAGTATTTAACATGGACTGATGGAATTTAACGTGCAGTCTAGCACTAGTTTGAAACCACCTGCCCATGTAGGACCACATTCCCCACTGTCTGTCTTGTTTATCTACTCACTCAATAAAAATACTGCCATCGACAGCTTTTTCTACTCCTAACTCAGGCAGCTACAGCATAGTGCAAAGCCTCAATCACAGCGTTTGACGGGAGTGAGTGCAGCAGGTTTTTTGGGTTGTCTGGGCTTGTGTAGGGTTGCAGACAAGATTAGCTTGATCTTAAAGGAACCGCGGGTGTGTCTTGCAGTTTTCTTGAGGTTTGTATGCCCATCTTAAGGGATGTCACGAAAACGGAATATGCATATAGTGTACGTTACAAGCACTGATGACATGCTAGGGACGCTAATTTCTAAGACTCAGATGCGCACATCACTTAAACAGCACTGATTGGCCACCTGCACAGGGTTTGGGATGATTAAAAAAGTGAAAAATACATACTACATGCCTGCGTCTCACCTACTTCACTCTTGCCTACCATTATGTGTTATTGAAGTGTTGGCTGCAACCTGTCCCCCGCAGCATGCCCATAGTTAAAAGTGTGCATGAATACTTTTCTCTATGGGCTCACCAAGCGATTTATCTTGATATTTCACACGGGTGACCTGCGTGTACTATACAGGATTACCCATTTTCCCCCGCAGACAGCCAGTATCCACTCATAAGTGCAACTCAGCCCTAAAGAGTGATAGCTGCCAAGCCAAGAGTAAGCCCTTCATTTCTGCTTAGATCACAGCAGAACTTGAAGTCCCTTTGGGAACATCTCAAAAGTGCAGTGTCCATGCCCTGTCCATTGAGCAGCCCTCCTGAGATTTTGCACTCAGTGTGTGGTAGAGATGTGGTGTAGCGCTGTACTGCTTCTGAATCACTTCTGAAACACAAAGCTAAGCATCTGCTGTGACCACACTCAGTGCGCATTTTTTATGCTCCAGTGTGTCCTGTCCTCTACAAGAATCTCTGCTAGAAAAAAAAAAAATCCATTTTTGTATTTTAAGGGAGTGTAAAACGTATCTAGCCAAAAAGAAGCTCTTCAACTGAGTAAAAAGTTAGAGGGTTGTCTCATTTCCTTCTTTATTCAGTCCTAAAATTAAAAAAAAAAAATCAAAATATGCAACACCTAGTGGCTGCATATAAATTGCTGCAAGCTTGTGAGGCCTACACCCATAATGTGATCAAAAATTTTAACTGCTCCCCCAATAATATAGTTCTCTTACAGTAAAGCAGTTTCATTATCAAAGTGAGTCAAAACAGAAGTTGGATTATTCGCTGTTTCTATTTTGGGTAAAGGTCATCTGACCTTATTACAGGTAAAACACTACACTAATTAGATCAAAAAAGGTTGTCTCTGCTGCTTCATAGAGGCTCAGTTCCATGTTTCAAAACAGTGAAGGAGGGGTCCCACCACTTCTACTCATGCTACAAAAACCAGGTTGAAAAACAGCAGCGACAGGCGCGCAAGCCAGAGGAGTTTTTTATTCAGCATTCTGAGGTTTCAGAATAAATCAGACAGAGCTGATGCAATCAAATGATGTTTGTGACAGAGCACATAAAATGGAACAAGTAGTGGTTCAGACGTGTTCAGCTGATGTTTAGGGGAAAGCAGCGTTCTCTGTGGGGACTAAAGCAGCCAGATTAAATCGTGCATTCAAGAAGCAGGCTCTATATTATTTATGTGTGAATAGATTGGACCAGAGTGATAAAAAGATGGCTGAAAATCATACATACTGTACTATGAACAAAATGAAAACTGTACTTTTTTTCTCAATGGTAGAAGTGATTTTAAATTTAAAGTACGAGCTGTAATGGTTAACGGAGCTGCTAACTGACTATTAATTAAAATAGTGAGTTTAAAAAAAAAGCCTTTTAGCGTCCTGTATGGTGTCTGAATATTGAAATGAAAGAAAATAGGATTAAGATGTATTATTATAATCACTTTTTCCATAACTGTCATCTTTTTGAAAGCCTTCTTTTATTCCTATGTATTTTTGTAGGAAATATAAACAAAATAAAGTCATCAGAGTTGTTTTTTTAGCTTTGTGGTCTGGGGAAGATGTACATTTGATGTCGGCTTGCTGTGAACACCAAATGTTTTTTGCTGCTGAGGAATTTCAAGAGAAACTGCTATCAAAGGCCTTTACAGCAACAACTGGAGGGTGTCAAAGTAATTGTGTGCTGGAACAGAGCGGACACAAGTTTGTGCTTCACCATCTGTATTTACTGTAAAAGGTGTGATTAAAAGAGAAGCAGCTAGCTGTATCTCCTATTCTGAGAAAGGGGAAGGAAACTTAATGGAAAAAAACCTTAACTGAGGTAACAGTGTATGCATGCAACATTAAACAAAACTTTTTCGTTTTTTACTTTTCTTTTTGTTACATTGCGAACTGAAAAAAAACGTCTGGTTTCAGAAGAATGACGACAAAATCCGATTATGACCTCAGTGGAAGTTATAAGTAGATTCTCTATTGATGGAAAAATACTCATCACACACCTAAAAAAAAACATTTATTTCAAAGTCAGAACTCTACCTTTATAGTTTGATAAAATACAACAAAGAGGCAAAAAAGTGTTTTAGTCAACCTCCACTGGAATGTGTTATTTGTAAGGAATTTAGGTAAAAAACAGTGCAATATTGATCAAATGTATGTGTTTGTTTGTAATTTACCTGAATCCTTTAAATCTTTTTCATATTTTTGCAAATTTGATAACATGAGTATGTTTAAACAACAGAGATGAGATAGAGAGAAGGCTAATATAAATGTGTCAGTCACTGTCTGATGCGATTCTTTTACTCATTTAAAGACACTCTGATGAAAATTGTGTTTCTGATGTTCTTGACATTCTCTTCGGGCATTATTCTTATAATAAAGGACCTATTTAAAGAAAATTTGGGTTAAATTTGCATTTCTAATTATTTCTTTATTCAAATTGTTGTGAATCAGCAGGAGACAAAAAAGCAGCCTGAAAAAGATCAGGTTTGTTACGTAGTAAACTTGCAGCTGCTTAGATCCACGTAGATCCATGGCTCATAACTGTACAGCTGGATTGCTCTAATATAGATCACCACTTTTGTTGCACCTGTTACGTTAGGTTGGGGTTGTGAGATGAGGCCCTGTAAGATAGCGGAATAGCATGTAAACAGAAAGCTCTCAGCAACGGGGAAGGGAAGGGTTTGCTCCGCGCCAACAGTGAGAGGTAAATTTCTCATTAACGACTGCCGCTCTACAGAAACTATGTCATAGAAAATCACACAGGTTTTTGGATTTTCCTTGAAAATGACCTAAACAAAAGACCACTTGGATCGATTTTAAAATGGATCAAAAATTTAACAGGATCATAATTGAGTTTTTTAGAATCTCCAACATAGAAGTTTTATAAGCCTGATATACTGCTTAAAAAATGATTCAATGTTTTTTGAGGTCACCAACTATGATGCACAAACAATGCATAAAAACCCTTTGAGCAAAAGAACAAAGAAAACATTGGCCATCAAGTAAGGCCACATGAAAAGCAAACACAACTTTGTGATAAGCTCTGCTTTGTGGTTTTGAAAACTTCAAACATTGTTTTTTGACCCGTTTGTTGCTTGATTCAGAGATTTTTTTCAATCAGATTCTGACATGGACTTTTTCTGCTTTGTGCTCATTTTAAATGGGTTGAAGGTTAGCAAAAATGAGTATGTGTTTGTGAAATATACAGTAAATGTTTAAGTATGGTCAAGTGGGCTTGTTGTACTTAAAAAAAGAAGTAGGATGATAAATAGTTCAATAACTTGTTACAACATCACTTAATTATTAAGTGCAAGTATAACAAAGCATATTGTCAGCTCCTAATAGTTTATCTGACCTAAATCTTGCAGAATTTGCATCTGCTTAGCAGAGGACACCAATATTACTGTCATCACCAATTAGGCCAGACACATGAAGCATAATTGCAGCTGGAACCAGCCTTAAATCTAAAAACAAAAGGTTAAGTGTGTTCTATCAAGTAAATAACTTAGCAATAAAGAGTCTCTTGCCTTGTGTTTCTTGGACCTGAGGATCTCTGAAGCTTCTTTGCTAATCCCACAGTTAATACCCAAAGCATGAACCTTTAAGCTGCCTTGTGTTTGTGGTGGAAGGACAACATAATTCCCTCATTCCTGCAGAAGAGTTCAGTTGCTGCTAAGCTACCATGTTGCTGTTCGATTTTGTGACCAGTGATGGTTGGATTCATTTCAGTCACTGTTACAATATTAATTAAATAAGACTCCGGATATCCTGTATAACTGTTGGACACCCTATCCAAAATTAGTGTAGAAATCTGTATGGAAAAAAAAAGAATTAATATTGGCAGAGATAAAACAGATTTGTTGTCTGTGACTTCCTGCCCATCAAAATTAAATACTTTCATATTGTTCATGCCAGTTGTTTCTCTGCACAAGTTCCAAACGGAAAGTCCCACCACCACCTTCCCTTGTGTGAAAGTGCCAGATTTGAGAGATTTCCTGTTGCTGTGTGTCTTTTCTAAATGTAGACACAGCCTGAATTGATGTTTTAAACTCTTTAGAAGTCCCTGCATGCTTGAAACTGGCTCAGTCACTGGAGTTCACTGGGTTGCAAGATGGTATTGGGAATTTTAAAAGCTACTGTAAAGACACGTTTTTAGGGGCATGACCAGCATTATTAAATGTTTGTGGTAAGATTTTACTTTGTACATGTTTATTCTTTTACTGCCCAAAATGTGTAGCTTAAAACTATTTTGAGATGTTAGCAGATATTCACTTTAAATCAGAGGGGTCCCAACATCTTTTTCAGCAAACCAGCTTCTTTTGAAATGACAAGCTCCAAAAGACCAAAAGATATACCTATAGATTTGAAATCTTACTTACAAAGTAAGTACAAACTTATCATTTTAAGTACATCAAAAGATTATTTTGAATTAAATTAATAAATTTAGAAGACTGTGTAAGATTACAACATGGTAAAAGGTTCTTCTGTCTTTTTTCATCAAAAAAATGACAACAGAAACGTTACATGTACGTTCCGTCTTTTTGATTGACTGACCTCGGGCGAGTCGAGATAAAATTAGGCAAATTAGCTGCTACATCCATGGTTGAAAGTCTGATGTTGAATGTTCACACCTTTCTAAAGATTGGAGGAAGAAAAACTCCATATCTGCTCATGGAGCGGAGCACTCAGTTTAGTGGGAGTGACTAATGTGTCATACTTTACGTCACGGCAAGTATGATGATTGGCTGACAGCAATTTTTTAAACTTATATTTTTATTTTATTTTTTATTTATTTTTGATGACCTGTGATCTTCCCACACATCCTTTGTTACCAATGTATTGGGCACCCCTGTTTTATATCTGCCACACTTTTGACAGACCTGTATGTGATTCTTCTTGGCACGTTTTCATGCTCAGACAACTCTCTTCCACTTTACCAAAGAGGAACTATCTTATTGGTGTCATCACAAGACCACATCGGCATTTATCGAGATATAAATTCCTCTGGTACATCTGTAAATTTAGATTGCTGTGTTCTACTTCTGCAAGTGTCTTGTTGAAGTAACATATTATATTTCAGAAGCAGTAGGACAGTAAGGCAAGGAATTACTTTTGAAGAACAATGACGAATAATCTGAAATGTATTACAGTTGATAAGTACAACACAGTGAAGGAATTGTCAAAATTTTTACATTCCATCCATCATCATCCATCTATCTTCTTTCACTCATCTGGAATGGGGTCACAGGGGCAATAGTCTAAGCAAAGATACCCAGACTTCCCTCCTCCTGCCCACTCTAAGGCATTCCCAAGCCAGCAGAGAGATATAGTCTCTCTAGCGTGTCCCGGGTCTTCCCCATTTTCTGTACCAAATGGATTATGCCCAGAACACCTCCCCGGTGAGGCGTCCTGACCAGATGCCCAAGCCACCTCAACCAGCTCCTCTCAATGTGGAAGAGCAGGAGCTCTACTGTGAGCTCTCTCCAGGTGGCCGAGCTTCTCACCCTATATCATAGTGAGCGCCCAGCCAATTCAAAGAAAGCTCCTTTCAGCCTCTCAGATTCAGGACCTCGTTCTTCCTGTCATGACCCAGAGCTCATGACCACAGGTGCGTATTGGAAATTGAGAGCTTTGCTTTCTGACTAACCTTTCTTTTATTTACCACAACGGATGCCTTTCCAATCCACCTTTCAATCTCACATTTTGACCTTCTCTCACTCGTGAAGAAGACCCAAAGAGATTTAAACTCTTCCACCTTTGGCAAGAACACTCCAAACAAGATATCCATTTTCCACCCATTCATTTTCTTAACCTGCAGTATCCTCTTCGGCGTTGCGGGGCTACCAGAACCGGTCCCAGCTACTGTCAGGGTTAAACAATCAAACACTCTCACCTACGGGGAATTTAGAGTCAATCTATGAAGAATGTTTTTGGACTGTGGGAGGAAACCAAAGAGCCTGGAGAAATCCCACATGGGATTTGAACCAGGGCCTCCTCACTGTGAGACAAGAGGGCTAACCACCATTTGGAAAAAACAAAACCCTAACAACCACAATTTGTGGGTCTGTCTTCCACACAAAACTTTCTCTATCTCCTTTAATCCAGGGTCTTAACTGCAAAATCCCAACAGAGAGTTTAACTTTCAATGAGCAGCCTGACTGAGATAAACATGCCAAAATGGATGGACGGGTTTTTAAAAAGATGCTGATCCTCAGACCAGAAGCCTGGATCATGAAGATAAAAAATATCTGAGGAGATCAAAAAGCGCAGCCCTTAAAATGCCTCTCATTATGGGAGCAAAATAGAGTTGAATCGATGGCTATGTCAAGCTGTGATTGGTGAGATGAAAGGAGCCTCCCTTCTGGAGCCGTAGCTGCAAGATGGAGGAACATTTATTCTTGGAGGTTGATTAAGCTTAACTCTTCTGATCACAGTATGAAAATTGTTCAGTAAATGTACAGAATACACCGCTGTAATAAGTTTTAAGTTGGGCAGCAGCTGTGGCTTCATGTTAGGATCAGATGAAATTTTAATGATCACCATGGGGAATGTTTGCCATGTGTTTGAGAGCGTTTACATAGGGACCCAGCTGCTCGTGACCTCACACTTATACGTCTAATAACTACTTTGCCTGTTTTCTTTATAAAAAAAAGGTGAACAAATTGTTTTTTATACGTCTAGCTTGTATCTTCATTTCAGAAAATGTTTCCTCTTCGGGGGACATTTTCAGGTGTTCCCAGAAGGTATGGATCTGTTTGGCATGTCCTGCAGAAGAAATCCAAAACACCTTTACTGGGACACATCCAGAAGGCATCCAATACAGATGCCCAAACCATCTCAACTGCCTCCTCCTAGAATTGCTACATTATCATGTGAAGTTTCACTGTGCTCCCAGGAGATTTGTGGTCAGCAGCACTTTTTCCTCCTGAGAGAAATTGTTTTTTGGTGGGGTGCTGGACGAATTTGTGAATCGTAGAAAAAAAGAAACACATTCAATATGTGCAGCTTTCAGATGTAAAAGTAAGGATAAATTCAACATTGTGTTGCTCAAGCCTTAGGTTCTGAGGGCCACTGTTGTTATTGGATGACTGATAGAACAAACTGTGCTTTTCCAGGTCAGCAAAATGTCACTCCCAAAAGACCCTCGACATCCCTCTGAAAAACATTGTCCTTATCAAAGGCCTCTAAATAGTACACGATAGTGAGCAATTTTAAAAAATGGAACCCTGCCAAAAAAAACGTTGTAAATGTCACATTTAACTCCCCCAAAGGCCTGCTTAAGGTGAGGTCACATGGCACCGCAGTGGCATTTTGAAGGCAGAGATATTGCAAGACTCCCTGGGCTCCTTTATGCAGTAAAAAAAAAAGCAGGAACATGTTGGTACCCACAAGGTCTCCAACCAGAGTTAGCAGCTATTTTCTGCCCGATAGTTTATTCTCAAATATCAGAATTAATCACAAAACCCCATCAGCGTTTTGTGCAGCCTGTGAATGACTTAGTGTGGAGAAAAACTAATTAGTTATCTGAGAAATTAAAATGAAAGAAAGTTGTGGTTCTAAAATTCTAAATAATGAGGACTTTAGACAGCAACTGATAATGTTCCAGCAGTCATATAACAGCCTGTGTAGCTTCGTCTTTTTATAGTCAAAAAAACTGAAGACTATTTATGAAGGTGTTAACTCAAGTTCTTTATGGTGTTATAATTAATTTTAAAAATTGCCAAATTGTGTTGTTTTTTTGCTGCAATTTAAGCCTGTGTGGTAATGTAACAGTTAGTGCACTTGTTTTACAGCATGAAGGTTCTGGTTGAAATCCCAGCTGGGTTCTTTCTGTGTAGAGTTTGTGAGTTCCTCTCCTGCATGTGTGGGTTTTCTTCCTCCATCAGTCCAAAAACACACTGCATGGGTTGATTAATGACTAAATTGTCCCTTAGATGTAAAAGTGGGCATATTTCCTGACTGCTGTGCAGGGTGCACCACGCTTTTCCCCGACAGTAACTGGGTTGACTCCAGAATCTCTATTGATGATTGAATAAATGAATGTAGAACTTTATGGTCATATCTAAGTGTTAATATGTTTATCACACATCCTACTATAAATTTACCTCAACAGGATTAATTTCCTCTCACACTTTGGTTGTCGTGTCCTTTCAACAGCCCTTATTTTCTTCAGAGGATGTGACACATATATTTAGAATTGTTTTTTAAAAAAAGAGGCACATCTGAGCTGCTGACCCACAAAAGCAAGGCAGCACATTCCTTTTGAATAACAGTGAAGAGAAGAGCAAAATAATAAACACTGGTAGTAAAGGGCTGATATTTTAAAGGTAGTTAGAACGGTGTTTAAAGTAAACTGGAGTGTGATAAATGAGCTCAGTTTGTTTTATTCAATAAACGCTGCAGCTACCCAGTCTTTAGTATAGTATCTTTTATAACCTTGTTGATTGTGTGTGCAGGATTTGTTGGATGGTCCAGACATCAGTTTAACTGATGTTTTTCTGCTTGTTAAGAAACAAAAATTCTCAACAGCTGGTGATGTTAAGGTACAGCTGGTGATGTTAAGGTGCAGGAAACAAAAAGCAAACCTTCAATCCTGCTGGGTATTAGAAGCTTTTCAAAGGCCGACAGCCTTGAAGGTATGTGGGTCTTCACTGCAGGCTCGACTTGTGCTGTAGGACATGGAGTGACACGCTTGTTTAATCAGGCTCTGTCTTGCGCTCAGCCTCACCCAGGTGGCCAAAGGAGTGGAGCATTTCCTGAACTAGTAGATAAAACAAACTGACTGAGCTTTACCCTTCCTACCTATAATGACCAACAGCACGTGGAGAGCAAATAAAGAGAAATAAAACTGTTTTTATATGGATCTCCACCAGTCATCCCATGACCCTGACAGCAGTTATGCTGGGACTCTTGGTTAAAGGCTTGTGTGGTTTACAGCTTATCTGTAGTGACACAGCAGGAGATACATTTTCCCAGAAATCTAACCCGAGACTTTAAAGCAAGTCTAGCCAACTCAGATACAAAAACCATTACTTCCTGCTTGACCAGTTTCATTTGTTTGACTTTACATTTGCTCTTTAAATTTAATTTACATCTGCAGCAGTCTACACTTTGAACTTTCTCTAAAAATTCAAGTTTAACGTCCCCTCAGTTTAGCTATGAACTTTTCACTTTGACAGCAAAATCTATCTTAAAAAAGTTGGAAGCACGCTGAACCTTCCCCACACTGATAAAATGAGTCCTTTATGTCAGGAGGCAATAGGTGAGAGTTGGATGAAGAGGCAACACATGAACTGAGAAACCGGCTATAAACAGCAAGTGCTTGCAGCAAAAAGTCATGTTTACAAAACCCAGCTGGATAGCAATCTCTTAGAGAATGTGACTGATGCTGCATCCTAGAGTTATGTTGATGTTTTTTTTTGTCACTTCTACCGTATATTTGTTCCACTTTTTGCTTCACTCATGTTGAGCTTCATGCCTTGCATGCAAGAAAAGCTTTCTGCATCCTTCTTCTTCTGCTTTCCCCTTTTCACACTTCAACTCTGCTGTTGCAGTTTTTAACCCTTGTGCTATCCTAGGCACTTTAACATTGGGAGTGGGGTCATCTAGACCCACTAGACAGTGACAATGTTTTGTGAACCTCACTGGTGTCCATGGATTACATGAAATCTTTCCACCTTTATCCCCCTTTGTCATGGTAGGGAGAACACGTCAATGCAAGGGTGGGGTCATCTAAGATACCACAAGGGTTAAATTAAGAGGCCCTGCTTCTTTGACTTCCCCATTAGGTGTGAATTTAGTTTTTTATGCAGTTTCCTTTAATTTATCGGCTATGTACAAACGTTTCTGTCAAGCACATTATCGGTATGTTTGCAAAGATAATTAGATCACAAACTTTAAATTTAATATTTTAACTGCACAGAATATGTCAAAGCAGTTAAAACAACATGAAAAGGTTGCATTTCTGCACCTTATCTCCAGAATATAAACAAATATGCCAGTATTTATTCATAAAAAAAACGGCATATTAAACTTGACACGAATATCTAAAATGATCTAAGAAATGATTAGAACAAGAAAATAAAAGTCTTTGATAGAGCTGTTTGAATTGTGTTCCTGAAGGCTGGGTTTCACCTTTTAATGTCTAAACAGCACAAGTTTGTGACAGATAAGGCTTCTCTTGTTGGTTATGTCTCTTAGATTAATATTCCTAAATGGACAGTAATAACTTTGCTTGTACCACGCATTTTAATTTTATTACAACATCAGAGCAGCACAGATGGCCAAGAACATTGAAAAAACACAAACGATGAAAAAAAAATAAAAAAAAATAAAAAATGAGGAAAGTGATAAGTTGGTAAAATCCCTCTCCCCTGGCTCCCTCTTGTGGGTGAGGAAGTGTGGAGTCTGTGCTGCGACTCTGTGCTTTTGGGTGATGATTTACAGTCTGGACACTTCCACAAAGACACCATTGTCTATGAACTGTCTGGGCTTCTGCTCCAAGGACATTTTGAGGTGATGCTTGATGCATTTAAGACTAGATTTTAAAAGGTGATCTTACTTTAACTTTACAATGAAGTTAAAGTATAAGTTTGTTCACTTATCAAGTTTGCAACGTTTAGACATAAATGTTTACACTTGTAACATGTACCTCAAATGAAATTTTTTATTAACATGACCTTTTGTGTGTATGAGTTTGTTGCTTTTTGCCCTCAGGCGGCTAAAAACCACCAAAAGGAGAAAATTAAAAATTAATCTAAGTTCTTTTTTGGAATTTGCAGCAGCTCATGTTATTTAGAACTTTAAAATGTAATCAATATGTTGCTCCAAATGAAATTTGAAGTTTGAATTGGATGAGGATTATTTAGGACAGCTTGCAGTATTACAGTAGTTTTTCTTGCAGCTTCCTGCTAAATCATCTTTAAAGACTCATCAGAAAGGCTTTCAGTTTGAAATAAAAAAAACACTATTCATCAATGCAAAAGTTCTATATGCACACACAGCACTTGAGTTGTTTTCCTTTAATTTATGCCTCCAAAGGGATGTGTAAATATTTACAATTGCTCATGCGGTCACAGTAAATCAGAGTAAATCAGTGCACTAAGGCAACACAGGCAGATTTGCATGTAAATTGTCTCAAGGAAGGTGCCACATCAGCTTTAGAGGGTTTACTGGGTTGTGTTTTACACTACAAAATGTCCTGCAATTTTATTTGCGTTGTTTAAGCCATAAACAACACACTTCAAAGCAAAGACAGCAGGCAAAGACAGAACACTTCATTTGTAAAAACGCTTCCAACTTTTCATAAATCACAGCTTTCATCTGCAACTTGTAGTCAGTGCTTTAACCTATCCTGGTACGGGTACTCAAACGCACTCCATCTCCCCTCATTACAGTGCTAGACTACCGTGAAGTGTCTCCAATAGTGAGCAGCAGGACTGTTCATCAGATGTGACGTAAAAGTGGGTGCAAGGGGGATTGGGAGACGAATGGAGCCCAGATCCAAACACACTCTGCACCTTCACAACAAACCAAAGGAGCAGATTTATCTAAGGAGAGTCAACACGACCCGGTGTACACAGGCACCATGAAGAATTAGCACTATACACACAGCAAGCAGAAATATGTTCAGCCGGCAAACATTCTGGCCATCAAAGGAGGGGTGGAATAAATGAGCAGTTTTTGCGAAGCCACTTGATTTGGACATGCTGCAGGAGGTATTTTATGTTGGGATATGAAAAATTGTTTTTGTAGGCAGCATGTGCAGATATGTCTGTGCATTTATTACCAATAATTTAGACTTTGCAGGAATAAAAGGAAAAAAAATGAGAAGAAGAACAATAAAACATCTCTCAAATTATAAAAGTTAAACATTCAGTTTTGAAGTATTTCACATAATGCCAAAGGATGGAAAGCAATCAATGAATGGCACAAGAAATGCTGTGAAATATTCCAGTGATTTTCTGGCAAAAATGTCAAGGTCATTCATGCCGAAGCTTTAAAACGAGGACTGACTTCTACAAAAATATTTTTTTTTTTTTGCATACTCATTTGTTAGGAGATTAAACAACATGAGTTATTTCAGGCAAAATACATCTAAAAAAATTAGCATTCAGAGTTCAGGTAACTTCAGCCAACAGCTGAGCACTGTGGCTTTAAACTACTAAACCATTAATAAAGAAACAAGTGGCAAGTATTTCCCTGAGTTACAAAAACCATAACTATTCAAATATGTATTAAACAGCTGAAAAAGCAACACCATTGGGTCTATGACCTGGTATACTCATATGCTGCTTTTGCAGCTTTGCCTCATTCATGCACAGACTTCATTTTATTCATTTAGCGTGAAAGCTTTTCATTAACAAGCACCCATCCATTCACGGGATCCCCTTCATGGTGATCTGAGCGTTATTTCCGAGCACCGCTGAGGCGAATCCTCTTAATTGAGAGGTGTCAGAAGAGGCATCTGTCAACAGAAGCCACTAAATAAATAGCTTTAAGTGAACAAAGACCAACTCCATAGCTCCCCCCCCCTTTTTCATAACTGTCAGTTGCCGAAACTCGTGTTGAGGCTCATTTCATTTATTATCACTCACAGTCTTGCATGCAGAAATACAGTACATGTGCAAAATACTGTGAGTGCCATTTGAATTTTCTGACGAATAGAAGATCAAAGGTGCAGCAAATGATCACTGAAGGTTTGTGAGAACGCTGCAGGCAAATTTTGAAATCTGACCAGAGCTTCAGAAGTCTAAACCCATCATTGTGTGTGAGCTCTAGAAACCGTGTGTTACTAAGTACTTCAATTTGGGCACCCATTTTTATTTTTAACTTTACATATTATTTAGCCAAATTGGTGCAATTACAAAAGGAGATATTTGTTTTGTCTTTTCAGCTAAGAGTGGAGGTTCTTTAAAATCTTAAATTTTATCATCTCCATGGGAGACATGTTTATTTTTTTCAGGAAAAAAGCATCATTCCGGCTGACACACACGGCACGACAGCTTTTATGAAAGCAAAGCTCTGCAGTCAGTCCTGCTTGGTGGAATTTTGGATAACTCCTGTCAGCTGCTTTGTTTGTTTGTAGCTGCTGTTGCAGGACACTTGAAGAGCGAAGTCTGTTGACATCTCTCAGCGCCTTGGTCTTCCTCTGTGGGCTTGTTGCTGGAAAGACAACAAGTGCTTCATTCCAAACATGTCATGCAGAAGAACAAGCAGAAAAGCCTGACACCAAAAGCTACTTTTTACAAACTGCTAGTGTCTCAGACACTCATAGTCCAGAGTTGACTGTCAAAAAGAATGAAATATCCACTCAATGGTACTGTCAAGCCTCTTTCAATAAATAAAAGACAGAAGCAGAGAGAGCGCAGACAGGAAACGCGTCATGGCAGCTCTAACTGCACGTCTGACAGAAATGAGCTATATCAACATCTGGTTCCTGCTGCAGTCCTTCCATCACCATTCTGTGTTTAACACTCACCTGTCTGGTGTGGGTAACATGGGCAGGCCGCCCATGACCCTTGGCATGGCCATGACCTTGTCTTTGTGCACCGACATGCATGTGACCATTTCCATGATGGTGATGACGGTTGGCGGCCACCGCAGTGGGCTGACCGGGTCTGCCTGACCATGGCTGTTGCGCCGTGTGTCTTACTGGCAATGGGCCTCTAGCGGGGGACCTGTGCTGGGTACGCTCCTTGGGGAGGGTCTGAAAATCCAACAGTGGGATTACAGGAGGAGGGGTGGGTGGGTGTTGGGCTCCAGTAGCTGGAGTTTGAGTCTGTGGCTGCCTGTTGCTCAGCAAGGTAGCCTGGGTCTGCTGTCTTCTACTCTGGAAAGCCTGAGCCCTCTCCGTGTGGACTTTGAGGGCAGCCTGGGTTAGGCTGCTGGGATTAGGCTGGGCAGAGGAATTTGGGGCTGGAGCCAGGCCTCCTTGTTGAGGTTGCCTGGCAACATTCCTAGCAGGCTGTGAACCATGGTTCAGTGGTGCTTGTACTGGTGCTTCTATGCGTTGCTGGCCCACTTGCGCCTGCCGAAAGTGATTAGGATCAACCAAGGCTCTTGTATCTACACCCTGAAGAGCCTGGACCTGCTCTGCTGTGGGTGCTTGTGACACACCGGCACGGCCTGCAGAGGCTAGCTGGCTCGTTAAAGAAAGTGCCTGAGGGTTACTGCTGCGAGTCATTTCCTGCCTCAGGGCAGTCTGGCTACCTCTGATGTCCCGCTCTGTGCTGTGACTTTGAGCACGGGGGCTCCTTTCTGACCGATGGGATGTTTCAAGCTGTGTAATACGGGCATTTGGATGTCGATGATCAGTTGTACGGCTGCTGGACTCCGTGTCATACAATGGCAGGTAACGCATGGGTGGAGTTCTACGACGGGAAACAGTTTAGTTTGGAGGCTGGGATCTGACCGGTGCTCTGACCGGTGCTCTGACCTCCTGCGTGTCTCTATTTCTAGTATAGTCTGTGGTGTCAGATGTGTATTCAGGCGAGGCCTGGGTGCCGTTTGGATATGCTGGTGTTCCTCTGAGGCGATCCCATGGCATCTGTCTGCGCGTGGAGCTCGGGGTCGCTTCCTGCACTCTTGCAGTACTGAACTCTTGCAGTACTGTTAAAATGTGTGTATCCAGTTGGGATGAGTCCAGGATTATCCAGATTTCTGTGGACATGACCATTTAACCCGGGGTCACCTGGATAGAGGTGGTGTGGGATTGTGGGATTTGACTGTCTTGTGTTCAACAGGTTCTGCTGCATGGTATCAGTTGGATTGATAGCAGGAACAAAGCTCTCTGGCTGAATCTGTTGGTTATTGGGTGGATACGAGTTCAGATTTAAGTTAATTGTGGGCATTTGTGCATTTGGTTCTCTAGTCCTCGGCAGCGTGTTGAAGCTGACCTGAACCGCAGGTGGCTGCCCGCCCTGGTTGTTGCCAGCCTGTATGACAACATTGGGATTCAGGTGCTGTGTGTTTGGCAGGTTGTTTGCATTCAGAGCTTCAGTGTGCGTGAAAGCCGGGTTGTCAATGCCATTGTGTGGGTTTGAATTAGTCCTCTGAATAGCATTGTGTAGGAGTCCATTTGTGAGTGTGCGGCCATTGTGCTGGAGTGTGTCGGAGTTTTGCCATCCGTTCACAGTGAGCGTTTGTGCGTTGTTCTCACGCTGTATTGTCTTTACTGGGACGGAGCGCCGTGTCTGACCATTCCACCAGATAAGGGGGGGGGGGGGGGGGGGGTTTGGGACCTGGTTCCAAATCCCCTCTTTCATTTTGTGGTGGTTGTTTTGTGTGGTTGGTTGTGTAGCAGGAGGCTTGACAGAAGGAGGATAAAATGTCAGCAGAGAAAAGTAAAATAGGAAAAATAAATTTATTTTCTGGGTTTCTGTTAGGGATCAGATCTTTGTTTTCATTTTATAATACTGGACATATTTTTCTATAAAGGTTTGAACTTTGAGAGCTTAAACAAGAGAGAAAAGTGTCAAAATGTTAATGTTGTGTCTGAGAAAAGTCTATAAAGTGTGTAGTGAGGGGTTTAACAACCTTAAAACATCTATAGTCTTACTTCATGGATTTCACTTAGCACCGGTTATTTATGGAACTTAAATCCTGCAATAAATGAGGGAACATTGGGCTTTTGATTCGTCTCAGTCTTGGGAATAAAAATATTATCCATCAGTCTTTGTTGAACTGTAACAAAAAAAGGAGAAATGACCTTTAGCAATGATCTTTACTATAGTTAAAGATCATTAAACGCACAAAGCTAAAACTAAATGTGCACAAATTGCAGCATCGGTGATCACACACACACAGACTCACCCCTCCTCCGTCGCACAAGACAGATAAGGAGCACGATGAGGAGCACGATGATTACGAGGAGGAGGAAGGAACCAATCACAATCCCTGCAACTTCCCCACCGTCTAAACATACATCTGGAATGGAAAGAATGGTGTCACCAGGCAAGAATTAATAACGATAATGAGTCTGGAGCCCAGACTGAAAAAGGAGGAGAGGAGGGTTCTAAAAAAATAAGAACAATGAAGTGATTTTAAATAGAAAAAGATGGGGCGGCTAAAAGAAAGGGGTAGGTCATGGAATGACTTTGGCCACTTTCTCAGCAGATCAATCTCCCAGGATTATTTCTGTCCTGCTCCTGTCCTAAAGACAGATACTGCAAAGAATTACCAAACGGGCCTCCATCATTAATGACCACAGGGGGAGTCAATGCTCACCATAACTCACCTACAACAGCCAAGCTAGTGGTCTGTTTGGACGTGCCTCCGGTGATGCTGTTCTTGGCCGTGCACGCATATTTGCCGCTCTCGTTGGTTGAGTATGTCTGAATGGTGAGCACCCCGCCATCCGGCTGACCGGATATTGGATTTCCATTGAATTCCCATGAGAAGATGGCAGGAGGGAGTGAGACGGATGTACAGGTGAGACGCACCGCCTTTCCCACTAACACGTCCCCTCCTCCAACGCAGTTTTTGCTTGTGTCTTTGGTGAGCACAGGGGTGTCAGGCCCGTCTGGTGGGGGAGGATTAGAGAAAAACGTCAGCAATAAACATGTAATTAATAAGCATTACCAATTGAATGCACAAATTATTTGTTAAACTGGGTCTTCTAGAGAGCATTTAGGGTTTAAATACCCTGTCAGCATAAATCTCTGTGGTTAACCCCCTTTGATCTTATTATGCTAAGTTATGCGCTTAATTTTCTGCTTTCTGAATCTAAAAGTTGCAGTGAATACTCATTCTCTACTGAATAAACATGTCTTACATATTTGTTCACAGTGGAATTAAAGAGTTCTGCATTAAAATCTCACACAGCGTATTCTTTGCAAAATCACACATCGCATGAGCTAAAACGTTTTCATTCGTTTTTCCACACTTCAGCCCTTATTTAAGGTGGATTTAATTGTTTGCTTTTGTTCTCATTAGTCTTCATTGAAAAGCAAAAACTGAAGTTTATATCCTTCAAGATGTCATTCCTTCTTGTTTCATCAATCTCTGAGAAGCTTCTGCAACTGGATTCCACTTGTGCTTAATTAAATTTGTTAGGCGTAATAAAGAAACAGCTCCTGCTTGTAGCGTGCTGCATCTCAAGTGCGGACATAAATGATTTCATGTTAGCCCACATTGTATCCAGATCTGACACCAATTTGTAAAAATTAGCTAAGAAAGGCTCGATTCAGACAAATTTAGTCATCATAAAATAAGGACTGGCCATTAGAAAAATTAACAGTTTGTTTCTTTGACCGTAAATTATTAAAAGAAGGCTAGCAACTTAGTCAGCACTGCACTCAGTGGTTGGTAGCTCATTATCCTGCAGGAAGTCTTCTTCTTCTTCCAGTTCTCAGAGAAGACGCCATGCAGGCATAGAGCAACTGCACTTCTCAACCTCATTTACCGCATAATAGCAAAAATATTTAGAAAAGAAATTCTTAATCATACCTAAAACACCAGACTAAATCCAACGACGTGATAATCACCGGATTGAAAATCAAACCCTGGTCATAAGCACACGCAGTGACTGCCGGGAACAGGGAGGAATCCGACGACCAGGAGACGAGCTCTGTGGAGAAACAGGAGAAGGAGTTCCTAAAGTCCAAAGGAATTTCTCTGGACGCAAACCATGTGGAGATCTGCAAACCACTTCCCAGGAGAAGAGAGACCGACAAACCACAATCCTCTTAAAGTTTTTTCATGGGAAACACAAAGCAGCTTTATTGAAGCAAGGAGGAAATCTCAAGGCAACCAACGTTTTTATGAATGACAAACTCACGAAAAGGAATGCCGATATCACCAGAAGCGCATGTTGTTTTAAAAAGCTGGGAAAAGTTCAAGAAACCTGGGTAAAAGACTGTAAAATTTAAGCCAATCTCTGTGGCTTATCAGGAGCATGCAAGAATTGGATAAATATTTACCTACTACAGTCTAAACAACACACTTATCGCGATAAGTGAAGATGCTGGTCTTACAAGGTGAGGAGACGAACTCTACTATCAATGGCTTCTAAAAAAAATGAAATTTATCTTCAACAGTCACCTGCAACCACAACCCTCAGAGAGATCTGAATGGTGAGCAAACCGACCCTAAAATATTGTGTGATAATGACAACAACCTTCAAGACATTGATCCTGATCAATTATTTTCCACTGTTAATAATGACTGCAAATATAACTGCATGGATGACTTTAAAAACTCTGTTAACCAAGAAGAAAAACTGTCAATCATTCACTTTAACAGTAGAAGCATGTATACCAACTTTGAAGACATCAAGGACTATATACAGAATATGGGGAATTCCTTTGATATCATAACTATATCTGAAACTGTCAGCAGGAACTAGGAGATTTTAAAATCGATTTGAAAAACCCCAGCAAACATAAAGCAACTTATGACTTTATCAGCAGAATGTATGCAGGGGGGGAACCATACATGTACTTGAACCGAACCGTTTCGGTACGGCAGTTTCGGTTCGGTTCACTTCTGTACCGTTTCGGTATGTTGTTTCCTTTTAACACTTGTTTCAAGAAAAAATGTCTTATTTTCTGCCTTTTTGTCACGATTTGTTAGGGGAAGCAGACCCAGACGCTGGAACCCGGAAAGAACACAGGAGAGTGAAATTTCAAATTGAGGGATTTATTTTCCTGGACGAGGATCAGAGGGTGAGTATGTTGAAATCTCCAATGACGTAATGATACCGGCGAGGCTGCCGGGAGCAGTGGCTTGGATTCGTGGCATGGCTTGAAGTCTTGACAAGACTTGGAATCGTGGTGTGGCTGGAATAATGGCGTGGCTGGAGGATTCAGATCTTTGATGAGGATCAGTCTGCTCGTGAGAAGGTGAGACCCAGGTAGACACTCATGGTTATTTGTCCATAAGGGGTAACGAACTGGCAATTAATGCTGGAGCTGGATCTCCTTAAGAAGACAGGAAGGTGATGAGGTAAGTGTCCACAGCTGGGTCCAATCAGGAAAACAGAGCAAAGAGGAGAGGGGGAGGAGAGTTTTTTTCAATAGCAAAATAATCTCAGTTTGAGAACACATGTCTCAGTGACGATCACATTTTTCTTAAAAATAATAATTCTTAGTAAGTTCATTTTTCGTACCCCATTAGCAATTTATTTTTCTTATTTAAAGAAATCTGGCAATGGGTTAAGAATTTTTGACTTATTTCTAAGGGGTCCATTTTTGTCATCACTTGCAATCTAAATATTTAGTTTTTTTTTATTTTTGTCTGAGTAGGTGCATTTCCGTTAAACATATGTGCAAAACCTTTTTGAAAAGATATATCGTGAAAAAAAATGATTGCTTTTACACTGTGTCCATGAAATCCTAATAAACACAAACCAACTCACGGGATAAGTCATTCAATACCACGGCAATGGATGTGAACAATACTTTGATTTACAGCAGACATATTCAAATTTCTGCCACGGCAGTAGCGCTCATCATCATCTTTCAAAGGAGACATCAGCGTCTTAATTCAGATCATGGAGCAGTGAGCTCCTCACACGTGTGGGCAGCTACGGATGAAGCCATTTTAGGAAATCATGGTTGGTGATTTACAGAGGAGCTTTGGATCAAATGATTTTGCATGACATGCTCAACGTTTGATGAGCTGTGTGATGCAGTGGAACTTCTTGTGGTGGCTGCCGTGCCGTGCCCAAGGCAGCTAGTTCCTACCAAGAAGAATCGCGTTGCCATTGCTACCTAAAAAACTGCCTACCTGTGGTCGTGTGACATTTAATTCCAAAAAAGGTGTTTCTATGGCAGTTTTGCAAAAGATGTAAATTTCAATACGTCTCATAAACCACCTTCAAGCGCAAAAACGTTTTTCGATAAACACTAATAGAAATTGTCGTGTTTCCATTAGAAGAATTACTTACTGCATTTCCAATTCACGCAATTTCAAAATCAATGAAAACCACAAGAGAGGTCACAAGATAACTATGCCCTCAACATCACACATGTCTCAGGATTCTGTCACTTTTTGATTGCCAAAATCAAAATTAAGACACACAAATGTTTATTTTAACACACCTGAAGTGTTCTGATCAATTTGCAAAAGTTTGACAATGTCGTCAATTTGTCTGGAGGTGCCGCTGACCAATCAGGTGTGGATAGGCAGAAATCAATAACTTGCGAAGTTGCAAAGACTTTTGGCTAAAGTGGCAAGATGTTTGCATTTTAAAAGCACAAGAATCTGAAATGCAGCATGAAAAACACACAGGAGTGCCTCAAGGAAATATATGAAAGTACAGGAAACAAATTTGAACTTGAACTCAGTTGAGAATATTTAAGAAAAAAGACAAAACACTGATTTTCAACAGAAAAACCTGACTGATACACAAACATTTCCCAAAGTAGGCAACTTTGCTTTGACAGAATACTAACAATAAAAAGTAAATGTTGTATTTTATGATCATTAAGTTTTTATGAGTTCACAAAAGTCTCCATCCGTAACCCTTGTGCTATCCTAGGCACTTTAACATTGGGAGTTGGGTCATCTAGACCCACTAGACAGAGCGCTGAACCTTTTTTCTTCAATGATTTGTGAACCTCACTGGTGTCCATGGATTACATGAAATCTTTCCACCTTTATCCACCTTTGTAATGGTAGGGAGAATTCAATTCAATTCAATTTTATTTGTATGGCCCAAATTCACAACAACAGTCGTCTCAATGGGCTTTGTATCTGTAATTGAAAAAGTGAAACATGAACTCAAAAGGATCATGAATACATAGAGTTATATAGGAAAACACTAAATTGAACTAACAAACTGATGAAGCTATACTGGCATCCCTGCCCTTAGACCCCCCTTTGCAGTAAGGAAAACTCCTAAAAGAAACAAAGAAACCTCAGGGGTGCCTACGTGAAGGAAAGATCCTCCCCCAGGACGGACAGGCGATTTACCAGAACTCTTAGAGAAGAATTAACTTATCTAACCCTACAACTACATATTTAAAGTCCAGCAGACGAGCTTCATCCAGCCGGAGTTGGGGGGACAGTCAGGGGCGCGATTCGAGCCGGAGACAGGATCCAAAGCCAGGTGTAGGAGCAGGAGCAGAGACGAGGTACACAGTCAGGAACAGGAGCACGGATGAGGCAACTGGAATCTGGAAGCACTCCCACTCCCCAGGAGGGTAGAGGGAAAGAAGGACAAAACACGAAACGCACTGCAGCAAACAAAGGCATGGAGAACTAAATGATGAATAATGATCAAGAATAGAGAAGAGAGGAAGGGTAGAAGTAGATGAGAAAAGAGGACATAACCCCAGTGCACCGTAGTTACCCCAGCCGACTAAAAACAAATAGTTATTAATTTATATTTCAACATATTAACATAAAGTTAAATAATCTCTGAATACTAACTAGTCTGATAATAAGCCTGTCCAAAGAGGAATGTTTTCAGTCTAACTTTGAATGTAGAAACTGAGTCGGCCTCTCTAAGACGGGAGCTTATTCCATAAGACAGGGGCTTGGTGGCTAAATGCTCTACCTACAACTGTACTTTTATTAACTCTAGGAACCACAAGCAGTCCTGAATTTTGCAAGCGAAGTGTTCTGTTTGGGTGATAAGGGACTATGAGCTCCTTAATATAGGATGGGGCCATTCCATGTAAGGCCTCATAGGTTAGCAGGAGGATCTTGAACTTGATTCTAGAATCAACTGGGAGCCAATGGAGCGAAACTAACACAGGAGTGATGTGATCTCTTCTGCTAGTTTCTGCTAACGATCTAGCTGCTGCGTTCTGAACAAGCTGGAGACTTCTTAAGGAACTCTTAGGACACACTGCTAACAAAGAGTTACAGTAATCCAGTCTAGACGTAACAAACCAATGGATGAGTTTTTCAGCATCACTCTTAGAAAGTATATTTCTGATCTTAGCAATATTCCGCAGGTGAAAAACAGTTCTACATGCCTGAGATATGTGAGCCTTAAATGATAAATCCTGGTCAAATAAAACCCCAAGGTTTCCAACTGTGGAATTGGGGGCTATACTTATGCCATCCAGGGAGACTATCTGAGCAGACAGAGCATCTCTGAAGTTTTTAGGACCTAGTATAATGAACTCAGTTTTTTCTGGGTTCAAGAGGAGGTAATTAATTGTCATCCAGTTCTTGATGTCTCTGATGCAGGCGTTCAGTTTCTCTATATCCTCATTCTGGTCAGGTTTCATAGATAAATACAACTGTGCATCGTCGGCATAACAATGAAAATTAATGCTGTGTTTCCTGATTATGTTTCCTAGGGGTATCATATAAAGCATAAACAGGATGGGTCCTAAAACTGAGCCCTGTGGGACTCCATAGTTAAATCGAGTGCACTGAGAGGAATGTCCATTTACATTAACGAACTGATATCTATCGGATAGATAGGATTTAAACCACTGGATAGCAGATCCTCTGATCCCTATGTCCTGCTCTAATCTATGGAGTAAAATACTGTGGTCGATAGTGTCAAAGGCTGCACTGAGGTCTAACAGGACCAGAATAGAAAGTAGTCCCTTTTCTGAGGCCAATAACAAGTCATTAGAGACTCTAACTAGTGCAGTTTCTGTGCTGTTGAGAGGTCTAAATCCCGACTGAAAGTCTTCAAAGTGGCTGTTGTCCTGTAGGTGGCAGTAAAGCTGCTTAACTACAACTCTTTCTAGGATTTTAGAAATAAAAGGGAGGTTTGATATTGGTCTATAGTTGGCCAAGTTGGTAGGATCCAAACTGGGCTTTATCAGAAGAGGTTTAACAATTGCATATTTAAAAGACTGTGGCACGTAATGCGTTTCCAGAGAGGTATTTATCATCGTTAATATGGAATCAATGTACGGGTGGGGTCATCTAAGATAGTACAAGGGCTAAAGGGGGATCACCAATGGTTAACAAAAGTCAAAAACATATCTTTCTAAACTAAATTGCCCTAAAACCTAATGTACATACAAGTAACCAACTTGTGTGACATCAAAATAAATCAGATATTCATTCAAAGCTGTCATGAAATATAAATACCTAGTGATATTTATCCAATTTATGATTTTAGCTTTTCCAGTCTTGCTTGTTTTTATCTCCAATTTGGGTTTTTCACATAAAACATGCAATTTCAGGATTTCTTCAAACAAAAATTGATATAAGAAAGATAAACATGAGTCACCATACACAGCAATAATCAGCTGCTCCTTTACAGCTGTAATCAGACAGCAGGGTGGCAGCAGGCAACGATGAGTGTTGAGATCACACATTTTTTTCCTGGATCCATTTCTACTGATGAGTATTTCTGGAGCCGTTAAATACATTTTTATTTTTTTATTTACCTTTTGAATTTCCTTTTGAGATTTTGAGTTAAAAGAAAAAAATTTCAACAGTGATTTAGTGCAAAAATCCTACAGGATCCCACTATAAAAGTGTGGCATGAGAAATAAAGGCATCAACAGAAAAGCCAAAAACGGTCTTGTGAGCTTAAGGCAGAATGTGTTGTGCAAGGCGAGTGCAATCTGTGCGGTGCAATGTGGATAGGGAGATAAGCAGCAGCGTTTTACTGTGGTTACAGCAGATTAGCGGCCTCTCATCTTGGTTGGAGTAAACTCACAGTAGACGGTGAGGCTCCGGGTGGCGGTCTGAGCGCTGACAGGGTTGCTGGCCGTACACTTGTACTCCCCGGCATCGTCTCTATTCACAGGGTTGATGACCAGAGAGCCACCTGAGATGGTGATCCTGGAGTCGGCTGTGATGGTTAAGCCTCCTTTGGCCCACTGGACGCTAATTTCTGTTCCAGCAGTCCAAGCACAAGTCAGAGTCACATTTCCTCCCTCCACTGTCACTGAGGGAATAGACAAGTCACCCCGGCAACCGCCTCTGTAAGGATAAAATATGAAGAGAAGGAACTTATATTTTATCAAAGAGCTTGAAAATCATAAACACTGAGAAAATGTTTCTAAAGTAACCATTATTATCATCATTACTATAGGTATAGGGCCAGAATGGATGAGCAAGAGCACACTTCAAAAGTTGGACAATGGAGTGCAGTTTGATGTTTCTGTTGGGGATAATTTGTTGTAATCAAAGCAAAGAGGGAGTGGAGAAGGGACAGCGTTCAGATAGCAGCACAGATGGCAAATAAGAGGGCAGACGGTGTGAGTGGTGGCTGAGATTCCTCCTGACAAACCGCCGACGTAAAATAATTGGACAAGGAGAAGAGGGAACGGGGGAGGACTGTGTTATGAGGAAACTACTGCAAACAAACTGAAATATTAGACCAACCTTTAAATAGCTCTAATTACTTGTATTTTTACAGAGCGCCAACTGACCTGCTAGACAGCAACAGTATTTCACATTTTAGGCCCTAAGCAGCTCATCATTTCAAGAGTGTGTGTGTGGCTTCAGGAGGTTTTGAGTTGTGATCATCGACTCCACGACAGGAAGCAGCAGTTGGGAGTTTGGAGAACATGACCTTTCAGCAATAATAGACTAGTGCTTCAAACATTTCGGTCACTCTGGCATCCCATTAGCGCTGGGGGTAAGAAGGATGAGAACAACTGTTCGTCATCCCTCCACTGTGGGCTGAAGACACTCAGCCGCCCAGGCTCCACTGCCGAATATGAAACTGGAATTATTTGCTCCAAATGCAGCATCACTTTCAGACAAATTCTAATATCCAAATCCAAGAACGCTGCATATCAAATGAGTTTTAATTAGCATGAAGCCCTGAGCTACTTGCTTCAACTCCCCTTCTTTTTTTCATTAATCCTACCTCACCTTCTATGGGTCACTAATTTCATTGTACCTCCCAGAATAATTCTGTTTCTCCACAAATCTCCTCTCTCCGCTCCCTCATGTTCCTGCAGAACGTTATCGCAGAACGTTATCGCAGAACGTTATCCCTTCCCTCAGTCATCTCATCTATTCAGACACATTTCTTTATCTCTTACCAAACACCCTCAGCTGAACTGATCTGGAGTGGGGAGTCTGGCCCGTGGTCCCGACAGGAGTAACCTCCACCGAGTAGTTCCCAGCATCCCTGAGCTGGGTTGACCCGATCCGGAGCTGGTTGGAGGTGATTGTGACCCGACCGAGAAACTGCGTCACAGGGTTAAAATTTGGAGGTTCCTCCAGACCAGGATCCCAGAGTATCCAATCCATTGTACTTCCATGTCATGGAGAAGATGCTGATTGTGGTCACCACAGTGAAAAGCGAGTCGGTTCCAGTTTGAGTCAGAACCGGATCTGTCTGGAACTGGATCTGCACCGGGTTCTGTGCCAGCACACTGGCAGACAAAAAGGCTAAAAAGAAAATACAAACAATTGTAAACATTTTAATTACAAGACATATAATGTTCTTCTGTGTGTGTGTGTGTGGGTTTGTGTGAGTGTGCGTGTGTGTGAGAATGTGTGTGCGCGTTTTAACAATTAAAGGACAATAACCATTCATGTTTATAAGAATTATGTGGGGTGTTTTTATAGAAGAAAAAAAAACAGGATACTTGGCGTTGCTATGGTGGACAGCTTTTTACTGCTGTCTCCTGATAGACATTGTCCAACAACCTTTAAAGCTGCTTAACAAATAATAAGTTATGGATAAAACATATTTTTATTCAATTCAATTCAATTTTATTTGTATAGCCCAAATTCACAACAACAGTCGCCTGGGCTTCGTGTCGGTAATTGAAAAAGTGAAACATGAACTCAAAAGGATCATGAATACATAGAGTTATATAGGAAAATACTAAATTAAACTAACAAACTGACTAAGCTAAACTGGCATCCCTGCCCTTAGACCCCCCTTCGCGGTAAGGAAAACTCCTAAAAAGAACGGATTCCGGAAAAAACAAAGAAACCTCAGGGGTGCCCACATGAAGGAGGGATCCTCCCCCAGGACGGACAGGCAATTTACCAGAACTCTTAGAGAATAATTAACTTATCTAATCCTACAACTACATATTTAAAGTCCAGCAGACGAGCTTCATCCAGCCGGAGTTGTTGGGACAGTCAGGGGCGCGAGTCGAGCCGGAGACAGGATCCACAGCCAGGTGTCAGAGCAGGAGCAGAGACGAGGTACACAGTCAGGTACAGAGCAGAGACGAGCCAGAGGCAGGATCCACAGCCAGGTCAAAACTCAAAGTAAAGCTGCAGCCTCTGGTTCTGACAAAACTATCAAGTATAATCATTTTAGATTTAAAGTTTTTCATTTATCAAGGCAATACAGAGGCCCCAGTTAAAGGTTGTGTGATAATATCACATCCAGGTTATGTAATGTCCTTCTGTCTGGACTCTGTATAAAGAAAAATTCCTCAGGTCCAACTGCTGCAAAACTCATTTTCAAGATTCATGACTGAAATCAGAGAGGTTATATAAGACACCACTGTCTTTAAAGGTTGGTTTTGTTCTGTAGGTTAATCTTAGCATCATTTTATCAGTTTTAAGCAACGCGAGTTAAAAGTTTAGGCAAATCATTCTATACAGATTCAGGCATACCAATACTGGCCATTTATGAACAGAGAGGATGCAAATACCAGACATGAAAACACCAATATGTACATAGAAACATGCATTTATGCTCACATTAATAACAGGAAGTTAGCAAAGAAAATGAGCAAATGAGCAAAAAAAAACACAACTAAAAGTTACAAAAACAAGGTTTGTGGGACTCACAAGGAACAGGAACCACAGGGTAAATTAAGTAATGTACTCAAAAATCTTTTTTTGAAGCCAAATCTGAACCAAACATTAAAACAATGTAAAGAAAGCTAAGTTACTGCTGCAATTGAATATTTTGATAAAAACAAAAACTTTCGAAACATATATGATTTTAATTTTCAGTATTACCCCCCCAAAGGCATTAACAAATTCCAAATCCCGCAACCAACCTCAGAGCTGCAGTTCTTTCGCAGGTAGATTTTTAAATATTGTTTTGCAACAGAAGTTTACTTTTTTATTTATTTTTTTCACCCTTTGGTCTAAATGCTCTTCCTGCAGAGGGTAGTAAGACAGAGAACATTTTGTATTATTTCCCAGGGACTTTGCATTATGTTTGAGATTTACTTGTAATTTTCTGTCAGCCTAAATAGCCAGAGGCATTTTCATGTACCCATTCTATGATTTCATTTGCTTGATAATTGAAGCATATTTGGATTTTTATGGATATTCAGTCATAATATCTCTATCTGTGCTACAAGGATATTGTTAAACACCCATAAGTGACTTGGCACATCATTGGTTCTTTCACTTGTTCTTGGACGGCTTATACAAAGTCAGCAAATGTGTTGTCCATTGGTAGTGCAGTTAATAAAAAGGTTATAGTTAATAAACAACATTCAAAAAAAGTAAACTACCAGCCAACTTTCATTTCAACCAAAAAATGTTATGTTTGTAAATCATACGTGAATGAATCATGTCGATTGTACATAAAAATAATCTATTTAATAGTTGCTAATTTCAATTATATTGATCCAACATTATACCATTAAATTGGATCATGCCTGTAGATAACCTCACGATATCACGAGATTATGCGAGATTCCTCAACTACACCTGGCTGCGGCATGGGGAACGCTCAACGTCGCGGAATGCCTGAATGCTGCAGAACGTTGACCCCGCCCATGTTGAGCCCGTCCTCTTCGCATTTTACAAGTTTCTGTGCAATATTGCCACCTTAGGGAAGTTAAGGAGAGCATAGTCTCATTTTGTTGAACCAACATTTTTTTAATTAATTACAGCACTCTAAAAAGAGTATTTGGGCTGTAGTTGGAAAGATAAACTTTTTTACAATGATCTAAGTTAATCATTTAGTTTGGTAAAAATAAATAATTCTTTTGAGTTCATTCAACTTAAAAATAAAACGTAGTTGTCTGACAGTTATTTTACTTTCAATCAACTGAATTCAATTAAGTTGGTTTAACTTTGGTGTGCAGCTGTCAATGCGTCGTGACGTCACAACATAAGGCAGTGCAAAGAATTTTGGGATACCATTGTCTTTGCCTATCTTGGGAGATTGGGGTTTAAGTGTGAGTTTTTGTCCATGGGTTTTGTTGTCTAGCTGTTTTACTCCGTTTTACCTAGTAATTTAAACTGATGTGTTTATTTATTTCTGCACCATAAGCTAGAGTTTGGGAGAGGATGATGACCAAACCCCTTGTGTGGTAAAGCATCGTAAGTCCCAATAAGAAAGACATGGTGCAATACACATGAACTCATGCCTTGCAATGCGAGACATTGCTGGGTCATTCATGTCTTTGATATGGAGATAACAAGGCCTGTTGGTTTTCTTACAAAAATGAACAATCTTAAAGAAAAACTAAAAAGAAATTCAAGTTTATTTTTTTTTTTTTTTTTAATGGTTTATTTCAAGCAATTAAGTAGAAATAATACACAACAGCAATATAATCATCAGTTCATACAGTAACTAATCAAACTTAAGATAAGTAGACATATTAATAAATATTGCTTGAAAGGGAGTGGAAGGAATCGAACTTATATAATCCCATCCCCGTTAAACTGTAAACATTTTATTACATGATTTATCAATATCCGGTTCCCAGTTTTTATCAGACAGAATTAAAAATCATAAGATATCGATAAAGCACATGACAAAGATGAATTACTTAAGTATTACGTCAAAAATAACTATTTTAGAAATCAACATGGCAAATGCATATCAGTCATCTGAGCAGATTATGTTACTTATAAAAGCCATTCATATGAATAAAACATAATACTATATCAGTAAAGTAGACACAACACTGTTTCAGGAATTTTCATAGCAAAATTTCAAAGTATCAAAAGTTAAAAACATGTGCAAGAGGTCTTCGTATTCCTGGCGTTTCTTCGGGGGCATGGTCAGCTCTCTTTTTTGGGGAAAATCAACCTTTTAAGTAATTTGAAGATAGTTGTATTCGCAGAGAGGCACGCCACGCGCCCTGCTGTGTAACCCGGAACCGGAAATCCACAGTCTGAATCAACACATGAAATTGAGTTGGAAAGACGCAATTGAATTATGTTGAACAAACTTAATTCAATTACGTGTTATCAATTGAAGTGATTTAGGTTGAATCTAAATACATTAAGTTGACCCAACCTAGGTACATTAAGTAGATCCAATATGATTAATTTTTGTTCAAGTAAAGCTATCTAATCAGGTGGATATCCTTTCCATAATTCTTTTATGTTCATTCAATGTGATAGTATTTTGAGTGAACATATGTAACTAAATAACTACAAAAAAGGTCCCGCTGCAGATTTACATAAAAAAAAAAAACATTAGAAAACACTGAGCAACAGTGTTTTTTTTCTTCCTTTTTATACATTTGATGCAGGTTTTCTATTAACTGAAAGATTTATCACTGATTTCCCCAATAAACCACATGAGAGACAAAGCTGACAGTTTCAACTGAAAAAAAGGGAAACACCTCCCATCCTCAGTGCAGGCTGAATCACACAGTATTGCATCTCAGCTGCCAATACAGCAGCAAAATTGATATTCAATAATTAGAAAGTGCTGCTGATTATTGCTTCAATTATTAAATTTCATGCGTGAACAGCAGCCTTTGGTTAATGAATAAATTCAAGTATAATTTGCATTCCAGAGCTAAACCACTTTGCTTCACTCACTGCATCAGCAATACTTTTTTGTAGAACCTTTTCACCAACATAAATACAAAGAACTATTGTGAATTGGAAACTAAACTCTAATCACTTTTCAGAATATTTAGCAGCAACAAAAGAAAACTTTACAAAAGAGAAGTTGAAACTTAAAGTTTTTAATTCCTTCAATTTCTAATTCCTCTATAAATTAGCTCAATTCTATAAATTTTAAAATCTTGTTTGTGAACTTCTTATTGGTAAAGGGAACTATAGTGCAGATAGTTTAATTGTTTTTAAAATCCTTTTTTGTTTTTCTTTCTGTCTCATTTTCTATGTAGCGTGGAAAGTTTGGACCTGGTCTTGCCGGCTTTGAAAGTAGGCCCACGTTCTTCCCGCCTCAGGCATGCAGGGCTGGGCTGTCAGGCATTTCAGTTTCTATGAATCATAAGACCTAGACAATGCTTTTGTCAAGGTGTGTTTTCATCTGCTAAATGAAACGTTAACAGGGTGAAGGAACGCTAAACGGCTTATGAGATCAGCAGTTTGTCCTTTTTTGAGTTGTTGCTTGTTTGTCATTGTGGATTTATTAATCCTTTTTTTGCATGTTTTCTAATGTTTTGGTTAAAGCAGCTCTTTGTTTTAAAAGGTGAAATACTGCCTTAAATGATAATATTAAGTTAATGCTACAGCAGTGTCTATCAATTAAGATGCTGGTTTGCCTAAAGGGGTCCTTGAACATCTTCCCTATCTCTAGGTAATGGCCAACTTTATTTTCCAATTATTACCAAAAAACATGTTTGCCATTACGGTAGCACTTCCAGTACAGCCAAAATCCCCAAATATTAGAGATGGATAAATGTCAGAAACATTCTGTCATTTTGGACCACAAAGTTGTAGATAAAAATAATAGACAGGATGATCAATGAGACCTTATTTATACAAGTTCTTGTCTTTCAGATCCAGCAATGTTTCCTGGCAAATAACTTGAACATCTTTAGCAACGAAAGCATCAGAGAGCCAAAGACAGAAGAACAGACAGACAAGCTTTAGACAACATAACTTTAGTCTTATTTTTGTTACAAAAGCAACACGCATTAAAACTATTTTTTTCGGGGGAAATAAATTTGTTTAAATTGACATGGTTTCGCGTCGTTAGCCATGTAGTCTAGTAGACAATACTGTCCAGTTTCAGGTCTGACTCTTCCCCCACGAGCACATATAAACCAGCTCTTTTACCAGCTAATTCAGAATTGACAAAGCCTATTGGATATGAGGTGAAACGTCTTCTAACTGTAACCCTTGTGCTATCCTAGGCACTTTAACATTGGGAGTTGGGTCATCTAGACCCACTAGACAGTGCGCTGAACCTTTTTTTCTTTAATGATTTGTGAACCTCACTGGTGTCCATAGATTACATGAAATCTTTCCACCTTTATCCACCTTTGTCATGGTAGGAAGAACACGTCAATGTAAGGGTGGGGTCATCTAAGATAACACAAGGGTTAAAAACTAAGTCCAGATGACAGCCCCTAAACCTACGACTATGATGAAATATACCTGGATGAATGAGAGTCTTCATAGACATATTAAATAAAAATATAATGCCTTTATTTCATTAATTATCTTGTAATTAGTTTGACCCCTTTTTAAAGAATCGTCTGCACATGACTGAAGGGGTTAGCTGGGTATAACAAATAAGGTTTGATTGATTTATTTCATGCTTTTTCAAAAAACAAAGAAAAAAAAAGACAATCAAAAAATACATTGAAGTTTGATAAATGGCTAAAGATTTGTTCAAAGTCTCACTCGGTTCAACTTTTGATCTTTTTTAAAGCATTCCCAATGGTTTTCTGTCGAGGTTATTTCTGTAAACACATGACAGTATCAAAAAACGGACACCAAGTGCCCAGTACGAGTTCTCGCGAGGAGAGCTGGAAACAAAAAAGCCATTCGACACCTCTGCACTGTGAGGACAGAACTCAGGGCTGGACTCAGATGCAGAGTTTAGAGCTTTTATTCTCAGGAAAAGGCTTTTGCTTTTGCTGTGGCAAAAGATAAGACCAAACTCACTGGCACTGGACAAAGGGAGACTCAGACTATTTAAGACGTGAGGGAGGCCGTGCACAGGTGGAAACAATCAGGGAGTATGAGACAATCACACCTGTAGGGAAACACCAGGACAAGAAGTAACAAGGCTTGAAACAAGAGGAGAGTTAATATTTCAAAATAAAACAGGAAGTGCAAAACGAGACAAAACAAGTGACAAACATTGATCAAAAGTGCACAACTTAGGACAAAATATAAGGCCTATAAGACACGACGTGCTCCAAGCAGCTCTGTAGATGTTTGTCCCACCTCGCATCTTTATTCAGAATTAGGTTACCCTGGTTACATGGGGAGTGAAGTTCCAGAAAACCGGATATGAGTTGGCGTAATTGCGCTCGACTTGGTAACCCTGGGTTAATGCTCGTGCACGGAAGGTACATAAAGACATTCTCAATAGATCGCAGATTTCCGGAGTCACCATGGAAACGCGTGGAGAACCAAAGAGAGCGCAATACTTTAGTGAGACGGAGTCTGAGATTTTAATGACGGCGTATGAAGATTATACGTCCATCAAAAAAGTAAAACGGCTGCATCATCAGAAGAAAGAGTTTCTGCTTGTAGTAAGAACAGACAAAGTAAACGCACAAGTTTCTGATCTTATTTCAATTTTCTTGTGACGCATATATATATAACTTATCCAATTTTGCCACCTTAAAAGAAATACTTCTATTGGTAAAAAATAATTGAGTTAAATTTAATCTACCTGATTTTTTACGTCTATAAAACTCAATAAAAATGTTTATACAACTCAACTTTATGTATTTATCTAACTAAATGTCATATTACTCCAATTCAATTAATATTTTTTCCATCTTAATTAATTATAGTTCTTGATGTCTCATATGTCTAAGTATGAGCCGGCAGATATGCTCATTTTTATAACAAAAATAAGGACGGGGAATAAATGCACGTCGCGCTCAAATTCATTAAAGAATTATTTGTCTTTGTCATTACAATAAGGAATGGTAGGGGTGCTATATAAACTTATCCTCTCCTTCACTCTTACTCATGGTGCAGAGACGTAAGCACAGTAGGACAAAATAACTCAGCAAAACATGGCAAAACACAGTAAAACAGTTAAACAACTAAACACATTTTGTCAAAAACCCACACTTAAACCAAAATCCGTCCAGACAGGCAAAGGAAATGGTATCCCACAATCCCTTGCGGTGCCGATCTAACAGCAACACCAAAGTTACACCTACTTAATTGAATTAATTTGAATGAAAGTAAAATAACTGTCTGATAACTACGTATTATTTTTAAACTGACTTAACAAAAAATAATTAATCTTAACTGAAGCAAATAACTAAGTTAGATCAAAGTAAAAAAGTTGAATTTTCCAACGTCCATAGATAGATAGATAGATGACTTTATTAATCCCACAATGGGGAAATTTCATTTCTGTGGCAGCAACACGACATTCAGAAATAATCTATATAATATAACATCAATAAAGGACATCACAAATGACATTTATATTAGATAATTAAAAATATTACTAAAGTTATTATGAAAATCTATTATCAAAAATGAGATTCTTATTAAATAAAGAAATAAATATTAAATATTAAATAAATACAGCTGCAAAAATGTAAAAAACATGCGGTCTGCAAAACATGTAAACTGTAAAAAAAACATTACAAATTTTTTCAAAATACAGAAATAACTAATGAAGTTCACACCAAAAACAAAAACAAACAACTGTTCACATACTGATCACATATGTGATTTTATCACCCTCTCATGGTGGAAAAAGTATTATCTGAGCTTCTACATCCACTAAATCATCTTCAAATGGAAACGCCATGCTGCTTCACCTCTCTGTAAACAAACTAACCTTCAACTAAACCTGCCAGGTTATGTTCAGAGCATGAGTTGCTATGGCAACTTGACATACCCTGAAACATACCTCCATTTCTGGAACCGAAAACTGTGGTTATCAACTTCCTTAGCCTCAAACTTACCGTGGGAGCTAGCATATCCTGCTTCCTGGAATACCCCCCTGATGGCACATGGGAAAACCCCAACACAGCAAATGTAATTGTTTAAGTCAAACAAGAGTTTAAAAAGCAGTTTTCAAAATAGCAGTTAGAATGATAAGAAAATAAAGTTTATAAATGCAACATTCGTTCATCTCAACCTTCACCGCTCACACCACAAAACCCAAAAAGGAGACATTTGAGACATGAAACTCTCTTTTCTCTGCTTTGACATCCAGGTTATTTTCCAGAAGGCGCTGAAGGACCATGGTGACATGAGTTACATGAGAATCCAGGGGACTGCAAGTTGATTTAAACATGAAAGGCAGACCTTCATGTGGCTACAGCAAGAAGATTAACAAGTATACTGATAAACTACTAACTTTAAATCTTAAACTTAGCTATAAGCGCACAAAATTAGGCAGATTGTTCTGTTAATTGGAAATATGGCTTAACATCAGCGCGTGTTAATAAAAAAAAGAGCTTCATATCCTTAAAATACACATTTATACATGCCTTCCCCCAAATATATCCTATTTAAGTGCTACAACAGTCCAACTATTTTTACTATAGACCACTCTAAAGTAAAACTAGAATTAAACGTCTTAGAATTTACATGTAAATGTCAGTTTATTTTCAAACTTCTGACCGGCTAATGTCCTTACTGAGTCAAATTAAACTTTCTGGTTTCCTAAAAAAAAAGTTTGTTTCTTGTAACACTCACCATACATATAAAATTTTATAAATAAAAATATGATGTCAAGTCAATTCATTGGAGATATTACTTAAAATAAGAATTTTTTTTATCAAGATTAAAGGACTCAAAATTGTTAAATTTTTTTGTCCTAAAACAACTTAATTTTGTTGTTTACCCGGTTTAATAAGATATTTAAACGAGGCACTAGGCAAAACCATTTGGTGAGATTTTGCGTTTTTGCAGTAAAGTACAGACCTGTATAAAGATTTTCTTCCCTTCTTTGAAGCTTTATGTTGCAGGATTATTTTCTATCATTTTGGCTCACAGTTAAGGTCTAGAGATGACATTTCAAACATAAAAAACAATAAAATAAAAGTCTTTAAAGACAACATGTGTAAAGACGAAAATTATTATTTTTGTTCAATGGGAGAAGTGTGCTTTACATCACAGAAAACCAAACTAATTTCCCTTTCAATGGGAGGCAAGAGTATAAACTAAGTTTGCTTATACAAAGGGGAACATATCGGTGCTTTGCAGTCGTGTAGTTAGTGTCACCCTCTAAACAACTCTTTTATCTGTAGACAAAGATCTATGTTGGATCCACAGCTGCGATGCCGAAGATTCCCCACAAATTGTCTGCTAATACAAATGGGTTTACAATCACTTTTAAATCACTCATCTGTACGCCCCAGGATGTAGCTAAAGTGATAAAATGCTGCACTAACCTTTAAATAAGTCATGTAATTATGCTCCAGTGTTCTAGTTGTGCAAAAGATGTGTAGCTCAGATGATCTCATGCCTTAGAGCTGCTTTGTGTTGTCAAGTCATCCTGTATCGCGAGATCAGCTGAGATTAAAGTGGAGTTTCATTTGTGTATCTAATGGCTGAGGTAAAAAATGACTTTAGAGTTGGAACTTCCCAATGTAGTACAATTGTTGGAATTCCCCATCTTTTCTCAGTTCTGTCCAATGAACAGTTATTGGAAAAAAGGAAGAATAGAGAAAGCCATTTTCTGGATTACCTCCTCTCAACAATAGAGCCAAGACAATGCAGTGGTCCTGCAGTGCAAATGGTGTTTGTGCAGAACAAGATGTTTCAAGCACAAAGGCCATTCCAAGAAACAGAGGTTTGTGTTCCTCTTATAAAGAATCCCATGCAGTTTTACAAACAGTACCAGAGTGTGAACGTCTGGAGATGTTGCATTGTTCAGGGAGAGTTTGTTTGGGAGAGAGGTCAGCAAAAACAGCGTGACGAGCAGGAACAGGAGGTGTGTTACTGTTTTTTACAATAGATCGCTCACTTATTAGAAGCACAAAGCAGAAAGAGTTATTGAAAGTACAGGAAGGGCAGAGAGGGGGCCGTCGAGGGGGAGGAAACAGCTTCAAGACTGACGCCTGCACCCTGACAAGAGCAAGAACGTCCAAAAAAACACTGTTTTGTTTCTCCTACTGTAATGAGAAAATCTTTGGAACCATAAATCTACCCTCAGGATGAACTTTGCTGCACTTTGAAACCTCACAACAGGAACGCAGCGTGGAAAAACCTCGACTCTGTTCAACTGTTTGTCTCCTTTTTGCATCGGTAGGTGAATCCTATTCAAGCTGGTTAACTGCAAAGTAAACAACAGGATGGATCCCAGGGTGTGTTTAATGCATGCAGGCAGTGCTGCTGTGCTGCTCCCAGTGTTTGGGTTCCCTGTGTGTTGTGTTGGAGCTGCTGTGCAGGGGGGATTTGAGTTTTGACAAATGTGTGGCTCTGTAGCTCAAATATGCCATTTAATGAGAAGTGTCACATGTAAATAGAAAATACATTAACTGAGCATTTTTATTAGGAATGTTTTGCTTTCTTTTGAGTTATTAGTTGTGCTGCAGCATTGGTGTACTGTAGAGGGTAAAATGTTCTGCACAAATCCTGCTTCCTCTGCTTTCTTTCTGCAGCTGCAGGCGTCATGGATGTGCAGAATTTCCTGTGCTGGAGAGTTGCCCCACTGTTTCTCTTGAGTAAGGCTTCTTTTTGTAACCATGATCATAATTGTTTATAGAAAAAAAAAGATTTATCCAGAATTCTCACAGACATGATTTCTAATGTTTCTTTTTCAAGATACACACCAAACATCCCATTTTGCACCTCTTGTGGAAAAACAAAGCAGTTCTGCTAAATGGCCTCTTGCATTAATAACCACAGTTGCATTATTTAAACTTCCCTTATGGCACAACCGTGAAGTTGAGACACGTGATTTATAACTCTTGAGGAGGCTACACCAAGGCTCACCAAGCTTTGGCTGTAAGGACACTGGTGAGGCTTGATTGATATCACATGAGGCTTTGCTGTCATCCACCATAAATCATCACTTGAGGTTCAAATCAGACACTTTCTGTACATTCATACATGGAAGTTTGTAAAACATGCAGTTGTTTGCATAGGTCCTGCAAAGACTGAGTCCATTTATCTCTTTAAAGACCCAGTCTAATAAATAGTGCTTTTTCAGTGTTTTTAACATGTTTTTTCTGATGAAGAAGGACATACTTAAATTACATTAAGTTTAAAATTGTATCTGTGAGGTTTTTATTTTTATTTCATTGTTGCTAATCAAGAGTAGCAAATGCTCTGTCATGCTCTGCATCCACTTGCAGGAGACTAAATCCACATACGTCTTAGTTTTCCTCGTCTGAGCTGGCATCTGGCTAAAAACTGTATGGCTGGATAGTTTAGATATTGCTGGCCATTTTTGTTAGGTTTGGGGTGTTAAAGGCTGTAAGTTAGTGGGAAACCACGTAAACAGAAAGTTCTCAGCATTGGGGAGGGGAAAAAGGGGGTGGGGTTACTCTGCACCAACGGTCCTTCGCACAAAACAGAGGTGAATTTCAAATGAACGACTGCTGCACTTCAGAAACTATGCCCTAGAAAATGATAGTTTTTTTTAAATTTTAGCTAAAACTGGCATAACCATAATTAAACGACCAACGAAACCCTTTAAACAAACCTCAAAAGATGATCGGCGTGGGTCTATAAATCAGGGGTGTCCAATCCTAGCCCTCGAGAGGGAATGTTTTGTCCCGTATTCCTGCGACCCCCACTTCTGATTATCTGGATCAGGAAAAAAATTAGGGATTCAGATGAGACATCCATGTTTTAAGTATATGTAAGATAGTTTGATAAAACAGACGGATAAATGATCCGATCTCTGTCCACAGTGCCTTGTGAGCTCTTTTCCATGTCTGTGCACATCATCAATGAGGAGCCTGTGCATGTAATCCCCGGCTCTAGTCTGGTTTTGATGGCCCGGATTGATCAGGGTCCCCTGGAGGCGGTTTCCATGGTGACCTGGGAGCGGAAGCCCGAAACTGGAAGTCATCCAGTGAGGGTGACACTGGCCACTTGCCCGGGCAGGAGCCCACAGTGCACTGGTTCAAGGCCAAACATCCATGTGAGCGTGGAGCAGCAGGAGACGACACTGGAGATTAATGGATACAGCAGAGCAGACAGCGGCGTGTACGCCGTGACTGTGACAGATCACACCGGAGCCAACATTACTGCATACTGCATCGTCAGAGAATACGGTACAGAGCTACATGGAACATCTGATCTGCACTCAACCTGAAAAAATGAATAAAAACAATCATGATCACACAGTAATTGGAAATATTAATCGCTTCCTTTTATAAACATAGCAACAAATATTTCTGAAAAAGTTTTAGTCACGCCAACAAGCATTAACATTTCTCAGATATTCACCTTGTTAGCCGATGATCATTTCGTCTAGTCTGAGATCAGCTAGTTTAATGAATGTGCATTCATTTCTCATCAACTTGCATTGTTTTCCCCTAATTGTGGATGACTCAATAATGTAAAGCTTTAATTTAAATGTGCCTGAAGGGCCAGTATTCCTGCTCCTCTCTTTTTCTCTGCGGATGTCTGTCTCTCTGCTTTTTCTCAGATCTGACTCTAACAGTATCAATTTGTCAGCTCTTCTCTTCTCTTACATCTGCTCTCAGCTTCCAGGGATCTCCATCATCTCACACTACATTATACCTCAATCTCTGATCTCATTATGGTCTCTGAATCTGAGCCAGTTTCTCCCAACAGCATTAAACATCTCTCATGATTCTTTGTCTTGAACCCTCTTGGTCAGCCACGCACCATTATTCTTGTTTAATACCAGATGAATGTCCACAGCTGAGTATTTCATGCGGCCTTTCATTTCTTCTCAGTGCAGAGTTTTTACCTATTGTCATATTTGAACCCATCTCTGCAGAAGCTGTTCATCATGTTACTGTCAGCATCAACGTGTCTCACTCTGTGCTGGTGTGTGGGGAGGCCTGGGGGACGGAGCCTCACTTCAGCTGGCTGTACGAGAGAGCCGCCATCAGCCAGACAGTGGGGAGGGTCTCCAAGGATGGAACCACGCTGTTTGTCATGAAGTCTCCCATATGTGGCCACTTCACCTGCACGGTTAGCAACAAGCTGGGCTACAGCTCTGCCACCTACACGGCAGGTACAGGCTGCTGTTTTTCTGTCTGCCTTCTTTGTATGCACAGTCAGCTTTAATTCCATGGGTTGAACAAAAACATTGCATAAAAATTTGAAAAACTAGAGCATTTTTTAAACACAATTCCTTCATTTCATGGGCTTTAAGTAATTGGACAATTGACTTCCTTGCTATTGCATGGGTAGGTGTGGGCAATTCCCTTGTTATGTCATTATGAGTGAAGCAGATAAAAGGCCTGGAGTGGATTAGGGGACTCGTGCTTGCATTTTGAAGATTTTGCTGTTAACAGACAACATAGGAGGAGCTCTCCATGCAGGTGAAAGGAGCCATCATTAAGCTGAGAAAAAAGAAAAAACCCATGCGAGAAATTGCTACAGTATTAGGAGTGGCAAAATCAACAGTGTGGTACATCCTGAGAAAGAAAGAAAGCACTGGTGAACTCAGCAACGCAAAAAGACCTGGACGTCCACGGAAGACAACAGTGCTGGATGATTGCAGAATAATTTCCATGGTGAAGAGGAACCCGTTCACAACAGCCAACCAAGTGAACAAGTCTACCATGAAAAGAAGACTGTGTGAAAGTAGATAGAATGTACACTGCAAGATGCAAGACACTTATAAGCCTCAAGAATAGGAAGGCTAGATTGGACTTTGCTAAAAAAGCATCTAAAAAAGCCAGCACAGGTCTGGAAAAGCATTCTTTGGACATATGACACCAAAATCAACCTCTACGAGAATGATGGCAAGAGAACAGTATGGAGAAGGCGTGGAGAAGCTCGTAATCCAAAGCACACTACATTATCAGTAAAACACTGTGGAGGCAGTGTGATGGCCTGGGCGTGCATGGCTGCTAGTGGCACTGGGACACTGGTGTTTATTGATGACGTGTCACAAAAAAGGCCAGCTAAAAGTCCACAAAGCTAAATCAGGGTCAGGCAGGTAGGGGTCAATAGGGAGCATCAGAGAAACAATGAGAACATTCAGGATCCAGATGAGAGTTGAGACAGGCAAACTGAGTCAAGAGACAAAACAGGGTCAGGAAATCAAAAGATCACATCTAGATACAACGCTCAGTAATGCAGGCAGAGTGGCACAAACAATACTTCACACCGAGTGAGGCTCAGTACTGTGTTTGAGTAGACTGTGAGGGATTGCAAATGAAAGCCAGGTGAGTGGCATCCAGAAACTGTTCACTGGGGTTTATGGGAGATGAAGTGCATTTAGAAATCTGGAGACGGTTGCCATCGGTGAACACAGGGGGAGACAGCGTTCTGACTTCTGACAACACAAGCTCCCAGCTCTGCTTATACAGAGAGCTAAGCAACAGGGGGGGGGGGGGGGGGGGGGGGGGGGGGGGGGCGCATTAAAGGTCCTGCTTACAACTCAGAGGCAAAATTTTAACTACCGCCACTCTGCAGAAGCTATACAACTACACAAGTTTTCTGATTTTGGCTAAAAATTGCAGAATCTTAATTAAAAGACCAATGGGAACGCTTTTAAAATAGGTAATAAAATGCATGACCATTCAATGACCCTCAGGGTATTTGGAATTAGGGACAATTCCCTGAATCTTCTTCCTGAAAGATTTTATGGGTGTACAAACGTGCTGTTCCGGACCTTTTCTTCTCTTTTACATGTCAAATGGGTTTTCATCCTACCTCCTCATTGACTTTTCTTTCTTTTTTTTTTTTACTGACAGCACCTTGTGAGACCCAAGGCAGAGGGATGACGGTGGCAGTGGTCTGTCTCGTCTTTGTACTTCTGGTGTGTGCAGGAGTGTTTGCATTTCTTCTGTGGAGGTACAGTAATGCACAAAGGCACTTTGTCAGACACAAATCTCATTTCAGGCCATGCTCTGATGACAAAACCAGATCCATGAAAAAAAAAACAGACTGGTTGTAACTGTTTTAAAAAGGATAAAGAAAACAGGGGGGCACAGACGGAAACAGCAAAATGTGACATGGCGTCCTCCCACACGATAAGCAACATGACAGGCCGAGCTGTGTCGGCTGGCAAAACAATTCTTATTGAGTGTGTTGAGCTGCGTTTGTCATTGCTGTTTGATCTAAATGGAACTTTCTTTTCAGGAAACGCCGGCACAATAACAGGGGAGAGAGACTGCATGAACATTTAGATGACACCTTCTAAAATAAGGCCATTGCCATTTCTCAGAGGAGAACGAGAAACACAACACGGACTATAAGGGAGGACCTTCCTGTCCTGTGAGCCGGGTGACCTTACACTGCATTTTGAACAATGGCAAGAGAGAACTGCTTTCTGACAAATAAAACAAAAAATCCAAAAGTGGATCCTTGGCATGAAGCAACAGCGGTGTCCTTAGACTGCCTCCTGCTGTGAAGAATATGAAACCGCACCTTTTTATAAACTCATTTTGTACATTTATTATATCACAGTGTCTTGTTTTGCCTTTAGACGGAAACCCCTAAAGATAATTTTCAGACAAGCCTCCAAAAATCTAACTTCAGTTTAGAAAGACCGTAGTTTTTTATTGCTGTGTTGCAGATGAGCAGAATTTAAGATCTGAAGGAAGCAATGTAATTTTGAAGCTATATAATGGCAATAAAAGAAAATAAGTTTTGGGTATAGCTCTTTAAAATAAACGTATGTGTGTGATGATGACTGGTTAGATGTTTTGCTAATTTTCCTGTAATAAATGGTGAGCTGCAGTCACAGCGCAGGAACCATTTGATGCTTTTCAACCTCCACTTTATGTTGAGTGTCACGCAAAGACTCTTTAGTTGCATGTTTCAAGTCTGTGGAATGACCCAACTGTGAATTCCAGAGCAGACAACCTCCAACTCTTTTCTATTTCTTATTCTGTTATGTAACACTGCTTTGTTGCATGGTAATCTGGGTTTTTCTTTCTTGCACACATACTCTTTGCTCATCCCTGTTGTGATGTGTTTGCCAAGATTCCATTTTCAAATAAAGAGCCAAATGAACAGCTTTAAACCATGATGTATCATTCATCTCTACTTTAACATTAACTAAACACATAAACCTTTGATATGCAACCATAATTACACTTTTTTGAGCATTTCTTTATTCAAATTGCGGATACGGAGCGAACGATAAAATGCTGCTTGAAAAAGTGTCGTATTAAATACGCTGGGTGGGCCAGAAGCCCTTAGCAACGGGGAGGGGAAGGGGGGCGGGGTTGCTTCATGCCAACTGTCCCGCCCACAACTCAAAGACAAATTTTTGATAAAATACTACCGCTCTGCAGAAACTATGTTCAAGAAAACGAGATGGGTCATCTTGGCTAAAAACAACAAAATCGTAATTAAAAGACCACCAGGAGCGCTTTTAAAATAAATCAAAAGATGATCAAAGTGGGTCTTTGAAAGCTTTTTAGGGGTTTGCTTTGGCACATTTGTTTATTCCTGAAAAAAGCATCACATATGAATCACATTCTACATGAATCCTGGTCAAATTTCTGTTATGCGATTGCAAAAACAAATGAAACTTTGACTCTTAAAGTGAAATGTGATAAACGTCTCAAAGCCTAAATTGTCACAATTTTGTTGTGAATGTATTTTATAATTACTTGCCACATTCATGAGCCTCTGCAACCTTTAAAACAGAAGCTTGACAAACTATAAAATTGCAGTTTTAGCACCTTCTGTGTTGTTTTAGAATCCAACACAGCTGGATTTAAATATACTAGAAATAGAAGCAGTTTGCCTTTAATGTTCTGTGGGTCATGTCATGGAATTGTTTTCATGCCTTCATGTTCATGCTAGGTCTGTTTTCTTTTTATTTCATGTTTGACTCAAAAAAACTCCCTTAAACATAATCTTTACATTAAAGATTTGTGGATATTGAAATCTTATATTTTATATTTTATGTCAAATATTCAGCCCTTGGGTTTCATTTCCGCCATTAAATTTAATTTGATTTGCTGCCTTTATCAGAAACAGAAGCTTGTGATGTGAATGTGATTTGTGGAGCTCAGATATATTTACATATCTGCTGTCATCCATGTTTATTTAAGTTTTACTTTTGCTTCTGGAATCGAACAAATTGTTCTTGGGAATCATCCAGAAGCATATTTTTGTATCTTCCACCTCTGTGAACCCCAGTGCAGTCAGCGCTCTGGAGCACTCTAACCTTCAGTAGTGTTAATGTTGAGCCTCGTGGAGGAAAAGGAAACAAAGAGGTCAAAGGAAGGGCAGGTTTTATTGAGTTTGGAGAAAAAAATAAATAGAACAAATATCATAGAATCTGTTATGTGCTGCTGGGAGTTTTCATCAATACCTTCTATAATAATATTTTAAACTATGAAAGAAAGTTAATTTTCGTCCAAAAGACAAAACCTGAGTAAGATTACTGGAACAAATGACTCCTTAAGACAGAACAGTGGAGGACTCCGTGCAGATGCTTGGTTAAAGGTTTTGAATGTAAGCAGTGTGCTGAATTATACTGCAGATAAACGGTGTCCATAATTCCTCTGAGGAGTAATTTGACAGCGTATAAGCTGTGAAGGAGTGCAGAACATTCTCAGTTGGTTACCTCCCCCAGATTTGTGTCAAAGCCCTCTTTGCCACGAGTCTATTATCCCTTGTATTGGTAGTCTTCTGTGTGCTGCCCTGCATTAATTCTCCTCCCATCATGCTTCAGGAGCGATGGAGGAACAGGGGAGGTGTGTACATCATGTGGAAGGGAAGCTGAAAGCTAAAGAGCCCAAACTGGACATGGGAAAACTGAGATGGATCCACCAAAAACTTTTAGTCAGGATGCCACCAAATCAATACCAGAGAATTTTCCATTTGACTTATTTTTCTAAGTAACAACGTAATTTATAACGAGATTAAACTTTTTTTTTGGTTTGATGCATAAAATAAATGGTTGAAAGCAGCAAGAACTTTCTTGAAGGAGCGTTCATTAAGAGCGAGATTGCCTTTATTCCATTTTTATTGGATACGTGTCAGTGCTCATTATTAAGATTCTCAAGATAGCTTTTATTGAATTTGAATCAGGGAGACATGGAGAGAGACAACATTACGACCCTATAAATAGATTGTCTGATAGTATTTTGGTGAAGTTCATTTATTTGATGCATTTGAAAAGGAGAGTTGTGCTTTTTTACTTTAGGCTAACATGATCTCATTTGTGCTTTAATGACTATTTCAAGTATTTTGAATTTAAACAGACTTATAGCACTCAGCTGACTCAGAGAAGAGTCCACGAGCAGAGCACAAGAGCCAGCATACTGCAAAATCTGCTATAACCTTAAAAAAAAGAGGAAAACAAAATTATCAGAAAGGTTTTTTATTGTTTGGTTTAATTTGACGCGACTCAACTGGATTGGATTGAATTGGATTGGGTTTAGTTTGGTTGACCAAATCAAATTAGCAGAAACATTGTTATTGTATCTTTAGCAAACCTTCCTCTGTTTCCTTTATCCATGTAAACATTTCCTTCACATCTTCTGCTATTTATTCTTTTTTTTTTTAAATGGGTGCAAGATTTTAGTTCGACTTATTGGCTCTGTTGAAAATGTCGACAATAGAAAAAAATAAAAAAAATAAATGAATTTTTTTTTTTTTTTTTGGGGGGGGGGTCTGAAAAACTTATGGTAATACATTTTAAATATCTTACAAAGCTTTAACATTCATCATTAGACAGAAAAAGGCAGAAACAAAAAGTAAACATAAATGTTGTTAAGGCAGCTGAGTGTGAAGGTAAATGTGGCTAAAATAAAATAACTCTGGAAGAATATTCAGATTTTGGAGTTCAGATCCAACTTTCATTTGAAATTTTCCAGCAGCAGTTTCCTGCGGCGATGCGGCAACTCACTTAGCAGAATGCAGAGTTTAATAAAGCTTGTAGATGAAACCAAACTGGAGCTAAACACATTTCTGAAAGCAATCTACCGTAAATATACGGCATGAAGTAAAAGTTTTTACAACAAAAAGAATATCACTCTGCACAAGCAAGTGTTTTTATAACGTTTACCAATCACAACAATGATGTGTTACAGTAAATTTTATGTCAGATTTAAAAATGTTTTTTTTTTAATGATGACAATAGGTATTTTATAACTAGCTTATTTAATGAGCAGTAACATAATATCCGTAGTAATTTGCAATTGTAATGTTTTACACTGCGATTTCTCCTTGTATTGTCCACAATTAATGCTTGACATAAACCAAATCATTAAAGCAATCACTGCAAGAACACCATACACAGAATAAAGCATATGGTGGAAACAAAATGTTATGGGATTGCTTTTCTGCACAGGGGACAGGATGATTGATCCATATGAAGGAAAGAATGAATGGGAATGTGTAAGGTAAGATTTAGTGCAAAAGCCTTTCATCAGTGACAGCACTAAGGATGAAACATGGTTGGATATTCCAGTATGGCAATGGCCTAAAACACATCACCTGGGCAACAAAGAAATATTTCAAGGCTCTGGAAAGTGTCTGAACCTCATTCCAATAGAGAATCTGAGGAGGGAGTTGGAAGACCAGCCCCAAAAACATAACAGCTCTTGAGAAGATCTGCATGGAAGAAATACCAGCTACAGTGTCAGGATCCTGGTCAACTCTCACACCTACTGCTCACCTGCTATCCATCAGCCTGCAGCCTTTATCTGGATTCCTCAACCTTCAGCCGACGTCAGTCCGCCTGCTTCCTGCGGTAGAGTAACTGACTCAAGCTAAGCTCTCAAGCCAAGCCAAGCCCTTATGCCAAGCTTTGTGCCAAGTGCTAATCAATACTCCACTCTTCAGTTATCACAGCTTCCACCAGACCAGCAGCTCATCCATTTCATCATCCATTCAAGCCACTTGCATTTCAAGCCAGAACCCTTCACTACTGGAACTCAATGAAGACTATTTTTTAATCCAACTTCAGTTGTGTGTAAACCTGGTGAAGACCAACAGGAAACACTTAGCCTATCTCATTACCAACCAAGTTATGAGATGAGCTTCTGTTATTAACCAAATGCTTCTTTTCTGCATGAATATATAATAAATTCCTTAAAAATCAAACAATGTGATTCTTTTTTCTCTCTCAGTTGAAGTACAGACCTCTCATCTTACGTGGTCCAGCTTGCAGAGCCAGTGTCTGACAAATCCTAACAATCTCCCGTGCAACACCAGTGATTGAAAATTATTGGGTAAGGGTGCCAATACTCTACTAATCAGGTTATGTAATTTTGGCTTGTAGAAATGGCAGAATATAATTATCAATAAATTGGACAGAATTGTGTTTAAAACTGCAGGCACTCAGAAGGTTATAAAATTAAAATTTCCTATGTTTCAGTAAAGAAAAGCCAGATTTGAAAAAAACCTCGACAGACTCCCAAACATTACCTGAATACGATTTTATTTTTATTTTATTTTTTTCAGCTGCTCAGGATTCACACCGTTCTCGAAAGATAGATGGGACTTCCTGCTGGTCCCTCACCACTCGTTATTATCTATCTGCTTGCAGTGGGGCGCCCACAGATTCAAACAGCCAGCAATCTGCCTGTGTTCTCTCTGTGGATCCCAAGAGGAAGTCCAATGATCCATGAAACATACATGTGAAACAGAAACCCCAGTTATTCACAGCAGGAGCTTTAAGACAGAGTTGTTGCTGGAAAAGCCTGAGTACAAAGTGGATTGCTGAAGGCCTGACAAAAGGAAAATAAATGTGGTTTGAGAGAAATGTGACTTGATGTCTGTAGTTGGAGTTTCTGATATCCTAATGCTGTAAATGTCTTACCCATTAGGGTCTGGAAAAAAAATGACTTGTTGGTTTAATGGATTCAAAATACATGACTAATCTTCACACAAACATCAAATATAAGCAACATTTAAGTTTCGAATAAAGCTTCAACCTTTGCTGAAGTAATAGTTTTAACAACATTACAACAACAGTCTTCTCAATGGGCCTCATACCAGTAAGAGTATAATGAACATAATTTCATCATTGAACATAAAGTCATAGAATTCAATAGGTAATGGCTAAACTTACCAAAACAGACTGAGTTGTACAGGGCATCCCTGCCCTTAGACCCACCTCGGTAAAGCCGTGAGCGGCGTTGTATGACTAGCAGCCGTTACCTGTTCTTGCCGTTGCAGCCGCCTCCTGACCCGCCCTTACTGGCTATATGGCTACTACACACCCCACATTGTCCACCTCTACCCCTGCAATCCTGGTCAGATCCTGGATGATTCATCCTTGAAAAAAAAAACTGCTCTATCAAAATTGATGCTTTTCTCCATAGCAACCAAAACTTTGTTCAACACCCCCCCCCCCCCCCCAAGTAGTCTCCTAATGATGCTAAAGGAGTTAGGAGGAGATAGAGCAAAATCTCTAGGAGTTAAAATTTATAGCTGGACTAAAGATACTTTTTTTGGAAAATGAAATGGAGCCTCTTTCCGAGTTCAAAGGTCAACGAATGTTTATTTTCTCATATTGTGGGAAAATGTAAAAAACACCAAATTTCTCATATTACAAAACAGTCGCTGGTCCTGTGGTCATCCCATAATAATTTCAAAATGTCCTTTGTATGTCTCCAACCTGTCTGTTTTGATTGAGATTTTTATTTCATCCCACAAGATAATTAAGAAAAAAAAATATATCAACGGCTTCCCCGCTGTGATGGCATTTTTATTTATTTATTTATTTATTTGGGGGGGGGGGGGGGGGGTCATTTCCAATGTCAAAAATTCATTTTTCTCCGTGTACTAGGTGTCTACAAAGTTAGGTGATTTTTTGAGTATGTGTCAGGGGTAGGAACTTTTGCTCAAAGGTGAAGTAAGAAAGACAAATTACAAAAACAATGTGGTCCTTGCAGTCTAGGCCATGATGAATGATTACAGATGATAAAGGTTTAATAGACTTTAAGCCAGAGAAATATAAGCAGGTTAAACTAAATTAACTACCTAATAACACTAACCTCTCAGAAGTATGTAGTCATCTTAAATGATTCCAGGGCAAATTTTCATGCAGATAGAGAACAAGCATTGATAATAAATAATTCAAGAGGTTGGATGAAAAGCCACAGGCTGAAAACTAATCAATAACTCATCCCATTTAGTAAAAACATAGCTTTCTAATAAGAATGGTTCAGTAGAACATGCTGGACAGAGAGATGAGAGAAGCGTTGTGGAATTTCTCCTCTAGATTGCATCCATTAATTTTTCATCCATCTTGTTTAGGGCCGTGGGGAGCTGGAGCCTGTTGAAGCCATCATCAGGTGTGAGGCTGGCGGCACCTTGGACTGTCCATCACGAGGCCACACAAAGGTGAAAAAAGAAGAACAAGCAGGCGCTTTTATTCTGAAGGACATAAGAATCCCCAGCAAGCCTGGCAGAAATACTTGTTGACTGTGGCTGAAATCGGCAACACCCAGAGAAAACTCATTTAAGTGGGGAGAAAATACCATTTCCATAAACCAAAGGTCCCAGTCGGGATCTGAGGAAATGTAATTGAATCAATGTGACAGACAACTACAAATTGTGCTTGAATACAGAAACTTTGCAGCATTTTAAAATCAATATTTGCTGCTGACTGGGAGCTGCAGATGCTAAACCTTTACACAAAAAACGGGCTTTAGCAAATGGTGGGTTTTCCTCTGCAGGCTGACGTGTGATCATTCTCTGCACTGCCGAGTCGTTTGTCATCCACACGACCAGCAGACAGCGGAGCACAGCCGGGGAGTCAAGTTGTTTTCCTTCTATATCACCCATCCTCCTGATGGGAGCAGCAGAGGTTGGAGGAAAATGGAAAAAATGTCACACTTGTGATAGAGCTTCAACTAAAGTTCTGTAGAAACCACAATCACAACAGATCATTGGCCCTATCCACATGTTATCCTTTACCTCCACACTGCAAACTCCTTGATACTTTCAAATGTATTAAACCTTGCTTGTAATCATTTAACATATTTTACCTTCAATAAACTTAAATAAATATTGAAAAGTTAGATGGAAACAAAAATGTTTTCCTTTTTTTGAACATTTCTAAGAATCGACCCACTTGTAATAAAATCTTTTTCTTATGTCCCAATCTGTCCTAAAATGACTAATTTCCACTTATTACACAACTTTATAGTCACTGATCAAAATGAACTAAAACACAAAAACCACAAACCATTTACTTAATAGCAAAAAAAATACCTATCATTGGGCCGTATAACATTCCCTTTTTTTAACAGAATTTCCCTTTTTAAATGCTAGTGTGGAACTCCTTGTTTTTAGATTTTACCATCTTATAAGATTTCTTGAGTACTTTCTGGTGATTTTGTTCTTAAGATTAGTGTTCCTTTCCTATTTTTACCAGTTTAACACTCATCCAGACTTCATTCAGGTATGTGACAATCTATTAAAGAAACCTATTTAACTGTTAACTTATAAGTTTGTTTGTTCTCTTTATAACCCTGGCTTAAAACACAGGGTAAAATTCGGCAGCTGTATTTTATTTTATCTGATTGGATACTGTTATTACTGCAACCCAAAATGAAGAAAAAAAAAAAAATAGTTCTTGGGTTCTCCAGGGTGAAGATTATTTTAGAAATAAGCACAAACCTGTAGCCAACAACTACAACTATTTTTCTTCAAATATCGGAAAAAGATCATTTTATACCTGTAATCTAATTCCACCTTTCTAATTCCAAAAATGTCTGCATACACAAAGTCTCAAACCCCATCCAAACTAACCAGACTCTCCTAACTGAACCAAGATCTGAGACGGTCTTAAATCAAAGCGATCCCACTCGTTTGTTCCATTTATAGCTACAAGGTCAAAGCTTTACAGATGCATCTAATCTTCATTAGCTAATCAGGGAACCATGCTGAGAAGATGGCAGGAAGCAAAGGAAGAAAACAAAGAAGAGCGGGTGGAAGCGGCAAATGGCAAAAGAAGCAGCTGATGTTTGAGCTGTGAGTCAGAACAACCTGCAGTGTGAAGACTGTGTCCATTCTGCTCTGCGGGATGGGAGCCAGCTGTCAGAATCTACATTTATTTGCCTCGCAAACGATAGACATCGTGATTAAGACGGTTATTGCAGCTGACACGCACTTTCAGCCGATACTCCTTTTTATTAAAAGCACTTATGTCACTGCCTCAGTAATTATGATAAAGTGTTGGCAGTCGGAGTTGCTGCTGCATCACTAACTGTCGGTGCAACATTGTCATTTTGCAAATGGTGAAATGACAAAACAGTCCTTCAAGTACAGTGACTTAAGAGACACTGAAGAAAGATGCAAGAATTCAGCAGAGTGCGGCCTCCAGCATGACAGCCTCTCCAACACTTAGGGATCTAAACAGCAGCAAAACTTCATTTGATCCATGAGGTTTACCTTGACAGTAATGTCAACTGTGAGAAAACAAAACAATGCTGAAAATCTGTCACTGTGAAAAACTCCTCCACCAGCCTTACAGCAAAAGTAGGAAATGTCTTCAGCAACACCTGTGACAGTGTTGCGTGGTGAGTTCAGTGCTCTCATCCTGCTTCAGGGTACACATTTCAACTTCTTTAGCTTTTTTCTAAACAAAAACATTTATGGTTTCAAACTTTTTGTTCAGCTTTCGATGTTGCCCTCGAGCTGCAGCCAATTAAAAAAAAAAAAAACATTGTTTCCACCATTTTCAGACTGCCTGTCCAAGTTTGACATCACCTTCTTTTGTGGGCGTGCAAAACCTTAATTTCCCATCTTGTCCCAATCCAAACTGCCACCTGCAAAATAAAAATTGCTACAGACCTCCTACACTTCCCTGTTAATAATACCATTGCACCATCATGAGAAAATTTCAGGTAAAAGTTTAAAAGCTGCATTAAGGCTCACAGAAGAACACTTGTTTCTATAAATGGCCTTTCTTCCTCATTAAAAAAAAAAAAAAAAAACTGTTTAGGAATTTGCACCATCACTTTGTCAAATGCACGTGGCTCACCGCTCAGGGACTGACGGTTAGGATGCGAACATAATCCGTGTTCAGTGCCACCCTGCAGAGCATCTGGTATCAGATAATCCATCTCGCCACATTTAAATGATGCTGCAGCTGTGCTGATCTCTTGCTGTTGGTTATTGCTCTCTCATTATGTTGCTCAAAGTTTAATGCATCCCCAGATCCTACAAAATATTGATGCTAAAAATGCGTGGAAACATAGCGTTTAATTTATTCTCAGTCAAGTGTGAAAACAAGAATACATGGAGGTAAAAGCGGAGGAAAATTTTCATCTGATTCAGTGAATCTTTCTTCGACAAAGAAATCTCCATAAACATTCAACTATCAAATAAAACTACTAGTTACAATTTTATACTTAATTATTGGCAAAAGTTCAATGATTAAATGCAAAAAAAAACAAAAAAACAAGAAGAGTCGCTTGCATTTCCCCTCCACCCCAGTAAGATTCTCTGTAAAGCCTTAAAAATCCTCTCTTGATGTTACGATCATTCAAAAATAATAATAATCATAACCAATGGCTGGGTATCGCTGATAAAACGGTCATTGAAAGAAAAATAAATGCAACTTTTGATAGTCAGCCTAATTTTGTAAATACAAGTGTCGCCCCCTGCTGGCAGTTTGAGAGAATGGTAGTTATGGGCTGAGAATACTCTCATCTTGGCTATATGTAACATTAGATTTCGTGCCATACGCTTCTAGTCAAAGTCATTGAAACACTGGAGGGACTGTCTTCTTATTTGTCCCATTTATGATGTGGTATGTATCAGTAGTGTTTTCACCTTATTTTCCTCTTATTCTTTTAATTAATTTATTTCTTTATTAACCATTGTAATATTTTGTATACTGCTTCTTAACTTGTCTATTCTTGACACTGTGCTTTTTAAATGTAGTGAGTCTGTGTACTCTTTTATTGATTGGACTGAGTCTGAAATAAATTCCATCCATCGACGCACCACTAGAACTTCACCTCCACCACATCAGTTTACTTGGCATAGAGTTCAACTTGGGTGCTCGCCCACATTTGTGTCCCCATTCCTAAAGAGAAAAAAAAAAAATATGGCATGTACAGAGAGCATATAAAATGCTCAGGAACGTGTGTTTGAATGGGATCTTATGTTGATTCATTTGAATTTTCTCTATCAATTGACAGCACCATCGAGAGGAAAGGCACTTTCTGTGGACTTCGTATCCCTCCTTTATCACTTTCCACTATAAAGAGAGACTTCCTCAGGAGAATCTGACATTATGTCATATTTAAAAGTCTAAATTAGTTTGTAATATTATAGAACGGGAAAAAAAACAGCTTCCTGCTCCTGTCAAACACATCTGCTGACTTCATTAGGAACTACGATGGTCAAGCGGATGTTAGCTCACTACCAGCTCATGTTTGCAAAGCTGATGACATTTTAAATGTGTGCCCAGCAAACACATCTGGTATGTAAACATGTGTTTAACTGCCCCCTCCCCGCTGCTCCACATGTAAATCACACAACCTGAACATCCATTTCAGACAGCAAAGCTCTAGATTTTCAATCTGCAACCAAATAACCTGCCTAAGAGAGCTTCCACTGATCAGCTTCAAATCCCCCCAAACATGCATGAATGAGTCCGAGAGCCCACTAAATAATGATCCTCCGGGTCTTAACCTTTCCAACACCTCAGAGGCGGGTTAAGATTGTACAGCCATGGAATGTAGTCCTCTGGCACAGGGGAGGAAGGGTTTGGGGCCAAAAGTAAGATTTCAGGCTTTGACACACTGCAGATTTACGGCAGGCCAACTCCCTGGATTTGGATGCTCAGGAGGAGGCTCAAATAAGGAAACTGGTCAGAAAAAAAAAGGCAAAAAATGTCACAATTTGAAGCAAATCCACTCAGGATTTAGCACAAAGGAATGGAGAACTGCTGCTCGTTGTTGCATTATTCCTCAACCTTTGAATGGATCTCAGAAGCTTTCAAAAACAACTTGTCGTTTCCGCTCTACCTCATTAAAAAATAAAAATAAAAAAAGGAGCAGGCATCAGCACCATGGAAAACAGAACATTCAAGAGTCTTATGTCGGCAGAACAACCGGCTCTGCTCCTGACGTCAAACAAGTTAATGAAGACTTCATTCAAAAGGTTTTCATGCCAACGTGGTCTCCTTTCTGACAAGCCTCCAACTTACGAAAGAGCAGAGAAATAAGCATTCAGCATCTCGCAAGATTTTTCCAAACATGAAAGCATGAGGTGTTGAAATCCACATCCCCATCGATAACAGTATAACAGTCCAAACACACGTCACTAGTTTCAACGACTGCACCACTGTTCACACATAAACTACACACTTTACAGCGACGTAGAAACAGGTCAGTCCATTGTAATAATAAAACTTTGTTATTTTTTTTAAACCATTACTTATCGATACTTTTATTACCAAGATTAATAAGTAGACTACTCTTTTTGTTAGCATAAAGAAGTGGTGTGCCTTACGTGTCAGGTATAAGGCTTGATGAGTATAAAGGACCCAAAATGCAGAGATGGGAGGCACACGGTTCCAAGGCCAGGGGTTTATTAACATGACAGAAAGCGCTGCCGAGCAGGGAAACCAAAGAAAACTTACTGTGGTCTAACCAGGTAACCAGGCAAACAGAGCAGAAGACAGTCTGGGAAATGAAAGTATGGTCCAAAGGCAGAAGCAAGACATATATACAAACAGGACTGACACAGGTGAAAACAATCAGGAGAGATTGGGACCAGGGAAATGAAACTCCAAATGATGACATACAGGAAACCTTCAAAATTAAACAGGAAGCAGATCTCAAATCATTACAAAAACAAAATAAAGTAAACAACTAAGGCAACAACAACAAAAACCATGACATTACGTAATTTAAAATGTACAAATATACTTTCAATCTGGCTTTTTTAAAAAGGCTTTTTAGATACTAGTGACTTAATAAAGGCTCAAACCCACTGGCCTCCACACTGGAAGGCTGTCAGTACAACAGCAGAGGCAGAAGCTTATGTTACACCTCACTGCTCAAGGGATCGTCTGCCAATGTACCATTCACAAGCTCTAAACGCCGATCTAACCGCAAACAAAAGCAGAAATCTTTGCACGAACCTTAGCAGAATTACCTTCTACTGTCCTTCTGTTAGTGAGGTTTACTGTTTATCTTCTCCTTTGACTAATTAATAAAAATGATGTAAAAAAAATAAACTTGAGTTAAATAAAAATGACATGTCCAAATTCAAACTTAAACTAAAAGCATGACTCCAACTTAGCAAGGGACTTTTATCAGCTAATAGGCACTGCTTATATGAGAGGAGAGGCTGTAAACCCACTCAGACCTGAGCCCCTCTAAACAAGGTAGCTGCAACACCCAGATGGGGCATCTGGTCCAAAGGGGTTTTTGAAAAGTTTTATAAATGGCATTTACAAGTCAGAGCCAGCAGGTGGCAGTGTGCTCAAAAGAACATGGGCTTTAGATGTTAAATTCATGACAAGTGATAAAAAAACAGAATGAAATAGCAAGTTGGAGGACTTGAAGTCTGAAACTAAACACCAAATCAACATTAACATCTCTTTTATCAGACCCTGGGAGAAAAAAAAATAAAATTAAACATTATTTCTGACAGAAATTAAAAGTGCTGCTGCTCCAACTGACATGAGGTACCAGATGCGGTGAAAATTAATTTTAAAAAAAAGGAGGCTGCTGGGAAAGATCGTCAAGGAAGGGGAAAAGTAACAAGAAGCAAGAATAAAAAACACCCATGGGGTCACAAGTAAAAGAAAAACAGAAAAGAACTGATCTCAGGGGCGTTAAAGGGGCCTGAAAAGGGTGGAAATAAAATAGTTGGCTGGTTTAATATTGCATAATAGTGCTGAGTTTTGTTTGTTTGTTTTTAAAGCAGCGTTTGGGTCCTCAGTCCAGTGTGGGGGTGCCTCCTCCCCTCCCTCATCCCAGTTTAAACAAGAGAGAAAAGTGAGAATAGTGCATAAAGTGTGTAGTGAGGAGTTTTACAACCTTAGAACATCTGTAATAATTGGGAAAAAAATAAAGAAGACCACTACGTAGGTTTTACCTATCGCGGGTTATTTTTAGAACATAACTCCTGCAATAAGCAAAGGAACACTATGTTTGAAGTCAAATTCAAATAGCTAACATTTTAAACAAAGATGTTAAAAACATTACCTGCAGGAATGTTTCCACTGTGCCCAACCTGGGACAGAAAAGAGATTTGTGAAGAAATATTTAACAACTGCGACAGACTGGTGACCTGTCCAGGATGTCCCCTGCCGTGGCCCACAAGTGGCCGGGAAAGGCTCCAGCAGCCCTGTGACCCCAAAGGGATCAAACGGAAGAAGATGAATGACTAAATGAATGAATGAATGAATGAATATTTAACAAATAAAACACAGAAAATCATGCACAACAAAAGGAAAACCAGAAAATTTTTAAAAAATTCATGTTAGAAGTACATTTTGTTTTATAATAAGAAAGTCATAAACAGATAAGCAGAAATTCTCCCTGTTTTTTTGTTTTTTTCAAAACAACCAATTAAAATCCTATTACCTCTGAGAGCTGTGATAGTGTGAGTGGAGAAAATAAGGTCATTACCAGGTAACTTTTACTCAGGAGGCCTTGAGAGCCACTCTAGAGCATTCCGTTCATGATGTGGCCTAATGTTTTAATCAGAAGTAATTACCCATGTTAAGAGGGGAACCAGTCCAAATGCTTACCAGTCCAGCCCAGTGCTATGACTTATGATCTTAAAAAAAAAAGAACTAGAATTCTGCTCTTGCCAGCCTGTGAGTAGTTTGTTTGTCTGTTTCAAGACTAACTTCAACTAAAAACAAAAGTCCTTGTGGCATTTTTCTGTTGATTAAGGTCAAAATTTCATTTGTGATTAATAATTAATGATTCTATTAAACACTAGAAAATGAATGGATAAAAAAAATGTAACCCACCATTGGTGAGGCACCAGAATGTTGTTTATCCCTCCCAGCTTCACATTGATCTTGAGGCAGATGTTGGAGAGGGTCTGAGGTGACTTCTTCACCACGTTCTTCACCTGAACACACTGGTTTACCATGCCAAAAAGAGTGACTTCCACACGCTGTGTAATTTTTAGCTTAAGAAAAATGCTACGATAACATGTTAATTTTTATTGAGGTGGGTCTTAAAGAATTGCCTTAGTTTTTATTTTAATCAATTTATTTTTTCTTGTAATCAGATTATTTTTACCCTTTTCCTAATCAGTTTTTTTTAACAACCTAAAGACACTTTTCATCCTTTGTTCCAATGATCTACTTCCAAAGCCTTCATCCCACAGACTGCTCCCTGCACCCCCCTGTCTAACTGGAGGTTTCCACCAATGTAAGCTCACCTTCAAGCTCGACAGTTGCACCCTTCTTGCAAGCAGCCATCGCAGCAGCATGGTTGAGCCCCCAGCTGACGGAGCCCTGCTGTGTTCAGATTGGTTGGTGACCTCCATTCCTGCAGATCAAAGTATTTTCTGGTGATGGACAACCAGAGCCTGGAAGTGCATCTCTTCAGTGGATTTATTCTCACAACAAAAAAGCAGGCCTTGGAAGCTCATGGGGGGGTTGGGATGTGACCACTCAACACTGACAACCGATGTATCTGCCTCCTTCATTTAGACTAAATATTAGAAAAACAATGTGCGACCAATGGGGATTTGGTTTTGGGGCGTGATGCGGTATATAAGGAGAACAGGTGTGTGTGTGGGATGTACCATTTGGCCGTTTCCGGTTTTGCAGTGTGTCGTGGGGTTGCTGTTTATGGTATGTGTTTGTTTTCAGATTCATATATATATATATAGCGTGTTTAATGTTTCACCTGTTTCTTTCAATATATTTCTGTATATCACATTATTGTATGTCCTCATCTTTTGGTTGCAGTGCCGCTGCTTTGGTCTGACAATTTAAAATAAAAGGGCTTGAACCTTTCCATTGTCTTCGCTCTTGTTTCTGGCGTCGTGGCACGCACCTATATTTTATCATTGCAACACATTGCCCTAAATATTCTGACACCTGCTGTTTTTTGCAATGCTGTCGGCTCTGTGAGTCTCTGCTTCAACAGGAGCAAATATCTCAGTACCAAAACTGCATCTACTTCTTCTAACAGTGACCTAGAATCCAAAACAGAATTAATTTAAAGACTTGAATAGATTCCCATGTTTCTTAAAGTTCAAGTTTCAGCTTCAACGAATAACAACATTTTAACTGGAAGTTCCTTCCAGACATACCTCAGTAGTTCAAGCTGAGTTGTAAATCTTAAATGATCATGCAACAAACATCTAACCCAGGGGTGACCTATTTAAACTGAGAAGACTTATATACATTATGTTTGATGTATTCCCCTTAAAACTTGGGCTTGTTTGTCATTAAATTTGAGAGTTTAGTGAATATTCTCTGCATTCACTGTGATTATACTGTATTCATGTAGTTACAATCATGAATCTTCCTCCGATGAAAGCAGACTGGAAAAAGAGGTGAGTCAAATACTGAAATTGTTTGCCAAAGACTCTAAATATAAAGATATAAGTTACTGGACCAATTCTATGTTGTGGACTGGCCTCAGCCACCATCAGCATGTGGTTTATCCATCTACTGTCCAATCTTATCCCACCTGGATAAAGATGTCATCTGTCCAGAGCCTTACCACCAAATGACTATGGACTATTTCATGAACATTTTTGTATCAACAATACATCTTTATTCATTCCTAAGATCTCTCCATATTGTAGTCACAGTATCATTTGTTTTAGTGGTATCAGTCAGATTTTTTTGTGCTGCAAACAAAGTTGGGAGTTACAGGTGTTGTGAACATGCTAACACAGCTGATGCAGCTAACGTTGAACGTGTTAAAAACAAGTTCCAGACATAAATTCAAAAATAAACCATTCACCATTCCATTTGTCCTGAAGTACAAAAAATTCGATCATTTGACCTCACCTTGAACTGCAAAAACATTGAAGAATATCTTTTTATCGAATTGGAAATTAAATTATGCATTATACGGTCACAAAGCCAAGTGTTGTTAATGCAGTTCATCTCAGTAGACAAGACATCATTTAAGTCCAGAGATTTCATCAGTTACTGATCTAACTCTGACTTTAAACCTTATCTTAGATGACCCCACCCTTACATTGACATGTTCTCCCTACCATGACAAAGGTGGACAAAGGTGGAAAGATTTCATGTAATCCATGGACACCAGTGAAGATCTCAAATCATTAAAGAAAAAAGGTTCAGCGCACTGTCTACTCCCAATGTTAAAGTGCCTAGGATAGCACAAGGGATACAGAAATAAACCTTAGATTCTTCTTTCTGTCCCTTTCTATAGAAATTTCTGTCACTTCAAGGCCTTCTTTACTGTACATATGCTCATCACTACATGTGTCCTTTTAAACATTGAGTCACTTGTTTTTGCACATCAAAGCTAAATTTTCCTTGGAAAAACTTTACAGCGAAGCGTGCTGACAAGAGTGATGGAGGATTTGTTCACTACTTCGATGGCTTCTAGCCCGCTCGTCTTAGTCACTCACCCTGACTCAAAATAAAATGCTTCTTTCCTTTCTCATACACCTGTCAAACAGAGTTATTAGCTCACCCTCTAATCCTCACATAAAAGGATTAAAGATGATACCAGCGCTTGCTTGGGTGATGGCATTGTTTATCTTTGCAGCATGTGGGTGAGATCTTGATTCCCATGTTGAAGAAAGTGCATCTTAGATGACCTACAATGCCAAGAGCAAAAACCACGAGCTACCAATTAACAGGTGGTGGTGTTTGTGGAATGATGGAAAACAGATAATCTTTTGCTCAGTCAGAATTCTGATTCTCATGAAGTAAAAATAGTCTTTATTATGAGGTTGTCATGATACATTAAACACATTCTGTACAAAACATGAAACTTTTTTTTTTTATTTACACACAATGATACTATTAATGATAATGATGCTGATTGGAAACTTTTTTTGCTTGCTCATGGAGGCTCAGACAGTTTTGCTTGTAACATTTTCTAAACAAGTTGTACTAAATTCTATTGGATATCTGTTGACATTGTGGGAGTGTATATATATTTTTTATTTTTTTCATGTATTACATCCCGGACATACACAAACTTTTCACACAAGCAGAATATTTTCTATAAATATGGTTCTGTTGAACAAACCCCAGTCTGCATGAGGACAGAAACAAACCTGTCAGAAAGAGAAACACCAAATAATGAAAGTGCTGTGCTGAGCATTACAGGCTAAAGAAATCCTGCTTGTCATATATTAAGCAGGTTGCTGCAAACAAACATCCGGTTCATGATGAAAGCTGGCAAGAAAGTTTTGTCTCTCATTGTGAGGAGATAGGATCTTTAGCTGTTGTTGGGTGTTGTTTTGTTGTCATCTCTAGTTTACATCTCCACCACACCTTGTTGCATCAAAGAACTTTGGAAATCCTTCCACTTTGCAAAAATGCTTTCTCTGTATTAGATTACAGTTCAAAATGGCTAGTCTCTGCAGGTTTGTGCACAGCACTCCATCAGAAAAGTGATTATGCTTGCTCAGGTGGAGCTTTCTGAAACAGGAAGTTCATCTGAGTCAAGCAGAAACATGCTGCAGTGTGCGCTGCCAAGTCATTTTCTCGAGTATAAAAATGCAATCGTGACATTATTATCTAATTCTATCTGAGCTGAATGCAAGGGAATTGTGAAGCTCCCTTCCAGTCAGCTCAGATAAATTGGTCTCACTTTGTTTGAGTTTCTTATCTTGTGTAGTCCTGTTAATTCCCCGCTGCGAGGCTTGGAACATGTGACAGGACATGCACCTGCTTAGAGAGTGTTTAACTCCTTCCACCACTTTACCAACAGTTCCTCTTACAGCGGATGAGGAAAAGTAGAAAATAAAAGGGTCCAGGCATGCGTTGAAGGTACTGCACAGTAAGGCTTTGTCTCTCCAAGCAGGACTTTCATTTGTGATGTATCCAATTATGTGTGAGACGTTCAATGGTCCAAAACATAATGCAAACACCACCAGTGTTCCCAAAGCCATGCCAATGGCCCGCAGGCGCCGGCGCCGGTCAATGTGCTGAAGCTTAGACAGAATCCTGATGAAGTTGATGTAGCAGAAACTGCTAATGAGGAAAGGTATGCAGAAAAGCACAATGCAGATCTCGAGGCGGACGGGAAGGAGGACCTGCAGTTGAGCCTCCGTAAAGTTTTTATAACACACCTTCTTTTCCTTCAGGGAATCATCCTGTCCAATAAACGGGACAATAAAGACAATACTCAGGTGAAGGAAAGAGAAAATCCAGCAGAAGATGCTGGCAGCCACAGCGTACACTGGCCGGCGCCTCAAGGAGTGTTGAATGGGGAAGGCTACACCCAGGTAGCGCTCCACACTGACAGCAGTGAGGAAGAAGGTGCTGGTGTAGATGGTCATGTAGAAGACAAAGCCAGACAATGGGCAAAGTGCGTAGGCTATGTTCCACACCATGTCGTTCATCACTTCCTGCATCTTGAATGGCAGGAAGAGGAGGAAGAGGAGGTCAGAGATGGTCAGGTTGAGGAGCAGTATGTCTATTGGTTTGGGCTTCTGCCTCACCTTCTTGCAGAAGGTGTAGAAGGCCAGGACGTTTGCTGGGAAGCCCAGCACAAAGGTAACAATGTAGACGGGGAGGCACAGCCCAGTCTGGCAAGCATGCATGTTGACCTCGGTTTTTGCCTCAGATCAGTCAAAAATTAATGAAATAAACTGAAAATCGTCTTTTTATAATCTTTTGCTGCTGGAACCAAAAAGCCTGCAGCACAAGGGGAGTTTGATCTGTTGAACAGGCTAAGCTACAGGACCTGAAGGCATCTTATTGGGTCAGTGGCCTGGAACAAACTGGATGAGGCAGCACGGTTTCCTTGTCCTCACCAATAAACAGAGCCCATTATTTTCTCTGGGGCTTTGAGCTGTGCAGATAAGAGGAAATGAGAAAAAATCAAGTTAAATACAGTCCATTGTAGGGTCAAATGTGCATTTCTGAAAATTTCTTATAATGACTATTTAGCAACAAGATTATGCAAAACTATATTTTTTTTTGCCTTTAGTCTTTCTTAATTTCTCCTTATCTATGTTTCACAGTTTATTGAGGTTGTATATCCTTTCACAATGATGAGTAAATGTACTGATATCTACAAATGAGTTTGTATACAAACCTAATTCTGTGGTCCTGGTGTAATGATAATGTCTAATGTCCTGTGATGTTATCATTAACTTCCAGGCCTTGTTCACACTATATGACTAAATGTTGGATATATAGTAGAAAACTATAACCCTAATAAACCTAATTAGAGAAATGCACTGGGGAAATTAGTGTTTTGAGCTTCATGGCAAAACTGTATTTTGCTATTTTTACCTGTTCCCTATGTCACTATTAAATATGAATATGAGGATAATAAAAGAGAATAAAAAAATAAATAAAGTTAGTTTTTATTTAAACAGTTTAGAGTGTTACAAAGGAAAAATGAGTTCCTACCTGTCATGTAGCGATCTGTGTCAGGTGAGTAAGACGGTGTGAGTAAGACGGTGTCTCACTTTTTATAGTCAACTCACCAAGCAGAAGTGTTGTTTTTTTGTTTTTTTGTCTTCCGAGAGACTGTGATGAAACCAAAAATGTACCGCTGACAAGTTTAAGACTTCCCCTCTATCTGCAGTGGTGGTTTTTTTGGTTAACAAATACTCTCCTCTGCGACAAGTCTCCAGTGGTAATTGTGGCTTACCTCCATTGCCCATTTCTTGGCACGTCAACGTGGGGTTATTACCCAGCTGTGTTGTTTGATCTCCTCGATTTCCCCAGTTTTCAGCTCCAACCTGCTTTCATCTGTCACGGCCACTTATTTACATGATAATTTACATACAGAAACTGCCACCGTTGATCTGCCACAATCACCAAACACGGTTCCCCTAGTAACTACTGGCCTTCTTTTTGTAGTCCCTTCAAGGCTGTTTTATTGTGAGATATTAAATCAAACTTAGTTATCCACAAAAACATGCTTCTCCGTGAATACCTCTTGATCACGACTGACGGAAATGGGATGGCCTGTTATCAGAGTAATCCCTCTCTACTAAACATGTGGCATGGGCAGCAGGGCCAGCTGACAAACACACCCTTGATTTTTGGATAGTCTTCTAAGTCAGACAATAAAGAATAGCAATAAACCATGACAAAGTTGAGGGAGATGGGATCTGTTTAGCTGCGAAACGTGAGCAGTTCCAATGTTGAAAGAGTCCCAGAGAACATTTGTGATACCAATCTCCTGTACCACCACTTCCCAAATGCTGTCTACTGGGTTGACTATACTTCCCTTTGTTTGTGCTGTACCGGATAAGTCTATTTAGTTTGTTACTGCTGCTATTTTCAGTGACTAGTCAATTTGTGTTGTTGGTCAGTTTAACTGCAGTGAAAGAAAAATAAAGAAGGAATCACTAAAATGAGGGCGCTGAGGCAGATTGATGGATCAGTAGAGCACTGGACTTAAATGCATACCCAACTCAAACATTGATCTTTGCCTAAGCCTGGGCAAGTGGAGTGTGTGCCTGAGCAGCATCTTAACTTTCACTTCATTAAACAGGCCGCTGTAGATAAGAGGGTAGAAGGTTTGTCTGCTACTCTGAGGTTTGATTTCTGCACATTTCTCCAACAGAAGGACTCTGGGGGCTTGTTCAAACCAGGCAGTCAGTGCTGACCCACAGAGGAACACAACATTTCACCTAGTACCTGGTCAATTCCCACATTGTCTCATGATTAATATGTGGTTTACCATCCTCCACCCAAAAAAAGAATCTTTTTTATTGAGAGCTAAATCTGTATTTTACATTATACAACATTTTGTAGACAAAATTTAGTTGAGACAAACCAAATACCACTGAAATGTGCTCTGACCTGAAAGTCAGCCTCCATAGTGTTTGCTTTCTTGTGTAAAGGATGTAACACTGTGTAAAGGTGTAAATGATATAACAAAAGTCAGCATGGTAAGGATTGGCTGGTGTGAGTAAGTAAGTGTTTTTTCTGAGAACAGAGTTTCTGAACTGCTCTTGCTGCTGTATGTGAACTGCTAAATGTGACGGTATTCATTTGAGAATTTAACATGGACTCATGGAATTTGATGTGTAGTCTAGCACTGGTTTGAAACCATGACTGTGCTGCACCTGCAGGAGGAGGTGTGTAGGACCACAAATCTCCACAACCAGTGTTGTTTGCCCGTAAATTCCATATAAATACTTTCATCGACAGCTTTTTCTATTCCTAACTCAGGCATTTTGTCAGATAAATGCATCTAGACGTTAAAGAAAAACACAATTATAAACAACAGACCACAACAAGAATCAAGTTTCTCATGCACAAGGGAGAAGAGGCCAGTGTGACAGAAGACAACCACCACGCTTCCCTTCTCAAAGGTTCTGCCTCTCCTCGTGCTGCTTTTATTAAGAACACAAGAAGGAGTTTACAATTTCAAGACAAAGAGAAAAGTTCATTAGGGGGTGTCGTATAATGACCCATTTGGTGGATTCTAAGTTCAAACAGTATTCCTTATCAACTCAGGACAGTGTGCCGTAAAACCCCCTCATCCTTGCTGGGATGAGAAGCAGATTACACACAACTGTTTTCAGAAAAGGTAAAAAGGTCAATCTGAGTTAACATTTAGACACACATTTAAACTAATACATTTAAACAATGATAATAATAAAACAATTTCCTTCACACATTTACAGGATAGTGCAAAACCTTAATCAAACCTTGTCAGTCACTGTCTGATGGGATTCTTTTAGTCATTTAAAGACACTGATAAAAAATTATATTTTTGATGTTCTTTGGTGTTCTTCTTCTCTGTTCTGCCGTTGATGAAGTTCCCCGTAACCCTGCAGATGTCCACTTCCCTCCATTTTCCCTCCACCAAAGACAAGATCTCTATGTTTGTGTGACGCTTCCGTCTGAGGAGGAGCACTTTTTGGCATTTTCAACGTTCTAATGCTAATCTAACAGACTATTTTCATTCATCTTTACTGTTTTATGTTGAAATGGGACATTTTATCTGGAGGAGGGGGCGTATATAACACTGTTTACTTCCGCATTGGTGTTCGGATGACTGGTTCGTGACGTAAGGTGACAAATGAACTTCAGGGTGTGAATGAAAAGGAAAATAAAGGCTGCAGCGGTCCTCCACACCCAAACTTGTCTCTGAGCTCCTTATCGTATGAAACTCCGCTTTACCGAGACTGAACCCTGGAAAGACGGCTCCACATTGACATTTTATAAGCCTGATATACTGCTTAAAAAATGATTCAATGTTTTTTGAGGTCACCAACTATGATGCACAAACAATGCATAAAAACCCTTTGAGCAAAAGAACAAAGAAAACATTGGCCATCAAGTAAGGCCACATGAAAAGCAAACACAACTTTGTGATGAGCTCTGCTATGTAGTTTTGAAAACTTCAAACATTGTTTTTTGACCCGTTTGTTGCTTGATTCAGAGACTTTTTTAAATTCAATTCTGACATGGACTTTTTCTGCTTTGTGCTCATTTCAAATGGATTGAATGTGAGCAAAAATGAGTATGTGTTTGTGAAATATACAGTAAATGTTTAAGTATGGTCAAGTGGGCTTGGGGTTCTTCCTGTCATGACCCAGAACTCATGACCACAGATGTGATGGGCAGCCGTGGTGCGGCCTTGGTGCAGCAGTAGGGCGGTCGACCCATGATCGTAAGATTGCAGGTTCGATTCCCGCCTTGCATGCCCATGAGTCGAAGTGTCCTTGGGCAAGACACTGAACCCCACCTTGCCTCTGGTGGTAGGCGGGCGCCTGTGTTTGGCAGCGGAGCCGCCACCAGTGTGTGAATGTGTGTGTGACTGGGTGAATGGGTCTGTGACTGTAAAGAGCTTTTGGCCTTGTAGGAAGCGCTACATAAGTGTACGCCATTTACCATGTGTATTGGAACAACTATCAACCGATAAATTGAGAGCTTTGCTTTTTAACCTCTCTTTTTTTTACCACAACGGATGCCTTTCCAATCCACCTTTCAATCTCACGGTCTGATCTTCTCTCTCTCGTGAACAAAACCCCAAGATATTTAAACTCTTCCACCTTGGACAAGAACATTCCAAACAAGATCTCCATTTTCCACCCATTCATTTTCTTAACCCGCAGTATCCTCTTTGGGGTTGCTGGGCTTCCAGAACTGGTCCCAGCTACTGTCAGGGCCACACATTCACACACTCTCAACTAGGGGAAATTTATAGTCACCAATTAATCTATGATGCATGTTTTTGGACTATGGGAGGAAACCAAAGTGCCCAGAGAAAACACACATGGGATTTGAACCAGGGCCTCCTCACTGTGAGACAAGAGGGCTGACCACCATTTAGCATTTGGACAAACAAAACCCTAACAACCACAATTTGTGGGTCTGTCTTCCACACAAAACTTTCTCTATCTCCTTTAATCCGGAGTCTAAACTGCAAAATCCCAACAGAGAGTTTAACTTTCAATGAGCAACCTGACTGAGATAAACATGCCAAAATGGATGGACGGGTTTTTAAAAAGCTGCTGATCCTCAGACCAGAAGCCTGATCATGAAGATAAAAATATCTCAGGAGATCAAAAAGCACAGCCCTTAAAATGCCTCTCATTATGGGGGCAAAATAGAGTTGAATCGATGGCTATGTCAAGCTGTGATTGGTGAGATGAAAGGAGCCTCCCTTCTGGAGCCGTAGCTGCAAGATGGAGGAACATTTATTCTTGGAGGTTGATTAAGCTTAACTCCTCTGATCACAGTATGAAAATTGTTCAGTAAATGTACAGAATACACCGCTGTAATACGTTTTAAGTTGGGCAGCAGCTGTGGCTTCATGTTAGGATCAGATGAAATTTTAATGATCACCATGGGGAATGTTTGCCATGTGTTTGAGAGCGTTTACATAGGGACCCAGCTGCTCGTGACCTCACACTTATACGTTTAATAACTACTTTGCCTGTTTTCTTAATAAAATAAAGGTGAGAAAATTGTATTTATACGCCTATCTTGTTTTTCCTCCTCAGAACATGTCTCCTCTTCCAGGGACATTTTCATGTGTTCCAAGAAGGTATGATCTGTTTGTGAATCGTAGAAAAAAAGAAACATATTCAATATGTGCAGCTTTCAGATGTAAAAGTAAGGATAAATTCAACATTGTGTTGCTCAAGCCTTAGGTTCTGAGGGCCACTGTTGTTATTGGATGACTGATAGAACAAACTGTGCTCTTCTAGGTCAGCAAAATGTCAATCCCAAAAGACCCTCGACATCCCTCTGAAAAACATTGTCCTTATCAAAGGCCTCTAAATAGTACACGATAGTGAGCAATTTTAAAAAATGGAACCCTGCCAAAAAAACGTTGTAAATGTCACATTTAACTCCCCCAAAGGCCTGCTTAAGGTGAGGTCACATGGCACCGCAGTGGCATTTTGAAGGCAGAGATATTGCAAGACTCCCTGGGCTCCTTTATGCAGCAAAAATAAGCAGGAACATGTTGGTACCCACAAGGTCTCCAACCAGAGTTAGCAGCTATTTTCTGCCCGATAGTTTATTCTCAAATATCAGAATTAATCACAAAACCCCATCAGCGTTTTGTGCAGCCTGTGAATGACTTAGTGTGGAGAAAAACTAATTAGTTATCTGAGAAATTAAAATGAAAGAAAGTTGTGGTTCTAAAATTCTAAATAATGAGGACTTTAGACAGCAACTGATAATGTTCCAGCAGTCATATAACAGCCTGTGTAGCTTCGTCTTTTTATAGTCAAAAAAACTGAAGACTATTTATGAAGGTGTTAACTCAAGTTTTCCACTGTATTATAATTAATTAAAAAAAATCAAATTGTGTGGGGGGGTTTTCTGCAGAAATTTAAGCCTGTGTGTTAATGTAGCAGTTAGTGCACTTGTTTCACAGCATGAGGGTTCTAGGTAAAATCCCAGCTGGGTTCTTTCTGCGTAGAGTTTGTGAGTTCCTCTCCTGCATGTGTGGGTTTTCTTCCTCCATCAGTCCAAAAACACACTGCATGGGTTGATTAATGACTAAATTGTCCCTTAGATGTAAAAGTGGGCATATTTCCTGACTACTGTGCAGGGTGCACCACGCTTTTCCCCGACAGTAACTGGGTTGACTCCAGTATCTCTATTGATGATTGAATACATGAATGTAGAACTTTATGGTCATATCTAAGTGTTAATATGTTTATCACACATCCTACTATAAATGTACCTCAACAGGATTAATTTCCTCTCACACTTTGGTTGTCGTGTCCTTTCAACAGCCCTTATTTTCTTCAGAGGATGTGACACATATATTTAGAATTGTTTTTTAAAAAAAGAGGCACATCTGAGCTGCTGACCCACAAAAGCAAGGCAGCACATTCCTTTTGAATAACAGTGAAGAGAAGAGCAAAATAATAAACACTGGTAGTAAAGGGCTGATATTTTAAAGGTAGTTAGAACGGTGTTTAAAGTAAACTGGAGTGTGATAAATGAGCTCAGTTTGTTTTATTCAATAAACTCTGCAGCTACCCAGTCTTTAGTATAGTATCTTTTATAATCTTGTTGATTGTGTGTGCAGGATTTGTTGGATGGTCCAGACATCAGTTTAACTGATGTTTTTCTGCTTGTACAGAAACAAAAATTCTCAACAGCTGGTGATGTTAAGGTACAGCTGGTGATGTTAAGGTGCAGGAAACAAAAAGCAAACCTTCAATCCTGCTGGGTATTAGAAGCTTTTCAAAGGCCGACAGCCTTGAAGGTATGTGGGTCTTCACTGCAGGCTCGACTTGTGCTGTAGGACATGGAGTGACCCGCTTGTTTAATCAGGCTCTGTCTTGCGCTCAGCCTCACCCAGGTGGCCAAAGGAGTGGAGCATTTCCTGAACTAGTAGATAAAACAAACTGACTGAGCTTTACCCTTCCTACCTATAATGACCAACAGCACGTGGAGAGCAAACAAAGAGAAATAAAACTGTTTTTATATGGATCTCCACCAGTCATCCCATGACCCTGACAGCAGGTATGCTGGGACTCTTGGTCAAAGGCTTGTGTGGTTTCCAGCTTATCAGTAGTGACACAGCAGGAGATACATTTTCCCAGAAATCGAGACTTTAAAGCAAGTCTAGCCAACTCAGATGCAAAAACCATTACTTCCTGCTTGACCAGTTTCATTTGTTTCACTTTACATTTGCTCTTTAAATTTAATTTACATCTGCAGCAGTCTACACTTTGAACTTTCTCTAAAAATTCAAGTTTAACGTCCCCTCAGTTTTGCTATGAACTTTTCACTTTGACAGCAAAATCTATCTTAAAAAAGTTGGAAGCACGCTGAACCTGCATCACACTGATAAAATGAGTCCTTTATGTCAGGAGGCAATAGGTGAGAGTTGGATGAAGAGGCAACACATGAACTGAGAAACCGGCTATAAACAGCAAGTGTTTGCAGCAAAAAGTCATGTTTACAAAACCCAGCTGGATAGCAATCTCTTAGAGAATGTGACTGATGCTGCATCCTAGAGTTATGTTGATGGGTTTTTTTTGTCACTTCTATATTTGTTCCACTTAATGCTTCAATCATGTTGAGCATCATGGTTTACATGCAAAAAGAAACCTTTTGCTTCCTTCTTCGAGGAATTGGCTTTCCCCCTTTTCACACTTCATCTCTACTGTTGCAGTTTTTAGACTAAGAGGCGCTGCTTCTTTGACTTCCCCATTAGGTGTGAACTTTGTTTCTATGCAATTTCCTTTTATTTATCGGCTGTGTACAAACATTTCTGTCAAGCACATTATTGGTATGTTTGCAAAGGTAATTAGATCACAAACTTTAAATTTAGCATTTTAACTGGACCGAAAATGTCAAATCAGTTAAAACAACATGAAAAGGTTGCATTTCTGCACCTTATCTCAGAATATAAACAAATATGCCAGTATTTATTTGTAAAAAAAACAGCATATTAAACTTGACATGAATATTTAAAATGATCTAAGAAATGATTAGAACAAGAAAATAAAAGTCTTTGATAGAGCTGTTTGAATTGTGTTCCTGAAGGCTGGGTTTCACCTTTTAATGTCTAAACAGCACAAGTTTGTGACAGATAAGGCTTCTCTTGTTGGTTGTCTCTTGGATTATTATTCCTAAATGGACAGAAATAACTTTGCTTGTACCACGCATTTTAATTTTACCTCAATATCAGAGCAGCACAGATGGCCAAGAACATTGAAAAAACACAAATGATGAAAAATTAAAAAAATAAAAATGAGGAAAGTGATCAGTTGGTAAAATCCCTCTCCCCTGGCTCCCTCTTGTGGGTGAGGAAGTGTGGAGTCTGTGCTGCGACTCTGTGCTTTTGGGTGATGATTTACAGTCTGGACACTTCCACAAAGACACCATTGTCTATGAACTATCTGGGCTTCTGCTCCAAGGACATTTTGAGGTGATGCTTGATGCATTTAAGACTAGAATTTAAAAGGGGATCTTACTTTAACTTTACAATGAAGTTAAAGTATAAGTTTGTTCACTTATCAAGTTTGCAAAGTTTAGACATAAATGTTTACATTTGTAACATCTACCTAAAATGAAATCTTTTATTAAAATTTTGTGTTAATGAGTTTGTTGCTTTTTGCCCTCTTGTGGCTAAAAACCACCAAAAGAAGAAAATGAAACATTAATCTAAGTTCTGTTTGGAATTTAAAGAAGCAACTCCTGTTAGAAATATAAAATGCAATGAAAATGTTGCTTCAAAGGAAGTTTGGATTATTTAGGACATCTTTCAGTATTACAGTAGTTTTTCTTGCAGCTTCCTGCTAAATCATCTTTAAAGACTCATCAGAAAGGCTTTCAGTTTGAAATAAAAAAAACCACTATTCATCAATGCAAAAGTTCTATATGCATACACAACACTAAAATTGTTTTCCTTTAATTTATGCCTCCAAAGGGATGTGTAAATATTTACAATTGCTCATGCGGTCACAGTAAATCAGAGTAAATCAGTGCACTAAGGCAACACAGGCAGATTTGCATGTAAATTGTCTCAAGGAAGGTGCCACATCAGCTTTAGAGAGTTTACTGGGTTGTGTTTTACACTACAAAATGTCCTGCAATTTTATTTGCGTTGTTTCAGCCATAAACAACACACTTCAAAGCAGAGACAGCAGGCAAAGACGAATATGCAGAGCCCTCCTTTTTTTTAAAAACACTTTCCAACTTTATGAAGTGATTTATGAAATGGAGTGCTTTCATCTGCAACTTGTAGTCAGTGCTTTAACCTATCCTGGTACGGGTACTCAAACGCACTCCATCTCCCCTCATTACAGTGCTAGACTACCGTGAAGTGTCTCCAATAGTGAGCAGCAGGACTGTTCATCAGATGTGACGTAAAAGTGGGTGCAAGGGGGATTGGGAGATGAATGGAGCCCAGATCCAAACACACTCTGCACCTTCACAACAAACCAAAGGAGCAGATTTATCTAAGGAGAGTCAACACGTCCCGGTGTACACAGGCACCATGAATAATTAGCACTATACACACAGCAAGCAGAAATATGTTCAGCCGGCAAACATTCTGGCCATCAAAGGAGGGGTGGAATAAATGAGCAGTTTTTGCGAAGCCACTTGATTTGGACATGATGCAGGAGGTATTTTATGTTGGGAAATGAAAAATTGTTTTTTTAGGCAGCATGTGCAGATATGTCTGTGCATTTATTACCAATAATTTAGACTTTACAGGAATAAAAGGAAAACATTGAGCGTTAAAAAACAATAAAACATCTCTCAAATTATAAAAGTTAAACATTCTGCCTAAAGTATTTCACATAATGCCAAAGGATGGAAAGCAATCAATGAATGGCACAAGAAATGCTGTGAAATATTCCAGTGATTTTCTGGCAAAAATGTCAAAGTCATTCATGCGGAAGCTTTAAAATGAGGACTGACTTCTATAAAAATAAAAATAAAAAATTGTTTATCTTTTTGCAAAATAATTTGTTAGGAGATTAAACAACATGAGTTATTTCAGGCAAAATAGACAATCAACAATATTGGACATTACCCGCTTGGCTAAAAGAAACAAGTGGCAAGTATTTCCCTGAGTTACAAAAACCATAACTATTCAAATATGTAATAAACAGCTGAAAAAGCAACAACATTGGGTCTATGACCTGGTATACTCATATTCTGCTTTTGCAGCTTTGCCTCATTCATGCACAGACTTCATTTTATTCATTTAGCGTGAAAGCTTTTCATTAACAAGCACCCATCCATTCACGGGATCCCTTTCATGGTGATCTGAGCGTTATTTCCGAGCACCGCTGAGGCGAATCCTCTTAATTGAGAGGTGTCAGAAGAGGCATCTGTCAACAGAAGCCACTAAATAAATAGCTTTAAGTGAACAAAGACCAACTCCATAGCTCCCCCCCCCTTTTTCATAACTGTCAGTTGCCGAAACTCGTGTTGAGGCTCATTTCATTTATTATCACTCACAGTCTTGCATGCAGAAATACAGTACATGTGCAAAATACTGTGAGTGCTATTTGAATTTTCTGACGAATAGAAGATCAAAGGTGCAGCAAATGATCACTGAAGGTTTGTGAGAACGCTGCAGGCAAATTTTGAAATCTGACCAGAGCTTCAGAAGTCTAAACCCATCATTGTGTGTGAGCTCTAGAAACCGTGTGTTACTAAGTACTTCAATTTGGGCACCCATTTTTATTTTTAAATTTAAATATTATTTAGCCAAATTGGTGCAATTACAAAAGGAGATATTTGCTTTGTCTTTTCAGCTAAGAGTGGAGGTTCTTTAAAATCTTAAATTTTATCATCTCCATGGGAGACATGTTTATTTTTTTCAGGAAAAAAGCATCATTCCGGCTGACACACACGGCATGACAGCTTTTATGAAAGCAAAGCTCTGCAGTCAGTCCTGCTTGGTGGAATTTTGGATAACTCCTGTCAGCTGCTTTGTTTGCTTGTAGCTGCTGTTGCAGGACACTTGAAGAGCGAAGTCTGTTGACATCTCTCAGCGCCTTGGTCTTCCTCTGTGGGCTTGTTGCTGGAAAGACAACAAGTGCTTCATTCCAAACATGTCATGCAGAAGAACAAGCAGAAAAGCCTGACACCAAAAGCTACTTTTTACAAACTGCTAGTGTCTCAGACACTCATAGTCCAGAGTTGACTGTCAAAAAGAATGAAATATCCACTCAATGGTACTGTCAAGCCTCTTTCAATAAATAAAAGACAGAAGCAGAGAGAGCGCAGACAGGAAACGCGTCATGGCAGCTCTAACTGCACGTCTGACAGAAATGAGCTATATCAACATCTGGTTCCTGCTGCAGTCCTTCCATCACCACTCTGTGTTTAACACTCACCTGTCTGGTGTGGGTAACATGGGCAGGCCGCCCATGACCCTGGGCATGGCCATGACCTTGTCTTTGTGCACCGACATGCATGTGACCATTTCCATGATGGTGATGACGGTTGGCGGCCACCGCAGTGGGCTGACCGGGTCTGCCTGACCATGGCTGTTGCCCCGTGTGTCTTACTGGCAACGGGCCTCTAGCGGGGGACCTGTGCTGGGTACGCTCCTTGGGGAGGGTCTGAAAATCCACCAGTGGGATTACAGGAGGAGGGGTGGGTGGGTGTTGGGCTCCAGTAGCTGGAGTTTGAGTCTGTGGCTGTCTGTTGCTCAGCAAGGTAGCCTGGGTCTGCTGTCTTCTACTCTGGAAAGCCTGAGCCCTCTCCGTGTGGACTTTGAGGGCAGCCTGGGTTAGGCTGCTGGGATTAGGCTGGGCAGAGGAGTTTGGGGCTGGAGCCAGGCCGCCTTGTTGAGGTTGCCTGGCAACATTCCTAGCAGGCTGTGGCTGTGAACCATGGTTCAGTGTTGCTTGTACTGGTGCTTCTATGCGTTGCTGGCCCACTTGCGCCTGCCGAAAGTGATTAGGATCAACCAAGGCTCTTGTATCTACACCCTGAAGAGCCTGGACCTGCTCTGCTGTGGGTGCTTGTGACACACCGGCACGGCCTGCAGAGGCTAGCTGGCTCGTTAAAGAAAGTGCCTGAGGGTTACTGCTGCGAGTCATTTCCTGCCTCAGGGCAGTCTGGCTACCTCTGATGTCCCGCTCTGTGCTGTGACTTTGAGCACGGGGGCTCCTTTCTGACCGATGGGATGGTTCAAGCTGTGTAATACGGGCATTTGGATGTCGATGATCAGTTGTACGGCTGCTGGACTCCGTGTCATACAATGGCGGGTCACGCCTGGGTGGAGTCCTACGACGGGAAACAGTTTGGTTTGGAGGCTGGGATCTGACCGGTGCTCTGACCGGTGCTCTGACCTCCTGCGTGTCTCTATTTCTAGTATAGTCTGTGGTGTCAGATGGGTATTCAGGCGAGGCCTGGGTGCCGTTTGGATATGCTGGTGTTCCTCTGAGGCGATCCCATGGCATCTGTCTGCGCGTGGAGCTCGGGGTTGCTTCCTGCACTCTTGCAGTCCTGTGTAGCTCCTGCTGGTTTGTCTGTGTGTTAGCATCCTGCTGAGGAGCCACATTACTGTTAAAATGTGTGTAACCAGTTGGGATAAGTCCAGGATTATCCAGATTTCTGTTGACATGACCATTTAACCCGGGGTCACCTGGATAGAGGTGGTGTGGGATTGTGGGATTTGACTGTCTTGTGTTCAACAGGTTCTGCTGCATGGTATCAGCTGGATTGATAGCAGGAACAAAGCTCTCTGGCTGAATCTGTTGGTTATTGGGCGGATACGAGTTCAGATTTAAGTTAATTGTGGGCATTTGTGCATTTGGTTCTGTAGTCCTCGGCAGCGTGTTGAAGCTGACCTGAACCGCAGGTGGCTGCCCGCCCTGGTTGTTGCCAGCCTGTATGACAACATTGGGATTCGGCTGCTGTGTGTTTGGCAGGTTGTTTGCATTCAGAGCTTCAGTGTGCGTGAAAGCCGGGTTGTCAATGCCATTGTGTGGGTTTGAATTAGTCCTCTGAATACCATTGTGTAGAAGTCCATTTGTGAGAGTGCGGCCATTATGTAGGAGTGTGTCGTAGTTTTGCCGTCTGTTCACGGTGAGCGTTTGTGCGTTGTTCTCACGCTGTATTGTGTTTAGGGGGACGGAGCGCCGTGTCTGGCCATTCCCAGGATAAATGGGGGGTTCGGGACCTGGTTCCAAATCCCCTCTAGCATTTGGTTGTGTAGCAGGTGGCTTGAAAGGAAAAGGAGTAAAATATCAGTAGAGAAAAGTAAAAGAGGAGAAAACATTTTTCAGGGTTTCTATCAGGGATGCCACAATTCTCAGTTCAAAGATAAATCATATGTTATAACATTGAACCGAATTGTGAATAGGTAAAGTGAATGGTTGCATCCCTGCTGTCTATGTTTACACTGAAAGTGTCAAACACATACAAGAATGCGTTAAAAGTCTATTCTGCACATGGTGTTCACTATTGACTTTTGCTACCCAATACTAGCGCTTGTCCACCAAATACAGTTGGAAGAGACTTCGTACGAAATGTCAAAACAATGCAAATCTCATGAATCTGGCTCCAGACTTTTTCTTTTTAAGCTCTACTCTGATTTTTGAAAGACTTGGTGTCATAGAATTTCGGCCAGACACAAACCGCAATCATTTATTTCTCCTTTATGATATTTTTTTAAACGATTGGCACTCCCATGAATGAAAACCAAATCTGATTCTCTGATAGGTCAAAGTTTGGCCTGGTTCAACTTTCAACGCACGTTCAATGTCTGCGTATTTAGTTTGTAGAGCCAGGAAACCGTTGTAAAAACATGCGTAGCGACAAGTGACCGTGAAAGGAGTAATTTAAACGTGCGTTACCGTGGGCAACTGGCTTATAAGCAAATTTAAAATACGATTTTTCTGAATTTCTAGGTTTTTGTTTTGTAATATACAAATCATACATTTAACCGAAAACAAAACCGTGACCGCAAGGTAAATCAATCAATCAATAGATCAATCAAGATTTGAACCGAATTTTGGGAAAGTGAATAGTTGTATCCCTACTTTCAATGCCATTACAGCGGGGATGTCAAACTACAGGCCTCATGAGCCGGCTTCCTGACGGTTTTCCAGAAATCCGGCCTTATCTGCTGCCAATTACCTGAATCAGGTGTGTTTAGCCAATAAGGAGATTCAAAGGCAGGTTGGTTGGAAAATATGTTGGACACTGGCCCTCGAGGCCTGGTTTCTGACACACGTGCATTACAGTGTTCCCTCGTCAAATTGCAGTTCACCTCTCGCTGTCTTTTTTTATACAGTTTGTTGTGTTCTGCCTCCTGATTGGCTGTTGACCTTGTTGATCAATCTCCTCTGTGTCACATTTGCCTAAATCGCGATCAGATCTTTGTTTTCATTTTATAATACAGGACATATTTTTCTATGAAGGTTTGAAATTTGAGAGCTTAAACAAGAGAGAAAAGTGTCACAATGTTAATATTGTGTCTGAGAAAAGTGTATAAAGTGTGTAGTGAGGAATTTAACAACCTTAAAACATCTATAGTCTTACTTCATAGATTTCACATAGCACCGGTTATTTATGGAACTTAAATCCTGCAATAAATGAGGGAACAGTGTACAAACCAAAAAGAGAAGTCACTATAGAGAGGTGTGCACATTTTAAGTGGCTTACATTGGGCCTTTGATTCGTCTCAGTCTTGGGAATAAAAATATTATCCCTCTGTCTTTGTTGAACTGTAACAAAAGTAAAAGGAGAAATTACCTTTAGCAATGATCTTTACTACAGTTAAAGATCATTAAACTCACCAAATCAATACTAAATGTGCACAAATTGCAGCATCGGTGATCACACACACACAGACTCACCCCTCTTCCGTCGCACAAGACAGATAAGGAGCACGATGAGGAGCACAATGATTACGAGGAGCAGGAAGGAACCAATCACAATCCCTGCAACTTCCCCACCGTCTAAACATACATCTGGAATGGAAAGAATGGTGTCACCAGGCAAGAATTAATAACGATAATGAGTCTGGAGCCCAGACTGAAAAAAGAGGAGAGGAGGGTTCTAAAAAAATAAGAACAGTGAAGTGATTTTAAATAGAAAAAGATGGGGCGGCTAAAAGAAAGGGGTAGGTCATGGAATGACTTTGGCCACTTTCTCAGCAGATCAATCTCCCAGGATAATTTCTGTCCTGCTCCTGTCCTAAAGACAGATACTGCAACGAATTACCAAACGGGCCTCCATCATTAATGACCACAGGGGGAGTCAATGCTCACCATAACTCACCTACAACAGCCAAGCTAGTGGTCTGTTTGGACGTGCCTCCGGTGATGCTGTTCTTGGCCGTGCACGCATATTTGCCGCTCTCGTTGGTTGAGTATGTCTGAATGGTGAGCACCCCGCCATCCGGCTGACCGGATATTGGATTTCCATTGAATTCCCATGAGAAGATGGCAGGAGGGAGTGAGACGGATGTACAGGTGAGACGCACCGCCTTTCCCACTAACACGTCCCCTCCTCCAACGCAGTTTTTGCTTGTGTCTTTGGTGAGCACAGGGGTGTCAGGCCCGTCTGGTGGGGGAGGATTAGAGAAAAACGTCAGCAATAAACATGTAATTAATAAGCATTACCAATTAAATGCACAAATTATTTGTTAAACTGGGTCTTCTAGAGAGCATTTAGGGTTTAAATACCCTATCAGCATAAATCTCTGTGGTTAACCCCCTTTGATCTTATTATGCAAAGTTATGCGCTTAATGTTGCATCTAAAAGTTGCAGTGAATACTTATTCAGAATCTACTAAAAAAAAACAAGTTTAAAATATCTATACACAGTGGAATTAAAGAGTTCTCCATTAAAATCCAACACAGTCTGAAGAAAAGACTCCTGAAGACCTTTCAGTGTTCTCTGAAAAAAAAACACGTACTGGGCTCTTGGTGTCTGTTTTTTAATACTGTCTTTTGTTTTCAAAAATAACCTTGACAACCAAGTTGTGTGACATCAAAATACATTAGACTTTCATTCGAAGCTGTCATGAAATCTAAATACCTGATGACATTGATCAAATTTTAAGATTTTAGCTTTTCCAGTCTTGTTTGTTTTATCTCCAATTTGGGTTTTTCACATAAAACATGCAATTTCAGGATTTTTTTAAACAAAAATTGATATAAGAAAGATAAACATGAGTCACCATACACAGCAATAATCAGCTGCTCCTTTACAGCTGTAATCAGACAGCAGGGTGGCAGCAGGCAGCGATGAGTGTGGAGATCACACATTTTTTTCCTGGATCCATTTCTACTGATGAGTATTTCTGGAGCCGTTAACAAATACATTTCCTTTTTACTTACTTTTTGAATCTATATTTGAGGTTTTGAGTTAAAAGAAACATTTTTGAACAGTGATTTGGTGTAGAAATACTCCAGGATCCCACGATAAAACTGTGGCTTAAGAAATAAAGACGCGATCATCAGAAAAGACAAAAACGGTCTTGTGAGCTTATGGCAGAATGTGTTGTGCAAGGCGAGTGCAATCTGTGCGGTGCAATGTGGATAGGGAGATAAGCAGCAGCGTTTTGCTGTGGTTACAGCAGATTAGCGGCCTCTCATCTTGGTTGGAGTAAACTCACAGTAGACGGTGAGGCTCCGGGTGGCGGTCTGAGCGCTGACAGGGTTGCTGGCCGTACACTTGTACTCCCCGGCATCGTCTCTATTCACAGGGTTGATGACCAGAGAGCCACCTGAGATGGTGATCCTGGAGTCGGCTGTGATGGTTAAGCCTCCTTTGGCCCACTGGACGCTAATTTCTGTTCCAGCAGTCCAAGCACAAGTCAGAGTCACATTTCCTCCCTCCACTGTCACTGAGGGAATAGACAAAGTCACCCCGGCAACCGCCTCTGTAAGGATAAAATATGAAGAGAAGGAACTTATATTTTATCAAAGAGCTTGAAAATCATAAACACTGAGAAAATGTTTCTAAAGTAACCATTATTGTCATCATTACTATAGGTATAGGGCCAGAATGGATGAGCAAGAAGAGCACACTTCAAAAGTTGGACAATGGAGTGCAGTTTGATGTTTCTGTTGGGGATAATTTGTTGTAATCAAAGCAAAGAGGGAGTGGAGAAGGGACAGCGTTCAGATAGAAGCACAGATGGCAAATAAGAGGGCAGACGGTGTGAGTGGTGGCTGAGATTCCTCCTGACGAACCGCCGACGTAAAATAATTGGACAAGGAGAAGAGGGAACGGGGGAGGACTGTGTTATGAGGAAACTACTGCAAACAAACTGAAATATTAGACCAACCTTTAAATAGCTCTAATTACTTGTATTTTTACAGAGCGCCAACTGACCTGCTAGACAGCAACAGTATTTCACATTTTAGGCCCTAAGCAGCTCATCATTTCAAGAGTGTGTGTGTGGCTTCAGGAGGTTTTGAGTCGTGATCATCGACTCCACGACAGGAAGCAGCAGTTGGGAGTTTGGAGAACATGACCTTTCAGCAATAATAGACTAGTGCTTCAAACATTTCGGTCACTCTGGCATCCCATTAGCGCTGGGGGTAAGAAGGATGAGAACAACTGTTCGTCATCCCTCCACTGTGGGCTGAAGACACTCAGCCGCCCAGGCTCCACTGCCGAATATGAAACTGGAATTATTTGCTCCAAATGCAGCATCACTTTCAGACAAATTCTAATATCCAAATCCAAGAACGCTGCATATCAAATGAGTTTTAATTAGCATGAAGCCCTGAGCTACTTGCTTCAACTCCCCTTCTTTTTTTCATTAATCCTACCTCACCTTCTATGGGTCACTAATTTCATTGTACCTCCCAGACTAATTCTGTTTCTCCACAAATCTCCTCTCTCCGCTTCCTCATGTTCCTGCAGAACGTTATCCCTTCCCTCAGTAATCTCATCTATTCAGACACATTTCTTTATCTCTTACCAAACACCCTCAGCTGAACTGATCTGGAGTTGGAAGTCTGGCCTGTGGTCCCGACAGGAGTAACCTCCACCGAGTAGTTCCCAGCATCCCTGAGCTGGGTTGACCCGATCCGGAGCTGGTTGGAGGTGATGGTGACCCGACCGAGAAACTGCGTCACAGGGTTAATGTTGGAGGTTCCTCCAGACCAGGATCCCAGAGTATCCAATCCATTGTACTTCCATGTCATGGAGAAGATGCTGGTTGTGGTCACCACAGTGAAAAGCGAGTCGGTTCCAGTTTGAGTCAGAACCGGATCTGTCTGGAACTGGATCTGCACCGGGTTCTGTGCCAGCACATTGGCAGACAAAAAGACTAAAAAGAAAATACAAAAAATTTTAAACCTTTTACTTACAAGATATAAAATGTTGTTCTGTGTGTGTGTGGGTGTGTGTGGGTGTGTGTGCGTGTGTGTGTGTGTGTGTGTGTGTGCATGTGTGCGTGTGTGCCTGCGTGCATGTGTTTTAATAATTAAAGAACAATAACCATTCATGTTTATAAGAATTATGTGGAGTGTTATTAGAAAAAAAAAAACAGGATACTTGGCGTTGCTATGGTTGACAGCTTTACTGCTTTACCCAACAACCTTTAAAACTGCTTAACAAATAATAAGTTATGGATAAAACACATTTTTATCAAATCTTTCAGGTCAAAATTCAAAGTAAAGCTGCAACCTCTGGTTTTGACAAAACTATCGAGTATAATCATTTTAGATTTAAAGTTTTTCATTTATCAAGGCAATACAGAGGCCCCAGTTAAAGGTTGTGTGATAATATCACATCCAGGTTATGTAACAGTAATGTCCTTCTGTCTGGACTCTTTATAAAGAAAAATTCCTCAGGTCCAACTGCTGCAAAACTCATTTTCAAGACTCATGACTGAAATCAGAGAGGTTATATAAGACACCACTGTCTTTAAAGGTTGGTTTTGTCCTGTAGGTTAATCTTAGCATCATTTTATCAGTTTTAAGCAACGCGAGTTAAAAGTTTAGGCAAATCATTCTATACAGATTCAGGTATACCAATACTGGCCATTTATGAACAGAGAGGATGCAAATACCAGATATGAAAACACCAATATGTACATAGAAACATGCATTTATGCTCACATTAATAACAGGAAGTTATCAAAGAAAATGAGCAAATGCGCATAAGCAAAAAAAAAAACACAACTAACAGGTACAAAAACAAGGTTTGTGGGACTCTGGTCACAGGAACCACAAGGTGAATTAAGTAATGTACTCAAAAATCTTTTTTTGAAGCCAAATCTGAACCAAACATTAAAACAATGTAAAGAAAGGTAAGTTACTGCTGCAATTGAATATAGATATAAAAACCAACAAAACAAATACTTTGATTTAATTTGCTTGAAAATTGAAGAATATTTTGATTTTTACGGATATTCAGTCATAATATCTCTATCTGTGCTACAAGGATATTGTTAAACAGCCACAAGTGACTTGGCACATCATTAGTGCTTTCACTTGTTCTTGGACGGCTTGTACAAAGTCAGCAAACATGTTGTCCATCGGTAGTGCAGTTAATAAGTAGGTAATAGTTAACATGTGTAACTAAATAACTACAAAAAAGGTCCCGCTGCAGACTTACATAAAGAAAAACATTACAAAACACATTAAAACTGAGCAAAAGTGATTTTTTGTTTTTGTTTTTATACATTTGATGCAGGTTTTCTAGTAACTGAAAGATTTATCACTGATTTCCCCAATAAACCACATGAGAGACAAAGCTGACAGTTTCAACTGAAAAAAACTGGAAACAGCTCCCATCCTCAGTGCAGGCTGAATCACACAGTATTGCATCTCAGCTGCCAATACAGCAGCAAAATTGATATTCAATAATTAGAAAGTGCTGCTGATTATTGCTTCAATTATTAAATTTCATGCGTGAACAGCAGCCTTTGGTTAATGAATAAATTCAAGTATAATTTGCATTCCAGAGCTAAACCACTTTGCTTCACTCACTGCATCAGCAATACTTTTTTGTAGAACCTTTTCACCAACATAAATACAAAGAACTATTGTGAATTGGAAACTAAACTCTAATCACTTTTCAGAATATTTAGCAGCAACAAAAGAAAACTTTACAAAAGAGAAGTTTTTAATTCCTTCAATTTCTAATTCCTCTATAAATTAGCTCAATTCTATAAATTTTAAAATCTTGTTTGTGAACTTCTTATTGGTAAAGGCAACTATAATGCAGATAGTTTCATTGTTTTTAAAATCCTTTTTTGTTTTTCTTTCTGTCTCATTTTCTATGTAGCGTGGAAAGTTTGGACCTGGTCTTGCCGGCTTTGAAAGTAGGCCCACGTTCTTCCCGCCTCAGGCATGCAGGGCTGGGCTGTCAGGCATTTCAGTTTCTATGAATCATAAGACCTAGACAATGCTTTTGTCAAGGTGTGTTTTCATCTGCTAAATGAAACGTTAACACGGTAAAGGAACGCTAAACGGCTTATGAGATCAGCAGTTTGTCCTTTTTTGAGTTGTTGCTTGTTTGTCATTGTGGATTTATTAATCCTTTTTTTGCATGTTTTCTAATGTTTTGGTTAAAGCAGCTCTTTGTTTTAAAAGGTGAAATAATGCCTTAAATGATAATATTAAGTTAATGCTACAGCAGTGTCTATCAATTAAGAGGTTGGTTTAGCCAAATGGGTACTTGAACATGTTCCCTATCTCTAGGTAATGGCCAACTTTATTTTCCAATTATTACCAAAAAACTTGTTTGCCATTATGGTAGCACTTCCAGTACAGCCAAAATCCCCAAATATTAGAGATGGATAAATGTCAGAAACATTCTGTCATTTTGGACCACAAAGTTGTAGATAAAAAATAATAGACATGATGATCAGTGAGACCTTATTTATACAAGTTCATGTCTTTCAGATCCAGCAATGTGTCCTGGCAAATAACTTGAACATCTTTAGCAACGAAAGCATCAGAGAGCCAAAGACAGAAGAACAGACAGACAAGCTTTAGACAACATAACTTTAGTCTTATTTTTGTCAGATAAGGACTACATATTTTAACTATTTTTGGTTTTAGGGGGATAAAAATATGTTTTGTAAAAATGTAATTTAGTTATTTAGCTATTTATCTTGTGATTAGTTTATTTTTTTTTATTGTCTTTACTGATGAGTGAAGGGGTTAGATGGGTATTATATAAGGTTTGACTGATTGATTGATTTCAAGCTATTTAAAAAAAACAAGGGTAAAAAAGACAATTAAAAAGATAGATAAGAACAGATAGTAAGATATCAATTCATACATTGATTAGAACATAAATAAAAGAAGCTGATGCTATCTGCTTGACATTATTGCACTTACAAATACAGTAGGCACACATCACATGAAATCCATTGAATTTAATGATTTTGAAATAGAATTTGAGCAATTAAAAAAATTTGATAAATGGCTTGAAATTTGATTAAAAGTTCTTCTTTTTAATCTTTTTCAAAGCATTCCCAATGGGTTTCTACGTATGCTGTTTTTAGTCCAAAACAAAAAGTTGTGGCGAGCAGGACCATTAGTACAGAGTAAGCCTGTGCATATTTCCCATGATCCATTTGTTTTACACCCTCCCCCAGTAGCTTACAGCCTCACACACTCACAGACTCCCAAACTAACATTAGCAGTGCAACGAAAATGGCGAGCAGGGCAACACAGAAACCGCCCGGCGTATTTTCCATATAACAAATACGATCTTTTTCAAACTACATTTTTTCATCTGCTTTTGATTTACAATAATTTGAATATAGAAAAACTCAAAGATGCAATATTATGTGTAATTTTCTTGATTTATGTCCTCCATCATGAGAGTAATGCCACAAGAAAATGTTAAATACACCCTAAAAAAAGTTAGAATTGGAGTGGGTCTGTAACTTTTCCTTTACTTCTTTTTTTTTTTCTTTTTTTTTTTTACATAGTTGCCATAGTCTGGTTCTCAAAATACATTTCAGTTCATTACTTTTTCAGGCAAAGTTCAAATAAATGTGAAATTCTTATTGTTTATCATCAATACATATTGCACTATTGTACTGAATTCATAGTGTACACTAATAAAACATAGATTAATACAGTTATTTATAATTATAATTACAGTTATTTATCGAATATAGCCTATAGACAGACAATAAATTTGAAGTTTCTTTAAATCTCACAGAAACTCAGATGTAGGAGCCAGCCCTGAAGGCATCACGTCACTGGGTAACCGGACTAAAGAATGCAGCCGCGCAGGTTTCACGGCTCCAATCTAATGTTTACACGTTTTGGAGACATAGAATCCTCTCTGCTTCGATTATTTCTTATTAGCAGACCTTTTTCTTCTAATATTAATGTGAGCTGCTAAAAAAAATGCAGAAGAATGAGAGAAACACGTTAAATACCTGCCAGCAGAAAACAAACATGAAGCAAAGGTTGTTTCATGATTTCATCCGTAGCGGTCTGCAAAAAAATAGACAAATAAGATGACACACACGCTAATTACTTTTTTTTTTTTACTTTTCTTGTACTTCAAACTGATTTTCATAAATCCTACCGAAATATCTCCCGTCTGCTTTCATTTTGAGCTGTGATGAAAGTCCAATTCGTTTCGGACTGACGTCTGTCTGACCGTGAATGCAACTTCCTGTCTACACCTGTCAACACCACACACCTGTCTTAAAGAGCCCGCGACCATTTAACTGACAGACTGAAAAAAACTAACGTCCTTTTCAATACAAGTTTAAGGAGTACAAGGCGTTTTTTCTTTGTTATTCTGAAAAAAATCTGCCTGGGGAACTAAAATTTGTCTTGGTAATATTTCTTAAAATTAAATGTGATGTACCGCCCTTTTTTGACGAAATTAAATCTTTAACTTAGCTATAAGCACACAAAATTAGGCAGATTGTTCTGTTAATTGGAAATGTGGCTTAACATCAGCGCGTATTAATGAAAAAAGAGCTTTAAATCCTTAAAATACACATTTATATATGCCTTCCCCCAAATATATCCTATTTTAAGTGCTACAACAGCCTACCTATTTTTTATTATCGACCACCATAAAGTGAAACTAGAATTAAACATTTAAAGATATGTTTGTCTTAGAATTTACATATAAATGTTGGTTTATTTTCAAACTTCTGTCCTGGTAATGTCCTTTTTGAGTCAAATTAAACTTTCTGGTTTCCTAAAAAAAAGGTTTGTTTCTTGTAACACTCACCAAACATGTAAAATGTTATAAATAAAAATATGATGTCATGTCAATTCATTGGAGGTATTACTTGAAATAAGAATTTTTTTTCTAGATTAAATGACTCAAAATTGTTGGGTTTCTTGTCCTAAAACAAGTAACAATTTTAAACAAAATATTACTTAATTTTGTCGTTTACCCGGTTTAATAAGATATTTAACCGAGGCACTAGACAAAAATATTTTGGCGAGATTCTGTGTTTTTCCAGTAAAGTAAAATGGTTTTCTTCCCTTTTTCTTTGAAGCTTTTTGTTGCTGGATTATTTTCTATCATTTTTGCTCATAGTTATGGTCTAGAGATGACATTTTGAAACATAAAAAGACAATAAAACAACAGTCTTTTTTTGTTTAATGGGAGAAATGTGCTTTACATCACAGAAAACCAAACTAATTTCATTCTCTGTAGGAAGCAAGAGTATAAACTAAGTTTACAAAGGGGAACATATCGGTGCTTTGCAGTTGTGTAGTTAGTGTCACCCACTAAACAACTCTTTTATCTGTAGACAAAGATCTCTGTTGGATCCACAGCTGCGATGCCGAAGATTCCCCACAAATTGTCTGCAAATACAAATGGGTTTATAATCACTTTTAAATCACTCATCTGTACGCCCCAGGATGTAGCTAAAGTGATAAAATGCTGCACTAACCTTTAAATAAGTCATGCAATTATGCTCCAGTGTTCTAGTTGTGCAAAAGATGTGTAGCTCAGATGATCTCATGCCTTAGAGCTGCTTTGTGTTGTCAAGTCATCCTGTATCGCGAGATCAGCTGAGATTAAAGTGGAGTTTCATTTGTGTATCTAATGGCTGAGGTAAAAAATGACTTTAGAGTGGGAACTTCCCAATGTAGCACAATTGTTGGAATTCCCCGTCTTTTCTCAGTTCTGTCCAATGAACAGTTATTGGAAAAAAGGAAGAATAGAGAAAGCCATTTTCTGGATTACCTCCTCTCAACAATAGAGCCAAGACAATGCAGGGGTCCTGCAGTGCAAATGGTGTTTGTGCAGAACAAGATGTTTCAAGCACAAAGGCCATTCCAAGAAACAGAGGTTTGTGTTCCTCTTATAAAGAATCCCATGCAGTTTTACAAACAGTAACAGAGTGTGAACGTCTGGAGATGTTGCATTGTTCAGGGAGAGTTTGTTTGGGAGAGAGGTCAGCAAAAACAGCGTGACGAGCAGGAACAGGAGGTGTGTTACTGTATTTTACAATAGATCGCACACTTATTAGAAGCACAAAGCAGAAAGAGTTATTGAAAGTACAGGAAGGGCAGAGAGGGGGCCGTCGAGGGGGAGGAAACAGCTTCAAGACTGACGCCTGCACCCTGACAAGAGCAGGAACGTCCAAAAAACACTGTTTTGTTTCTCCTACTGTAATGAGAAAATCTTTGGAACCATAAATCTACCCTCAGGATGAACTTTGCTGCACTTTGAAACCTCACCACAGGAACGCAGAGTGGAAAAACCTCGACTCTGTTCAACTGTTTGTCTCCTTTTTGCATCGGTAGGTGAATCCTATTCAAGCTGGTTAACTGCAAAGTAAACAACAGGATGGATCCCAGGGTGTGTTTAATGCATGCAGGCAGTGCTGCTGTGCTGCTCCCAGTGTTTGGGTTCCCTGTGTGTTGTGTTGGAGCTGCTGTGCAGGGGGGATTTGAGTTTTGACAAATGTGTGGCTCTGTAGCTCAAATATGCCATTTAATGAGAAGTGTCACATGTAAATAGAAAATACATTAACTGAGCATTTTTATTAGGAATGTTTTGCTTTCTTTTGAGTTATTAGTTGTGCTGCAGCATTGGTGTACTGTAGAGGGTAAAATGTTCTGCACAAATCCTGCTTCCTCTGCTTTCTTTCTGCAGCTGCAGGCGTCATGGATGTGCAGAATTTCCTGTGCTGGAGAGTTGCCCCACTGTTTCTCTTGAGTAAGGCTTCTTTTTGTAACCATGATCATAATTGTTTATAGAAAAAAAAAGATTTATCCAGAATTCTCACAGACATGATTTCTAATGTTTCTTTTTCAAGATACACACCAAACATCCCATTTTGCACCTCTTGTGGAAACACAAAGCAGTTCTGCTAAATGGCCTCTTGCATTAATAACCACAGTTGCCTTATTTAAACTTCCCTTATGGCACAACCGTGAAGTTGAGACACGTGATTTATAACTCTTGAGGAGGCTACACCAAGGCTCACCAAGCTTTGTCTGTAAGGACAGTGGTGAGGCTTGATTGATATCACATAAGGCTTGGCTGTCATCCACCATAAATCATCACTTGAGGTTCAAATCAGACACTTTCTGTGCATCCATACACGGAAGTCTGTAAAACATGCAGTATTATTGCATAAGCCCTGCAAGGACTGAGTCCATTTATTTCTTTAAAGACCCAGTCTGACAATTCTTGTGCTTTTTACTGTTTTTTAACATGTTTTTTGATGAAGAAGGACTTATTTAAAAGATAATTCACCTTAAATTGCATTTCTAAGTATATCTTTATTTAATTGTTGTGAATCAGGAGTAGATAAATGGCTTATGTCATGATACCTGCTCGACATCCACTTGTAGGTGATCTGTGTACGTCTTAGTTTTCCTCGTCTGAAAAGTCAGGGATTCAGATGAGACATTAGTGTTTTAAGTATATGTACGGATAATTTAATAAAGCAGACGGATAAATGATCCGATCTCTGTCCACAGTGACTTGTGGGCTCCATTCCATGTCTGTGCACATCATCAATGAGGAGCCTGTGCATGTAATCCCCGGCTCTAGTCTGGTTTTGAAGGCCCGGATTGATCAGGGTCCCCTGGAGGCGGTTTCCATGGTGACCTGGGAGCGGAAGCCCGAAACTGGAAGTCCTCCGGTGAGGGTGACACTGGCCACTTGCCCGGGCAGGAGCCCCCAGTGCACTGATTCAAGGCCAAACATCCACGTGAGCGTGGAGCAGCAGGAGACGACACTGGAGATTAATGGATACAGCAGAGCAGACAGCGGCGTGTACGCCGTGACTGTGACAGATCACACCGGAGCCAACATCACTGCATACTGCATCGTCAGAGAATACGGTACAGAGCTACGTGGAACAACATTATTCATCCATACAACAACTGATCTGCACTCAACCTGAAAAAATGAATAAAAACAATCATGATCACACAGTAATTGGAAATATTAATCGCTTCCTTTCATAAACATAGCAACAAATATTTCTGGAAAAGTTTTAGTCACGCCAACAAGCATTAACATTTCTCAGATATTCACCTTGTTAGCCGATGATCATTTCGTCTAGTCTGAGATCAGCTAGTTTAATGAATGTGCATTCATTTCTCATCAACTTTTATTATTTTCCCCTAATTGTGGATGACTCACTCAATCAATAATGTAAAGCTTTAATTTAAATGCGCCTGAAGGCTCATTATTCCTGCTCCACTCTTTTTCTCTGCAGGATGTCTGTCTCTGCTTTTTCTCAGATCTGACTCTAACCGTATCAATTTGTCAGCTCTTCTCTTCTCTTACATCTGCTCTCAGCTTCCAGGGATTTCCATCATCTCACACTACATTATACCTCAATCTCTGATCTCATTATGGTCTCTGAATCTGAGCCAGTTTCTCCCAACAGCATTAAACATCTCTCATGATTCTTTGTCTTGAACCCTCTTGGTCAGCCACGCACCATTATTCTTGTTTAATACCAGATGAATGTCCACAGCTGAGCATTTCATGCGGCCTTTCATTTCTTCTCAGTGCAGAGTTTTTACCTATTGTCATATTTGAACCCATCGCTGCAGAAGCTGTTCATCATGTTACTGTCAGCATCAACATGTCTCACTCTGTGCTGGTGTGTGGGGAGGCCTGGGGGACGGAGCCTCACTTCAGCTGGCTGTACGAGAGAGCCGCCATCAGCCAGACAGTGGGGAGGGTCTCCAAGGATGGAACCACGCTGTTTGTCATGAAGTCTCCCATATGTGGCCACTTCACCTGCACGGTTAGCAACAAGCTGGGCTACAGCTCTGCCACCTACACGGCAGGTACAGGCTGCTGTTTTTCTGTCTGCCTTCTTTGTATGTATGTGGGATTTGGAATTGGTTTATTTCAAGCAATCTTTTGAATTATTCAATTTTATGGGTACAGACTTCTTGTTCTGGGTTTTCATCCTACTTCCTCATTGGGTTTTCTTTATTTTTTTGACTGACAGCACCTTGTGGGACTCAAGGCAGAGGGATGACGGTGGCAGTGGTCTGTCTCGTCTTTGTACTTATGGTGTGTGCAGGAGTGTTTGCATTTCTTCTGTGGAGGTACAGTAATGCACAAAGGCACTTTGTCAGACACAAATCTCATTTCAGGCCATGCGCTGATGACAAAACCAGATCCATGAAAAAAAACAGACTGGTTGTAACTATTTTAAAAAGGATAAAGAAAACAGGGGGGCACAGACGGAAACAGCAAAATGTGACATGGCGTCCTCCCTCACGATATGCAACATGACAGGCCAAGCTGTGTCGACTGACAAAACAATTCTTATTGAGTGTGTTGAGCTGCGTTTGTCATTGCTGTTTGATCTAAATGGAACTTTCTTTTCAGGAAACGCCGGCACAATAACAGGGGAGAGAGACTGCATGAACATTTAGATGACACCTTCTAAAATAAGGCCATTGCCATTTCTCAGAGGAGAACGAGAAACACAACACGGACTATAAGGGAGGACCTTCCTGTCCTGTGAGCCGGGTGACCTTACACTGCATTTTGAACAATGGCAAGAGAGAACTGCTTTCTGACAAAACAAAAAAATCCAAAAGTTGATCCTTGGCATGAAGCAACAGCGGTGTCCTTACACTGCCTCCTTTTATGAACAATATGAAACTGCACCTTTTTAAAAAAAATAATTTTGTACATTTATTGTATCACAGTATCTTTTATTGCCTTTAGACTGAAACACCTGAAGATAATTATGATACGAGCATCCAAAAATCTCATTTCAGTTTAGAAAGACTGTAGTTTTTTATTGCTGTGTTGCAGATGAGCAGAATTTAAGATCTGAAGGAACCAATGTAATTTTGAGGCTATAAAATAGCAATCAAAGAAAATAGGTTTTGAGTATAGCTCTTTAAAATAAACGTATGTGTGTGATGATGACTGGTTAGATGTTTTGCTAAACTTCCTGAAGGAAATGGTGAGCTGCAGTCACAGTAATTGTGCCTTTATGCCTCGCTTCCAGGATAATATCTCCACGAGTGCTACCTGGGATTACCTCCGGACCTGTCCATTCTATCCACGGTCGCCTCGTCAGCTGTTCATGCCCGCTCAGCCTTCACAGAAGCCTTCCAGCCACGCCACGACTTCTTCCTACTCACCTGCAGCCTCAACCCGAAAACCCCTCGCCTTTGCAAGAAAAATAAATCAAACTACTTACCATAAACTTTCCCGGTTTTCCTTCCGGGTTCTAGCATCTGGGTCGGTTTCAAAGTCTCGGATACCATGACACACTTGTTGCTATTGCATTTATTCCTGAAAAAAAACATCACATATGCATTACATTCTACATGAATCCTGGTCAAAGAAATAAACAAACTTTGACTCTTAAAGTTAACTGTGATAAACGTCTCAAAGCCTAAATTGTCAGTTTTGTTGTGAACGTGGAGGAAAAACTGTTGTTGACTTGTATTTGCCACATTCATGAGCCTCTGCAACCTTTATTTGATCTTGCTAGTCTTCAGATTCTTTTATTTTAATTCCTTTAGCTTAAAAACACAACATAAAAAAGGTTCAAGCTGTCACTGTGTATACTGTTTTTTTTTAAACTTTTCTTTGTGTTCCTTTTTTATCTTTGAAAACAGCAGCTTGACAAACTGTAAAATTGCAGTTTTAGTACCCATTGTATTGTTTTAGGATTAAACACAGCCATGTTTAGAAACACCAGCAGTTTGCCTTTACTTTTTTACTTTTCTTTACTTTTCTGTTGGTCATGTCGTGTAATTGTTTTCATGCATTCATGTTCATGCTTGTTTCGTTTTCTTTTTATTTCATTAAAAATTCGTGGATGTTGCAATCTTATTTAGATTTTATGTCAAATATTCAGCCCTTTGGTTTCATATGTTTAAATTTAACTCGTTTTGCTGCTTTTTTCAGAAAACAGAAGCTTGTGATGTGAATGTGATTTGTGGAGCTCAGATATATTTACATATCTGCTGTCATCCATGTTTATTTCAGTTTTACTTTTGCTTCTGGAATCGAACAAATTGTTCTTGGGTATCATCCAGAAGCATATTTTTGTATCTTCCACCTCTGTGAACCACAGTGCAGCCAGCGCTCTGAAGCACTCTAACCTTCAGTAGTGTTAATGTTGAGCCTCGTGGAGGAAAAGGAAACAAAGAGGTCAAAGGAAGGGCAGGTTTTATTGAGTTTGGAGAAAAAAAAGAAATAGAACAAATGTCGTAGAATCTGTTATGTGCTGGTGGGAGTTTTCATCAATACCTTCTATAACAATATTTTAAACTATGAAAAAAAGTTAATTTTCGTCCAAAAGACAAAACCTGAGTAAGATTACTGGAACAAATGACTCCTTAAGACAGAACAGTGGAGGACTCCATGCAGATGCTTGGTTAAAGGTTTTGAATGTAAGCAGTGTGCTGAATTATACTGCAGATAAACGGTGTCCATAATTCCTCTGAGGAGTAATTTGACAGCGTATAAGCTGTGAAGGAGTGCAGAACATTCTCAGTTGGTTACCTCCCCCAGATTTGTGTCAAAGCCCTCTTTGCCACGAGTCTATTATCCCTTGTATTGGTAGTCTTCTGTGTGCTGGCCTGCATTAATTCTCCTCCCATCATGCTTCAGGAGAGATTTAGGAACAGGGGAGGTGTGTACATCATGTGGAAGGGAAGCTGAAAGCTAAAGAGCCCAAACTGGACATGGGAAAACTGAGATGGATCCACCAAAAACTTTTAGTCAGGATGCCACCAAATCCATACCATCAGAGAATTTTCCATTTGACTTATTTTTCTAAGTAACAACGTGATTTATAACGAGATTAAACTTTTTTTTTTGGCTTAATGCAAATAAATGGTTGAAAGCAGCAAGAACTTTCTTGAAGGAGCGTTCATTAAGAGCGAGATTGCCTTTATTCCATTTTTATTGGATACGTGTCAGTGCTTATTATTAAGATTCTCAAGATAGCTTTTATTGAATTTGAATCAGGGAGACATGGAGAGAGACAACATTACGACCCTATAAATAGATTGTCTGATAGTATTTGGTGAAGTTCATTTACTTGATGTTTTTAAAAAGGAGAATTGTGCTTTTTTACTTTAGGCTAACATGATCCCATTTGTGCTGTAATGAGTATTTCAAGTATTTTGAATTTAAACAGACTTATAGCACTCAGCTGACTCAAGAAAGAGCCAGCATTCAGCAAATGTTGAGCACAGGTATGCTGGACTTTGGGAATATTTTATATTTTGTACATTAGAAAGTCATATTCTGTCTTCTAAGAAAGCTTTTTGGTCACAGTAGACATTCCTTTAGTAAATGTATTTGGTAAGCAAATCGAAAAGCAGCTGAAAGAGACAATTTATCAAATAGGGTTTTTTTTTGCTTCTTCGTGTGTTAAAGATGTTAAATACTACTCTAAAAAAAAACATCAATATGCAGCAGAAACAAAATTAATTCCTAAAAGTTGTGCATTTGATACACCTTTAAAAAAGAGGAAAACAAAATTTCCGTCATCTTGCTGCAAAAGCCGCTTCCTGCCGCTACTTCAGTGTCTCTGTGAGCATTCAATAGGGGTAAAAATAAAAGCAAGAATGGTCGATCTGTTATTGTCTCGATGAAAATCTGAAAAGTATCATATTAAGCTGGCTGCTTCGCCTAATGCACTTACCTTTAGCTTGTAGCATAACAATAGTAGTACGTCACGTTTCCCAGCATGCTTTGCAGCCAATCACCGTGTCCCTGTAACCAAGGTGTAACAACAAGACCAATGATTGGCCGCAAAGCATGCTGGGAAACGTGACGTACTGCTATTGTTATGAAGCGGCTTTTGAGCATATCCGCATGAATGACATATGACGTGAATAATTATTGCGTTCGAACGGATTAATTATTGCGTAAGAGCTAATCATTTCGAGGGAACGGAATAGTATCTTGTGGGAACGGAATAGTATTTCGTACGAACAAGATATTAATCCGTGGGAACAAGATATATTTTAATATCTTAATGTCAGGACAAGGGCTCCGTAGAATTCACACAGTTCTTTAGATGGGACTTCCTGCTGGTCCCTCACCACTCGTTAATATCCATCTGCTTCAGTGGGGCACCTACAGATTCAAACAACCAGAAATCTGCCTGTGTTCACTGTGTGGATCCCAAGAGGAAGTCCAATGATCCATGAAACATACATGTGAAACAGAAATCCCAGTTATTCACAGCAGGAGCTTTAAGACCGAGATGTTGCTGGAAAATCCTGAGTACAAAGGGGATTGCTGAAGGCCTGACAAAAGGAAAATAAATGTGGTTTGAGAGAAATGTGACTTGAGGTGTGAGGCTGGCGGCACCTTGGACTGTCCATTACGAGGTCACACAAAAGTGGAAAAAGAAGAACAAGCAGGCGCTTTTATTCTGAAGGACATAAGAATCCCCAGCAAGCCTCTTCTGTGACAGACAACTAGAAATTGTGCTCTAATACAGAAACTTTGCAGCATTTTAAAATCAATATTTGCTGCTGACTGGGAGCTGCAGATGCTAAACCTTTACACAAAAACGGGCTTCAGCAAATGGTGGGTTTTCCTCTGCAGGCCGACGTGTGATCATTCTCTGCACTGCCGAGTCGTTGGTCATCCACACGACCAGCAGACAGCGGAGCACAGCCGGGGAGTCAAGTTGTTTTCCCTTCTATATCACCCATCCTCCTGATGGGAGCAGCAGAGGTTGGAGGAAAATGGAAAAAATGTCACACTTGTGATAGAGCTTCAACCAAAGTTCTGTAGAAACCACAATCACAACAGATCATTGGCCCTATCCACATGTTATCCTTTTCCTCCACACTGCAAACTCCTTGATACTTTCAAATATGTTAAACCTTGCTTTTAGTCATTTAACATATTTTAAATGGCGTATACTTATACTTGTATAGCGCTTTCTACCTTCTTACGAAGGCCCAAAGCGCTTTACAGTCAGAGTCCCATTCACCCATGCACACACACACATTGGCGGCGGCTCTGCTGCCGAACACTAGCGCCAACCTCCCACCAGAGGCAAGGTGAGGTTCAGTGTCTTGCCCAAGGACACTTCGACACATGGGCGTGCAAGGCGGGAATCGAACCTGCAATCTTACAGGCATGGGTCAGCCGGTCCAACTTTACTAAAATCATTTTCTCATGTCACACTTTGTCCTAAAATGACTCATTTCCACTTATTACACAACTTTTTAGTCACTGTAATCAAAAATGAACTACAACACAAAAACCACAAACCATTTGCTTTGAAATAACACAAAAAAATACCTATTATTGGGCCGTGTAACATTCCCTTTTGGGTAATTCTATCCAACAGAGCTTTTTTTAAGCTGACTCTTTTAAATGCTAGTGTGGAAATCCTTGTTTTTAGATTTTATTATAAGATTTGTCGAGTACTTTCTGGTGATTTTCTGGTGACAAAAAACAAACAAAAAAGAAAAGCATTGATCTTGGGTTCCGCAGGGTGAAGATTATTTTAGAAATACACAAAAGCCTGTTAAGCCAACAACTACAACTATTTTTCTTCAAAGATGGCAGAAAGATCATTTTATACTTATTCCAATTCTAATTCCAAAAAAGCCTGCATAAACAAATTCTCATACCCCATCCATTAAACCCTTTTTTCAAACTAACCAGACTCCCCTAAATGAGCCAAGATCTGAGACGGTCTTAAATCAAAGCGATCCCACTCGTTTGTTCCATTTATAGCTACAAGGTCAAAGCTTTACAGATGCATCTAATCTTCATTAGCTAATCAGGGAACCATGCGGAGAAGATGGCAGGAAGCAAAAGAAAACAAAGAAGAGCGGGTGGAAGCGGCAAATGGCAAAAGAAGCAGCTGATGTTTGAGCCGTGAGTCAGAACAACCTGCAGTGTGAAGACTGTGTCCATTCTGCTCTGCGGGATGGGATAGGATCCAGCTGTCAGAATCTACATTTATTTGCCTCGCAAACGATAGACATCGTGATTAAGACGGTTATTGCAGCCGACACGCACTTTCAGCCGATACTCCTTTTTATTAAAAGCACTTATGTCACTGCCTTAGTAATTATGATAAAGTGTTGGCAGTCGGAGTTGCTGCTGCATCACTAACTATCGGTGCAACATTGTCATTTTGCAAATGGTGAAATGACAAAACAGTCCTTCAAGTACAGTGACTTAAGAGACACTGAAGAAAGATGGAAGAAGAATTCAGCAGAGTGCGGCCTCCAGGATGACAGCCTCTCCAACACTTAGGGATCTAAACATCAGCAAAACTTCATTTGATCCATGAGGTTTACCTTGACAGTAATGTCAACTGTGAGATAACAAAACAATGCTGAAAATCTGTCACCGTGAAAAACTCCTCCACCAGCCTTACAGCAAAAGTAGGAAACGTCTTCAGCAACACCTGTGACAGTGTTGCGTGGTGAGTTCAGTGCTCTCATCCTGCTTCAGGGTACACATTTCAACTTTTTTAGCTTTTTTCTAAACAAAAACATTTACGGTTTTAAACTTTTTGTTCAGCTTTCGATGTTGCCCTCGAGCTGCAGCCAATAAAAAAAAGATATTATAGTTTGTTTCCACCATTTTCAGACTTCCTGGCCAAGTTTGACATCACCTTTTGTGGGCGTGCAAAACCTTAATTTCCTATCTTATCCCAATCCAAACTGCCACATGCAAAATAAAAAAAAGCTACAGACCTCCTACACTTGCCTGTTAATAATACCATTGCACCTTCATGAGAAATTTTCAGGTAAAAATGTAAAAGCTGCATTAAGGCTCACAGAAGAACACTTGTTTCTATAAATGGCCTTTCTTCCCAATTTAAAAAAAAAAAAAAAACTGTTAAGGAATGTGCACCATCACTTTGTCAAATGCACGTGGGTCACCGCTCAGGGACTGACGGTTAGGATGCGAACATAATCCGTGTTCAGTGCCACCCTGCAGAGCATCTGGTATCAGATAATCCATCTCGCCACATTTAAATGATGCTGCAGCTGTGCTGATCTCTTGCTGTTGGTTATTGCTCTCTCATTATGTTGCTCAAAGTTTAGTGCATCCCCAGATCCTACAAAATATTGATGCTCTAAATGCGTGGAAACATAGCGTTTAATTTATTCTCAGTCAAGTGTGAAAACAAGAATACATGGAGGTAAAAGAGGAGGAAACTTTTCACTCAACCTGTTGAATTTTGCATTTGATTCAGTGAATGTTTTTTCAACAAAGAAATCTCCATAAACATTCAATTATCAAATGAAACTACAAGTTACAATTTTATACTTAATTATTGACATAATATCAATAATTAAATACAAAAAAAACAAATACAAATTAAAAAATAAAATAAAATAAAATAAAATAAAATAAAGTTAAAAAAAAGAGTCACTCGCATTCCCCGTCCACCCCGGTAAGAGACACTGTAAATCTTTTTTGATGTTACGATAATTAAAAAACAACAACAACGGCTGCGTCTCGCTGATAAAACGGTCATTGAAAGAAAAATAAATGCGTCTTTTGATATACTGATATTATCAATAAAAGTGCTGGCAGTTTGATAGAATGGTAGAGACCACTAATCTTGGCTTTAAGTAACATTAGATACAGCTTCCAGTCAAATTTATGGAAGCACTGGAAGGACTGTCTTCTTATTTATCCTTGTAGCTAATATTTATGGTGTGGTATGTATCAGTAATGTTTCTTATTTTCTTCTTATTCTTTTAATTATTTTTTTTTTTTTTTTTTTTTTTTTTTTATTAACTATTGTAATATTTCATATACTGCTTAACTTGTGTATTCTTGACACTGAGTTTTTTAGAGAGTCTGTATTCTCTTCTTTTATTGATTGGACTGAGTCTGGAATAAATTCCATCTATCTATCTAATGACGCATCACTAGAACTTCACCTCCACCACATCAGTTTACTTGGCATAGAGTTCAACTTGGGTGCTCGCCGTCTGAATGCATGAAATGCACGTTTGTGTCGCCATTCCTAAAGAGAAAACAAAAAGGATGCCATGTACAGTGAGCGTGTAAAATGCTCAGGAACCTGTGTTTGAATTGGGATCTTATGTTGATTCATTTGAATTTTCTCTATCAATTGACAGCACCATGTAGAGGAAAGGCACTTTCTGTGGACTTCGTATCCCTCCTTTATCACTTTCCACTATAAAGAGAGCCACCAAACTGGGAAAAAAAAAAAAAAACAGCTGACGGCAAATGAAAAACTTCTTATTCCAATAAAAATGGAGACTTCCTCAGGAGAATCTGACATGATGTCATAGTTAAAAGTCTAAATTAGTTTGTAATTTTATAGAACGGGAAAAAAAAACAAATAAACATCTTCCTGCTCCTGTCAAACACATCTGCTGACTTCATTAGGTCCTACAATGGTCAAGTGGATGTTAGCTCACTACCAGCTCATGTTTGCAAAGCTGATGACATTTTAAATGTGTGCCCAGCAAACACATCTGGTATGTAAACATGTGTTTAACTGCCCCCTCCCCGCTGCTCCACATGTAAATCACACAACCTGAACATCCATTTCAGACAGCAAAGCTCTAGATTTTCAATCTGCAACCAAATAACCTGCCTAAGAGAGCTTCCACTGATCAGCTTCAAATCCTTCCAAACATGCATGAATGAGTCCGAGAGCCCACTAAATAATGATCCTCCGGGTCTTAACCTTTCCAACACCTCAGAGGCGGGTTAAGATTGTACAGCCATGGAATGTAGGCCAAAAGTAAAATTACAGGCTTTGACACACTGCAGATTTACGGCAGGCCAACTTCCTGGAAAAAAAAGGCAAAAAATGTCACAATTTGAAGCAAATCCACTCAGGATTTACCACAAAGGAATGGAGAACTGCTGCTCGTTGTTGCATTATTCCTTAACCTTTGAATGGATCTCAGAAGCTTTCAAAAACTACTTGTCGTTTCCGCTCTACCTCATTAAAAAATAAAAATAAAAAAAGGAGCAGGCATCAGCACCATGGAAAACAGAACATTCAAGAGTCTTATGTCGGCAGAACAACCGGCTCTGCTCCTGACGTCAAACAAGTTAATGAAGACTTCATTCAAAAGGTTTTCATGCCAACGTGGTCTCCTTTCTGACAAGCCTCCAACTTACGAAAGAGCAGAGAAATAAGCATTCAGCATCTCACAAGATTTTTCCAAACATGAAAGCATGAGGTGTTGAAATCCACATCCCCTCGATAATGTCTTTGTACGAATGTGAAACTGCTGATTGTAATGTTTAGTGCATTATTCTTGCTTAAGTAAAGCATTTCAAATCAAAATTTGAATTAAATAAACAAACACTCCAAAGACACATCCCTAGTTTCGACAACTGCACCTCTGTTCACACATAAACTACACACTTTACAGAGATACAGAAACAGGTCAGGCCATTGTAATAATAAAACTGCGTTGTTTTTTAAACCATCACTTAATATATTTATTACCAAGATTAATAATTAGACTACTCTTTTTTTTAAAAATGAGTGGTGCGCCTTAAATGTCAGATACGAGGCTTGATGACCATGAAGGAGCCAAAATGCAGAGAGGAGGCACACGTTCCAAGGCCAGGGTTTATTAACATGACAGAAAGCGCTGCCAAGGAGTGAAACCAAAGAAAACTTACTGTGGGCTAACCAGGTAACCAGAGCAGAAGACGGCCAGGGAAATGACAGTATGGACCAGCACCAGAGGAAGACAGAAACAAGACTTACATACAAACAGGACTGACAAGACACAGGTGAAAACAATCAGGAGAGATTGGGACCAGGGAAGTTGAACTCCAAATCATGACATTCAAACATTACTTTCAAAATAAAACAGGAAGCAGATCTCAAATCATGACAAAAACAAAATGGAGGAAACAACTAAGGTAAAAAAAAAAAAAACGTGACTTTACATAATTTAAAATCTACAAAAATACTTTCGATCTGACTTTAAAAAAAAAACACTTGTTTGATTCTAGTGACATAATAAACGCTTAAACCCACTGGCCTCCACACTGGAAGGCTGTCAGTACAACAGCAAAGGCAGAAGCTTATGTTACACCTCACTGCTCAAGGGATCGTCCGCCAATGTACCATTCACAAGCTCTAAACGCCGATCTAACCGCAAACAAAAGCAGAAATCTTTGCACGAACCTTAGCAGAATTACCTTCTACTGTCCTTTCCAGGACAGCCCCTGGAACTGACAACATTCCTGGCTGATGAGCTCACAGATGTCATCACCGTCATCTTCAACCTCTCACTGAGCCAGGCTGTCGTACCCTCATGCTTCAAAGCTAGCACCCCATCCCAGTCCCAAAGAAGTCATCTCCCTACTGCTACTGTACTACAACTACCGCCCGATCGCTTTCATCCCCATTCTCATGAAGTGCAGAGCGGCTAGTCATGCATCACATCAAGTCTACCCCCCCCCCCCCCCCACCCACACACACACACACACACACACTCTGAACCCCTACCAGTTTGCATATCGGTCTAACCGACCGACCGATGATGCCATCTCCACAGCCCTCCATTCAGCCCTCACCCATCTGGAAACAAAAGACTCATGTCCGAATGCTGTTCATCGACTTCAGCTCCGCCTTCAATACATTCATCCCCCAGCAGCAATCCATAAGCTGGAACAACTAGGACTCAACACCTCCCTGTGTAACTGGCTGCTGGACTTTCTGACAGGGAGACCACAGCCAGTTCGTGTAGGCAACAACACCTCCAGCACCATCACAATGAACACAGGGGTCCCCCAAGGATGTGTGCCGAGTCCCCTTCTCTTCACTTGGCTGACTCACGACTGCACCCCGACATCAAGCTCCAACCTCTTCATCAAGTTTGCGGATGACACAGCAGTGTTGGGTCTCATCAATAACAGCGATGAGACCACCTACATAAGCGAGGTGAACAGGCTGCCTCTGTGGTGCAAAGACAACAATCTCCACCTGAATGTGGAGAAGACAAAGGAGATGGTTGTGGACTTCAGGAAAACCACACGCTCCACTGATTGTCAAAGGTGCTGCTGTGGAAAGGGTGAGCTGCACCAAGTTCCTGGGGGTGCACATCGCAGGCGACCTGTCTTGAAACCACAACACTGCATCACTGGCAAAGAAAGCCCAACAACGCCTGTACTTCCTCCGCAAACTGAAGAGGGCCAGAGCTCCTCCCCCCCATCACGTAGACCTTCTACAGGGGCGCCATCGAGAGCATCCTGTCCAGCTGCATCACCGTGTGGTACGGAGCCTGCACCGTCCTGCCGGAAGACTCTGCAGCACATTGTAAAAACAGCTGAGAAGATAATCGGTGTCCCTCTCCGTGGCCTCTCGGACATTTATCACTCCCGCCTCACCCGCACAGCCATCAGGATTGCAGGGGACCCCTCACATCCATCCCAGAGACACTTCAACCTGCTGCCATCAGGGAGGAGACTGCAAAGTCTGCAGGCCAGAACCAGCAGACTCAAGGATAGTTTCCTCCACCAGGCGATAAGGAAACTCAACTCCCTCCCTGCCCTCCCCCCTCTGCCCCCTCCACTCCATGCTACAAATTCACATTGAAAACTTCAGACCTGTTCAGAACATCATCTTCACCAAAGACTGCCATCACAGACTCATCTACTTACTGTTCTTAGCACTGTTGTCACTTTAAACTGCCACTTTCACCATCTCATTGCTCTTTTGCACTGTTTAGATTACTGTTATTCTTACTACTGTCATTTTATCTATTTTTTTATTTTTTATTTGATAAGCTGCTTGCACTGTGGGGCTAGAGGAAAGCAATTTCATCTGTGCTGTATGTCTTGTGTATGCAGCATATTTGACATTAAAGCTGATTTTGACTTCAGTTAGTGAGGTTTACTGTTTATCTTCTCCTTTGACTAAATAACAAAAATTATATCAAAAAATTAAAAAAAAGTAAAATAAAAATGACATATCCAAATTCAAACTTAAATTAATAGTGCGACTCCAACTTAGCAAGTGATTTTTATCAGCTAATAGGAACTGTTTAAATGTGAGGAGAGGCTGTAAACCCACTCAGACCTGAGCCCCTCTAAACACAGGAGCTGCAACACCCAGATGGGGCATCTGGTCCAAAGGGGTTTTTGAAAAGTTAAACATTAAAAGGGGCATTTACAAGTCCGAGCCAGCAGGTGGCAGTGTGCTCAAAAGAACAAGGGCTTTAGATGTTAAAGTCATGACACGTGATTAAAAAAAAAAAAGAATAAAATAGCAAGTTGGAGGACCTTAAGTCTGAAACTAAACACCAAATGCCTTAAAATCTCTTTTCTCAGACCCTGGAAGAAAATCAAATAAAATCAAACAGTATTTCTGACAGAATCTTAAAGTGCTGCTGCTCCACAAATTAATAATAAAAAAAGGAGGCTGCCGGGAAAGAAGGGGAAAAGTAACAAGAAGCAAGAAAAAAAAACACCCATGGGGTCACAAGTAAAGGAGAAACAGAAAAGAACTGATCTGAGGGGCGTTAAAGGGGCCTCAAAAGGGTGGAAATGAAATAGTTGGCTGGTTTAATATTCTATAATAGTGCTGAGTTTTTGTCTTGTTTGGTTTTTAAAGCAGCGTTTGGGTCCTCAGTCCAGTGTGGGGGTGCCTCCTCCCCTCCCTCATCCCAGTTTAAACAAGACAGAAAAGTGAGAATAGTGCATAAAGTGTGTAGTGAGGAGTTTTACAACCTTAGAACATCTGTAATAATTGGAAAAAATAAAAATCACCACTACGTGGGTTTTACCTATCGCAGGTTATTTTTAGAACATAACTCCTGCAATAAATGAGGGAACATCATATTTGAAGTCAAATTCAAATAGCTAACATTTTAAACAAAGCTGTTAAAAACATTACCTGCAGGAATATTTCCACTGTGCCCAACCTGAGGACAGAAAAGAGATTTGTGAAGAAATATTTAACAACTGTGATAGACTGGTGACCTGTCACGGCCCACAAGTGGGCGGGATAGGCTCCGGCAGCTCCGTGACCCCGAAAGGGATAAAAGTTGATGATGAAGATGAATGAATGAAAAATGCATGAATTAATGAATGAATAATTAACAAATAAAACACAGATAATCAACAAAGAGAATAGAAAGATGGTCTACATTTACAAAAATCAGAATGCTGGATTAAAAAGATCAGTTTCTATCTTCAGAGTTTGAGCTTTCGGTTACCTCATAATTCTATTAAACACTGGTAAATGAATGGATAAAAAACCCAGAACAAATGTAACCCACCATTGGTGAGGCACCAGAATGTTGTTTATGCCTCCCAGCTTCGCATTGATCTTGAGACAGAGGTTGGAGAGGGTCTTCACCACGTTCTTCACCTGAACACACTAGGTTGCCATGCCAAGAGTGACTTCCACACGCTGTGTCATTTTAAGCTTAAGAAAAATACTACAAGAACATGTTAAAAACACAGTGTTCATTGGAGTGGGTCTTGAAATATCGCTTTGGTTTTTATTTTTATCTCTATTTTTTCTTATAATCAAATTCTTTTTCTCCCTTTTCCTGATCAGTTTTTTTAATAACCTAAAGACAATTTTCATCCTTTGTTCTAATGATCTACTTCCAAAGCTTTCGTCCCACAGACTGCTCCCTGCACCCCCCTGTGTCTAACTGGAGGTTTCCACCAATGTAAGCTCACCTTCACCTGAAGCTCCCACACAGCAGCTGATATCGATCACCTGTCGCTCGACAGTTGCACCCTTCTTGCAAGCAGCCATCGCAGCAGCATGGTTGAGCCCCCAGCTGACGGAGCCCTGCTGTGTTCAGATTGGTTGGTGACCTCCATTCCTGCAGATCAAAGTATTTTCTGGTGATGGACAACCAGAGCCTGGAAGTGCATCTCTTCAGTGGATTTATTCTCACAACAAAAAAGCAGGCCTTGGAATCTCATGGGGGGGGGGGGGGGGTTGGGATGTGACCACTCAACACTGACAACTGCTGTATCTCCTTCCTTCGTTTAGAATAAATATTAGAAAAAAATTTAATTGCGCTACGTGAAGGGATTTTATCATTGCAACACATTGCCCTAAATCAGGGGTGTCAAACTCATTTTCACCAGGGGCCACATCAGCATAGTGGCTGTCCTCGAAGGGCCAGATGTAACTTATACATATAACTAAATGTAATGAAAAATAAATGTAACTTCTCCTTAATGTTACATAACAGATTATTTATTAAATATAACTTTTTAAAGTGACAATTACAGTTGCATAGAAAACATGTGTTTTCTCTTTACTCTAGCAGAAATCCTTTTACATTTTGTCAGCTTATTGAAATCCACGATCAAACTGTCAAAGTGAGTAAAGAAAAATAACATAAACTGAGCTAGAAAAACATAATTACACGTGTAGCATTTAACAAAACAAGGCAGCACACAGCCTTGCATCCAACTGATGGTTTGATGACAACAATTTTTCTGCACACACACATATAAGACCTGCAAACATTGAATAATTACAACACCCACACATAAATAATATGCAATCAACTAAAAAAAAATATTTTAAGAAATTGAAAACTTTCATGCTTTCGCGGGGCACATAAAGTGATATGGCGGGCCACATTTGGCCCCGGGCCTTGAGTTTGACACGTGCCCTACATATTCTGACACCTGCTGTTTTTTGGAATGCTGTCAGCTCTGTGAGTCTCTGCTTCAACAGGAGCAAATATCTCAGTACCAACACTGCTTCTACTTCTTCCAACAGTGACCTAGAATCCAAAACAGAATTAATTTAAAGACTTGAATAGATTCCCATGTTTCTTAAAGTTCAAGTTTCAGCTTCAACGAGTAACAACATTTTAATTGGAAGTTCCTTCCAGAAATACCCCAGTAGTTCAAGCTGAGTTGTAAATCTTAAATGATCATGCAACAAACATCTAACCCAGGGGTGACCTATTTAAACTGAAAAGACTTATATACGTTATGTTTGATGTATTCCCCCCTAAATCTTGGGCTTGTTTGTCATTAAATTTGATAGTTTAGTGAACATTCTCTGCATACAGTGGGATTATACTGTATCCATGTAGTTACAATCATGAATCTTCCTCTGGTCAAAGCAGACTGGAATAAAGAGGTGAGTCAAATACTGAAATCGTTTGCCAAAGAACATCCAGATTTAAAGATATAAGTTACTGGCTTTTATGTAGAAAAAACACCTCATTCTCCACCTGGACCAATTCTATGTTGTGGACTGGCCTCAGCCACAATCAGCATGTGGTTTATCCATCTACTGTCCAATCTTATCCCACCTGGATAAAGATGTCATCTGTCCAGAGCCTTACCACCAAAAGACTATGGACTATTTTATGCACATTTTTGTATCACAAATAAATCTTTATTCATTCCTAAGATCTCTCTATATTGTAGTCAAAGTATCGTTTGTTTTAGTGGTATCAGTCAGATTTTTTTGTGTTTGCAAACAAAGTTGGGAGTTACAGGTGTTGTGAACATGCTAACACAGCTGATGCAGCTAACGTTGAACGTGTTAAAAACAAGTTCCAGACTTACTGTGAACGCAGTTAATAAAGTGTGACTGACTGAATTATTTCTGACTCATTTGTCCTGCATTATGTGCCTTTTAGTTTGATGCATCTCATATCTGACATCAATTCAAAAATGAACCATTCATTGACGGTGTGCCTTATTATCCAGTGCGTCCTAAAGTACAAAAAATACGATCATTTGACATCACCTTGAACTGCAAAAACATTGACAAATATCTTTTTTATCAAATTGGAAATTAAATTATGCCTTATAGGGTCACAAAGCCAAGTGTTGTTAATGCAGTTCATCTCAGTAGACAAGACGTTAATTAAGTCCAGAAATGTCATCAGTTACTGATCTAACTCTGACTATATAGAAGTAAACCTTAGATTCTCCTTTCTGTCCCTTTCTATAGAAATTTCTCTCACTTCAAGGCCTTCTTTACTGAACATATGCTCATCAGTACATGTGTGCTTTCAAACACTGAGTCACTTCTTTTTGCACATCAAAACTAAATCTTCCCTGGAACAACTTTACAGTGTAGCGTGCTGACGAGAGTGATGGAGGATTTGTTCACTGCTTCGATGGCTTCTAGCCCGCTCGTCTTAGTCACTCACCGTGAGTCAAAATAAAATGCTTCTTCCTTTCTCATACACCTGTCAAACACAGTTATAGCTCACCCTCTAATCCTCACATAAAAGGATTAAAGGTGATACCAGCGCTTGCTTGGGTGATGGCATTGTTTATCTTTGCAGCATGTGGGTGAGATCTTGATTCCCATGTTGAAGAAAGTGCATCTTAGATTACCCACGATGCCAAGAGCAAAAACCACGAGCTACCAATTAACAGGTGGTGGTGTTTGTGGAATGATGGAAAACAGATAATCTTTTGCTCAGTCAGAATTCTGATTCTCATGAAGTAAAAATAGTCTTTATTATGAGGTTGTCATGATACATCAAACTTATTCTGTACAAAACATGAAACTCTTTTTTTATTTACACAAAATGATAATGTTAATGATAATGATGCTGATTGGAAACTTTTTTTGCTTTTCTTCTTCCTTCATGGAGGCTCAGACCGTTTTGCTTGTAAAATTTTCTAAACAATTTGTCATAAATTCCATGGGATATCTGTTAACATCGTTGGAGTGTGCATATATATGCATGTATATATATATATATATATATATATATATATATATATATATATATATATATATATATATATATATATATATATATATATTTCCTTTTTATTTTCTTTTTTCATGTATTACATCCCAGACATACACAACTTTTCACACATTCTTACTTCATATTTTATATAAATATGGTAATGTTGAACAAACCCAGTCTGCATGAGGACAGAAACAAACCTGTCAGAAAGAGAAACACCAAATAATGAAAGTGCAGTGCTGAGCATTACAGGCTAAAGAAATCCTGCTTGTCATATATTAAGCAGGTTGCTGCAGACAAACATCCGGTTCATGATGAAAGCTGGCAAGAAAGATTTGTCTCCCATTGTGAGGAGATAGGATCTTTTTAGCTGTTGTTGGGTGTTGTTTTGTTGTCATCTCTAGTTTACATCTCCACCACACCTTTTTGTATCAAAGAACTTAGAAAATCCTTCCACTTTGCAAAAATGCTTTCTCTGTATTAGATTACAGTTCAAAATGGCTAGTCTCTGCAGGTTTGTGCACAGCACTCCATCAGAAAAGTGATTATGCTTGCTCAGGTGGAGCTTTCTGAAACAGGAAGTTCATCTGAGTCAAACAGAAACATGCCGCAGTGTGCGCCGCCAAGTCATTTTCTCGAGTATAAAATGTAATCGTGACATAAATATATAATTCTATCTGAGCTGACTGCAAGGGAATTGTGAAGCTCCCTTCCAGTCAGCTCAGGTAGAATTGGTCTCACTTTGTTTGTGTTTCTTATCTTGTGTTGTCCTGTTAATTCCCCGTTGCGAGGCTTGGAACATGTGACAGGACATGCACCTGCTTAGAGAGTGTTTAACTCCTTCCACCACTTTACCAACAGTTCCTCTTACAGCGGATGAGGAAAAGTAGAAAATAAAAGGGTCCAGGCATGCGTTGAAGGTACTGCACAGTAAGGCTTTGTCTCTCCAAGCAGGACTTTCATTTGTGATGTATCCAATTATGTGTGAGACGTTCAATGGTCCAAAACATAATGCAAACACCACCAGTGTTCCCAAAGCCATGCCAATGGCCCGCAGGCGCCGGCGCCGGTCAATGTGCTGAAGCTTAGACAGAATCCTGATGAAATTGATGTAGCAGAAACTGCTAATGAGGAAAGGTATGCAGAAAAGCACAATGCAGGCTTCGAGCCGGACAGGAAGGAGGACCTGCAGCTGAGCCTCCGTAAAGTTTTTATAACACACCTTCTTCTGGCTCATATCAGAGGGAGATGTGGAGTTCAGGGACTCATCCTGTCCAATAAACGGGACAATAAAGACAATACCCGGGTGAAGGAAAGAGAAAATCCAGCAGAAGATGCTGGCAGCCACAGCGTACACCGGCCGGCGCCTCAAGGAGTGTTGAATGGGGAAGGCTACACCCAGGTAGCGCTCCACACTGACAGCAGTGAGGAAGAAGGTACTGTTGTAGGTGGTCATGTAGAAGACAAAGCCAGACAATGAGCAGAGTGCGTAGGGTAACTTCCACAACATGTCGTCCACCACTTCCTGCATCTTGAATGGCAGGAAGAGGAGGAAGAGGAGGTCAGAGATGGTCAGGTTGAGGAGCAGTATGTCTATTGGTTTGGGCTTCTGCCTCACCTTCTTGTAGAAGGTGTAGAAGGCCAGGACGTTTGCTGGGAAGCCCAGCACAAAGGTAAGAATGTAGACGGGGAGGCACAGCCCAGTCTTGCAACCATGCATGTTGACCTCGGTTTTTGCCTCAGATCAGTCAAAAATTAATGAAATAAACTGAAAATCGTCTTTTTATAATCTTTTGCTGCTGGAACCAAAAAAGCCTGCAGCACAAGGGGAGTTTGATCTGTTGAACAGGCTAAGCTACAGGACCTGAAGGCATCTTATTGGGTCAGTGGCCTGGAACAAACTGGCAGCACGGCAGCACGGTTTCCTTGTCCTCACCAATAAACAGAGCCCATTATTTTCTCTGGAGCTCTGAGCTCTGCAGATAAGAGGAAACGAGAAAAAATCAAGTTAAATACAGTCCATTGTAGGGTCAAATGTGCATTTCTGAAACTTTCTTATAATGACTATTTGGCTGGAACAAAACAAGATTATGAAAAACTATCAATCTATAATTTATTTTACCTTTAGTCTTCCTTAATTTATCCTTATCTATGCTTCACAGTTTGGAGTTTCGAGTTTTGAGGTTTTTATGTCCTTTCACAATGATGATTAAATGTACTGGTGTCTACAAATGAGTTTGTATACAAACCTAATACTGTGGTCCTGGTGTAATGATATATTAATTATAATAATTATAATGATATAGTAATTATAATCTTCTGCGACGTTATCATGAACTTCCAGGCCTTGTTCAAACTATATGACCAAATGTTGGATGTATAGTAGAAAACTATAACCCTCATAAACCTAATGAGAGAAATGCACTGGGAAAATTAATGTCTTGAGCTTCAAGACTAAATTTTACTTTGCTGTTTTTACCTGTTCCCTATGTCACTATTAAATCTGAATGTGAGGATAATAAAACACAAATGTAAAGAGAATAAAAAATAAATAAAGTTGGTTTTCATTTAAACAGTTTAGAGTGTTACAAAGGAAAAATGAGTTCCTACCTTTCATATAGCGATCTGTGTCAGGTGAGTAAGACGGTGTAAGTAAGACGGCGACTCAATTTTTTATAGTCAACTCACCAAGCAGAAGTGTTGTTTTGTTTTTGTTCATCACTAGAGACTGGGATGAAACCAAAAATGTACACCTCACAAGTTTAAGACGTCCCCTCTATCTGCAGTGGTGGTTTTTTTGGTTAACAAATAGTCTCTCCTCTGCGACAAGTCTCCAGTGGTAATTGTGGCTTACCTCCATTGCCCGTTTCTTGGCACGTCAACATGGGGTTATTACTCAGCTGTGTTGTTTGATCTCCTCGATTTCCCCAGCTTTCACCTCCAACCTGCCTTCATCTGGCACGGCCACTTATTTACATGATAATCTAGACTTTCAGTGGGGATAATGGAAATTATTGCAGATACTGCCACCGTTAGTCTGCCACAATCACCAGACACGGTTTCCCCAGTAACCACTGGCCTTCTTTTTGTTGTGCCTGCAAGACTGTTTTATTGTGAGATATTGGAGTGTTTTTCTGAGTAGCATATTAACTGTCACTTCATTAAACAGGCCTCTGTGGATTAGAGGGTGGAGCGTTTGTCTGCTACTCTGTGGTTTGATTTCTGAGCATTTGTCCAACAGAAAAAGCTCTGAGGTCTTGTTCAAACCAGGCAGTCAGTGTTGACCCACAGTGGAACACTGTGGTTCAACTGCTGTTCACCTAGTACCTGGTCAATTCTCACATTGCCTCATGATTAACCCTTGTGCTATCCTAGGCACTTTAACATTGGGAGTGGGGTTATCTAGACCCCACAAGACAGTGCGCTGAACCTTTTTTCTTCAATGATTTGTGAACCTCACTGGTGTCCATAGAATACATGAAATCCTCTCCACCTTTATCCACCTTTGTCATGGTATGGATAACATGTCAATGTAAGGGTGGGGTCATCTAAGATAGCACAAGGGTTAATATGTGGTTTACCAACCACCACCCAAAAAGAGAATCCTTTTTATTGTGAGCTAAATTTGTATTTTTACATTGTACAACATTTTGCAGACACAATGCCTGTCACAAAATTGATAATTTAGTTGAATCAATGACCAAATGCCAGGGAAATGTGCTATGACCTGCAAGTCAGCCTCTCTTTGCTTTCTTGTGCAAAGGATGTAACATCATTCACACCAACCAGCTTTGAGGTGCAGCATACTCGAGCATGGTAAGGAATAGTTGGTATGAGTGAGTAGTTGTGTTTTTTCTAAGAACAGATTTTCTGAACTGCTTTTGCTGCTGTATATAAACTGTTACTTGCAACAGTTTTTGTTTGAGAATTTAACATGGACTGATGGAATTTGATGTGTAGTCAAGCACTGGTTTGAAACCATGACTGTGCTGTATCTGTACATGTAGGACCCCCACTTTTTTTGTCTGTTCATTCCATAAAAATACTTTCAACAGCTTTTTCTATTCCTAATTCAGGCATCTCCAGGATAGCGCAAAGCCTTGCTCAAATTTGTCAGTCACTGTCTGACGGGATACTATAAGTCATTTAAAGACGCTCTGATGAAAATTGGGTTTTTGGTGTTCTTAACACCATGTTGTTGAAAGATTTGGGTTCAATTTGCATTTTTGATTATTTCTTTTTTCAAATCGCTGTGAATCAGGAGCAGACAAAATAGCAGCCTGAAAAAGATCAGGTTTGTTACGTAGAAAATGTGCTGTGCAGCCACCAACTCCCTGCTCTGCCCCATTTGGATGCATCGATTTGCAGCTGGTTAGTTCCACGTAGATCCATGGCTCATAACTGTACAGCTGGATAGCTCTAATATAGATCACCACTTTTGTTGGATCATGAACTCCACCCGCGGTGAACAGTGCTTACCACCTTAGCATCCTCGCACCACACGTCACGGATGTAAACACAAACCCCACCGCCATGACTTTTTCATCTGTCTACGAGGGCTCTGTCCGCCCAATACCATGTTAGTTGTTACATTATCCGGTTCGTTCATTGGAGCAGTCAAACGTTATCCATCTTTTTGTCCAGGGACCTCACGTTAACTAGAAGTATAGATAGTAGGGCAGGGTGAGTTGGCTTAGCTGCCAGCCTGGCTCGGATACCTCCACAATGTCCCCTCTTCCTTGATCTCGCTCACCGTTTTCGGTGCTTCTTTCCTCGAGGTGGGCGCGGCTGGCGAGTCCTGTGCAGTGGTTACTTGCTGGCATAGTAATCTAAGCTCTTCCAGCATCTCTGATTTAGTGTCCGAAACGTTGCATATTTTGCTATTTTTAATTTCCAACAGTTCAGCCGACTGTACTTGTGATCTAATGTAGGTTGGCAAGAAAAAATGTAGGAAAAATGCATCTTAAATAAACAAAAGCACACACAATTGAAAGAGCAAGGGGCTTCTGCGACTGATTGCGCCGCTGCCAAAAAAACAACAGAAAATTGTACATCTGTATCTTGTTATACTTCTGCAAGTATCTTGCTGAAGTAACATATTCCAATTCAGAAGCATTAGTACAGTAAGGCAAGGAATTACTTTTGAAGAACAAAAACAAATCTGAAATGTATTGCATGTGGCAAGAACAACTCAGCCTATATCTAAGAGAACACCCAGCCAAAACGGAGAAAGCTCATTTCAGCCATTTGTATTCAAGACCTCGTTCTTCCCGTCATGACCCAGAGCTCATGACCACAGATGCGTATTGGAAAAACTATAGACCAATGAATTGAGAGCTTTGCTTTCTGACTAACCTCTCTTTTCACCACAACAGATGCCTTTCCAATCCACCTTTCAATCTCACTCTCTGATCTTCTCTCACTCGTGAACAAGACCTTAAGATATTTAAACTCTTCCACCTTGGGCAAGAACACTCAACCAAGATCTCCATATTCCATTCATCCATTTTCCAAACCCGCAGTATCCTCTTCCGGGTTGCGGGGCTACAAGAGCTGGTCCCAGCTACTGTAAGGGCCACACAATCACACACTCTCTCCTAGGGAGAATTTAGAGTCACCAATTAATCTATGAATTATGTTTTTGGAATGTGGGAGGAAACCAAAGAGCCCGTAGAAAACCCACATGGGATTTGAACCAGGGCCTCTTCACTGTGAAACAAGAGGGCTGACCACCATTTAGTTTTAGGACAAACAAAACCCTAACAACCACAATAAATTCAACATTGTGTTGCTCAAGCCTTAGGTTCTGAGGGCCACTGTTGTTATTGGATGACTTATACGACAAACTGTGCTTTTCTAGGTCAGCAAAATGTCACTCCCAAAAGACTCTCGATATCCCTCCGAAAAACATTGTCCTTATCAAAGGCCTCTAAATAGTACACGATAGTGAGCAATTTTAAAAAATGGAACCCTGCCAAAAAAACGTTGTAAATGTCACATTTAACTCCCCCAAAGGCCTGCTTAAGGTGAGGTCACATGGCACCGCAGTGGCATTTTGAAGGCAGAGATATTGCAAGACTCCCTGGGCTCCTTTATCCAGCAAAAATAAGCAGGAACATGTTGGTACCCACAAGGTCTCCAACTAGAGTTAGCAGCTATTTTGAGTTTGTGAGTTCCTCTCCTGCATGTGTGGGTTTTCTTCCTCTCTCAGTCCAAAAACACACTGCATGGGTTGATTAATGACTAAATTGTCCCTTAGATGTAAAAGTGGGCATATTTCCTGACTACTGTGCAGGATGCACCACGTTTTTCCCCCGACAGTAACTGGGTTGACTCCAGTGTCTCTATAGATGATTGAATAAATGAATGTAGAACTTTATGGTCATATCTAAGTGTTAATATGTTTATCACACATCCTACTATAAATGTACCTCAACATTATTAATTTCCTCTCTATAAATGACGCTTTGTTCACACTTTGTTTATCTTGTCCTTTTTATAGCCCTTATTTTCTTCAGAAGATGCAAAACATATATTTAGAATTGTTTAAAAAAATAGGCAGCTCTGAGGTGCTGACCCACAAAAACAAGGCAGCACATTCCTTTTGAATAACAGGGAACAGAGCACAATCAAAAACACTGGTAGTGAAGGGCTGATATTTTAAAGGTAGTTAGAACGGTGTTTAAAGTCAACTGGAGTGTGATAATGTTACGGTCAGGTAGAGGAGAAAACCCAGACGCAGGCAGGAACAACTCAAACCAGATGGAATTCCAAAAGAAGGGCTTTAATGCCAGAGGGAAACACAAGCTTGAAGGCTCAAGAACAGAATACGCTCCGACACTGAGCACAGAAACAAACACACCTTAAATAGGCAGACAGAAAATCAACAGAGATGCAGGACAGCTGAGCAGGAGTCAGGCCCACACATAACATAACCCCCCCCGCTAAGACCGGCTACCAGACGGACGAGGGTGAGGCTGATCAGGGTAGTCACGATGGAAGCGAGAGATGAGGGACGGATCAACGATGTAACGGCCAGGGATCCACTGACGATCCGCCGGTCCATACCCCTCCCAATCGACCAAGTACTGCAGGCCCCGACCCACCCGTCTGGAAGCGAGGAGGGACTTGACCGTATAAACTGGATCACCATCCACGATACGAGGGCCAGGAGGAGGAGCTGGAGCAGGCTGTAGGGGAGAGTCCCTGGCAGGCTTAATCTTGCTAACGTGGAACACCGAGTGGATCCTCAGGGAGCGAGGCAGTTCCAGCTCCACAGCCACAGGATTGATGACCTTGGAGATGGTGTAGGGACCGATGTAGCGGGGTTGCAGCTTTCTGGACCCTCCCTTCAAAGGAACATTGGCTGAGGAGAGCCATACTCTGTCCCCCACCTTGTACTCCGGAGCTGCGGACCTCCGACGATTGGCTACAGCCGTGAACCGCTCCTGGTTCTGCAGAAGCTTCAGCCTGTACCTGCTCCAGGTGCGACGACAGCGTCTCAAAAAGGCAGCGGGACCAGAAGAGGCAGCCAATTGTTCCTGGTGGGGAAACAAAGGAGGTTGATAACCATAGGCAGCTTGGAATGGGGAGTATCCGGAAGTGTTGATTAGGGAGTTGTGGGAATACTCAGCCCATGGGAGCTGAGACGACCAGGTTCTGGGGTTCTTGCTGCACAAGGCTCGAAGTGTTGTCTCCAAATCCTGGTTGTACCGCTCTACCTGGCCGTTAGTCTGAGGATGGAAACCAGAACTCAGACTGACCTTGATCCCGAGGAGGCAGCAAAACTCCCTCCAGAAGGCAGCAACGAATTGAGGCCCACGATCTGAGGTGATGTTCTGAGGAAGACCGTGCAGGCTGAACAAATGCTGGGAAACTAGTACCGCTAGTTCCTTTGCAGATGGGAGTTTCCTCAGAGGTATGGCATGCACTAGTTTGGAGAAACGGTCAATGAGGGTGAGTATGACTGTTTTACCTCTGGAGTTGGGTAGACCGGTGACAAAGTCCATGGCTACGTGGGACCAAGGTCTAGACGGCACAGGTAGAGGGTGGAGTAAACCAGCAGGCGGGGTCCTTGGGATCTTGACACTGGCACAAACAGGACAAGCCGCCACAAAAGCCCTAATGTCGGAGGACATAGAGGGCCACCAAAAACGCTGGGCCACAAGAAAGCCGGTCCTGGTCACACCGGGATGACAAGCCAGTCTGGAGGAGTGCCCCCACTTTAGGACCAAGGTGCGCAGAGAAGGAGGAACAAACAGGCATCCATCTGGACAGCCAGCTGGTACAGTGGCGGGGTCAGAAACAGCCGCCTTAACCCTCCGCTCCAGAGACCAGCGTGTGGTTCCCAACACCAGGTGGGAAGGGATGATGGTGGTGGGAACAGCAGGAGACCCAGACTCCTCCTGCTGGAACTGGCGTGAGAGAGCGTCCGGCTTGAGGTTCCTGCTGCCAGGACGGTAGGACAGACAGAAATTGAACCTGTCAAAGAAGAGGGCCCACCTCGCTTGACGAGGGTTAAGACGCTTGGCCGTCCTGATATAATCCAAGTTCTTATGATCAGTCCAGACCAAGAACGGCTGCGCAGCCCCCTCCAACCAATGACGCCACTCCTCCAAAGCCAGTTTTACTGCCAGGAGTTCTCTGTTCCCTATGTCGTAGTTTCTCTCCGCAGGAGTGAGCTTGCGGGAGAAATACGCGGAGGGATGAACCTTATTATCGGACGCTCTCTGCGATAACACAGCCCCCACCCCAGACTCAGATGCATCCACCTCTACGATGAATTGCTTAGAGGGATCAGGCTGAGTCAGAATAGGGGCTGTAGAGAAACGTCGCTTCAGCTCGGTGAACGTCTTGTCGGCCCCCTCATCCCAGACAAAACGTACCTTAGCCGATGTGAGCTTATGGAGGGGTGCAGCAACGCCACTGAAGCCTCGGATGAAGCGTCTATAAAAGTTGGCGAACCCGAGAAAGCGCTGGAGCTGTTTCCGTCCAGAAGGAACAGGCCACTCCAGAACGGCTTTGACCTTGGCGCTGTCCATCTGGACGCCTCCGGGAGAAACCACATGACCAAGGAAGCGAGTCTGCTTGGTGTGGAACTCGCACTTCTCTGCTTTACAGTAAAGCTGGTTCTCTAGTAGGCGCTGGAGGACGGTTCTGACGTGCTGCACATGGGTGTCGAGGTCTGGAGAGAAGATCAGGATGTCATCAAGATAAACAAAGACAAACTTGTTTATCATGTCTTTCAGGACATCATTAATCAAACACTGGAAGACCGCTGGAGCATTAGTGAGGCCGAAGGGCATAACCAGGTACTCGAAATGTCCGCTCGGAGTGTTGAAGGCAGTCTTCCACTCATCCCCCTCTCGTATGCGAACCAGATGATATGCACTCTTGAGATCCAATCTAGAAAAAACTGAAGCCCCGCTCAAAAGGTCAAACGCTGTCTGTAACAGAGGAAGGGGATAAGTATTTCGCACCGTAATATTATTCAAACCCCTGTAATCGATGCAGGGTCGCAGTCCTCCATCACGCTTTCCCACAAAGAAGAACCCAGCCCCGGCGGGAGAGGAGGAAGGTCGAATGATCCCGGCCTGTAGACTCTCCTGCAGGTAATTGTCCATAGCCTCCCGCTCAGGTGGAGACAGGGGGTAAATATGGCCTTTAGGCGGTTGGGTTCCGGGCAAAAGGTCAATGGCACAATCATAAGGGCGGTGGGGGGGAAGGGATTTAGCTCTAAACTTACAGAAAACAGTGCATAAATCATGGTAAACAGGGGGAACATTGTTGAGATCCGGCGGGTCAGGAGACCGCTGTGCTGTAACAGGACTACGAAATGCAGCAGAAGAAAGACAGTTGAGTAAACAAAAGGGACTTCATGACAAAACCCGTCCGGTAGACCAGTCAATATGAGGGGTATGTCTGCATAACCACGGAAAACCCAAAATCACTTGTGGCTTCAGAGACTCCACAACATAGAAACTCATCCGTTCAGTGTGGTTTCCGGACACAGACACAGAAATGTTAACAGTACGACATGACACCTTATGGATAACAGACCCATTTATGGCATGAATGACTAACACAGGTGATAAAGGCTCAACAGGGATTTTAAGTTTGTTCACCACCTCCTGAGAGATTAAGTCACCATCTGAGCCAGAGTCAATTAGAGTCTCAAACTCCTCCTGAGTCACCAAGACCTTGGTAGAGGGCCGTGAGGGAGAAGAAAAAGAAGAATTGCGGCTCACCAGTTCCCTCACTGCTGATGAACCCTGGAGTTTACCGGGCAGTCGCGCACAGAGTGTCCAGACTGTCCACAGTATAAGCAAAGACCTCCTCTCAAGCGGCGCTTTCGTTCTGCAGGAGTGAGACGGCCGGCTCCCAGCTGCATGGGCTCCGCAGGAGGAAGAAAACCCCGTCGTGGAGTGTCGGACTGGAGTGGTGGATCCTCCTCATGCAGCGGTGGGCGAAAACCTGTGTTGCTGTGACGCTCACGGCCCCGCTCCCGCATCCGGCGGTCAATACGCACTGAGTTCCTCCAGATCCTCTGGAATCTCCCTAGCCGCTAGCTCGTCCTTGAGTCCGTCGGAGAGACCCCGGAGAAAAACGTCCACCAATGCTTCATCCGGCCAGCGAGTCCTGGCAGCCAGGGTCCGGAACTCCACTGCATAGTCCGAAACGCTGCGAGCCCCTTGCTGGAGGCGGAGGAGTTCTGAGGCCGCAGCTCGATGAGGAGTAGAGGGATCGAAGACGGTGAGGAGTTGAGTGGAAAAAACACGGAAAGAGCGGCACATCTCAGCTCCGCGCTCCCACTCCGCTAACCCCCACCGTTTGGCCCGGCCCGTCAGGTAACTTAGAGCAAAAGCCACCTTGCTCTGTTCAGACGGGAACTCGCTCGGGTTGAAATCGAAATGAAGGCGACAGGAGGTGATGAACGCCCGGCAGTCCTCAGGCGTGCCATCAAACGGCTCCGGATGACCCAGTCGGGTTTGGCGAGGAGGAGACGAGGGGACATGCTCCAGCTTGGAGAGACGCTCATGGAGCTGTTGCATGCCGGACATGTGTAGCCCCATCACTCAGCAATACTTTAACAAAATGGTAACCTACGGAGTCGTGATGGGGGGATTGGGTTCGTTGAGCTATGGTAGTTCCCAATCGGGTTACCTATTTAAATCTAAAGAGTTACAACGTCACAGAACTCACAGTAGACAAGTACGTCTTCCTAAAAAGTATGACACCAGACAACCATTTAAACTGAACACCGTTTCAGGTTTAATAAAATAAAGAGTTGACCCTCAAAACAAACAAAAATATTGGTCAATATATCTGGTTTTTATACTCTTCCTCTTAAACGGGAAAAAAAAATATGAACCTTGAGTAAATGTAAATTTCACAACTTAACTGAACATTCATAAACTGGTTTTAAAAGTTCGTTTCAAAAGTTTGTTTCAAACACAGATATTGCAATACTTCACCACGTCATGAAAAATAACAAACTGGGCCCATACTCACTCACTCATTCACACAGTCAGTTATTACCCCCGGGGGAAAAACCCTCGTTGCAGGCCTGAAAAAAAATCACCGACTTCCTTAGCCTTCCGTGCAAAGCCTTCCTGCGTTCTCCGTGCAGCTTTAGCCGTTGCTCCGCCCTTCCACAGCACCTGTCGTCCGTCGCGGGGAAAATCCAACGTCCTCAGCGCTGCAGCTCCGCTCCGTGGACTCCGGTTCACGTTCCAGTGAGAAACTCCAAAACGGGAAACTTTCTGTCACCTTTTCTGTCACGGGAAACCACTCTCAAGTTTTCCTCCTGACTTTGGCCTGCAGAAAGTTTATTTTTTTCCCGTCTTCTTCTCCACCTCCCCGCGTGCTTCCACGTCCAGACCTTTTTTTCTCTCCTTTTTTCTTCGATCCTCTCCTCAGCCAATCAGCTTAGTCCAATCAAAACCAAAGAACACTCCACAGAACACTCCGCATTTCTTCAAAATAAGATATAGTCCTGTGAACTGACGCTGATGAGGTTACATAATCCAAAACAAATCAATAAACAACAATAACATTGTTATTTACAGTAAACCCATAATCAACATCATTCAATAAACAACAATAACCTTGTTATTTACACTTAACCCATTTCCTTCTGGTTAAATCTGTGTCATCTTCTAGACTTATTCAAACATATTCCTTTTAGTAACTTTGTAATATCAATATTAATAATAATATTGATCATTTATGGGATTAATTTGTTTAATCCTCCTCTTTTTTCTTCTCGGGGCTACACATGTAACCACGCATCTCACGAGCCAGGACAGATAGCTCATCGCCGGTAGCAGAACTCCCCTCGGAGGAAGAACCTGGTAAGTCCCTTAAGTCAGACCTTCCTGCTGGGTTGGACATGGTCGGAGCGTAATGTTACGGTCAGGTAGAGGAGAAAACCCAGACGCAGGCAGGAACAACTCAAACCAGATGGAATTCCAAAAGAAGGGCTTTAATGCCAGAGGGAAACACAAGCTTGAAGGCTCAAGAACAGAATACGCTCCGACACTGAGCACAGAAACAAACACACCTTAAATAGGCAGACAGAAAATCAACAGAGATGCAGGACAGCTGAGCAGGAGTCAGGCCTACACATAACAGATAAATGAGCTCAGTTTGTTTTATTCAATAAACTCTGCAGCTACCCAGTCTTTAGTATAGTATCTTTTATAACCTTGTTGATTGTGTGTGCAGGATTTGTTGGATGGTCCAGACATCAGTTTAATTGATGTTTTTCTGCTTGTTAAGAAACAAAAATTCTCAACAGCTGGTGATGTTAAGGTACAGCTGGTGATGTTAAGGTGCAGGAAACAAAAAGCAAACCTTCAATCCTGCTGGGTATTAGAAGCTTTTCAAAAGCCGACAGCCTTGAAGGTATGTGGGTCTTCACTGCAGGCTCGACTTGTGCTGTAGGACATGGAGTGACCCGCTTGTTTAATCAGGCTCTGTCTTGCGCTCAGCCTCACCCAGGTGGCCAAAGGAGTGGAGCATTTCCTGAACTAGTAGATAAAACAAACTGACTGAGCTTTACCCTTCCTACCTATAATGACCAACAGCACGTGGAGAGCAAATAAAGAGAAATAAAACTGTTTTTATATGGATCTCCACCAGTCATCCCATGACCCTGACAGCAGGTATGCTGGGACTCTTGGTCAAAGGCTTGTGTGGTTTCCAGCTTATCTGTAGTGACACAGCAGGAGATACATTTTCCCAGAAATCTAACCCGAGACTTTAAAGCAAGTCTAGCCAACTCAGATGCAAATACCATTACTTCCTGCTTGACCAGTTTCATTTGTTTGACTTAACATTTGCTCTACACTTTGACCTTTCTCTAAAAAGAAAAAATCAAGTTTAACATCCCCTCAGTTTTGCTATGAACTTTTCACTTTGACAGCAAACTCAATCTTAAAAAAGTTGGAAGCACGCTGAACCTGCATCACACTGATAAAATGAGTCCTTTATGTCAGGAGGCAATAGGTGAGAGTTGGATGAAGAGGCAACACATGAACTGAGAAACCGGCTATAAACAGCAAGTGCTTGCAGCAAAAAGTCATGTAAACAAAACCCAGCTGGATAGCAATCTCTTAGAGAATGTGACTGATGCTGCATCCTAGAGTTATGTTGATGTTTTTTTTTTGTCACTTCTAAACTTGTTCCACTTTTTGCTTCACTCATGTGAAGCTTCATGCCTTGCATGCAAGAAAAACTTTCTGCATCCTTCTTCGAGGAAATGGCTTTCCCCTTTTCACACTTCAACTCTGCTGTTGCAGTTTTTAGACTAAGAGGCGCTGCTTCTTTGACGTCCCCATTAGGTGTGAACTTTGTTTCTATGCAGTTTCCTTTAATTTATCGGCTGTGTACAAACGTTTCTGTCAAGCACATTATTGGTATGTTTGCAAAGGTAATTAGATCACAAACTTTAAATTTTGCATTTTAACTGGACAGAAAATGTCAATCAGTTGAAACAACATGAAAAGGTTGCATTTCTGCACATTATTTCCAGAATATAAACAAATATGCCAGTATTTATTTGTAAAAAAAAAACAGCATATTAGAATAGAATAGAATAGAATAGAATGCCTTTGTGGTCACTGTACACATGAACAATTCTCATCACACACACATGCAGTGAAATTAAAGCCGCTCACTATTCAGTGCAAACATGCAAGAGAGAAGTAATTTCGCAAAATAATATAATAATAAAATAAAATAATTTCACAAAATGAAGAGCACAATTTACGAAGTACAATCTACAAAAGAACAAAATCTACAATAGAAATTTCTGCAGAGAGGTAGTTATAACAAACACAAAAAAACCTGTTGTGTCCATGATGGCAGAGATTTATTGCACTTAATGTATTGCACATGATGAGATGATATTGCACATATTGAGATGGTGTTGACATGATGGGATGACAGAGAGACATGGGGGTGGAGCTGTCAGTGTCAGTGCATGTGGGAGTTCAGGATGGTTATGGCTTTGGGGAAAAAAATGTTTTTTAGGCGGTTTGTCCTTGATCTGATGCACCTGTAGTGCCTTCCTGAGGGCAACAGGTCAAACAGTCCAGAGCCAGGGTGGGAACTGTCTTTTATGATCTTCCCAGCTCTGCTAAGACAGCGGGAAGAGTAGATGTCTGACAGGGAGGGGAGAGGGGAGCCGATGATCCTCTGAGCTGCTTTGACTACCCTCTGCAGTCTCTCCCTGTCCGCCATGGTGCAGCTGCCGTACCACGTTGTAATGCAGTACGTCAGAAGGCTTTCAATGGATGAGCGGTAGAAGGTTGTCAGCAGGCTGGGGTCCAGATTGTACTTCCTGAGGACCCGCAGAAAGTGGAGTCTCTGCTGGGCCTTTTTGATGACGTCTGTGATGTTTTCTGTCCAGGAGATGTTGTTGGACAATACAACACCCAGAAACCGGAAGGTGTGGACCCTCTCCACCTGCTCTCCATTGATGTAGAGGTGAGCTGGGTCGGTGCTGTGCCTCCTGAAGTCCACGATGATCTCTTTGGTTTTCTTGGTGTTCAGAGCTAGGTTGTTGTCTGAGCACCAAGCTGCCAGCTTCAGGACCTCCTCCCTGCAGGCTGCCTCGTCTCCCTTTGAGATGAGTCCGACAACAGTGGTGTCATCAGCAAACTTCATGATGAGGTTGCTGTCGTGCTGCGGACTGCAGTCGTAGGTGTAGAGGCAGTACAGGAGGGGGCTCAGCACACAGCCCTGTGGGGAGCCAGTGCTCAGTGTGGGTGTGGGAGAGAGGTGGGGGCCCAGCCTCACTGCCTGGGGCCGGTCAGTGAGGAAGTCCTTTATCCAGGCACATGTGAGGGGGGGCAGGCCTATAGTGTCCAGTTTCCTGATCAGTATGTCCGGGATGATTGTGTTGAAAGCCGAGCTATAGTCCACAAAGAGCATCCGGACATAGCTCTGCTGCTCCTCCAGGTGGCTCAGTGCAGCATGCAGGGCTAAGGCGATGGCATCTTCTGTAGACCGGTTTGCACGGTATGCAAACTGGTGGGGGTCGAGGTCTGGGGGGAGGTGATCGTTGATGTGCCGAAGGACCAGTCTCTCGAAGCACTTCATGATTACTGGAGTGAGTGCCACCAGACGGTAGTCGTTGAGGCTGGAGATGGGAGATTTCTTCGGTACTGGGATGATGGTTGCAGATTTTAGGCAGGAGGCCTAAAATCACTGCCTGTGCCAGGGAGAGGTTGAAGATTTCTTTAAAGATGGGTGCGAGCTGAGGAGCACATGCTCTAAGCACTTTGCCAGGAACCCCATCTGGGCCAGCTGCCTTTCTGGGGTTCACAGCTAGGAGCGCCTTCCTGACGTCATCCTCAGTCACAGTTAGTGGCATGACTGGAGAAGGAGAAGAAGGAGGAGTGGAGGAGGATGGGATTGAGGGTGGGGGTGGGGCGGCAGAGTTCTGTTGGTTTGGAGCTTCAAAGCGTGCAAAGTAGTTATTCAGCTCCTCTGCCAGCACTGAACTCAGATGGTCTGTAGTTACTTGACATCCCCTGTAGTTGGTGATGTCATGTATGCCCTTCCACAACTCACGCGTGTTGTTGCTGCACAGATGGGACTCAATGATCCTCCTGTGGTCCAGCTTAGCCTTTTTGACCCCTTTCCTCAGGTCAGCACGGGCAGCTCTGTACAGAGCCCTGTCGCCTGACCGGAAGGCAGCGTCGCGGGCTTTGAGGAGTTTGCGGACTTGGGTGGTCATCCAGGGTTTCTGGTTAGGGAAAACCCGGATGCTTTTGTCCACAGTCACATTTCCCATGCAGAACTTGATGTAATCCTTGTGTGTGTTTCCAGCTCCTGGTGTTGAAACATATTCCAGTCCGTCTGCTCAAAGCAGTCTTGTAATCTGCTAAGTGCATCGTCAGGCCAGGTCGTGATAGTTTTTGTGATGGGCCTCCCACTGCGTCTGAGGGTGGTGTAGGTTGGGGGTAGCAGGAGGGAAAGGTGGTCTGACTGCCCGAGGTGGGGGAGGGGGATGGCTCTGTATGCATGTTTGATGTTGGTATAAACATGATCCAGAGTGTTTTCACCCCTCGTGGCACACTTAACATGCTGGTAAAAAATTGGGCAGTACAGTTTTCAGGTTAGCCCTGTTGAAGTCTCCTGCATAAACGTGAACGCCGTCAGGGTGGGCTCGTTGATGTTCGTTAATGATGTTTAGCAGGAGAGACTGACACGAATATCTAAAATGATCTAAGAAATGATTAGAACAAGAAAATAAAAGTCTTTGATAGAGCTGTTTGAATTGTGTTCCTGAAGGCTGGGTTTCACCTTTTAATGTCTAAACAGCACAAGTTTGTGACAGATAAGGCTTCTCTTGTTGGTTGTGTCTCTTAGATTAATATTCCTAAATGGACAGTAATAACTTTGCTTGTACCACGCATTTTAATTTTATTACAACATCAGAGCAGCACAGATGGCCAAGAACATTGAAAAAACACAAACGATGAAAAAAAAAATAAAAAAAATAAAAAATGAGGAAAGTGATAAGTTGGTAAAATCCCTCTCCCCTGGCTCCCTCTTGTGGGTGAGGAAGTGTGGAGTCTGTGCTGCGACTCTGTGCTTTTGGGTGATGATTTACAGTCTGGACACTTCCACAAAGACACCATTGTCTATGAACTATCTGGGCTTCTGCTCCAAGGACATTTTGATGTGATGCTTGATGCATTTAAGACTAGATTTTAAAAGGTGATCTTACTTTAACTTTACAATGAAGTTAAAGTATAAGTTTGTTCACTTATCAAGTTTGCAAAGTTTATACATAAATGTCTACATTTGTAACATGTACCTCAATGAAATTTTTTATTAACATGAACCTTTGTGCATATGAGTTTGTTGCTTTTTGCCGTCAGGCGGCTAAAAACCACCAAAAGGAGAAAATTAACAATTAATCTAAGTTCTGTTTGGAATTTTCAGCAGCTAACATTATTTAGAACTTTAAAATGTAATCAATATGTTGCTCCAAATGAAGTTTATTTTAAATTGGATGAGGATTATTTAGGACAGCTTGCAGTATTACAGTAGTTTTTCTTGCAGCTTCCTGCTAAATAATCTTTAAAGACTCATCAGAAAGGCTTTCAGTTTGAAATAAAAAAAACATTATTCATCAATGCAAAAGTTCTATTTGCACACACAGCACTTGAGTTGTTTTCCTTTAATTTATGCCTCCAAAGGGATGTGTAAACATTTACAATTGCTCATGCGGTCACAGTAAATCAGGGTAAATCAGTGCACTAAGGCAACACAGGCAGATTTGCATGTAAATTGTCTCAAGGAAGGTGCCACATCAGCTTTAGAGGGTTTACTGGGTTGTGTTTTACACTACAAAATGTCCTGCAATTTTATTTGCGTTGTTTCAGCCATAAACAACACACTTCAAAGCAGAGACAGCAGGCAAAGACAGAGCACTTCATTTGTAAAAACGCTTCCAACTTTTCATAAATCACAGCTTTCATCTGCAACTTGTAGTCAGTGCTTTAACCTATCCTGGTACGGGTACTCAAACGCACTCCATCTCCCCTCATTACAGTGCTAGACTACCGTGAAGTGTCTCCAATAGTGAGCAGCAGGACTGTTCATCAGATGTGACGTAAAAGTGGGTGCAAGGGGGATTGGGAGACGAATGGAGCCCAGATCCAAACACACTCTGCACCTTCACAACAAACCAAAGGAGCAGATTTATCTAAGGAGAGTCAACACGACCCGGTGTACACAGGCACCATGAAGAATTAGCACTATACACACAGCAAGCAGAAATATGTTCAGCCGGTAAACAGTCTGGCCTTCATGGTTGTTTCTTGTAACACTCACCACACATTTTATAACTTTTATTAATAAAAATATGATGTCAATTCATTGGAGATATTACTAGATGTATGAACTTTTTTATCAAGATTAAATGACTCAAAATTGTGAAGTTTTTTGTCCTAAACCAAGTAACAATTTTACTCAAAATGTTAATTAGTTTTGCATTTTTCCCCGGTTTAATAAGACATTTAAACGAGCCACTAGACAAAAAACATTTTGGTGAGAGTTTGTGTTTTTGCAATAAAGACTTGTAAAAAGATTTTCTTCCCTTCTTTGAAGCTTTTTGTTGCTGGATTATTTTCTATCATTTTTGCTCATAGTTATGGTCTAGAGATGACATTTTGAAACATAAAAAGACAATAAAACAACAGTCTTTTTTTGTTTAATGGGAGAAATGTGCTTCACATCACAGAAAACCAAACTAATTTCCCTCTCAATGGGAGGCAAGAGTATAAACTAAGTTTGCTTATACAAAGGGGAACATCGGTGCTTTGCAGTCGTGTAGTTAGTGTCACCCTCTAAACAACTCTTTTATCTGTAGACAAAGATCTCTGTTGGATCCACAGCTGCGATTCCGAAGATTCCCCACAAATTGTCTGCAAATACAAATGGGTTTATAATCACTTTTAAATCACTCATCTGTACGCCCCAGGATGTAGCTAAAGTGATAAAATGCTGCACTAACCTTTAAATAAGTCATGCAATTATGCTCCAGTGTTCTAGTTGTGCAAAAGATGTGTAGCTCAGATGATCTCATGCCTTAGAGCTGCTTTGTGTTGTCAAGTCATCCTGTATCGCGAGATCAGCTGAGATTAAAGTGGAGTTTCATTTGTGTATCTAATGGCTGAGGTAAAAAATGACTTTAGAGTTGGAACTTCCCAATGTAGCACAATTGTTGGAATTCCCCGTCTTTTCTCAGTTCTGTCCAATGAACAGTTATTGGAAAAAAGGAAGAATAGAGAAAGCCATTTTCTGGATTACCTCCTCTCAACAATAGAGCCAAGACAATGCAGTGGTCCTGCAGTGCAAATGGTGTTTGTGCAGAACAAGATGTTTCAAGCACAAAGGCCATTCCAAGAAACAGAGGTTTGTGTTCCTCTTATAAAGAATCCCATGCAGTTTTACAAACAGTACCAGAGTGTGAACGTCTGGAGATGTTGCATTGTTCAGGGAGAGAGGTCAGCAAAAACAGCGTGACGAGCAGGAACAGGTGTGTTACTGTTTTTTACAATAGATCGCACACTTACTAGAAGCACAAAGCAGAAAGAGTTATTGAAAGTACAGGAAGGGCAGAGAGGGGGCCGTCGAGGGGGAGGAAACAGCTTCAAGACTGACGCCTGCACCCTGACAAGAGCAGGAACGTCCAAAAAACACTGTTTTCTTTCTCCTACTGTAATGAGAAAATCTTTGGAACCATAAATCTACCCTCAGGATGAACTTTGCTGCACTTTGAAACCTCACAACAGGAACGCAGCGTGGAAAAACCTCGAGTCTGTTCAACTGTTTGTCTCCTTTTTGTATCGATAGGTGAATCCTATTCAAGCTGGTTAACTGCAAAGTAAACAACAGGATGGATCCCAGGGTGTGTTTAATGCATGCAGGCAGTGCTGCTGTGCTGCTCCCAGTGTTTGGGTTCCCTGTGTGTTGTGTTGGAGCTGCAGTGCAGGGGGGATTTGAGTTTTGACAAATGTGTGGCTCTGTAGCTCAAATATGCCATTTAATGAGAAGTGTCACATTTAAATAGGAAATACATTAACTGAACATTTTTATTATGAATGTTTTGCTTTCTTTTGAGTTACTAGTTGTGCTGCAGCATTGGTGTAGAGGGTAAAATATTCTGCACAAGTCCTGCTTCCTCTGCTTTATTTCTGCAGCTGCAGGCGTCATGGATGTGCAGAATTTCCTGTGCTGGAGAGTTGCCCCACTGTTTCTCTTGAGTAAGGCTTCTTTTTGTAACCATGATCATAATTGTTTATAGAAAAAAAAGATTTATCCAGAATTCTCACAGACATGATTTCTAATGTTTCTTTTTCAAGATACACACCAAACATCCCATTTTGCACCTCTTGTGGAAAAACAAAGCAGTTCTGCTAAATGGCCTCTTGCATTAATAACCACAGTTGCATTATTTAAACCTCCCTTATGGCACAACCGTGTAGTTGAGACACGTGATTTATAACTCTTGAGGAGGCTACACCAAGGCTCACCAAGCTTTGGCTGTAAGGACAGTGGTGAGGCTTGATTGATATCACAAAAGGCTTGGCTGTCATCCACCATAAATCATCACTTGAGGTTAAAATCAGACACTTTCTGTGCATCCATACACGGAAGTTTGTAAAACATGCAGTATTATTGCATAAGCCCTGCAAGGACTGGGTCAATTTATTTCTTTGAAGACCCAGTCCAATAAAAATTGTGCTTTTTTAATGTTTTTAACATGTTTTTTCTGATGAAGGAGGACATACTTAAAGAACATTAAGTTTAAAATTGCATCTGTGAGTATTTCTTTATTTCTTTGTTGCTAATCAAGAGTAGAAAAATAGCTTATTCAAGATCCACGTATGTCTTGGTTTTCCTCGTCAGAGCTGGCATCTGGCTAAAACTGTATGGCTGGATAGTTTAGATATTTCTGGTCATTTTTGTTGCACCGCTAATATAAGGTTTGGGGGGTTAGGGGCTGCAAGATATTGGGAAACCACGTAAACAGAGAGTTCTCAGCATTGGGGAGGTAAAGGGGGTGGGGTTACTCTGCACAAATCAGAGATCAGAGAAATCAGATCCCGCCAACAAATCAGAAGTGAATTCCAAATGAATGACTGCTGCTCTTCAGAAACTATGTCCTAGAAAATGATACAGTTTTTTCAATTTTAGCTAAAACTGGCATAATCATAATTAAAAGACCACCAGAACCCTTTAAACAAAGCTTAAAAGATGATCAGCATGGGTCTATAAGTCAGGGGTGTCCAATACTAGCCCTCGTGGGACAATGTTTTTCATATATTATTGTGACACCCACTTCTGATTATCTGGATCAGGTGTGTTTTGAGAAATATTAAGGATGCGGATAAAACATCGACGTTTTAATTAGATGTAGGATAGGATAGTTTAAAAAGCCGCCTGATAAATGATCCGATCTCTGTCCACAGTGACTTGTGGGCTCCATTCCATGTCTATGCACATCATCAATGAGGAGCCTGTGCATGTAATCCCCGGCTCTAGTCTGGTTTTGAAGGCCCGGATTGATCAGGGTCCCCTGGAGGCGGTTTCCATGGTAACCTGGGGACGGAAGCCTGAAACTGGAAGTCTTCCGGTGAGGATGACACTGGCCACTTGCCCGGGCAGGAGCCCACAGTGCGCTGGTTCAAGGCCAAACATCCACGTGAGCGTGGAGCAGCAGGAGACGACACTGGAGATTAATGGATTCAGCAGAGCAGACAGCGGCGTGTACGCCGTGACTGTGACAGATCACACCGGAGCCAACATCACTGCATACTGCATCGTCAGAGAATACGGTACAGAGCTACGTGGAACAACATTATTCATCCATACAACAACTGATCTGCACTCAACCTAAAAAAAGGATTGAAAACAATCATGATCACACAGTAATTGGAAATATTAATCACTTCCTTTTATAAACATAACAACAAACATTTTTTTTACGTGTCTAAGCAAACAGATGAGAGCTGAAGGCCTTTTGTGTTGGACATATTTTACATTTATAACATGGGGTTATGAATATTCTTACACATATGGTGTATATTTGAATAAGCCCCTTTTGTAATTTAGACTAAACTTTATATTAATTATATATGTAACATTTTTTTGTTTGACCAGATGGAAAAGAAGAGGAGGTAAGAAGAGTAAGGGATGTTCGGGGGGGGGGCTGATTATCGAAGGGGGGAGGGTAAAGCCATGAAGCAGCATAAAGCAACAAGTTACTGGATGTTTAAAATCCTTACTGTCAGGTTTAGATGTAGAAAGAAATCTAAAAGGGGCGGGGCCTGTCCACTCACACACTTACCTGTTGACTCCAATAATGTTCACATACAAACAAGTAAACATGTACACAATACACTACCATTCACATACTTGTGCATTCAGACAAACACATGAAAAATGTCCTTCAGTCAAAAAACTTTTTCTGTAAAGGTGAGATAGCTCCCGTGCCTCGAGTGAATGTTTATGTTCTTCTGAGGTGGATGATGGAATGTAAAACGAAAAAGGGAGAGTGCCCAGTCATCCCCACACCAAGACCCCCGCTGTTGCAGCAGTGGTAGCCAGGATCCCCCAACACCATCTCGGTAACAGCAGATGGAGGGAAACCCCCGCCGGGCAATCATGTCAGCCACCCAGGCCAGGGCCAGCAGGACCACCACAGGGGCCCCCAATGCCAGAGAGCAGGGAGGCACAGGGGGACAGAGAGTGCAAGCTCCAGCCCGACCAGAAGAGTTGCATCCCCAGGCCTAGACGAGCAGCCCACCACCACCCAAGGGTTCTGAGCATCCCCCAACCCCAACCCGAGGCACGAGCTAGGGCCCCCAAGGGAGACCCGCCCCACGCCCCAGGCAGCCACCCACCCAGCCCACGGTTGGTCCAGGAGAGAGCAAGGCAGGGGCTGCCCACTCCTGAGGATGCCCAAAAGAAGTGGGGGTCCACAAGGAGTGTTGGAATATAGCCAGGCTCACCCAAAGTTGGAATTTTGGATAAGGCCAGCACTCAAGGGCAAGGACCAGAACCACCCCCAAAGGGACATGGACACCCCCAGGCTCCGATGTGATGTGATCCCTAGCTCATGGTCTTGCCAGAGAACTCAGGGATCCCTCTCCCTGCGTGGAGAGAGGGCCTACAGGCACAGGAAGCCAGCACCCAAGGGACACAGCCGCCATTGCTGAGGGCCTGGTTACCCCAGCCAGGGATGGGGTAGGGGACAGAAGATTAGAAGTCCCTCCTTCCTTGTGTATTGCATGTGTGTTTGTTTGTGAGCGTTTGTGTGTGCGTGTATGGGTATGTGTGTTGAAGCAACAAACATTTCTGGAAAAGTTTTAGTTGTGCCGACGAGGATGAACATTTCTCAGATATTCATCTTGTTAGCCGATGATCATTTTGTCAAGTCAGAGATCAGCTAGTTTAATGAAAGTCAATTCACGTCAACTTGCATTGTTTTCCCCTAATTGTGGATGACTCACTCAATAATGTAAAGCTTTAATTTAAATGTGCCTGAAGGCTCATTATTCCTGCTCCTTTCTTTTTCTCTGCAGGATGTCTGTCTCTGCTTTTTCTCAGATCTGACTCTAACCGTATCAATTTATCAGCTCTTCTCTTCTCTTACATCTGCTCTCAGCTTCCAGGGATTTCCATCATCTCACATTACATTATACCTCAATCTCTGATCTCATTATGGTCTCTGAATCTGAGCCAGTTTCTCCCAACAGCATTAAACATCTCTCATGATTCTTTGTCTTGAACCCTCTTGGTCAGCCACGCACCATTATTCTTGTTTAATACCAGATGAATGTCCACAGCTGAGCATTTCATGCGGCCTTTCATTTCTTCTCAGTGCAGAGTTTTTACCTATTGTCATATTTGAACCCATCTCTGCAGAAGCTGTTCATCATGTTACTGTCAGCATCAACGTGTCTCACTCTGTGCTGGTGTGTGGGGAGGCCTGGGGGACGGAGCCTCACTTCAGCTGGCTGTACGAGAGAGCCGCCATCAGCCAGACAGTGGGGAGGGTCTCCAAGGATGGAACCACGCTGTTTGTCATGAAGTCTCCCATATGTGGCCACTTCACCTGCACGGTTAGCAACAAGCTGGGCTACAGCTCTGCCACCTACACGGCAGGTAAAGGCTGCTGCTTTTCTGTCTGCCTTCTTTGTATGTATGTGGGATTTGGAATTGGTTTATTTCAAGAAATCCAAAACAACCGAAGAAGACACAAAAAAGAAATTTGTCTGTGTGAAACATCGACAACGTGCCTAATCTGTATTTTAAATGTAAAACATTTGCTTGGACTTAAATGTTGACATGACCAAACCGTTCCTGCTTGTGACCAGAGGGGGAGATAGAGTTCTGACTTCTGACATCACAAGCTCCCAGCTCTGCCTGAACAGAAAGCTCTAAGCATTTGAGATGGGTACGGGGGTGGGCGTGCTCCATGTTAAAGGTCCTGCCCACAACTCAGAGGTGAAGTTGTAATGAACTACTGCAGCTCTGCAGAAACCAGAAAACCACACAGGTTTTATGATTTTGGTTAAAAATGGCATGATCTTAATTAAAAAAACACTTGAAAAAAAAAAGCTCATAAGACAATTGAAGTGGGTCTTAAAACCATCATTTGAAGTTCAATTCAATTCAATTTTATTTGTATAGCCCAAAATCACAACAACAGTCGTCTCGATGGGCTTCGAAGTAAAACATGAACTCAAAAGGATCACGAATACAAAGAGTTCAATAGAAAAATACTAAAATGAACTAACAAACTGACTAAGCTATACTGGCTGCCCTGCCCTCAGACCCCCCTTCGCGGTAAGGAAAAACTCCAAAAAAAAACAGATTCCCGAATAAACAAAGAAACCTCAGGGGTGCCCACATGAAGGAGGGATCCTCCCCCAGGACGGACAGGCGATTTACCAGAACTCTTAGAGAATAATTAACTTATCTAACTCTACAACTACATATATAAAGTCCAGCAGACGACATTCATCCAGCCGTGGTTGGGGGGACAGTCAGGGCCGCGTGTCGAGCCGGAGACAGGATCCAGAGCCGGGTGTGGGAGCAGGAGCAGAGACGAGGTACACAGTCAGGAACAGGAGCACGGATGAGGCAAATGGAATCTGGAAGCACTCCCACTCCCCAGGAGGGGAGAAGGAAAGAGGGACAATACATGAATCGCACTGTACCAAACAGAGGCATGGAGAACTAAATGATGAATAATGATCAATAATAGAGAAGAGAGGAAGGGTAGAAGTAGATGAGAAAAGAGGACATAACCCCAGTGCACCACAGCTACCCCAGCTTCAACTTCTAGCAGCCTTTTAAAACAAATAGTTATTGTTATTAAGTTTAATTTAAACACATTAACATTAAGTTAAATAATCTCTGAAGTGTTGATCTGAAAGGTAGAAGTGAACATCCTCTGTGGTCAGCTCTGTCAGTGTCTGTGACGTTTTTAAATCTGTTTTTTGTTGTTGATTCTGTCTGATCCAGATTGTTGTTCTGGACCTTATCTTCTCTTTTACATGTCAGTTGGGTTTTCATCCTACCTCCTCATTGGGTTTTCTTTTTTTATTTTACTGACAGCACCTTGTGAGACCCAAGGCAGAGGGATGACGGTGGCAGTGGTCTGTCTCGTCTTTGTACTTCTGGTGTGTGCAGGAGTGTTTGCATTTCTTCTGTGGAGGTACAGTAATGCACAAAGGCACTTTGTCAGACACAAATCTCATTTCAGGCCATGCTCTGATGACAAAACCAGATCCATGAAAATAAATAACAGACTGGTTGTAACTGTTTTAAAAAGGATAAAGAAAACACGATATGCAACATGACAGGCCGAGCTGTGTCGACTGACAAAACAATTCTTATTGAGTGTGTTGAGCTGCGTTTGTCATTGCTGTTTGATCTAAATGGAACTTTCTTTTCAGGAAACGCCGGCACAATAACAGGGGAGAGAGACTGCATGAACATTTAGATGACACCTTCTAAAATAAGGCCATTGCCATTTCTCAGAGGAGAACGAGAAACACAACACGGACTATGAGGGAGGACCTTCCTGTCCCGTGAGGTGGGTGACCTTACACTGCATTTTGAACAATGGCAAGAGAGAACTGCTTTCTGACAAATAAAAATAAAAAATCCAAAAGTGGATCCTTGGCATGAAGCAACAGCGGTGTCCTTACACTGCCTCCTGCTGTGAATAATATGAAACTGCACCTTTTTATAAACTCATTCCGTACATTTATTGTATCAGTGTCTTTTATTGCTTTTAGACTGAAACCCCTGAAAATAATTATGAGACAAGCATCTAAAAATCTAATTTCAGTTTAGAAAGACTGTAGTTTTTTATTGCCCTTCTGCAGATGAGCAGAATTGAAGATATGAAGGAACCAATGTAATTTTGAGGCTATAAAATAGCAATCAAAGAAAATAGGTTTTGAGTATAGCTCTTTAAAATAAACGTGTGTGTGATGATGACTGATTAGATGTTTTGCTAAACTTCCTGAAGGAAATGGTGAGCTGCAGTCAACTGTGAATTCAAGCCGTCTTTCAATCTCAGAGCAGACAACCTCTGAGTCTTTTCTATTTCTTATTCTGTTATGTAACACTGCTTTTTTGCATGACAATCTGGGTTTTTCTTTCTTGCACACACAGCCTCTTTGCTAATCCCTGTTGTGATGTGTTTGCCAAGATTCCATTTTCAAATAAAGAGCCAAATGAACAGCTTTAAACCATGATGTATCATTCATCTCTTTTTTAACATTAACTAAACACATCAACCTTTGATTTGTATAATTACGCTTCTCTGAGCATTTCTTTATTCAAATCGTGGATACGGAGCGAACGATGAAATGCTGCTTGAAAAAGTGACGTATTATATACGCTGGGTGGGCCAGAAGCTCTTAGCAATGGGGAGGGGAAGGGGGGCGGGGTTGCTCTACGCCAACTGTCCCACCCACATCTCAGAGGCGAGTAACTGATGAACTACTGCAGCTCTGCGGAAACTGTGTTCAAGAAAATGAGATAGATTTTGGATCTTGGCTAAAAACAGCAAAATCTTAATTAAAAGACCTACTGGGAACGCTTTTAAAATAAATCAAAAGATGATCCAAGTGGATCTTTGAAAGCTTTCTAGGTCAAATCCTGGTCAAATTTCTGTTATGCGATTGCAAAAAGAAATGAAGAAACTTTGACTCTTAAAGTGAAATATGATAAACGTCTCATCAAAGCCTAAATTGTCACAATTTTGTTGTGAACGTGGAGGAAAAACTGTCAGTTGGCTTGAAGTATTTTCCACATCCATGAGCCTCTGCAACCTTTATTTGATCTTGCTAGTCTTGAGATTATTTTCCTTTCTTTTTCTTTTCCTTTAGCTCAAAAACACAACAAAAAAAGGTTCGAGCTGTCACTCTGTATGCAGTTTTTTTTAACTTTTCTTTTTGTTCCCTTTTCATCTTTTAACTACAAACCAACAGCTTGACAAACTATAAAATTGCAGTTTTAGCACCTTCTGTATTGTTTTAGAATCAAACACAGCAATATCTAAATATATTAGAAATACCAGCAGTTTGCCTTTACTTTTCTGTGGGTCATGTCATGGAATTGTTTTCATGGATTCATGTTCATGCTTGTGTGACTAAAAAATATTCCCTTAAACATAATCTTTACATTAAAGATTTGTGGATATTGAAATCTTATTTATATTTTATGTCAAATATTCAGCCATTTGGTTTCATATGTTTAAATTTAACTCGTTTTGCTGCTTTTTTCAGAAAACAGAAGCTTGTGATGTGAATGTGATTTGTGGAGCTCAGATATATTTACTTATCTGCTGTCATCCATGTTTATTTCAGTTTTACTTTTGCTTCTGGAATCGAACAAATTGTTCTTGGGAATCATCCAGAAGCTGTCATATTTTTGTATATTCCACCTCTGTGAACCCCAGTGCAGTCAGCGCTCTGAAGCACTCTAACCTTCAGTAGTGTTAATGTTGAGCCTCGTGGAGGAAAAGGAAACAAAGAGGTCAGGTTTTATTGAGTTTGGAGAAAAAAAAGAAATAGAACAAATGTTGTAGAATCTGTTATGTGCTGGTGGGAGTTTTCATCAATACCTTCTATAACAATATTTTAAACTATGAAAAAAAGTTAATTTTCGTCCAAAAGACAAAACCTGAGTAAGATTACTGGAACAAATGACTCCTTAAGACAGAACAGTGGAGGACTCCATGCAGATGCTTGGTTAAAGGTTTTGAATGTAAGCAGTGTTCTGAATTATACTGCAGATAAACGGTGTCCATAATTCCTCTGAGGAGTAATTTGACAGCGTATAAGCTGTGAAGGAGTGCAGAACATTCTCAGTTGGTTACCTCCCCCAGATTTGTGTCAAAGCCCTCTTTGCCACGAGTCTATTATCCCTTGAATTGGTAGTCTTCTGTGTGCTCCCCTGCATTAATTTTCCTCCCATCATGCTTCAGGAGAGATGGAGGAACAGGAGAGGTGTGTACATCATGTGGAAGGGAAGCTGAAAGCTAAAGAGCCCAAACTGGACATGGGAAAACTGAGATGGATCCACCAAAAACTTTTAGTCAGCATGCCACCAAATCCATACCATCAGAGAATTTTCCATTTGACTTATTTTTCTAAGTAACAACGTGATTTATAACGAGATAAAACTTTTTTTTTTGGTTTGATGCATAAAATAAATGGTTGAAAGCAGCAAGAACTTTCTTGAAGGAGCGTTCATTAAGAGCGAGATTGCCTTTATTCCATTTTTATTGGATACGTGTCAGTGCTCATTATTAAGATTCTCAAGATAGCTTTTATTGAATTAGGGAGACATGGAGAGAGACAACATTACGACCCTATAAATAGATTGTCTGATAGTATTTTGGTGAAGTTCATTCACTTGATGCATTTGAAAAGGAGAGTTGTGCTTTTTTACTTTAGGCTAACATGATCTCATTTGTGCCGTAATGACTATTTCAAGTATTTTGAATTTAAACAGACTTGTAGCACTCAGCTGACTCAAGAAAGAGCCAGCATTCAGCAATTGTTGAGCACAGGTATGCTGGACTTCAGGAATATTTTATATTTTGTACATTAGAAAGTCATATTCTGTCTTCTAAGAAAGCTTTTTGGTAACAGTAGACATTTCTTTAGTAAATGTATTTGGTAAGCAAATCGAAAAGCAGCTAAAAGAGACAATTTATCAAATATGTTTTTTTTTTGCTTCTTCATGTGTTAAAGACGTTAAATACTTTTTCTAAAAAACATCAATATGCAGCAGAAATTAAATTGATTCCTAAAAGTTGTGCATTTGATACACCTTAAAAAAAGAGGAAAACAAAATTACCAGAAACATTTTTTATTGTTGGATTCGATTTTATTCGACTCAACTGGGTTGGGTTGGGTTTGATTGATCAAATCAAATAAGCAGAAACATTGTTATTGTATCTTAGGACAACCTACAATCCTCAGTTTATGCAAACGCTTCATTCACATCTTTTCACATTTCTGCTATTCACTCTTTTTAAAACCTTGTGGGAAAATGTGAATATTACCAAATTTCACTGAGGTCATCCTATAATAATTTCAAAACTTGAAAATATTTCCTAGGTCAAAAATTCCTTTCACCTGTTACCAGGTGTCTACAAAGTTTTGTGAGTTTTTGAGTATGTGTCAGGGGTGGGAATTTTTGCTCAAAGGTGAAGTAAGAAAGACGAATTACAAAAACAATGTGGTCCTTGCAGTGGAGGCCATGATGATTGATTACAGATGATAAAGGTTTAATAGACTTTAAGATCACTTTAAGCCAGAGAAATATAAGCAGGTTAAACTAAATTAACTACCTAATAACACTAACCTCTCAGAAGTATGTAGTCATCTTAAATGATTCCAGGGCAAATTTTCATGCAGATAGAGAACAAGCATTGATAATAAATAATTCAAGAGGTTGGGTGAAAAGCCACAAGCTAAAAACTAATCAATAACTCATCCCATTTAGTAAAAACATAGCTTTCTAATAAGAACGGTTCAGTAGAACATGCTGGACAGAGAGATGAGAGAAGCGTTGTGGAATTTCTCCTCTAGATTGCATCCATTAATTTTTCATCCATCTTGTTTAGGGCCGTGGGGAGCTGGAGCCTGTTGAAGCCATCATCAGGTGTGAGGCTGGCGGCACCTTGGACTGTCCATCACGAGGCCACACAAAGGTGAAAAAAGAAGAACAAGCAGGCGCTTTTATTCTGAAGGACATAAGAATCCCCAGCAAGCCTGGCAGAAATACTTGTTGACTGTGGCTGAAATCGGCAACACCCAGAGAAAACTCATTTAAGTGGGGAGAAAATACAATTTCCATAAACCGAAGGTCCCAGTCGGGATCTGAGGAAATGTAATTGAATCAGTGTGACAGACAACTAAAAAATGGGGTTGAATACAGAATCAATATTTGCTGCTGATTGGGAGCTGCAGATGCTAAACCTTTACACAAAAAACGGGCTTCAGCAAATGGTGGGTTTTCCTCTGCAGGCCGACGTGTGATCATTCTCTGCACTGCCGAGTCGTTTGTCATCCACACGACCAGCAGACAGCGGAGCACAGCCGGGGAGTCAAGTTGTTTTCCTTCTATATCACCCATCCTCCGGATGGGAGCAGCAGAGGTTGGAGGAAAATGGAAAAAATGTCACACTTGTGATAGAGCTTCAACTAAAGTTCTGTAGAAACCACAATCACAACAGATCATTGGCCCTATCCACATGTTATCCAGACTCCCCTAACTGAACCAAGATCTGAGACGGTCTTAAATCAAAGCGATCCCACTCGTTTGTTCCATTTATAGCTACAAGGTCAAAGCTTTACAGATGCATCTAATCTTCATTAGCTAATCAGGGAACCATGCTGAGAAGATGGCAGGAAGCAAAGGAAGAAAACAAAGAAGAGCGGGTGGAAGCGGCAAAAGCAGCAGCTGATGTTTGAGCTGTGAGTCAGAACAACCTGCAGTGTGAAGACTGTGTCCATTCTGCTCTTCAGGATGGGAGCCAGCTGTCAGAATCTACATTTATTTGTCTCGCAAACGATAGACATCGTGATTAAGACGGTTATTGCAGCTGACACGCACTTTCAGCCGATACTCCTTTTTATCCATCCATCCATCTTCCTCCGCTTATCCGGGACCGGGTCGCGGGGGCAGCAGACTGAGCAGAGATGCCCAGACTTCCCTCGCCCCAGCCACTTCCTCCAGCTCCTCTGGGGGGACTCCGAGGCGTTCCCAGGCCAGCCGAGAGACGTAGTCTCTCCAGCGTGTCCTGGGTCTTCCCTGGGGCCTCCGCCCAGTGGGACATGCCCGGAACACCTCTACAGGGAGGCGTCCAGGAGGCATCCGGACTAGATGCCCGAGCCACCTCAGCTGGCTCCTTTCGATGTGGAGGAGAAGCGGTTCTACTCCGAGCTCCCCGCGGGTGACCGAGCTTCTCACCCTCTAAGGGAGCGCCCAGACACCCTACGGAGGAAGCTCATTTCAGCCGCTTGTATTCGGGACCTTGTTCTTTCGGTCATGACCCATAGCTCATGACCATAGGTGAGTACCGGAACGTAGATCAACCGATAAATTGAGAGCTTTGCTTTTCGGCTCAGCTCTCTCTTCACCACGACGGACCGATAGAGCGACCGCATAACTACGGACGCCGCTCCGATCCGCCTGTCAATCTCACGCTCCGATCTTCCCTCACTCGTGAACAAGACCCCGAGGTATTTAAACTCCCCCACCTGGGGCAAGGACACTCCACCCACCGAGAGATGGCAAGCTACCTTTCTCCGGTCAAGGACCATGGTCTCAGATTTAGCGGTGCTGACCCTCATCCCAGCCGCTTCACACTCGGCCGCAAACCGCCCCAATGCACGCTGGAGGTCCCGGTTCGATGAAGCCAACAGGAAAACATCATCTGAAAAAAGCAGAGAGGAAATCCTGTGGTCCCCAAACCAGATCCCTTCCGGCCCCTGGCTGCGCCTAGAAATTCTGTCCATAAAAACTATGAACAGAACCGGTGATAAAGGGCAGCCCTGCCGGAGTCCAACGTGGACCGGGAACAGGTCTGACTTACTGCCGGCTATGCGAACCAAGCTCCTACTCCGGTCATACAGAGACCGGACAGCCCTCAGTAAGGCTCCCCGGACCCCATACTCCCAGAGCACCCCCCACAGGATGCCACGGGGGACGCGGTCGAACGCCTTCTCCAAATCCACAAAACACATATGGACTGGATGAGCGAACTCCCACAATCCCTCCAGCACCCTAGATAGGGTGTAGAGCTGGTCCACTGTTCCACGACCAGGACGGAAACCGCACTGTTGTTCCTGAATCCGAGGTTCGACTATCGGACGGACTCTCCTCTCCAGTACCCTGGCATAGACTTTCCCAGGGAGGCTGAGGAGTGTAATTCCCCTATGGTTGGAACACACCCTCTGGTCCCCCTTCTTAAAGAGGGGAACCACCACCCCTGTCTGCCAGTCCAGTGGTACGGTTCCCGACTGCCACGCGACGCTGCAGAGACGTGTCAGCCAAGAGACTCCCACAGCATCCAGAGACTTGAGGTGCTCAGGGCGGACTTCATCCACCCCCAGGGCCTTGCCATCGAGGAGCTCGTTGACTACCTCAGTGACTTCAGCCCGGGTAATAGACAGCCCCACCCCAAAGTCCTCACCCTCCGCTTCTTCAAAAGAAGGCGTGTCAGTGGGATTGAGGAGATCCTCGAAGTATTCCTTCCACCGCCCGACGATGTCCCCAGTCGAAGTCAACAGCTCCCCACCTGCACTGAAAACGGTGCCTGTGGAGAACTGCTTTCCCCTCCTGAGTCGCCGGATGGTTTGCCAAAATTTCTTCGAGGCCAACCGATAGTCCTTCTCCATGGCCTCACCGAACTCCTCCCAGGACCGAGTTTTCGCCTCCGCAACAGTCCGGGCCGCAGCTCGCTTAGACTGCCGGTATCTGTCAGCTGCCTCTGGAGTCCCGCAGGCCAGCCAGGCCTGGTAGGACTCCTTCTTCAGCTTGACGGCATCCCTTACTTCCGGTGTCCACCACCGGGTTCGGGGGTTACCGCCGCGACAGGCACCAAAGACCTTGCGACAACAGCTCCGAGCAGCAGCAGAGACAATGGAGGTGGAAAACATGGTCCACTCGGACTCAATGTCCCCAACCTCCCTCGGTACCTGTTTGAAGTTCTCCCGGATGTGGGAGTTAAAGACTTCCCTGACGGAGGGCTCAGCCAGACGTTCCCAGCAGACCCTCACAGTACGTTTGGGTCTTCCAAGTCTTTCCGGCCTCCTTCCCCGCCAACGAATCCAACTCACCACCAGGTAGTGATCGGTGGACAGCTCCGCCCCTCTCTTCACCCGAGTGTCCAAGACACAGGGCCGAAGGTCGCCTGAAACAACTACAAAGTCGATCATTGACCTCCTGCCTAGGGTGTCCTGATGCCAGGTGTACTGATGGACACCCTTGTGCTCGAACATGGTGTTCGTTATGGACAAACTATGACGAGCACAGAAGTCCAACAACAAAACACCACTCGGGTTCAGATCAGGGGGGGCGTTCCTTCCAATCACACCCCTCCAGGTGCCACTGTCATTGCCCATGTGGGCATTGAAGTCCCCCAGGAAGACAATGGAGTCCCCCTTCGAGAGACACCAAGAAAGCCTGGTACTCCGAACTGCTGTTCGGCCCGTAAGCCGAAACCACAGTTAGAGACCTGTCCCCCACGGAGGGACATGACCCTCTCGTCCACCGGGGTGAACTCCAACACTTGGCGGCTGAGCTGGGGGCTCACGAGTAAGCCCACGCCAGCCCGCCGCCTCTCACCTTGGGCAACTCCAGAGTGGTAGAGAGTCCAACCCCTCTCTAAGGACTGAGTTTCAGAGCCCAAGCTTTTTATTAAAAGCACTTATGTCACTGCCTTAGTAATTATGATAAAGTCTTGGCAGTCGGAGTTGCTGCTGCATCACTAACTGTCAGTGCAACATTGTCATTTTGGAAATGGTGAACTGACAAAACAGTCCTTCAAGTACAGTGACTTAAGAGACACTGAAGAAAGATGCAAGAAGAATTCAGCAGAGTGCGGCCTCCAGCATGACAGCCTCTCCAACACTTAGGGATCTAAACAGCAGCAAAACTTCAATTGATCCATGAGGTTTACCTTGACAGTAATGTCAACTGTGAGAAAACAAAACAATGCTGAAAATCTGTCACTGTGAAAAACTCCTCCACCAGCCTTACAGCAAAAGTAGGAAACGTCTTCAGCAACACCTATGACAGTGTTGCGTGGTGAGTTCAGTGCTCTCATCCTGCTTCAGGGTACACATTTCAACTTCTTTAGCTTTTTTCTAAACAAAAACATTTATGGTTTCAAACTTTTTGTTCAGCTTGTGTTGTTGCCCTCGAGCTGCAGCCAATAAAAAAAAGATATTATAGTTTCTTTCCACCATTTTCAAACTTCCTGTCCAAGTTTGACATCACCTTCTTCTTTTGTGGGCGTGCAAAACTTTAATTTCCCAGCTTATCCCAATCAAAACTGTGGTTCACCGCTCAGGGACTGACAGGATGCAAACATAATCTGTGTTCAGTGCCACCCTGCAGAGCATCTGGTATCAGATAATCCATCTCGCCACATTTTAATGATGCTGCAGCTGTGCTGATCTCTTGCTGTTGGTTATTGCTCTCTCATTATGTTGCTCAAAGTTTAATGCATCCCCAGATCCTGCAAAATATTGATGCTCTAAATGCGTGGAAACATAGCGTTTAATTTATTCTCAGTCAAGTATGAAAATAAGAATACATGGAGGTAAAAGAGGAGGAAAGTTTTCACTCATCAATCTGTTGAATTTTGCAGCTGATTCAATGAATGTTTCTTCAACAAAGAAATCTCCATAAACATTCAATTATCAAATGAAACTACAAGTTACAATTTTATATTTAATTATTGGCATAATATCAATGATTAAATACAAAAACGAGTTAGCTGCACCTCTGGTAAGAATTTTTTTTGGTAAGAATTTTTTGTGTCCTTAGAAAATATCAGTTATAAGGTTTCTCTTGATGTTCCAATTATGAAAAAATAATGAATAAAAAAACAATGGCTGGGTCTTGCTGATAAAACGGGATCATTAAAATAAAAATAAAGCATCTTTGCAGTCAGACTGATATTGTAAATACAAGTATCGCCCCCTGCTGGCAGTTGAGTAAAATGGTTGTTTTAGGCCTCATTTTCACATATTTCTACATTCTCTTTTATGCACTAGAGATGAAGTGAAGCTTGTGTGCAATTTCAATTAGATCTACGTCACTTACAGATATGCTTGGTTGTTACGTCCCATTACACGCTATCATCAATAAAGTCTTCACTTTGAACTGATAGCTAAATAGTCCGCCTTTCTTCTTGGCCAATCACAAACATATTTTTACCTTTAAATTCATAAAATGGTTGTGTCTCTGTGTTCTAGTTGATTCGCCAAGCCTCCTTCACCCCGTGCTCCACCTGGAGTGATGCTTTGGCATGGTTTGACCTCTGCCCACCACTAGTGTCTTTGGCTCTGGGTTTTATTCATCGGAGTTCATCCAAGCACACAAGATGTCATAAGCTTAAAATTGCATTTCTAAGTATTTCTTTATTCAAATCATTGTGAAATCAGGAGCAGACGCAAAAATGCAGTTTAAAAAGGGCTTATTTATGACATAGAATATATGCTGGGCAGGCCACAAGCTCTCTTCTCTTCTTCATTCTGATGCATCCACCTGCAGACAAATAGATCCATGAATATCTTCGTTCTCCTCGTCTGAGGTGGGATCTGGCTCAAAACTGTATAGATGGATAGCTGCAATATTGCTCGCCATCAGTGATGTTACGTTGGGGATGTGAGGGGCTGTAAACTACTAAAGAGTGTAAACAGGGAGCTCTCAGCAGTGGGGAGGGGAAAAGGGGGCGGGGTTGCTCCATGCTAGTGATCCCGTGTTGCTAGTGCAGAAACTATGTCCTAGTAAATGGCTTTTTGTGTTTAAAAATGACACTATCATAATTAGAAGACCACTGGGAGCGCTACAGTTGATCAAAAGATGATCGGAGTGGAACTTTAAAGAGTCACTAGCAGTACTCACCTTCTAAGACCATTTAAGATACAGGACATAATAACCTCCAACATCCATCTTCCTCCGCTTATCCGGGACCGGGTCGAGGGGGGAGCAGTCTAAGCCCTACCTCTAACAGTGACTTCATATTTTCAAAATATAGGTTTTTTTCTTGTCTGGGTGGGTTTGCGGTACTGCACTCGACTGGCTTTCATCTTGCTTGACTGACAGGACTGTGTGTGTGAGCATGTCTATTCTTTTTAACTGCTCCACTACTGTTTGGAGTTCCACAGGGCTCTTCTTTAGGACCACTTTTATTCTCTTTGTACCTCCTTCCTCTGAAAGTTTCCTTTCATTGCTATGCTGACGGTGGTCAGATCCATTTTCCAATAAAGGAGGGTCGCTCCATTACACCAACACCGTCTTGTTTACAAGACTGGATGACCCCAAGATTTTTAAGTTTTAAGGACAAAATAACGGAAGCGATGGTGTTTGGTCCAGGCAGCTCCTGTGACCCCTCCTCCTGTATTGGGTCCATTGGTTCCACTTTTAAAACAATCTGTGTCAATCCTGGGTTTTAAAATAGTCAGTGGTTTTAAACAAAGTAGACAGAGCTAAATTGCCAAATTAGCTCAGTGGTAAAATCCAGCTCCTTTTTTTTTTTTTAGGCAGATGGTGAAGGTGAAACAATTTTTACCAAAACGTCATTTTGAGATAGTAATCCATGCTTTCATCACATCTCTGCTGGATTACTGTAACTCTTTATTTTGGAGTCAGCCTGTCATCCCCCTCACGTCTCCATCTGGTCCAGAATGCTGCTGCTCGGGTTCTGGTTGGAGCGCATTAAAGGGACCACATAACCCCCTTCCTGGCTACCCTACACTGGCTGCCTGTGAAATTTGGAATTCATTTTAAGATACTTTTATTTGTTTTTAAATCTAAACAATTGGGAAACGCCGTACCAATGAGCTTCTCTGTCCTTACCCCCAACCCGGTGCCTCAGGTCTGCTGATCAGCTTCTCCTGGCGGTATCAAGGCCCAACAGGAAGCTCAGGGGGGAACAAGCGTTTTTTAGTCTGTGCACCAAAACTGTGGAATGCATTACAACCAAGCATCTTCACTGTCCATTTTTAAGAGACTTTTCAAACCCCTTTTTCTTTTTTTGGCAGGCCTTTAACACAGCATGAGACTCTGCTCTGCTGGTGTGTCTTATGGTTTTATTATTTTTCTTTGCTTATTTCACTTACTAGTACTTTGTATCGTTTATCGTTTTAACATTTTAGCTGTTTTTATTGTTTGAGATTTTAATGTACGCCGTCTTGTTTGACTGCGGTCATTTTAAGGCACAATATGAATTAAAACCCATCAGTTCAGGCAAATTTACCAGTACTACATGTTTTCTTGATACACCTTTTTTATTTGGAAAAGATGCTGCAACTGTCCCAAGACAACCAAAGGTAAAGCAAAGCATTTTATTGCAAGTATTAGTCAAAGATACACTTCAAACTGAAGCAAAGCAAAACACTAAAAAGGCCAAACTAAGAGAGTTACAAAAGAAAAATATAACTGAAAGGAATAGAGCTGTTGGTACAACAGAGCCTTCGCAAAGTACAGACACTGAGACGTGGATCATCGTGTGTTGACTGTTGAACATACACAGCTGCTTGCTGGTGCCTCACTCAGAGGTATCAGAGCCAGTCATCTTTAGTTTGCTACAAAGAAAACAGAAAGACACTTTGAACAATCAGAGAACAGAAAGTGTTTGAAATCCCTGGCCAATGTCAAAAAAATCTGTCATCAAAAACCGCTGTGTGAGAGAAAAAGAAATGGCGTCAGGAGCCTAATATCATCTGCAACATTTGGTTTGAAATCTGCTGGAATGCAAATGCAAAGAGCACAGGTTTCAGGTGGGAGTAAACATTACAGTAAACACTTTTTAGACCAAAAAGGTTTTTGGTTGTTTTGTTTTTTTTGGACAGTCGGTCTTTTTGCTTTGGACCGGGATGAGAACACTCAAAAAGGTCCATGTCTCTGATCTTTCAACTGGGTAAAGGAGAAAAAAAAATGTTGGTTCATAAAACAGGCACAGGTCTCTGATCTAGCACACTGGGGGCTCCTCTGGTTCTTTTAAGGCCCAGGTCAAACTGTATTTGTTCTTTGGATTTGCCTTTGATAACAAGGCAACCAAGAGGTTTATACGCACAAGGTGAGATGTATAAATTAGCCTATTCGGCAGACTTGGTTTGAATGGTTCTGAACTGTCCTGAGGTACTAACAACTCTGGCTGTTTAACCCGCTCCAGAGGCCAGATGCATCAGACTCTGCATGTGCACAAGTCCCTCCAACAGATTAGAAAGCATTTAAGGATTTTTCTTTTGCATTTCTTGTTTAAACAAAAGGAGTAGGAGAAGATGAAGGCAAGGGAGAATTTTTACATTTAGAGACTTGAGTCGTTGAGGGGGGAAAAAAAATGATCAGAGAACCTGGTGACTCCATCATATTTGGGTGCTCCTAAAAACCAAATGTTCCCTGGTTCTGAGCATTCTGTAGATGTGTTCGAGATTTAAGAGAATTTGCATGCGTGATTTTTCTGAGAAACAGTTATTCATGCATCTGGCCTCGACAGCAGCAGAGATGAGTCAGAAGATTGTTCCAAAAGGTACACTTTTGAGAACTCAAGCTAAAGTTTTATGAGAGTAGAAACAGTTTGGAGACTCAGGGCAGATCAAGTACATAGGCTAGTTTTCTTGGTAGGCCACCTGACACAGACTTCGTAAGGTCACATAGATTTCAAAGTGGGAGAATGCATTTAAGGCTGAGGCGTGTCTTCTCTTGTGGAATGAGAACCTGTTCCTGCTGCGAAATATTCTGGCACAAAAACAGATGAAACTTCACAGGAAACAATGTATAGGAGGAAAAAAGCGAAGCCTATGCAAAAAGGATCACAATAACAGACAGAGAAAAAAAAAACAATCTCTATCATCTTTCCCTCCACCCCCATCAAACTCCATTTGTCCCGTTACTGGCTCGGGGAATTTCTATGGCTACCGTACCAATTAGCAGCTTGTGTTGTCAACTTTTGACACTCCGGTCAGTGTGGTTCAGAACGAGTTCCCTTCGTCAGAGGTGAATTGCAACATGGGAGGAGGGGGAGGTGGCGTCCGGTCCTCTTAGGTGGCAAAATCAGACGGGGGGCAAGGTGAGGACGAACGACCGGAGCTCGGTGGGAATCCACCAGCAACCAGTACTCCACCCTCCATGTTGTTGTGCTTAGCATCTACCAGAATAAGGCGTCAACATGGAGGGGGAGGGTCTTTGAGAGAGAGAGAGAAAAAAAAAAAGGCTTCTTTCTCTGTGCTCCGCCCCCCAGCGTGCTGCAGAACGATGCGGAGACTCCAGCCGCTTATACGCTCTCAATAAATAGGCCATAAAATAATCCGCATATATTTCATATATGTATATATATATATATTTAGAGAACAACACATTTAAATAGGACAAAACAAAAGTCGGCTCAAGAACAATTTCTCAAAATCGAATAAGTGTTAAGACAAAACTGAATATTTTTATTTCTTTTACTTTTTTTTTTAACAGCTACAGCTATCTCGACTCTAAAATAGTTACTGAGTAGGAAGATCGCAATCACGCATTACTCAAGCATTATGTCATAATAAAAGCGATTTGCAGTTTTCTTTCATGTAGTTTAACATATGCAGCATACCAAGGTAAGTGAGGTGCAGTGTTTTTTTTCTCTTTTTGTTTTATATTTTCTGTAATAGAAAGAATTCCCCCCCCCCCTGGACTGATAAGGTACCCCCAGAACTACAGACCACCCTCAGTTTTCAGTTGATTCCATACTGGCTCAAGACATGATACTGCTGGGCACATACACCCTTCCTTCAGGGACAAGACACATGGCAGGGCATTGCACTAAGGTAAAAGGGTGCCTTGGGCTGCTTTTAGGGCTGGGCATCAACAACGTCAACACTGGAGCTGATCCATTTTTTTTTTTCAATTGCACCCAATTGTGGAGAAATTAGGTTGTATTCAAATAAAAATATTATTCATCAGTGCAAATATGTTGTATTCAAAAAGCTTCAAAGTGTTCCTGTGCAGATAGAATGACACTTTGACACCCAGCCCTTCCTGTAACAAAGAGTCGGGCTGCGGTTCCGCAGAGGAAAGAGCTACCTGAAAGGTAAGCCACCCCCGACCGAGCCAACTCAGTCCCAAAAGCATGAGGCACACTTGATGACCACCTGTGTTGTCCGCTGACACACATCCCTTCTCCTCCTCGCTTCCACTGAGGTAAGACCCCTTTAATGGCTCCGCAAATGGAGGACAAGGACTGGAGGGACAGAATTTGAACCTCTTGGCTATGTCTGAGTGACAGTGGCAGTCTCTAAAGTGCTGTGCTATGTTTGTCATTCATCGGCTGGGGTGCATCACACCACACTAGTGTCAAGATATGACCCCGCCCCAACCCCACAAAGGGGAAAAAAAAAAAAAAAAAAAACCTGACCTCGCCCAGACCCACAATCCACTGTACCTAGAACACCATTGGTCCAAGACGCACTACTAGAACTTCACCTCCACCACATCAGTTTACTTGGCATAGAGTTCAACTTGGGTGCTCGCCGTCTGAATGCATGAAATGCACGTTTGTGTCGCCATTCCTAAAGAGAAAACAAAAAGATGGCATGTACAGTAAGCATATAAAATGCTCAGGAACCTGCGTTTGAATGGGATCTTATGTCGATTCGTTTGAATTTTCTCTATCAATTGACAGCACCATCGAGAGGAAAGGCACTTTCTGTGGACTTCGTATCCCTCCTTTATCACTTTCCACTATAAAGAGAGCCACCAAACTCTGAAAAAAACAGCTGACGGCAAATGAAAAACATCTTATTCCAATAAAAATGGAGACTACCTCAGGAGAATCTGACATGATGTCATAATTAAAAGTCTAAATTAGTTTGTAATTTTATAGAACGGGGAAAAAAACAGCTTCCTGCTCCTGCCAAACACATCTGCTGACTTCATTAGGTCCTACAATGGTCAAGTGGATGTTAGCTCACTACCAGCTCATGTTTGCAAAGCTGATGACATTTTAAATGTGTGCCCAGCAAACACATCTGGTATGTAAACATGTGTTTAACTGCCCCCTCCCCGCTGCTCCACATGTAAATCACACAACCTGAACATCCATTTCAGACAGCAAAGCTCTAGATTTTCAATCTGCAACCAAATAACCTGCCTAAGAGAGCTTCCACTGATCAGCTTCAAATCCCTCCAAACATGCATGAATGAGTCCGAGAGCCCAATAAATAATGATCCTCCGGATCTTAACCTTTCCAACACCTCAGAGGCGGATAAAGATTGTACAGCCATGGAATGTAGTCCTCTGGCACAGGGGAGGAAGGGTTTGGGGCCAAAAGTAAGATTACAGGCTTTGACACACTGCAGATTTACGGCAGGCCAACTCCCTGGATTTGGATGCTCAGGAGGAAGCTCAAATAAGGAAACTGGTCAGAAAAAAAAGGCAAAAAATGTCACAATTTGAAGCAAATCCACTCAGGATTTAGCACAAAGGAATGGAGAACTGCTGCTTGTTGTTGCATTATTCCTTAACCTTTGAATGGATCTCAGAAGCTTTCAAAAACTACTTGTCGTTTCCGCTCTACCTCATTAAAAAATAAAAATAAAAAAAGGAGCAGGCATCAGCACCATGGAAAACAGAACATTCAAGAGTCTTATGTCGGCAGAACAACCGGCTCTGCTCCTGACGTCAAACAAGTTAATGAAGACTTCATTCAAAAGGTTTTCATGCCAACGTGGTCTCCTTTCTGACAAGCCTCCAACTTACGAAAGAGCAGAGAAATAAGCATTCAGCATCTCACAAGATTTTTCCAAACATGAAAGCATGAGGTGTTGAAATCCACATCCCCATCGATAACAGTATAACAGTCCAAACACACGTCACTAGTTTCAACGACTGCACCACTGTTCACACAAACTACACACTTTACAGCGACATAGAAACAGGTCAGTCCATTGTAATAATAAAACTTCGTTATTTTTTTAAACCATTACTTATCGATACATTTATTACTAAGATTAATAATTAGACTACTTTTTTTGTTAGCAAAAATAAGTGGTGTGCATTACATAATTTAAAATGTACAAATATACTTTCAATCTGGCTTTTTTAAAAAGGCTTTTTAGATACTAGTGACTTAATAAAGGCTCAAACCCACTGGCCTCCACACTGGAAGGCTGTCAGTACAACAGCAGAGGCAGAAGCTTATGTTACACCTCACTGCTCAAGGGATCGTCTGCCAATGTACCATTCACAAGCTCTAAACGCCGATTTAACCGCAAACAAAAGCAGAAATCTTTGCACGAACCTTAGCAGAATTACCTTCTACTGTCCTTCAGTTAGTGAGGTTTACTGTTTATCTTCTCCTTTGACTAAACTCCATGCTCAGAGACTCAAACATAGAGGCTCAGGTTCTTACTCAAAGTAGCACCATGCCTGTGTTCAGCCTGGAAACACATGCTTCTTTTAGTGCAGATAACCTTAAAAACAAGAAGAAAAAAAAAACACTCAACAAGTTTCAGGTCGAGGCCTAAAAGGGCTTTGTGGTGACCGCGATCCACGTAAAAGACTTTACGCCAACAGCACGTCTGCTGCAAATGTCTACTGGACTCCTCAGCTGGGATTTTTGCAGATGGTCTCATGGGCAGGAGATCCAGCTTGCCATTTCTGCTTAAAAGAAACAGGACGCCTCCGTGCCCATGGACCCCGCATTGTAGCTCAGCAGCAGGGTTCAGGTCTATTGAAGGTAAAGCAGAAAACAAACTTAAAGCCAGGCAAGGGTTCAGAAGAGAGCAGCTAGACTGCTTTGGAGACTAACAGAAGCTGATCTGAAGGAGACGCATTGAAGGTCAGGCGATTATTGAGAAGAGGCATCAGGTGAAACTTTCTCGCTTTAAACGGCTGTTTGCAGTGCATTCGATGAAAAATATACGTTTTGATCACGTTACCCAACTGAAATGAAATCTCCGACAAGTTCTACCGATTTTGACAGCAAAACTTTGCTTCCAGGCACTTGAATACTACCTCTTTATGGCCTTTATCCCCAACTTTGCCGTTGTTAGAAGGAAAAGCTACCAGTCAAGTAAACTGATGATCAGCATTGATCATATCACTTAAGTAAGGGGGCACTAAACGTCTTCTGCTTACCTTAAAAAAGAATCTAAATTAAAGTTGCACCGTTTTGGCCTAAACAAACAGCCATGGTAAACTCAGAAAACAAGGTTTTTGTGTCTCATTGAGGCAAGAGAGCCTTTCAGGAAGAGACTTTATCTTTTACAATTCACCCATTCCCAGATGAAATGTGTAACTCTCTTTTTGAGTCATAAAAGCCCCATAAAATCCTCTTCCCTTCATTCAACTTATTGCACTAAAGGAAACCCTCCGCACGACCTTCCTAACCCACCATCTCAAACAAAAAAGGGAAAAGCATTGAGGGGAATTAATGAATGTTGTCAGCCAAATTCAAAACCATTGTCTTACATCACTGAAGAATAAAAATGATATCAAACATTAAAAGTAAAATAAAAATGGCTGACATGTCCAAATTCAAATTTAAATTAATAGTGCGACTCCAACTTAGCAAGGGATTTTTATCAGCTAATAGGAACTGGTTAAATGTGAGGAGAGGCTGTAAACCCACTCAGACCTGAGCCCCTCTAAACACAGGAGCTGCAACACCCAGATGGGGCATCTGGTCCAAAGGGGTTTTTAAAAGTTAAACATTAAAAGAGTCATTTACAAGTCAGAGCCAGCAGGTGGCAGTGTGCTCAAAAGAACACGTGGCTCCAGACCTAAATTCATGACTAGTGATAAATCAAAAAAACAGAATAAAATAGCAAGTTGGAGGACCTAAAGTGTGAAACTAAACACCAAATGCCTTAACATCTCTTTTATCAGACCCTGGGAGAAAATAAAATAAAAATCAAACAGTATTTCTGACAGAATGTAAAAGTGCTGCTGCTCCAACTGACATGAGGTACCAGATGCAGTAAAACATTAATTTAAAAAAAAGGAGGCTGCTGGGAAAGATCGTCAAAGAAGGGGAAAAGTAACAAGAAGAAAGAATAAAAAACACCCATGGGGTCACAAGTAAAAGAAAAACAGAAAAGAACTGATCTGAGGGGCGTTAAAGGGGCCTAAAAAGGGTGGAAATAAAATAGTTGGCTGGTTTAATATTGCATAATAGTGCTGAGTTTTGTTTGTTTGTTTTTAAAGCAGCGTTTGGGTCCTCAGTCCAGTGTGGGGGTGCCTCCTCCCCTCCCTCCTCCCTGTTTTCTTCTGCACAGTGTCAGGTCCGGATTGACTAGGCATTTTGGGGGGTGGGACATGCACCTGCGAGGACTCCTTGACTGGCAAACCAGGCTGAGAGTGTGTGTTTGGGTGTGATGGGGGGGGGGCAATGGCTGCAGAGAGCTGTTTGCTCAGGCGAAGTACATGGTCCTCAGGGTGTCGTGGTGAATCTGGACAGCTTTGGCCAGTGCCTGCGGGTCCCGACCGTTACTCTGACCCGACACGTGGCTGCCTTCAGCGCTGCAGGCGGAAAGAAACAAAGACCCAACAGATGACAAACAAGCTTTGCTTCAAAAAATCCTACATAAATTCTCAAATCTCCCCATCAAAAAAAATAAAAAATAAAAAAATAAAAAGTTTCCTCTCCTCACCTGTCATGTTCTTTGTCCACCAGATGGTAACGGGCCCGGAAAGCCACCAGGTGAGCATAGTAGGCGGGTGCAGGGATGGAGACTGAGCGGGTGCAGCGCACATAGGTGTGGCACAACTGATAGGTTAGCAGCTGGAACTCATCAGCGGTAAAACAATTGTCATCCCACAGTACATGGTAGTGGGAGGGCCGACTGGTGCCCTGAGGGTCAAAACAATAAAAAAAACACATTTGTGTTTAGGTCAGGACGTATATGTGCTTTGAAGAAAACATAGAAATACAAAACTCCGCTACACAATTTTTAAATCTTTGTGTAAATGTTTGTTTATTTTAGAAAAGGCAGTGGAATGATCCAATTGTCTCTTATTTTTTGAAACTTTTTTTCTGCCAATACAAACACACAAAGACAAAATCCTAACAGATCCTGATCTTTCCTAAATATTCTGACTGAAGATTATTTGATCACTTCACAAAAAAAACACAAAAATTGTGTCTTCATTTACAACACAAAAGGGAGGAGCCGGAGGGCTAGGGAAGCAATTTGGATTCAGCCTAAACCTCAAAGGTTTAGGCTGAATCCAAATTGCTTCAATTGTAGAGGAATTTGGAGTTTTAGTTGTGTCCGAAAGTGTTTTTTAAGGGGGATCCGTAGCGACTTGGAGCTGGCGATCCGCGTGGCACTGTGGCACGGAGGAGAAACCCATTTTCTCACGGGGATGTGCTCTGAAGACATTTAAATGCAAGTATTTCGTTTTTATTTTCGCATGACTTTTAAAGTTATAAAATAGATTTTAATTATTTTCCCAGCTCTGTGTCAACGTAGAGGACTATTGATGACACCATTGAGTGGTAGTAACGTCCGGAGTTGAAGACTTTTATTTCCATTCCTCTTCGCTGGGAGGGATAAATGTAGGGGGGTAGGGAGAAGCCATTGGGGTAGAGAAGCAATTCAAATTCAACCTTAGACTAAATCAGTAAAATGAACCACTTTTGGTTGGGAGGAAAGAAATTTCATCTGTGCTGCCTGTGTATCATGTGTATGCAGTATATTTGACAAATAAAGCTGACTTTGACTTTAACTTTCGTTAAATTTGTGTTTACTTTTGTGTCACTAACCTTGGTGAACAGTGTTCCTTCGGAATATTGCGGATCACCTTTTGTGGTCTCGCTGTTTCGTGAAATTGGAACAAACTTTGTTTTTTTACTATTTAAACAAAAGATTGTGTTCTGCATCCTTATTGGCAGTATACCACTGTCAATCATCCTATGTGCCATCTCTCCTGTACAAAATGCATTCAGTTTTCATAAATCTTTGATCCCGATCAGATTGTTGTTTCATTTTATTGTGCTAGACTTATTTTATAAAGAAGGTTTGAATTTTGAGATTTTAAAAAGAAGAAAAGTGTATAAAGTGTGTAGTGAGGAGTTTTACAGCCTTAGAACATCTGTAATAATTGGAAAAAATAAAGATGACTGTTACGTAGGTTTTAACTATTGTGGGTTATTTTTAAAACACAACTCCCGCAGTAAACGAGGGAATGCTGTACTTGAATTCAAATTCAAATAGCTAACATTTTAAACTAAGCTGTTAAAACATTACCTGACACAAAAAGGTGGTTTCAACAACGGACGCAGCCTTAGTTTAGCTAAACTGTAATTGAAGTGATTATTATAAACAAAAAGATGACTGCAGTGTCACAAAACATCTCTATATTCTTAAATCTTCTTTAATGTTTGTTCAAGGCAGCACACTGAAGCTCTGCAAAGTTATCAGGGTTTCAGAGAACGTGATGGAAAAAGGCAGCAGTCAGAACTCAGAAGAAGAGGTCGTTCTGACCTGTATTCCAGCGTGGCTGCAGAGGTAAAAGTCAAACTCATAAGGATGCGTAATATCCGTATCCACAGTGGTACCAGCAGGAATGTTTCCACTGCGCCCAACCTGTGGACAGAAAAGAGATTTGTGAAGAAATATGTAAGGAATAAAACAGAAAAACATAAATAACAAGAGAAAACCAGAAATTTTAAAGCAATTCATGTTAAAAGTACTTTTTTTTATAGAAAGAACTAAACAGGTAAAGGAGCAAACCAAGTAGAAATTCACTGCGTTTTTCAAAACAACCAATTAAAATCCTATTACCTCTGAGAGCAAAACACTGTGATAGTGTGAGTGGAGAAAATAAGGTCATTACCAGGTAGCTCTTACTCAGGAGGCCTTGAGAGCCACTCTAGAGCTTTCCGTTCATGATGTGGCCTAATGTTTTAATCAGAAGTAATTACTCATGTTAAGAGGGGAACCAGTCCAAATGCGTACTTCTAAATAAGTCCAGTGCTATGACTTATGATCTTAAAAAAAAGGAACGTAAAATTCTGCTCTTGCCAACCAGTTAGTAGTTTGTTTGTCTTTTTAAAGACTAACTTCAATTGAAAAAAAAAAAAATTTAAATGTGCTTTTGGTATTTTTAGGATGGCGGGGGAAACGTTTTAAGAAATTTAAGCTCAAAATTTCATTTCTGATTTTTTCTTTATTCAAATCCTTTTGAATCGTATTTGCAAGCCAATAGGCTGGGCGGGCCACAAGCTTCCTGCTCTGTGACTGGGGGCTTTTTGGCTAAAAACTCATCATCATAGGTATTAACGAATACGAAAAATGCTTTTAAAAAAGCTCAAATGATTTGAGTGGGTCCTCAAACATACAATAGCTGTATCTGCTCTTCATCTTTGCCAACAATGTTTCTAAATATTAAAAGTGACTTCATCTTTCCAAACACATATGCAGCTAAAGCGGTTTATCATCTCAGTACAATTTCTTATTGGCTTTTTATTTGATTGTGCTAAAGTTGACTATTTACTTATGAAATTGATTTAAAGCTAAATTATAGTGTGACATGATCTTTGGGAACAATAGAAAATGATTTATTTTTTATTTATGTTACCAGAAAAAAAAAAGCTTATGATATTTGAAAGAAACTGAACTATACTGAAGCTGAAGAAAATTGTTGCACATTACACAGTGTTAATCTTAATTGTTAAAATGACCTTGGATTGGTGAACGGACTGTGTCTGTACAGCACTTTTAAATTGCAGCGGCTTGTAGAACGAATGCAAAAGAGCCTTGGTTCTCAAAGCCACAATGATTTTTGAGTTTGCATACATAATTTTCTATTTCTGTTTTTCATTTATTCATACATACATGAACACTTTGCAGACCTTATTTCATCTACAGAACATTGAACCCGTTCCTGTTGGCCCAAACGTCTCGCATTCAGCTGTGGTGTGAACTTACTCTCTCATTGCGATCGGCACAGAAGAGGCGGGTATGGTGGCGTTTTTGCACAACAATGTAGGTGATGCCTGGCTGGTATTCCTTCTCCAGACTGATGCAGGCCTCACGGATGGCCAGCAGCTCATAATACAGCACCTGAGGAGGACAAGGAGGAAACGTTATGCTTGAAGAGACTTTTAAAAACAGACATCATTGGGCAAAAATCTCTTTGCTACAAAAGCTTGATTACTTTCTTGTATTCTAACATTTTGAGCATGAAGTTTATGGAAAATGTTGCATCAAACCACACTTTCATGACACATATGATAAGCAACTCATAGGGCGTGAGGAGGAAAATATCTAAACCTCCCTTTCATTTTTTTTTACTTTTTACTACTGTAGCATCTTGTATCCTGCTCAGTCGGTCTGAACTTGTGTTCTTATTCACAGCATCACATCGGCTTTGGTAAACACATTTAGTTGATTTCATTTTCCATCCGCCTGAGAGAAAACTTTTGAAATCACCAGACCTACCAGCAGACATTCCTCAAGCAACAGAACACCCGAACCAAAACTAATCTTTGTTTAAAAAATCACAAGTAAAAAATATCTGTAAATAAATACAATGAGACCAGAGTCACAGTAACAGGAGAAAACCAAAGGAAGCCAATAAACCATCTGTGGTTTATCCCACACATAGAGCCACAAGCCTAAAACTTCATAAAAATAAAACTTTACTCTATAGGAACAAAAATAGTTTTAAGAATGATTTATAATCCAAAAGGAGACAAATACACTGGTACCCGAGTGCCTGCGAACTGCAGACCAGTTGGGCAGTGCCAGAGTCCCTAAAGTACAACTATTTTGGTGGCTGTGCCACAGCTACGACCCCTGGCCTCCATAACTGGACAGTGGTGGTAAGAGTGGAAGCTGTGATGGATCTCACAGCTAATTAAAGACACTGCTGCCAACTGTATCTGTGCACATGTTAGCCGTACCCTGGCATTGAAAATAAAAAAAAATAAAAAAGGTCAAGAATAGAGCTGGAGACTATGAGCAATAAACCCCCCTCTGATGGCCCAACTGGTGAGAAGAACCCAAGATTGTTCAGCTGCCAAGAAAAAAGCAGGAGCAGACCTGTCTGAACTGGCCTTCTGAAACTCCATCTCTGTAGAAAATGATCCTGGTCGGCTTGTAGCGGGTTGACTTGTAGAACTGGATGAGCAGCTCGCGCACCATAGAGGCCAAATCCTGGATGACCTCTTGTCTGGGTCTTTGGACACGCACAGTGGCACAGTATCTGCTGGGATGAGCATCCATGCTGCCAACCACCTGAAGAAGCATAAACATACATAAAAAAAAAGAAAATGATGGGGCACTATAATACGCTAGAGGAGAAAAATGACAAAAATTTCATCCAAATCCCAGAGTTTCAATGTGAAATATTAGAAACTAACCGCTGCAATGGAAGGCTTTTTTCCATCTCCAGCTGGTGGATGTGTGACGTCTGCCCCCAAAAAGATCACTGGCTGTTGAAACACTGATGGTCTACATTTACAAAAAGCAGAATGCTGGATTAAAAAAACCTGTTTCTATGTTCAGAGTTTGAGCTTTCAGTTACTTAATAATTCTATAAAACACTGGTAAATGACTGCGTAAAAAAAATATATATATATAAATATGTATATAAATAAATCACCGCTGATGAGGCACCAGAATGTTGTTTATGCCTCCCAGCTTCACATTGATCTTGAGGCAGAGGTTGGAGAGGGTCTGAGGTGACGTCTTCACCACGTTCTTCACCTGAACACACTGGGTGGCCATGCCAAGAAGAGTGTCTCCCACACGCTTCACCTCCGCTAAGAGGGGTTCAAAATGTATTTTAAGTACAGGAACTCATTCCACATTTCTATACACAGGAAATCTGTGTTTTACAATATTTTGTGTTTAGTGATCAGATTTAATGTTAGATCTAGTTGTGAATCCTTGAGAAAGTCTCCCGAATCCTTTCACATGTCCCGGGTCATCTGCTCTCTTGGCGTTTCTTTCAATGAGATTTAAAGGAAAATAACTGACTGTCTCCAAACTCAGTTTTTAAATAAAAATTGATGTTTGGATACACCATCTATGGATCACTCTGAACTGTAAGATTATCAATGTTAACTATATTTTCGCATCAGATTTCTAACCGTAGACTGGAGTCTTTCCAGGTAAGATGACAATGATAAGCTGTAGTCCAGCGTATGTGTTCTTCAGATGTCTGAACATTGGTTCCACGCTGTCTGCACCCTGGGCGTATTTACAGAAACAGGGCTGGCCTTGGATGGGCATCCCAGCATCCTTTGAGATTTTGCGCAGCTGGTCTGTGAAACCCCTGGATGACGAAGCAGTAGAAAAACAGTCAATAGGGAAGATTGTAAAATTCTGTATACAAGCTAAGACAAGTGGAACAGTATAAATATCTGGCAAAACATTTGAAATATGCAGAAGAAAACTGTGTGCTTGTGGAGTTGCTATACATTGGAATGCCATGAAGGAAAACTAGGAGCTCAAGGGTGACAAAACCTGCTTGAGAAGCAGAAAATCCAGCTTGAACAACAAGATGTTGAACAACATTCCTTTCAAACCTTTTGTATAGATGCATGTTTACCCCTATAAACCTATTTTCAGTTTTCTTAAACAAAGATTCTTCTTGTAAACTAAAATATTTTCACTGTCAATAGATTTGTACAATTTCTGAGATTTAAATAAAAAACTACTCCTTTATCAGGTTAACAGATCTCACTTGAGAATTTCTTCCCGACACTGCCTCTGTGTGGCGAAGCAGGCAATGGCCCACATCTTGATCTCCACCCCGGTGTGAAACTGCTTTCCCCTCATGTCCCACACCCCATGGCTGGGCGTGGCTACGGTGCGGTTCTGGAACAACATTAAAGCCTCAGCATGTGTTCTTTCGATTGTGAGGAGAAAAACTCAAGCTCAAGAGACTTACGTCAACACAGCCAAAACAAGCAAGCATGCAACGTCACACAAAGGGCATGGGGAAAAAAAAAACCTGCATGCACTCAAAAATAATAATAATAAAATAAATAAAAAATACATGCAGGCAAACATCACTTGAAGTAGGAAGCATGGGTAGACAAAAGAGTATTTAAGACAAACATTTTAAATGATTGACATTATTGCATCAGATGTTTAACGATGATATAGGCTCAATAAGTAACTTTTTATGCTTGCAGTTCTGCTTATAGAGCTACAGTGGGCCAAAAACACATTTAGTCAGTCACCAGTTCTGCAAGTTCTCCCACTTAAGATGAGAGACGCCTGTAATTTTCATCATAGGTGTACCTCAACTATGAGAGAAAAAATGAGAGAAAGAAAATCCAGAAAAATCATTTCTGATTTTTAAAGAATGTATTTGTAAATTATGGCTGAAAATAAGTATTTGGTCAATACGGAAAGTTAAACTCAATACTTTGTAATATACAGTTGTTTGCCAATGACAGCAGTCAAATGTTTCCTGTAAGTCTCCACAAGGTTTTCACAGACTGTTGCTGGTATTTTGGCCCACTCCTCCATGCAGATCTCCTCTAGAGCAGTGCTGTTTTTGGGCTGTTGCTAGGCGACACAAACTTTTAACTCCCTCCAAAGATTTTCTATGGGGCTGGAGACTCGGTGGGTCACTCCAGGACATTGAAATGCTTCCTACAAAGCCACTCCTTTGTTACCCGGGCAGTGTGTTTGGGATCGTTGTCATGCTTAAAGACCCAGCTATGTTTCATCTTCAATGTCCTTGCTGATGGAAGGAGGTTTTCACTCAAAATCTGACGATTCGTGGCCCCATTCATTCTTTTCTTTACACGGATCAGACGTCCTGGTCCCTTTGCTGAAAAACTGCCCCAAAGCATGATGTTTCCACACCCATGCTTTAAAGTAGGTATTGTGTTCTTCTCAGCATTCTATCTCCTCCAAACACGATGAGTAGATTTCTTACTAAAAAAAAAAAGTTCTATTTTGGTTTCATCTGACCATAGAAAATTCTCGCAATCCTCTTTTGGATCATCCAAATGCTCTCTAGTAAACTTTAGACAGGCCTGCACATGTACTGGCTTTAGTGTGTGTGGCACTGCAGGGTTTGAGTCCCTGGCAGCGTAGTGTATTACTGATACCGTATTTTCCGGACTATAAGTCGCACCGGAGTATAAGTCGCACCAGCCCAAAAATGCATTATAAAGTAGAAAAAAACACAGATAAGTCGCACTGGACTGTAAGTCGCATTTTAACTTTCACAACCTCATATGACACAATCATAGCAGACTGTTTATCTCATAATTTCACAGTAATTTTTTCTCAAACTTATTTATTTATTCTTTTCATGAAGCATCATTGGCCAACTACTACTCTGTTTTCATCCTGTATTTGTAGAAACAGTTGTCATTTTTATTGCATTTCTGAATCTATGAAATCATTGGAAAATAGAATATTATGTTGTTAGCCTTCAAGATCTTACTGTAAAAAAAAGTTTGCTGATTCTGAGTCACTTAATACACTCTTAACACTTAACATAACCTCATACATCAAATTGACCCAGGAACATCATCTCTGTTCCTCACAAATGAACATAACAGGAGGGTTAACAATGTATTTATTTCAATTTATTTCTAATATAAGTCGCTGCGGAGTATAAGTCGCACCCCTTGCCAAACTATGAAAAAAAGGGCGACTTATAGTCCGGAAAATACGGTAGTAGCCTTTGTTTCTTTGGTCCCAGCTCTCTGCAGGTCATTCACTAGGTCCCCCCCCCGTGTGGTTCTGGGATTCTTGCTCACCGTTCTTGTGATCATTTTACCCCCTCTGGGTGAGATCTTGCGGGGAGCCCCAGACTGAGGGATATTATCACCTTCTATGTCTTTCATTTCGTAATAATTGCTCCCACTGTTGATTTCTTCACACCAAGCTGCATCCCTAATGCAGATTCAGTCTTCCCATCCTGGTGTAGCTCAACAATTTGATTTCTGGCGTCCTTTAACAGCTCTTTGGTCTTGGCCGTGGTGGAATTTGGCGTGGGACTGTTTGAGGTTGTGGACAGGTGTCTTTTATATTGATAATCAGTTCAAACAGGAGCCATTAATACAGGTAACAGAGGATCCTCTTACAGAATTAGTTACATGTCTGTGCGAGTAGGTGACCAAATAGTCTATTTCTATGTGATGTTCTGGATTTTTTCCTCTCATTTTGTATCTCATAGTTAAGGTAAACCTATGGTGTAAACTACAGGCGTCTCATCTTTTTAATTGGGAGAGCTTGCAACATTGGTGGCAGACTAAATCCTTTTTGCCCCACTGTATTTCATGAGAGATGGCGTCTTCTTACTTCTGTGTATGAAAAAAGTTCACGAAAAGAACTACAGTAATTCCTGGATTATAAACCGCTACTTTTGTCACACGCTGTCAACCCTGCGGCTTATTCAATGATGCGGCTTATTTATGGATTTAATTAACGGCCGATAGGGGTGCTCGAGTAGGAAAGGAGAGCGTGGGATAGGGGAAAGAATGAACACCGCAAGTTTAATGTATGCTCCAACTAACACAATCAGTTTCAGGGAGGAGGCAATGAGAAAAGATGAATGCAAAATCTCATTTCCAGCAATATGCCCCTTTCTTTTGACACACCCACAAGCAGCCAAACAGCATGGAGGTCACTGCTGCTCTTAGCCCCCTCAGTCATTGTGACACAAAAAGAAACATCCCTGCTCAGCCCTATTTTGGCCGCATCCCACCGTCCTTTGGTGCCATTAAACCCAACGGGCACATGACCGCCACTACAATATGACGCAGCTTTCAAGTTAAAAGCAATCGTTAAAAGCAGTGTGAAAAAACCAACACCAACGGGTTTGGAAAAGCTGGTCTGCTGCGTGACGGAGAGGACAGCGCACGCTAAGGAGTGAATTTACCTCAGAGTGACACTGACAATGAAGGAGAGACAGAGAGTGTGTGGCGAAGACTATCTGACGCTATTCCAATCAGACACTGAGGAAGACTTCCTTGGTTTCAGTGCACAGGAAGATGAAGAAAGCTCTCAGTGACTTTAGCATTCATGTATTTTAAACCAGCCCTGTTAGCGCTGTGTTATGGTGTGTCACTGTTGTGGAAGAAAACTTCCGGCGCACGCCTTTGTGCAGAGGCTCGTGCCGCGCAGAGGCGTGCAAGCGCCTATAAGTTACTGCTGCTTTCAGTGACTTTTACCGGTATATTTTTTAACCAGCCCTGTTACTACCATGGTGCTGCCGTGTTACTGCCGTGTCACAGGCACTGTTTGGAAAAAAAAAAAGCTCAGGTATATTCTTAAAACTTTGAAAACCATTTCTGTATACTGTCTTTCTTTGTAAATATATGTTGAAACTTTCCTGTGATTACGTTTTTCCTTTCTCTTCTCTCCGCCGAAGGCAGAACTTCCTTCGGTAGTTTACTTCCTCGTTCGGACCCTCAGGGCCTCCAGAGTGGGTTAATAAAGAATCATTCATCTTCTTCTGGGGAATCCTCCATCTACTACAGTTCTCTTTCACTCTGTATAACAAACATAAACACACACCCCCAACAAACTTTCACTGCTCTGGCTCTCGCTCCCTCTTGCACTGTACTCAAGCTCTCCCCTCTTTCCGCTGCAGCTCCTTCTTACACGCGCGGTTTCAGCATGTATACATCCTCAATCTACAACACAGTGTGGCGACCAGGGGGGTTAGCCCCGCCTTAAGCCCCTAAGACTCATGGGAAGTGGGGAATCGTGGATGTAAAGTTCCTCACCACAAGTGAGGGGGGCTATGAGCAGAAGTGACTTCCATGCCGTTTGGCTGATTGTGGGTGTGTTCAAATAAATAGGCTTAAATGTTGTATAGTTCTCTCTCTCAGAGGCTGTTTGCAGTGCAGTGTATGGGGCAGGGTAATCGGTGACGTACCAACTGGGTTGTTTCAACATGCTTCAATGTGTTCACATGCGGCTTGTAGACAGTTGCGGCTTGTGTATGTACAAAATGGCTTATCCTTTAAAAACGGAAGGGGTGCGGCTTGTAATCAGGTGCACAGCCCAGAAATTACGGTAATATTTCATTAAAAGTCATTCTTTAGTGTGCCAAAAGTAATATATAATCATGTATTTGGATATAGTTTACACTGAAAAGCTTAAGAAAAGCACGATTACAGGCTCTTTAAGAATAGCATGATATGGGCCCCTTTAAATCAGGTTAATCTCCTGCATTTAAAATGATCAAATATCTTTATAAACGAAAATATTTTGAGATTTTCAGCTTTAAAGAACAATAAGTACTCCATAGTTGATACTCAAGCACATGCACACAACAAGCATCATCATGAAGCACAAACAACAGCCACTGACTTAGTTCCCCCAGAGACAGAAAATTAAAGTGTGCTGAAGGGGAAGCATGACAGACAAACAGAGAGAATGGGCGTGATTTAAAAGAAGGGTACCATAAAGAGCTCTGTGCTCACCCTGCCGCCGTACTGCAGCATGGGGGCGGGTAGCACTCGCCCCGTGACATGGGCCATCTCGTCGCGCACTCGGAACTGAAATTCCTGCACAAAAGGGTCTGCCTCGTAGTTGGCACTGCGCACCTGTATAGAGAGATGGATGGAAGTTCAAACACTTGTGGTTTGCTTTGTTTAAATTGATCATTTTCTTTAAATTGTAAGTTAGACTAGTTTATGAATTTATGTTGAAGTTTGGAAGCATTGTAATTTAAAAAGGCAACTGGACACAGAATGTCATAATTACAAAGGCTGTGTATCATTTCTTAATACAGCATTCCCCTGCTTATTCATGTTTCACTATTCACAGTTTCACGTATTTACTGATTATTTTTTTCAGTCACATGACTCGTCCGGTTCATCACAAAAACTCAGCTCAAGACACTTGTATGAGATTTTTGCGTCCAAAGGAGGTGCTGCAGGGGAGGAGGGCAGCGGAGATGAAGAGCATGAATATTTCACACCCATTTCCACCGGTTTCTGAATCGCTACCAACTGAAGTTTGTGTCCCTGCATTGAGAAATGGCATCATCTGACTCAGAAGCAGCCAGAAAATATCTTGATACGCTGAGGAAGATAATCTCGGAGAAAATTTATGATCCGGAGCAGGTGTGTAATATGGATGAAACCGGGATCTTCTGGAAGAAGACGCCCTCTCGCACTTAACTGATGGAGGAAGCATGGACTCCTGATTTTAAGGCAGAGTGGCAAACACTCCTAATGTGCGTTATAAAGTACGTTACAGTCTAGTGCAATAAATTATATGTGAAGCAATACTCCAATGTTCTTTAATAAATGTTTTACAAAGCATCAGAAAGGTTTCAGAAGGGTTTTTGATGAGTAAAGATTGGTGGCGGACATTTTTTGGCCGCGGGGTCAGATTCTCCGTATTGGCGGATTCTGTGTATTAGCGGTTGTCTCTGGTCGCTAACCCCCGCGGATAAGGGGGGATACTGTACAAATAAGGCTCAGGATGGGCAAACAAAGTAGCACTGAGAAAGTGTGAGAAATATGCATTTAACATAAATCTCATCTCTCTTAATTATTATTTTGAATATTGTGGAATTCATTACGTTGTTTTAAATAAATGTTTAGTTATCACTTTTAAGCAACTACCGGTGGTTTCAGCTGAGGTTGTATGAAAAAAACAAAACATAATTTTTAATGACTTTTTTTTTTTGCAGACCCATTTATTTTTCTTTATAGAGAACAGCCATGGTGATGTGGTAACAGGTAGAGTTCAGTCTCTCTAAATAATAAAATTGGAGTCATTTGAAGCATAACCACACAAGCCATTACTCCTGTGGCATTGTGTTGACCTGGCCATGTCTGCACTTTAATTGCTACATGCAGCAGAGAAGCACATAGACATTACTGCACTAATAACATCAAATGGAAAGTAAGGCCATTAGAAAAGCCGCTGTTAGACAAAACAAAGTGCAGCAAAGACCTGTCAATTTAGGCTTTGTAAGAGTTTGACTGCAGCCTATAGTTAACTATAATTGTCTTTTTTTTTACGTATTCTATATTTTGCCTATATGTAAATACTTGTGCAGTTGTATGAATTTATTTTTATCTCTCAAGTTTACATAAATAAGTTCCATTGGTTGGGTTTTTAGATTTAGGTTAGAGTTGTTGTCTTTTTTAGTTTTTTTAATGAAAAAAAGGAAAACAAATGTAGAAAACCATTTATACTGAAAAGAAAATATTGTTAAAAAGAATTTTAGATTTTGTCTTCAACAGACTATCTCAGGAAAAAAAATTAATAAATGCTGCTTTTGGTTTTTTATCTGCATTCAACCATAAAAAGGAAAAAAAGGTTCAATAGTCATACGATCTGTCATAAAAGGAAAAACATGGTTTTAATACACACAAACATGTGTGCATACATAAAATTAAAAGATAAAAAAGGATAAAACTAGAAGGTGCTCTAAAATAAAATAACTCAATCCAAATTTTGTAACTAAATTTAGAAAAACCTCTGACTTTTACAATATCGTTTTTTTTTTACTTTGCATTTCAACAAGTGAAGACTTCTTTGTTGAGAACTCACCAGCCGGCTGATTTCCTCTTGTCTGTCGGGTGCAGAGCGAGCTGTGGCTTTAATCATTGTGGACGTCTGATTATCTGTCAGCTTCTTAATGCACCGTTGACCGGCTACTATGTTACACACCTACAACAACAACAACAACAACAACAACAACAAAAAAAAAAAATCATAATTCATCAAAAACAATCCAAACATAAATCATTTACCAATTTGGGCGAATTCTTTAAGTATTTTTTACGCCTTTTTATTTTATCCTTATATTAATACAAATTCATTCTTTTGAAAAAGGGCATTAAAAAAACGTTTTTAATGTTTGCTGGATGTTTTTGTTTTGTTCTTTTTCTCACCTCTAGAGGCAGGTAGGTGTGCTTTTGCTCCTGGCCCACTTGTAGACAGGGCAGGTGTGGATACTTGAGTTGTAGGTTGTACTTTTCCCTGAAGTACTGAGCAACAGTACGTTCTACAGTCTGACCGTTCTCCAACTGCAGAGGGAACCTGCACCAAAACAAAAAAAATCTAACTCCACGAAACAGCAAGTCACATGTATAAATACACAACTTTTGAATAGCATGCAATAACTTTATTTTTATCTTTCACTTAATAGATGAAGTTCACTAACTTATGTAGACATAAAGACAATATTAGATCAATATTGGACTTTACATTGAAGGATATTGAAACAAGTTTTAAGTAGATTAACATAAATCCATGTATAACCAATGAGAATTCTGAGTTGAACTACTTTATTGGTGCCATGCAGACAAAAAAGGCTATGAGCTCTAAAAAACTGATTAAATTTAGGTTATTCATCTAAATTCAACCCCACTGGAAACCACAATAAAAAATGTCAGCCATATGTTAAAGCTGAAAGGTTTGACTCATCTTGACGGTGTATGACTGTACGATGAGTCAGACACGATTGGCTGGTGCTTTTGCTGGTGATTTGGTGGTGCCACCCCCCGCCCCATCCCCCACCCCCAGCTTTTTGCGAGGCCAGAGTCTGACTCACGTTTGATGGCTAGCAGGCCGCCGGGTCACATTGCAAACACGGTACTTTCTGCGCATGGTTCCACAGTGTGTCACCTCCACCTTCAATCCTGGTACACAAAACGGTTATAATTAGGAATTTTGTGTTTGTCTGTAAATAAGCGAGACTTGTGCTGTCCTAGGCATTTTACAGATGGGGGGCTAAAATCTACGGAATTACCTTTTATTTCTTTGGTGAATTTGACCCGGTGAGAGTCTGTGAGAGGGCGAGGTTGCTCGTCGATGTTGTGGATATCCAGCACTTCACACATGAACTGGATAACTGGCTGGGCTTTGTAAAAGGCTGTGGCAGAGACTGTAAAAAAAAAAGGAATAGAGTAGTTTCAACACATAGGAGAGCTTCCACATCTAGACAAATATCTCCTCACTGTGGCATTATCTGCACTGTTGCTGAGTTTCTTGACAATGTAAACAGCCTTTATAGCAACTACTGTCAACAGTTGTCAGACATTTAGCCCAACAAATGAGGACCCTGGCCAGGACTCCCGACCGAAAGAGGTGTGTAATCTCAATGGGAATATCCTGGTTAAATAAAAGTCAATAAATAAATAATTTAACTCTGGGACTAATTGAATATAGACAACACTCAAGCAAATACAAATATAATAAATAAAAACAACAGAGCTATCTGTTTACACTTTCTCCCACTAGCTTACAGCCCCAAGCGCCACCTAACCAAACATTACTGGTGCAACTAAAATGCAGATGCAAATACTGAAGCTATCCAGCCGTTGAATTTTGAGCCAGATGCCAGCTCGGATGAGGAAAACTAAGACGTAAATAGATCGGTTTGTCTACAAGTGAATGCATCACAATGGAGCGGAACAGGGAACTTGTGACCCACCCAGCATATTTTCTAAGCCACAATTATGCCCTTTTCCAAACTGCTTTTTTGTCTGTTCCTGATTCACAACAATTAGAGTAAAAAACTTCTCAGAAAGGCAATTTTAAGCTTAATTGTCTTAATACATGTCCTCCACCAAACTGTAAAAACGCCATCAAGCAGATTTTCATTGAAGTGGATCTTTAATGAAACATAATTTCATTCATCTAAAAGATTGTGTGAAAGATGCCGTTAAATGTTTTGCAACAAACACAAAGCACAATAAACTGACATTATTAAAAAATGGCATTTATAAGTCATGACAATAAAAGAAAACTTGGCTTAACTAGTATGCATTACAATGCCATGGAACAGCTTCATTCAAGCTTTAGATGGACAGCGCACAAGTCAACTGCCTTATAAAGCGGTCAAAGCGTGAAAATAAGACAAAGAAAGGATCAGAGAGCCAAGAGGCTTTGACTCAGAAACAGACTTTCAACCTTAGGTCCCAAACAAAAGTCATGTCATGGAAATGCAACACACATCTACTCCGCTGATCCAAGCAACACCAACAAATCTAAGTCAGTGAGGCAAGCGTACATACACACAGGCACACACACAATGCCTTTCGTTTCCACAGCAACCGCTCTCATCCAGCCAAGAACCCACCCTCCTATACGTTTTGGAAACAACTTTTCACCCACACACTCACCAACCCTCGTGCAGGAGCAGAGATCCTGTCTCCTAACTATATATATTGCTGTGTGCATGCAGCTAAAAAGCTACTCATCACTAATCTGTAATGATTTTGTTACATTACAATATTGTTTTTTTTTTAACTTGGCATATAGCATTCAAGCTTAATGCAGCCACTAAATAATTAAAAAACAATAATTATAAACAAGTTTGAAATTTGATCTTGAGCACATTTTTTTAAATGGAAATAAAATTAAAAGTCCGCGGGCATCAAAAGAATGTCTTCAATTATTAAAAACTAATTTCCCTAGCCCCAAAAAGAAGGACCAGTGAAATCCATTTGAGAGAGTCAGCACATGACAAATCAATTTCCCTGTTCTTAAATTAAAAACTTCAATTTAGTCAAAATTCTGTGAAAGACACAGAATGAGGACGGCTTTATTTTTTGGCCATTCTGTGTGCGCGTGAGGAAGCTCCTTTGACATTAAAAATGAAAACCTCAGACAAAAAAAAAACAACAACAACAACAACTGCATCTCACCATCAATGTTGAGCATCATCTTCCACATAGCAGGCCGCACAGACTGATGGAAACCAAACCATACCTCCCTCCCGCCTCCCAGAGGATGGTCATAGCCCTCTGGCGCCGAGAAGAAGGAGCGACCCACTGGAGTGTATCTTAACATCAAGAAAACGGGTTTTATTAGTGATACGTTATTCTAATATTTTAAAGAAAAAAAAGTTTCCAGCGCATTTTGACAAAGGAAACTAGGAAAACAGATTAAAATGTGTTATCTGGGGTTATATTTGGTCATTTGAGAGTACAACAGTGAGATGAAAAGGTGGTGACACCACCTGCAACTGCTTTTTACTCAAACTTTCACTTTTTTCTTTGTGACTCCCAGACTGGCAGTCAGGATGTCGGTGTAATACCATGCCTCCAGCACCTGTGAGCAAAGCTAAATGAAAGCTGTTGATAAAAAGCACCTTTTAATAACGTGCTGGAAAAAAAGATGTTTTTCATTACAGCTCCAGATATATTGTGTCTGTGTCTAAGGAACGTGATATCGATTGAGAGGTGCGATGCCTTGTGAGAACTCCTATAAGATGTGTTTTCATTTCCGTTTGCATCAGAGAGGTGATAATGGTGTAACTATAACAACAAAAATATGTTGAATTCACTTAAACCTTGAAAGGGATTGTTCAACTTTTTTTTTATCCCTTCAAAATAATGAAAATGGATTTACAAGTTAATTCATTAAGTATGTCAGTGTTTGGAACAACATTCTTTATGCTGTTTACTAATAATCCATTAATAAAAGCAGCTGAAGCCCACCAAAATGTCTAAATGAAGATTGAGGAGGGGAAAAAAAGCACAGTGGCTCACTTCATGGATGGCAGATGTCGCAGAACAACATCCACAGCGTGTACGGGGTTGGTGCTGATGGGCTTGTCCAGCTCAAGGGGCTCAGGCATGCTCCGGCCAGTCAGTACTTCGTGAAGCATGTGCCAACTGACCAGAGACACAAACTTAATGGAAACTTTGAAGGGCCGATCTTTTCCTCCTTCACCTGGAAGAGTGACATCAAGGTCCACCTGTGAAGACATAATAGATGAACATCCGTTCAAACATCAATCATTGCAGTGGTACTGGTTTCCGTTCAGTTTCCGTTTCTTTTGAGAGTTGTGCATTTGTTTGTTTGTAAGTTTGTTTCCATCTCACCCCCGTGGGTGCCACAGGCAGTGGGTTGGCTGTGTACAGACTCCTCTTTCCATCATAGACTGGCCTCCGATCTCCAAAGATTGTCACCTTGAAGTGCTGCACCATGGAATCAACCACCTCCCTGCACATAATGCAGACACACAGATTTTCAGAGGCAATGTGTCTGGTGAAATGTTAGAGCGCGTTTATTATTAAGCTTTCACATTACAGGCCAAGTCATTATTGTGAACCAGAAACCCTTTAATGGTCCATTAATTTGTCCTTGGGGAAACCTCTGCAACGACGTAAATCTAATTCACTGCTAGTTACATGTCATTAGTGTTGTTGTAGGCTATTTTAGTACTTAGAAGTTTAACATTATGTATCCATCCTACCTGTTGACTCGTCGGGGGCACTTGTCAGGCTTGATGTCCACCTCGTAGAGGTAGACATCCATCTTTGGGATCTCCACCTGGAAGCAGTTGGCCAGCAGCTTGATTGGCTTCCCCATGGTGCCATAGCCAGGCCGCTGCGGCATGGAGAACAGGGCCTGGGGCCCAACGGCTCCTAAAGCAACAACAAAAACAAAAGGGAAGGGAAAATAAACAGCAATCTTTGTGAGGACCTCATAGCTATTGAAACAACGCACCCGTAAGTAGACAGTGAGTAACAGCTGCTCTGAGATTCGGTTTAGAAGAGCATTGATGTTCGTTTCCTTCACTTTAAACACCAAAGCTAAAACACACCAACATGTAAAAACCTATTTCTTATCAAACAAGGGCAGGAGAATCAAATTGAAATATAATGGTATGACAATTTTTCATGTTTAACACGTCAGCGCTGGTTTACAGAAAATGGATAACAAGAGAAGGACAGGTTGAGTGTAGATTTGAGAAAACACAAATAGGAACTCAAAATGTCAAGATGTGGTTTTGTGTATGAGGGAAATGCCAAGATAAAAAACATCTGATGTTGACATTTCAAATGATAAAGGAAAAACAAACCTGATGCACAAAACATTCATCTAGCATATTCTTATGAAACATACGTCTGACTACAAAAAATTAATTTGATTTGTTAATGTAGATTCACCATGAAAAACATAAAAAATGTGATTCATCTGTAAATATTTTTATATTTAGCATTCTTTTCAAATGCTTATAGTCATTTTGAATACATAAAAATAACTGAATTTGATTAAGTAAAACGGTTAAGTCCAACTATGTCTCAAGTTAACATGCAGGATAAACATCCTATAAAGTGGAGGATTTTTCTCTGTTTTTCTTTGGAACTAAAAATGGCAGCAACTTAAACAAACATGTGATGTTTTAAATTTCAGATTTTTTAAACTCTCCTTGGGTAAAGTCCAAGAGAAGAAAAATAAATAACTTAAAAATATAAAATAATAAAATCTAAGCCGAGAGAATCACAGATGGAAGTCAAACATTCCTGCACAGACACGCATTAATAGAAAACAAAAAGTTTAGAAGAATGAACATCTGCATTTCTGAAGTAAAAAAAAAAAAAAAAAGAACTTTGATCAGAAAAACTATCAGAAATTCAAAAGATTCAGAGTAAACTAAAAGGTCAATGCAAATGAATGTATTAAACTCAGACGGCTTAAAAAATAAACTTTACAGATTAATCGGAATGGAAGAACAAATTTTGTCTAATAATGAAGATGTGAAGTTGGCAACGTGAAAAGTAGCATTTCTCTCTCAAATGACTCATCTATTCTCTGAAGAAACTACTGATAAGAGTTCAAGTAAGGGTTAATGGCCGACAAAGTGCACATTATCACTTCTCCGTGATTATTATCACGCGAAGTGATTATTACGCTTTGCGTCGGACTTCCCGTCCGACGCAAAGTGTGTTAAAAAGTGATAATGTATACTTCGAAGGCCATTAACCCGCTTGTATCATGGTCACTTACAAAAGCAATAAATATTAACCAGTTTTTAGTCCTTAATTCTTGTTTTCAATTTGGATCCCTTTTCTCACAAAAAGCGGACTATTTGTTACGTCGGTTGCAGTCAAGAGATTGATAGATATAGATATATCTATATCTATATACATATACATATGCTGATCTTTCCAATGGGTTGACTAAAGCATCGGTTCAGATAGAAAGTTCACCTCTTATCGCTTTTTTTTGTGCAAATGATGAAGCAAAAGGTTGTTTTAAAGAAGCCAGCACAGTGATACAAAACATTTAAGCTAGGTGACCGGAACTTCTTTTTTCACCGTGCGGTTATCCTGTGGTATATCACTTTTTAATGCACACCCAGCAGCCAATCAGAATCGAGAACCCGGACCATGGCATAAAGCTCAATACTTGTCAATGCACATTGCCTAATCAATGTATTATGGAAAACATACCAAATGTTTTAATCATTAAAATCTACTTTAATAATGTCTCTTCTTTTAATTTCTATTCTATAGAGAATCTTGAACAAAAACAAAGCACTAAAAATACAAGTGTGATTGATTTCAGATGGCATTAGCTTGAAGTTTGGCTCCACCCACAACTCAGGAGAATTTCTAATGAACTCCTGCCGCTCAACAGAAACTTTTTCCCAGAAATTACTACGATTAAAATAATTTGAGATGTTGACAATTTACTATTCTGATGTGCCTGTAGTGCTTCGTGTGATCAGACGGACAAAAATCTAGGTGGTGTTTCAGGAATAAGACACTTTGTTCTAAAAGATTATGTTTAAATCTGCACACATTTATCAGGTTTTTACATTTTTCTGGGGGGGGGGGGGGGGGGGGGGGGGGGGCTGCTCACGTCACAAATCGACAATTTTATGTTGACTTGCTGGTGTTTTTCCTGGACTACAGTTATGATATTGATGGTGAATTCAGACATTGTTGGGTGGTATGCATATTACGAAAAAAAAAATAAAGGTGTATGACTCATTCATCAGAACTGCTTTTTCTCTGCCTCCCTCTTAAACCACTGTGTCTTTTTAATTCACATGTTCTTTCCACAAGCATGATGCTCCACAGAACCACCCTTAATGTAACATTGATCAAATAGAATCAAGCTTGAGTGATTCATCAGAAACTTGACTCATTGGCCCGCATGAGTGGGCGAAGAAGAAGTTGAAAGAAGGGAAGTTTGTAAAATCCCCCCCTCACCCAAAAAAGAAAAGAAAAAAGCGCTTCAGGTCAGAGCCAAGACGTCAGGTTTTTATTTACAATTGAGTAGTAAAGACTTACTTGTCTTTAAGTAATGAAGGCTCTTATTCGAAACAGCCCACTGAAAGAAAATGACGACAAAGAGAAGATACTCTGGAATTTCTGTCTCATTTCTTCACAAACTGATTTGTTTAAGGTATTTTTCTATGGATTTTTTTTTAATAGAACTTGAGAGGTAATTACTACACAGAAGTAATAAACAAACTTGTCCCAGTAATCACCCACATTAAAAAATAATGTACCTCTTCAAGTCACATATTTAAAACATAAACCGCTCCTCTTACTGAGATTAATTTTTTCCACTTTTGTGGGTTAAATTAGCAAATTGGGCCAGGATGGCAGGGAGTGGTTGGATAAAAGACGGGAAAGGGTTTGTGCTTTTTAGATGTCATCTGTCTCCAAACTGGCCTTCATTCAGCGTGAGTCACAAGCTGCCACAGCTAGACTCTGGAGCACCCAGCCTCTGAACTTGGCAGTGGATGACTTAAAGTAGCAGCTAGAGTAATCCACACACAAATAAAAACCACCCATGCACAGAGGGAAAGTTCCTAAAAACACACGATCTACCCACTAGAGCTAGAAAGTTTTGTTTTGGAGTGGAGAAAGAGATGGAGAAAGTAATTTGTAGCTGTGGTATCGTACAGCCACATCATCTGATGTAAAACAGGAAGTTACAGGGAATTAAGATTTTTAACATACTGCTAAACAAGGCAACACACACTTATGAGACAAGTGTTGCTTTCAAATCAAATTACTCACCATCCCTCAAAACTCCAATGCCAAACCACAGCTGCTCACATCATCATAAAAAGACAGCACGCTTCAAAAGTGAAGACAACTTCTCATCCTCTGACAAAATAGTCCTTAAACCTCATCACTATGATATTTGGTCGAAAGTGTGTTCTGTGGCTTCCTGCTACTAAAAAGTTTTAAACTGGATTCCCAGACACTGACCTAAAACTTCTTTAAAAGCCACATCTCCATTCACTCAAAAAAGCAGGAGCATCTCAGTGAAACTAAGGGGTAAAGACGATGGGAAAAATATTCAATCATGTACTTTGTCTTTGAAGTAGAATCCTCTAAACAGGGGCCATTTCCAAAGAATGGAACTTTAGAAATTCACTGTAATCAGAGCATTCATCTGTGATGATTACTGCTGCCTGTGAACACAGATGGGACCGAGCAGCATTGAAACGCAAGGAAGGCAATTAACAGAGATCTTCAAGAAATCTTATGAGAATATAAAAACAGATGTGTTTCACTGCATTTTGTGAATAGCCAACCAGAGCTACAATGATTCAGCACTGCATCATTTCCCCTCCATCTTCCTTCACCGTCAGAGAAAAAAATAATAAAAAAAAACAACAACAAAAAAACACGCTTATTCATAGAGGCCGTCGTGACAAAAACTCTGAAAGGAAAATTTCACAGCCAAACAAGGGGATGGGTGCGCTTCTTACCCCAAAATTACAATCCATTTTAATCAAGTTCCCTACTCCTTCCAGCAATGTGATGCAACCAGAGGAAACACGTAGATATTGAATCATGTTTGCCCACCTTCTATTAAACTCTTACTTTCTGTGCATTCTTTTATTGTCGTGTAACCTGCCAACGCATCATGTGACATAAATTTCGACTTTTGACTCGATGGCCAATACCCAAATGAAATGACCTGAAATTATATTTCAAATACCCAGATATCAATCCAACCTTCCATTCGTCTTCACATTATCCAACTGTCCATTTTAATTATTTTTCCATCCAGCTCCAAGTGTGCTTTTACCACTGCTAACCAGTTTAGTTAACGTTCCTCTTTCTTTATTAATCATAATAGTGCCTATAATGCTTTGCCATACGGCAACATTTGCAGAAGCATCTGAAGATAGTTGACAAAAAAACAAGCGCCAGCTTTACCTGGTATAAATAAGTCATAAACACCCCAAGAATTTAAATGCCTTTCTGCCCATATAAACTTTTTTTGCAGAAACATGTCAGGAATGTGAACTCGTTCCACTTGGCTACTTTGCAACACAACGTAGCCACACTGTACACAGAGTGCTGGTAGCCAGAGAGGCTGAACGGGGAGCAGCTTGGCCAACATCCAGTTAACGCAAAATCCTGTCGACACACAAACGGCCATGCTGCTAACGTGTGCACACATGACCACACAAACCCACACGGTGACACATATATGCACACACACAAACACAATACAGCTGTTGTAGTTCTAATCCAAAGATGCTCGAGTTGTGGGCAAGTGCTCTGTGGCCAGGCACAATAGTGTCAGTCACAGCAGGCAAAGCCCAAACATAAAGCTAGCATGGAAAGGCTGATAGAAGACACACGCAGTGCAACTTTCATATAACGTTTTCCTCATCAAACATGAGCGTTGCATCCGGCACCCAACGGAGTCACTGCGGCAGTCTTAGATACTTAATGTAAACATCAGCAAAGCATCATGTTAACACGAGATTGTGAATCAAAATAACAATTGAAAACCTTTTCAAGACAAAGCGGGGTCGACTACAAGTAAAGGAATACATGTGAAGAGAGTGAAGAGGGTGGGGGAAATTAGAGGGAGTTAAACATCTAGTGAGAATACAAATCTGACTTGGTAAGTCCAGAATTAGTGCAACAGCCAACAGGAGTTAGCAGGTGTTGACTTTCTGTGTTGAACTGGGCAGCAGTGATACTCTCATGTCTCTCCAGTACATCAACTGACTTTGAATCTTAAATAGGGAGCACCTTAGAGACCCATTCCAAGGAAAATTGTGCTTTTAACATGTTTTTGTAGAAATTCTCATGATGGAGGACACAAAGAGAATTAAGCTTAAAACCATATTTCTGAGTAATTCTTTATTCAAATCATTAAGAATCAAGAGCAGATGGAATAAAAGCCCTTTGATAAAGCTTGTATTTGATAAAGCTTGTTGTTTTATAATGAACTACAAATCGGTAAGTCACAAGCTCCCAGCTCCACTTCATTCTGATGAATCCACTTCTAAACAAACAGATCCATAAGCGTCTTTCTTTTCCTAATCTGAGCTGGAATCTTGCTTGAGACTGGACCGCTCCAATATTGCTCGACATCTTCTTTGCAGCGCTAATGTTAGGTTGGGGTTGTGAGGAGCTGTAAGCTAGCGGGAGAGAGTGTAAGCAAAGAAATGATGGGAAATGAGTGCAGTTTTACTTTCCCGCCAACAGTCCCACCCACAGCTGTTCTGATGAACTACTGCCGCTCTGCAGAAACTATATCCTAGAAAACGACGGTCGTTTTTGTTTTTGACAAAAAACTGCATAATCATAATTAAAAGACCTCAGGGAACACTTTGAAAATACATCAAATTACGATTGGAGAGGAACTTTAAGCATTTTCTTTTAAATAAAAGGGCAACATGACCAAATCTGACAAAGATTCAAGCAGAAAGAATAGATAAACTGTCAACACTTAACATAATCCTGCATGATTAATTACAAAATGGAGTGTATGATAAACCTTTTACTTTAGTGTATAAATATGGTTTTATTTAAAGATCTTACTAAAATTTCCATTATTTTTGTGTTTCACAAATAAGAAAAAAAATGAGAAAGCTAGTTTTTTTTCCCCCTGTCATTTTATCTTTTAAAAATATGAATAGATATGGTTGGTGCTGATCTGTGGAAATACAAACTGTCCCAAATACACACAAACTACAGAGAGCTTCTAAATGAAATACAGACGCTCCTTATCTGGCCCCCTCCTCCTGTCCGTCTCCCCTAAAATTGAGCCCCTTTCAGCTTCACCCAAAATAACAGAACCCAGGAAAAGGAAAATGGGAGGAAGGAGAGGGGGATGGAAAATAAGTGTGGCCTTGCTGAGCTAGACTGCCCTAAAATGCTATTACACATCAAAACCAATACCACATTTGGAGTTCGAAGGCAATGAGAAACTCTCATAGTATTTGAAAATGTTGTAATAAGCCATTTGAAGCCAGGCAAACAAAAGTGAAATAAAAAAAATCTAAAAATGAAACTATTTTTTTGGCTAATCTTTTATTTTGAAACAGCAAAAAGAAAAAGAAACTCAAAATATTTCAGTTTAAGCCATAAATATAAACAACTATCTCCGAGTTGATGGTGTAAAGAAAAACAAGATTTTCTGATTCTTTCAACACTCGTTTCTTTCATGTAAAACTCAGTAGTAGTTTGCTTTCATGTCATCTATGACATAATTTAAGATGGATCAAAGAAATATAAATGATAAATAAATGGCGTACTTGTATAGTACTTTTCTACCTTTGTTGAAGGCCAAAAGCACTTTCCAGTCACAGTCCCATTCCCCCATTCTGATGGTGGCTATAATGGGATGTCACTTTAACATTTTGATTAGAACAACACAAATCAAGGATAAAGCCCTTTCAAAGAGGAGCAGAGCTAAACTGCTTTCACCATAGAAACCAACAACAATATGCCAGTGGTTATCCTGGGTTTCCAGGTGGTGGTGGTTGAGAGTTTTTATTGTCAGCGGCCTGCTTGAATGAACTCAGTATCTTAAGTAGAGACTGCAAATCAAGTCTTAAGCCCTCCCTTACTGTCCACACAAAATCCAGACAAAATTGAACTACAAGGAGAATGACAGGGAAGGCACAGTTTCCCACTGGGACTTGGAAGGAGAAACAGAAGCTTTTCGGGGGGGTTGGGGGATTACAGACTATGAATGGGGGGCAAAAAAAAAGAGAAGAAACAAAAAAAAAAAAGAGCGGGAATCATGGGAGTGTTGGAGGGGGGGGTAGCAAATAGAAGGGATACAAGCAACAAAAACAAGATGTTGGAAGTAAAAGAAAAGATCAAAAATAATGTCACTGCAAGTGTTTTTTGTTTTGTTTTTAGATCTAAATGCCTAAAAATCAGATTATAAAAAGCTACTTTCATTCATATAGCAGCAACACAGTTCTCCTACTGAAGAAAGATCGTACATACAGATGTAGAGTGTGCCTCCGGGCCCCCAAATGTATGACCCAAGAACATTTTCAATGTTTATACAGGTGAAAGTTACATGGAGCATAAATGACTATGTATGTGAAAGAAATACACAACATAGGGGTAAGTCTTTTAAAAATGTTAAATTAACAAAAATATTTGGAAAGTATTCATTTTATTGTGTATTCTTTCCAGCACGACAGCTTACACGTCACTGCTTGTAATGGAGCACTGTCCAAAAGCCCCAAAGCAGGGCATGCCTAACTAATTAACCAGAGGAGCATTGTTGGGCAGTTTCTCCAGTGAAAAACTACACCAAGATTCAATTTTACAGTAATTCCTACAACCTATGAATCAACCTTTTTCTGCAAAGATGAAACCATCCTCATCAGTCAGAGACATTTTGTTTCCTATGACACTGTTTTTGATGTTTAGCAGAACAAACTGATAAAAATAAAACTTTTTAAAAAGTAGTGAACCGAAATATTCAAGTGTAGAAACTTTATTTTTTACTAGGAAGCAAATGAGAAGTGTCTTTTTACCCTGCATCAACCTGATTCCCTCCCTAAATAATTACATCACCTGTGTCTTCAGTCCAAGTGTGTTGCTGCTGGGAAAACACCTCGTGCTGCCTTACGCTACTAATGCTGGGAAGTGTCCCACCTGAGCAGATCTGATATGCTAATAAGAGAAAAGGCAGCTGAGGGGGGAAATCTATTCTCACAGAGAGAAGAAGAGTGGGCAAAGAACCAAGTGGAGTATCATGTATCACTGGCTAATAAAGAGTACCTAGCATTTAGTTTATGGAAGTGGAAAACTTCCGTTGGAATGAAGGCAAGCCAGGTGGCTCACACTGTTAACGGACAAACAGAAGAATAGGGGAAATCAAAGGAAGACCCTTGATAAAGATGTAGGTGCTAGAAAGACCTTTTTGTTGTTATTGAAGAAAATAGTTTATCATGGATAATCCTTTTTGAATACCAAGCAAAACATTTCAGATGTTCTAAAAAGAAAAAGTCATTATTGCTAGACGTGATGGGGTCAGTGCAGAGGTCTTCTACCAAGCTCCTCAAAAAGGACAGAGTTCACCAGTTTCTCACAAGTTTGAGAAGCTAATACAGAATACATTCAATAATGGAGGTGAACCGGCTTTTCTCAGGTGTTTGAAATTGCACACACGTGGCTGCTGGATGTCACAACAAACAGATCTACTGAAGCAGGGTCCCCATTAAGAGTGTGATAGGACAAACTGCAACAAACTCAAATGACTTCAAACCCTACAGATAAAATGCACTGTGGTGGGCTAATATGTTAGCCTGATTGTAAGACCACCATTAGAATACATAGAGAATATTTTAAAAAATCCACTCACAATGCAAAACTTTTTTTAAACGCCTGTGTTAGGAATTACTGATAAATCTGTAGTACCTTTGATAACAACCCAGTAAATAGATGCTTAGAAAGTTCCGTACCTGAAGTTCCGATTTCCATTCATGGGGTCCCTGCCCGGTTCACTTCCCGGATCACAGATGTCTAACAAGTCCTCCGTTAACTCCGGTGCCTCCTTCGCGACAACAGCGCCTCTTCGGCACTGAGGCTTCTGGTAAGCCCCCCCTCCTTATTGACAGAACGGACCGAGGGTCCTAAGAGCCCCTGCGAGGCCCCGTTTGCGCACGGGCAATGTATAAAATCGGAATTCACTTGCCTGCTCGACGCGACGCCGACATGGAAAAAACTGCTAGTTAGCCAAGTTAGCTAGCTAGCGAGGAGAAGGAAAAGGGGGTTGGAACACAAACGAGAGGAGCTGTCAGGATATCATCACAGCGGGGTTATCGAGTTCAGACGAGTCTCTAAATATAGCTAAACCCCAAAAGACAGGACATAAACCCGAATTTACAGTACAACAAGCGTCAGGACACAAAGTACTCGGCTAACTGGCTAGCTCTGCTGATACTTGACAGACGACGGCGACTTTTATGGTGAATAAAGCAGCTGTTAGCTCGGTCTCCGCTCTGAACGCTTAGTATTCCAACAGCGTCGTTTTCGTTTTTTTGTGTCCAGGTGCCAACACCGAGCTGTCCATACGGCCCTGAGTCCGCTGAGAAGTGTCAAGGTTTCCAGGTTGGTTGTCAGATTAACTACAAGGCTTCGTCAAGCCAGCTAAATATGGTGAAGTTGCTTTACTGACACCGACAGGAAGAGGTGGGCTCTGTGTCACCGCACGTCAGAGGATGAAGCTCCGCCCACACTCAGAGGTGAGCCCACGTTTCTGATACATTTTTAATGCAAATAAAAGCGAAACCAGAATAAAAAAAGGTTAAAAATGGGAGGAATTAATAATATTTTAACATTTCACAACGTTTCAGTGTCAATAAATTATTAGAAAGTAAGAAAAAACAGAAAACAGTCATTTAAAAAAAACAATTTTATTTTCTTAAAAAATAACCCTACCAACAGTTCTCATACCGTCACACACAGAGCCAAAATAAAATGTTTCCATGTCATTTCATTCAAATCCATTGGGAAGTGCTATGACAAGAACGGTTCTTGGTCAGTGGTTTAAATATTGCTTTGTCAAACCGTGAGGCTGCGTGGAGAAGAGCGGGCTCTCTGTGTCCACAATACATTTCCAGGGTGACCACCATTTTGTGTCCCCCTTTGCAAGGTGCTTTTGTGGCTTCGGTGAGTGAAGAACTGCATCTGGTTTCCATGGTGCAGGGAAATTGCCCCCCGACAGTTTTGTTTGTTTGTTTGTTTAGCACAGAAGTAAAACACTTGGCCCCAGCTGTGAAAGGCCCAGCATTTGTTGGGCCAAAATACATAACAGGTAAATATCATATATATATTTATATATACAAATCACCTTGGACACTATGAAGGATCAGTAAACCCGTGTACAAAGGCATTCTGATTATGCAAGTTCATAAACATGATTTAAAAATCAAACTCCTCTGATATCTCATCTTATGTTTAAGGGCTCAGATCAGACAAGATTTGAGGCGTTTAAAGGGCAACTGAGGTGGAATTTTGAGACAGTCTCAACAGCGCCCCCCTAAGGATACACTCCCACAATAGTTACAATATTCATAATCATGACAAAAGAAATAGCAGTCTTTATAACCATTACACAATTGAGGCAAAAACAACGGAGGCAAAAACAATTGAGCACAAGACTCCTACCTCTAAGAAAACAAAAGTAAGGTGGCTCAGAATATTCAGTCATCAAAATAAAATAAAAATTAAAAAACAATAATTACATGCATTTTTTTAATCCATAAATCCAGATGTAAAGGCAGAGTATATTATTAAGTAGCTGTAAATGAAGGCCCACTCTGTCCATCAGAGCAATCCCCAGTCTGTGCAGCCCATGCACACAGAGCACCAATAGGGATTGGCTTACAGGCTAGGGGATTGGAACAGGGGGATGCTGCAGGTATGAAGTGCCAAAAGTGAAAACTGTCAGCAAGGCTACATATTAATGGTACAAAGGCTGATGAATGATATTTTGGCTTGCATGGAGAAAAATAAAAAAAAGACCAACAGGAAGTGCATTTGACCACAATGGTCATTAAATATGGGATTTTTGTGTGTGTGCTTGTTTTTTCAGGCTAAATTGTAAAAGCCTGCAGAGGACAGAGCTTTGTGTAGAAACAGAGCAGCTGGAAGATTGCTGTATAGATACACAAAGACTTTTGTGGGTGGATGAAGCGAACATGCTCTGACGTCATCTTCACTGATAAGTAGAAATGTGCAGAATGACTTGAGCAAGGTCAGTGTCTGAATCAAAGTTAAACTTTTCAGCACTGAATAACTTTTTCTATCCCCCCTTTTTCTAAATTAAAAATAAGATGTTGACCTCGCTTATTACTACCTTTGTTCTGAAAGCATTGGAAACTCTAGCCGTAAACTATAAAAACGTAGGTGTACAGTCTTGTGGAAGAGGTTCATTATTTTAAAGTAAAATAAATCAAGAAAAAAGTAAATAAAAAAGTGCCTCATACATTTTTAAAAAGAGCAATGTCTACAGAAGTAAGATTATCTTCCTGTTTAAGTGCCCCTTTTTTTTCTATTGGTTGGCATCAGTTTTGGCTGGTTAAAAATGCTGGTATAGGTGCATGGGGTGCAAGTACATTTGATACACTCTATGCAAATGGTCCTTCTCTACTGTTACGCTAAGGTTAGCTCTATAAGCAAAATGTCTAGGGACTGGCCAATCAGGACAGAGAGTGAAACAGCACCTTCTCCTTTAAACTACAGTTTGCTACACCTGTCCCCTCCGCCTCTGCGAAAATAAAGACTAGAGGGTTCGCCTCACATCTACTAAGAAAATCTTTATGTGTAGTACTCCTAGCACCTACATGCTAACACTAAGTGCTAATGTACCATACCTCAAATGCCTCAAGGCTGTTTAAAAAAAAAACATTTAAAAAAAAAAACGAATAAAAACACAAATGTAGTTCATGAAGATGCTAAAAATGATACATGTAAGTGTGCGTGCCCATGTGCATCCCTCTTGAAGATCCCCATACCACAGGATCTAGAACACTGGCATCCAGCTTTCGGATGGGTAACGAGGCAGCATAGTGGTGGCAGTTCAAATGTTTTTGGACTTTTTGTTTTCTCCTTTCCATCGCTTCTATTTCCTCCCATCTGTATTGCATACTTACATACATCGGAGAGTGAAGGTAGCATATTGTACAATTACATAACAATACCCAACGGTTTAAACAATTCAACATAAAAAAGACCAATTGTGCTGGTGAAGTAAAAAAACAAAACAAAAAAAAAACTAAAGAGACAATGTTCAATATGTTTGAGTGCATTAGGTGTCAGAGTCTGCTTCTGTTCACAGAAAATAACTTTGTTTCTTGAAATGAACAACTGATTGACAGGTCTGTGGAATGTGTGTGTGTGTGTGTGTGTGTGTGTGTGTGTGTGTAGTGGGCAGTTGTTGGGAGTAAGGGATGGGGATGAGGTGAGAGTGGGCGGTCGGCCTACTCAGGTAGAAATGAGGTGGGAGAGAACGATGGCTGGTGGAGGTCAGGCGAAGTACATGGTCCTCAGAGTGTCGTGGTGAATTTGAACAGCTTTGGCCAGTGCCTGGGGGTCCCGGCCATTACTCTGACCCGACACGTGACTGCCCTCCCCGCTGCAATGACACAACAAAGCCAAGAACATTAATCCTTTAAAAAAATAAAAATAAAAAAAGAAGGTAGACTAAACATTTGAATCAACAGCCCACCAATTTAAAGACTCACTGATGAAAATTGTGTTTTTGGGGAGTTTTTAACATGTCCTTGAGGCATTTTTCTGATGCTGGAGGACATATTTTGAGAAGATTTGGCACAAAATTGCATTTCTGAGTATTCTATCCATTTTCTTAACCCTCTATATTCCTTTCGGGGTCACAGGGTTGCTGGAGCCTGACCCGGCTACTGCAGTGAGAAGGCGGGGCACACCCTGGACAGTCTGTTGCAGTGAGTATTTCCTTTTTTCAAATCGTTGTGAATCAAGAGCAGACGAAAAATGCTGTTTAAAAACTGGCTTCTTTGTGAAATAAAAAATACGATGGGCGCGGCACAAGCTCTCTGCTCCAAGCTCTTAGTAAGGGGGAGAACTACAGCCACTCTGAAAACGACAGTTTTTTTTTTTATTTTGGCCAAAAATGACCTGAAACCTACTGACCTGTCGTGTTCTTTGTCTACCAGATGGTAGCGGGCACGGAAGGCCACAAGACGAGCGTAGTAGGCTGGTGCCGGGATGGAGACCGAGCGGGTACAGCGCACATAGGTGTGGCACAACTGGTAGGTTAGAATCTGCAGCTCATCAGCGGTGAAACGATTGTCGTCCCATAAGACGTAGTAATGAGACGGCCGGCTGGTGCCCTGGCAAAGAAAATGGTTTGCATTAGCAGGGGGGGCTGGGGTCAAAGGTTGACGCGTTAGTGAGTTGATTACCTGGATGCCTGCATGGCTACATAAATAGAAGTCAAACTCAAAGGGATGAGTGATGCTGGTGTCCACTGTAGTCCCTGCAGGAATATTGCCACTCTTACCAATCTGGAAAAGAAAAGGAGACAAATATAAATACAGACATGTAATAAAGACATTTCAGGAGGGATTGAAACAACAGTGGAGCACTCACCCTCTCAGATTTGTCGGCACAGAAGAGGCGTGTGTGGTGGCGTTTTTGTACCACGATGTACGTGATACCAGGCTGGTAGTCTTTCTCCAACTTTATGCATGCATCTCTGATGGCCAGAAGCTCATAGTGGAGAATCTACATAACCAAAAATAATAATACTTTATTTCTAAGGCATATATAAAAAATAATATATAATAAATTAAGAAAAAGGCCCCTTAAATAAACATTTTACTTTGGAAAGTTCACAGCAGTGCGTTTCTTTGAGTCTCTTACTTGTGGCAGTTGACCTTCAGGAACACCATCCCTGTAGAAAATGATCCTGGTGGGCTTGAATCGGGTCGACTTGTAGAACTGAATTAACAGTTCGCGCACCATGTAAGATAAATCTTCGATGATTTCCTGCCTGGGTCTCTGGACCCGCACTGTGGCACAGTACCGGCTGGGGTGGGCATCCATACTGCCCACCACCTGAAAGAGGGGGAGCAGCAGAGATGTTGGAAAAAAAATTACACTAAAGACACTAATTGGGCTGCACTGTGGCGCAGTGTTTAGCGCTCTTGCCTCACAGCAAGAAGGCCCCTGGTTCAAGTCCCGGCTGGGGGACCTGAAACCAAACATCAACACCTTTCTGTGTGGAGTTTGCATGTTCTCCCCGTGCATGCGGCTTCCTCCCACTGTCCAAAAACATGCTTCATAGGTCAAGTGGCAACTCTAAATTGTCCCTAGGTGTGAGTGTGAGAGTGAATGGGTGTGTGATTGTGTGAATGGGTGTGTGATTGTGGCCCTGCGACAGACTGGCGAACAGTCCTAGTAGCCAGGATAGGCAGGATAGGCTCTGGCAGCCTCGTGACCCCGAAAGGATAAAACGGTAGAAAATGAATGAATAAAGACACTTAATTGTCTTTAAATACACTAATTGACATAGTAATAGCTCTTCATATACGTAAAAACCTTTGTTCTGAAACTACAAAAAAAAATCAAAGTTAACACTGGAAAATGGCCTATACAACATCCTTCCTTTGTTGCATCGTTGTACTTTCAGTCTTTTTTGTCTGTGTGTACTTTTGTGAACATCCCTTAAGTGCTGCTACTGGAGAAATGCGTAGGCTCGACGTTATTCTTTATCACCTATTTTCTCCTGTGTAAGGATGCTTCTGGCTTACCTATTCTCCTCCAATCCTCTCTGTGTGACTCAATCATTCGACATAATCGCTAGGCAACCACACAGCCAACCACAGCTGAGGTGAGGTAAAGGGAGAACGGTAGCTGCCGTCACTTCCTGTCTAAACAGTCGGTGATGAGGCATCCGTGTCTCTCGTAAAGCTCCTCCTTTATTACCTTTTTCCCTTTGTTCGTGCTCATGTGTGGTGTGACGAGGCTAAACTGAAAGTCCAGTAGAATGTGTGCTTATTGAAGCTTAGAGGTGAAGGTTGAGTGAACAGAGTATTTATGATCACAAAATAAGATTTTTTCTAGGTAATGACAAACCTAAACATGTGTATTTATTGTGCTTGAATGATTTATTTAATTAAGATAGAAATTATAACATCTATTTGTGAGGGTTCACGTTGTAAAACGGAAAACATTTCCAGCTAAACTAAGATTAATTTTGTCTATGAAAATGACTAAATTATTTAAATGTGTAATCCAATTAAAAATGGTAAAATTGTGTAAACCTGACTTTCTGGGAGAGATGCTTTAATGGTGGAAATGGCATTCAACTCGTCTTGTAAAGTGCAACTAAAAACAAAATGTAATGTATTCAAACTGCAGCCTATCCTCGATAACTTATTGGTTTATCTCCCTACTGAAAGAATTGGAGATTAAATTCTAGGACATTTCCATTTTCCCTGTAAGGCAGAAGTAAATGAGTACTGAGTTCATCCTAGTTAAAGTCAGAAGCACTTCTGAAAACACAGGTTTTACCCAGATGTTAAGATTAGACCAGTCCAAGTCTTATCCATAACTTTTTCAAATTCATGATTTTAGAGACTCACTGCAGTAATTGAGGGCTTCTTGCCATCTCCAGCTGGGGGGTGGGTGACATCTGCTCCCAGGAAGATAACAGGCTGCTGAAACACTGCTGAACTGAGGGGGCACATGGAAGAGAACTGGGAAATTATACTTCCTCAAGTAGCACAGGATTTCAATGAGTAATATTATGACAATACAGAAATGACATCAAATGTTTTTAACACAAGTTTTAAAAAAAAAACTTTAATGAGGCTTTGTAAAAAAAAAAAAAAAAAAAAAAAGTTTTAGACCTTTTCCACCCACGCATGGCTGCAAAAGGGCAAAAATGGGTCATAAAAATGAAATTAATAACATCAGAACGATCAAAGGAAGACCGTCTGCAATGGTTGTCTAGCAGTTATTCAGAGAACACATTTCAATGTCGCTTTAGAAAAAGCTCACCGCTGATGAGGCACCAGAATGTTGTTTATGCCTCCCAGCTTCACATTGATCTTGAGGCAGAGGTTGGAGAGGGTCTGAGGTGACGTCTTCACCACGTTCTTCACCTGAACACACTGGGTGGCCATGCCAAGAAGAGTGTCTCCCACACGCTTTACTTCAGCTATTTAAAAAAAAAGGTGAAATAAAATATGGAAAAGTTACAACAGTTGATTGCTACACCTCAAATTCCAAAGTAAATAGGATTGCCTGGAAAACCTTTAGAATTGTTCATCCCTTTGATCCAAAGTAATAAATACAATAAAGCAAAAAGCAAAGCAGAGAAATACCGTAGACTGGAGTTTTTCCTGGAAGAATGACAATGATGAGCTGTAGTCCAGAGTATGTGTTCTTCAGGTGTCTGAACATTGGTTCCACGCTGTCTGCACCCTGGGCGTATTTACAGAAACAAGGCTGGCCCTGAATTGGCATTCCAGCATCCTTTGAGATTTTACGCAGCTGGTCCGTGAAGTTTCTAAGATCAAAGCACAGTGCAGTTACTGACAGTTAGCAGCAGATACAACACCAAGTTTTCATTTGCAAACATTGTCATCCCTTCTATTTTGTCACAGTTCTTTGTTGCCTCATCCTAACAATTTTTCCTTAAACAACAGGGGATAGCTTTGATATTACGCTCAGACCGGGTACAAATACACACTTAATGCTGGTTTATAAACACTTTTAGCATATGGTGTTCACACTGGACTCTACCCGATACTAGCTTGGTGCAAAACGTCAAAGCGGAGAAAATCTCATAAATTTTGCTCCAGGCTTTTTCTTCGTTCATAGCTCCTTTCTGATTCATGAAAGACTGTTTTTCATGCCAGGCAAAAACCCCAATTGTTAATGTCCTCTCCATGATCAATTTTCAAAAGATTTGTGCTTCCGTGAATCAAAAAGGATGCTACTCTTATGTCACTACCAAATCCAAGTCCCTGATTGGTCAAAGCTCAACTGGTTTAACTTTTAATCCATGTTCAATGGCCGTGCATTTTGCTCAGAGAGTCCAAAAAACGTCGTGTAAACTTGCCTAGTAAATGCAGAAGCCAGAAACACGCAAATATGCGCATTCATTGGTGTGAAGGTAGCATAAAAATGACAACTGATGAGAGTAAAATAGAAAAATCTTAAAATGAGGATCCACAGAATCAAAAAGCCTAGGTTCAAATAATCCTACCTCCTTTTTTTCACCTCCATTTTTTATCTTTTATTGCCAAATATCCTACACCAAAATAATCGTCTTTTTCTATTTATACTTACTTGAGCACTTCTTCCCTGCACTGTTTCTGGGGGGCAAAGCAGGCGATTGCCCAGACTTTTATCTCTATGCCGTTATAGAACTGTTTTCCCCTCATGTCCCAAACTCCCTGGTTAGGAGTCGCTATGGCACGGTTCTACAGGAGACAAGACCAGAGCCGACCAAGTCAACTCAACTTGATTTTAGAGACGCTTTTCAAATAAACTTGCAACAAAACGTACAAAACACAAGATAAGACATTGGTTTAGACAGACTGTGGAATGCATGCTTAAGAAACAAAGCAAAAGTAAGGAATACGTTTTTACCCGTCCTCCATACTGCAGAATAGGAGCCGGCAGAACTCTGCCCGTCACCTCAGCCATGTCATCCTTCACCTTGATCCCAAACTCCTGGATGTATGGGTCCAAGTTGAAGTTTGCATTCTTCATCTGTTGAGAGTGAAGGACGTGAGCGACATCTCAATCTGACACTCATTTTATAGCTTCCAGCATTGATGAGTCGTTATTTCGAGCAACTCACCAGCCGGCTGATCTCCTCCTGCCTATCTGGTGCAGAGCGGGCTGTGGCTTTTATCATAGTGGAGGTCTGGTTATCTGTCAGTTTCTTGATGCACCGCTGACCTGCTACAATGTTGCACACCTGGAATTGTCAACACATGTTGCAGATCAACCTTCACTTAGTTAATTTATTGATCTCTAGAGCCGGTTGCCACACTGCCTTACCTCTAGTGGCAAGTAGGTGTGCTTTTGCTCCTGGCCAACCTGTAAACAGGGCAGGTGGGGGTATTTAAGCTGCAAGTTGTACTTTTGCTTGAAGTACTGGGCCACTGTACATTCTACTGTCTGCCCGCTTTCAAGCTGGAGAGGAAATCTGTGTGTAAAAGAGAAGCAGATTATCAGGCTGAAATAAATTTATATATTTATTTATATTTGTATTTATTTATTTATATATAATATATATTTGTTGCTCTGGTTCATAACCTTTAACTAATAAAATTAAAAAGTTCTTCACCTATTTTAGCGCGAATTCAATGAAGGATGAAGTTTGTGCTTTAGACTTACGTTTGATGGCTGGCAGGACGCCTTGTGACATTGCATACACGATACTTCCTTTTCATTTGCCCACAGTGCGTCACCTCAACCTTCAAACCTGCGAACAAGTGACACTGGCGCGTTAAAGTTAGGAGACATGGAAAGAAAGTTCTATAAACATTCTGCAGTTGAAAACTTGGAAGAGTATTCAAACAAATGTCATTTTTCTACCTTTGATCTCCTTTGTGAAGCGAACTCTCTGTGAGTCTGTGAGCGTTTTGGGCTGCTCGTCAATGTTGCGTATGTCCAAAACCTCACACATGAACTCAATTACAGGCTGGGCTTTGTAGAAGGCCGTGGCAGACACTAGAGGGAGGCACAGGGCAACAAGAGGATTCAGAGATGAAAGCAGAAAATCTCCAGACTACTGTCAACTTTTTGGAGCTCTGAAAATCACTGGGTTAGTTCATATCGAGCAGGTTTTGTCGCACAAGTGCCGACCTATAACCCACAAAGACCTACAACTGATCACACACTCCGAGTGACTCACCATCAATGTTCAGCATCATCTTCCACATGGCAGGACGCACAGACTGGTGAAAGCCAAACCAGACTTCCCTCCCCCCGCCAAGTGGGTGGTAGTATCCTTCAGGTGGGGAGAAGAATGAGCGCCCCACTGGAGTGTACCTAATTGGAGGGGGGGGGGGGGGGGGGGGGTGAAGAGGTGACTACAATCAATTATCCAAACTCGGATGATCTCAGAGTGAGTTCATGTCCGGAAAGTTCACCTCAGTATGACTCAACAACAAATATGCTTTTATTAATCTACGGAACAGTGAAGGGTCATTACAAACTAACACTTGTTTCCTGTTTCCTTTAATTTCCAGATAAATTACTGTTTAGAACTATTATTATTCCATCTCAACATTGTTCAAAAATAACTTTCATGCAAGTTTCAGTTAACAACATTTCTGAAATCTGAAGCTTTAAGGATGATGAGGAGATTTACGTGAAGTGAGGAACTCCGTAAAGATAAACTGCTAAAAAAAAAAAAAAGTACATTCTTAAAGACTCACTCCAATAAAAATTGTGGTTTTGGTTTTTGGTCTTGTGGCATTTTTGTTTATTCAAACTATTGTGAATCAGGAGCAGATGGGGGGAAAAAAAGCCCTTTGAAAAAGCTTGTAGTTTTGTAAAAGCGACAATCAGGCAGGCCACGAGCTCCCTGCTCCGCTTCATTCTGATGCACTTGCAGACAAATACATCCATGTACGTCTTTGTTTTCCTCGCCTGAGCTGGAATCTGGATCAAAACTGTACGAATGGATAGCTCCAATATTGATCACTATCTTTGTTGCACCAGTAATGTTAAATTGGAGGTGTGAGGGGCTTTAAGCTAGCAGGAGAGTGTCAACAGATAGCTCAGTTTTCGCTGATGGGAAATGGGGGGGGTTTGCTCTGCACCAACAGTCCCACCCACAACTCAGGTGTGACTCAGGTTTAATGTACTCCTGCTGCTCTGCAAAATCATAATTTAAAGACCACTGGGAACACTTTTGCAATAGATCAAAGGATGATGGGAGTGGGTCTTTAAACATAATAGCCCACAATCCAGCAGATAGAGCCGCCTCATTGGAGTGACTGAATTAAAATTTGATGATGCACGTTTGAGTCAGTGTTCAGTGTACCTCATAGAGGCCAAGTGACGCATGGCCACATCCAAGGCTTGAACCGAGTCGAGGGGAACCTGCAGCCGCCCGCTGACTAGAGTCTCCTGCAGCAGGCGCCATGACACCTTGGCCAGCCAACGAATGGACACCTTAAAGATTCGATCTTTACCCTCACCAGGAATTGTTACTTCAAAATCCACCTAAAAAATAACAAGACACTCAGCTGTAAACAGAATACATTTGACCTTTTTTAAGATATCAAATACGTTGAAAACCTTTTTCCTTGTTAAAGTTCAGAATAACATTTTTTTTTTCTGAACTCGGACAATTTTGTTTCGCCAAACAGAAAATAAGTCTAAACAATTACAACAACAACAAAAATTTAGGTTCAAAAGAAGCCTAAAATCAACCAAAAATACAGATCTGTATAAAATAAAGATGCAAAGCTGCAGATGTAAAAATTAAAAAAAGAAAAAAAAATCATATCATCTTATTGTTGGCTCAGTTATGAAAGAGCCACCCTCTACGGAAGGAACTGTGTCTTATGCCACAAGGGTTTTTATTATAAAACAGAAGACATTATGTAACTTATCCAGTTACAACTTCATAATAGATGACTTCATAAATAAGTCACATTTAAAAGGGGAAACGAGCTTCCCAGAATGTTATAAGGCCACATATGATGCAGCTGTATAGCATTTCTTAATATATCAGAGCAAAGAATGCTTAAGAGTCCAACCACTGACAAATGCATCAGGAATGCCGGCATAAAATGCCACCAAATGAATAGCTAATAGGAATATCTCCTCCTATTAATGAATGCCATGGGAAAAAAAAGGTTTGCTTAATAATTTATGAATTTATAATTACACAATTTTGATTATTTAAAAAAAAAAAACAGTAAAAAGGAAGGGTGACAATATTTTTTTTTGTTTTTCTTTTTTTGTATAAAAAAACACCTAAATAAAAATCTGCAGGCAAATGATATATTGGGCCAATTCTCGGCCATGAAGGATCATTTTTGTTCTCGTCGTCACCCTGAGAAAACCCCCCCCAGACTTCCATGTGCGAAGCCGAATGAAATCAAAGTCTGAAACTGCCGGCAGCTTTGCCACGTTTTGTGAAGCTGAGAAGAAAGGCATCAATCTCACTTCAAGAAGATACAATAAACATTTTCCAAAACAATCAGACATTCATAATGGCCAAATATTTTCGAATATGCTCAATAAACTCAAAGTCTTCCCCAAAACCTGTAAAAATAGATAATTGTTGAGGATTATCCGACAACAAGATAACATTCACCCACAAAAAACTCATCTTACTGCCCAAGAGGAACATTCTTATCCAAACCAGCTTAGGACAGTTTTAATTGCTCCCTGTGGAAAAAATACATTTGAGATGAGCTTATGTCACAGCACAGTACAGTTCACTACAAAGGCTTACCTTCTCACTCCCAATGGGAAGCGCTAGCACCGTGTAAATGTTCTTCTTGCCATCATAGACGGGTTTTCGGTCACCAAAGAGCTGGGGCTTAAAGTGTTGCACCATGTACTCCACCACCTCTCTGCAGAAAGAATCACAACATGATATGGACAAATAGAAAGGCTTATCCGAAGGCCATATTGGGATGCGCTTCATGATCAGATGCAGCTGGAGGGTGCAAGTGTATCGTTGTCACAAGGGGGTTGAAAGACAAAAAAAAGAAGAGTGGGGGTGCAGGCGGCGGCGGAAATCAATGTTCAATGTGTCGGCGATCATTTAAGTGAGGGGGATGAGGTCTTGCTGGAAATGAAAACGAAAGGTCAAAGGGCTCAACCTTTGCATTCCTTATTGAACTCTTTGTGTCTCAAATCCGGCAGGGACTGAAGCTTTTGAAGCTCTTCTGGGTGTCAGAAACTTTCAGAGAAAAACGTTTGTATGAAAATCTAGAAAAATCCTGTTTTAAGAGGTTTCTTCTTAGGATTTGTACCAAGAAAATCCTTTAAAAAAAAAAAAAACAGAATTAAAACTCAAGTGAGAACTCTTAGAAAAAGATCAGGTCTGGATTAGATGAATACATTCACTTTCACCACAATTTGGTTGACTTTGTTTCAGTTCGATATTTGATTTGTTTATTACAAAGCACTCCACAACAAAAAAAACAAAAAATTAGAACTAATACTTTGTAAATGTAAGTAACAATGAAGACAACATTTCAGTTGGCTTATACTAAGCCTAGTGTAATGTGATAAAACAATCAATTGTTCTTAAATGTAGCAATACACGTGTTTGACACTGTCAAAGTTAACATACCGTTATGCAGGCGGGATGCAATGATTCACTTTCTCCACCATTCGGTTCAGTGCTGTAAAGTACGGTTCAGTTTTCTACTGAGAATTGTAGCATCCCTACTAATATCCATCCCAGTAACAACCTTACCTCACAAGACTATGTTAGGATTCAAGGCTCAAGATGGAGAACAACAGCTGACTGCGTCTCGCCAAGACCATGCTGCAACTATTGTGGCAGTGGTTAACCGTCTCGCCCCACCGCGAGAAGGCCCTGGTTCGAATCCTGGCTGGGACCTTTCTGTGTGGAGTCTGCAAGTTGTGGAAGTGCTCGTCACCCTGCGACAGCCTGGCGCCCTGTCCAGGATGTACTCCTGGACAGACTCCGGCAACCCGTGACCCCGAAAAAGACATAGCGGATATAGGAAATGGATGGATGAATGGAAACCAAACCATATCTGACACCTACATCAGCCTTAATATAAGCCAACAGAAAGAGTTTTTTTCCATGTATTCATGATCCTTTTGATTTTATGTTCACTTTACAATTACCTTTACGAAGCACATTGAGACGACTGCTGTTGTGATTTTGGGCTATACAAATAGAATTGAATTGAAAACGGAATTGAATTATTATAAAAAATGTTAAAACATTTTTCTGAATTTTTGTTTCTTTTTGTTGTTTTGTAATACTGTACTCTAATCATTTGTATCAAACTCAAACAAAACCGTGATCCAAATGTGGAGGTTTGAACCGAATGGTGGGTAAAGTGAAACGCTGCGTATCGATCATGACGACATTTCAAGTGTGGACCTGAAAATCTGAAGATAAGAGGAAACCTGCATGCAAACTAGCATGAAAGAACTTTTGCCTGAATCCCATAAGAAAACATGACAAGTGTGTGTGTCAGTTCAAAATTAAGCTCAAAAGAAAAAAAAGAAACGTTGCTGCGTCTCTTGGGAGTCTTGAGAGACAAATGTGACACACAAATTAACACATTCTCCTGCATTTTGAAATGTCTTTGATGAAACATTTCTTGTTGAATAGACATAAAATTTGACTTGACAAATTATGAAACTTTTGTGTATTGTGTAAAAGCTTAAAGGCTGTTGGAACTAAATTAGCTTTTTATATCCAAGATAATTGCTTTGCTATGGCACCATGTTAAATATCACATAGAGGATTGGTAGATTGTACTGTTCACTCTCATAATAACTCACAAAAAAGTAATTATGCTGTGATTTATTGAGCAGAAATACACCATAATTGTCGAAAATGTCCAATATAAATGTTTTTGTTTTGTTTTTTCCTGTGATAATTGCAATAATTTTGTTCTTTCTATACTTAGGTTGAATTTACTTTAATACTTTACAGGCTGCGTTTAGCTCGAATCCCAGCTGAGACCTTTCAGTGTGGAGTTTGCATGTTCTCCCTGTGCATTCGTGGGTTTTCTCTGGGCACTCTGGCTTCTACCCACAGTCCAAAAACAAGCTTAATAGGTGAATTAGCATCTCTAAATTGCCCCTAGGTGTTAACCTGCGAGCGTGCTCCAGCAACAGACTGGTGACCTGTTCAGGGTGCACCCTGCCTTCGCCCAACAGTAGCTGGGTTGGCTCCAGCAGCCATGTGACCCCGAAAGGGAATTCAGCAGCTTCTAAAAAATGGATGTTTCCTACACTGATCAGCCCATTTCTCTCAGGGAAAACTGAAGTCTCATGTTTTTCCCCTCACATATTAAGCTAAACTAACCATATGCCTTTAAGAGGTCAGCTCAGGTTATATTCAGGCCACTTTATAACCATGTAATGTTGCTGGAACTACTTTCAAAGCATCTCAACAAGGGACACTTGCATATGAAATATAAAAAAAATAACTGAAAGCCTGTTTCATCCTGTTCCAGTGACTTCAAACCTCAACTAGAAAAAAAAGAATTATTGATCTCAAAAGGGAAGTCATTTCAGTATCTTATTCCACACAGCAAACACAGAGAGTGCATCATATTTTTTTTTAGGCAGGAATGCCCTTCTGTAATTATTTCGGGGAAGATGCACTGTAGTTGAAAGTGTGCAGAGTTTTCCATCATGCTGTGCTTTTTAGCCCACAGTCTTGTTTGTGCTGGGATGTCAGAGCCTTTCCCAGCACATAGCCAGCATCCTCAATCCTATCTCAGTTTCTGGATATGACTGGCTCTAATGCTGCTGCCTCAAACAGACATGTGCAGATGAAAAGACACTCTCCTCCACAGACTTCAGACTGTTATGCAAACACTCAAAGACCCAAGAAGGTAAAGGTTTTAGAATTTTCTTCTAAAGCTTCCCGAGCAGATATCTAGAGCGTTTTCAATCTTTTTCAATTTCTACAGTTCATAAATTTTATTATCTTTACCCTTTTCTTATTATCTAATCCATCCGTTCCATGTAATCAGCTGTCTCTACAACACTTATAACACTTATTACCACAACAGAGCACATGCTTCATTATCACAGCAGTTATGGAGATGTTCTCCTGCCGTTTCTTTAGCATTAAATCCTGAAATATACAGGAAAGTTCAAAAACAGAGCTGCATGTTTGTTCACATGGAAGTGGGCATTCTGAAGCAGGTAGTTCCCGTTTCCTTCAAACTCCCACCCCAGAGAAATCAAATGACAGCGGTGAGCGTTTAGAGGTTTGCTTGCTTACTTTAGGTGGGACGACTGCGGCGCTGTGGGCTAACATCCAGCTGCTTAAGAACAGATTTACATAAAACTCACCTCACTTAACCCCAAACTCACCTTTTCAAGACTACTTTACATCCAATTTAACTGTAGACGAGCAGAAGGAAAGATTTGAACCTTTTTACAATAAATCTGCATTTCTATTGTCTCGTGACTAAATCCATATGTAGAACTTTCCTTTTGAGCCTATTCTAGGTCTAAATTCAAATAAAACAAATACTCAATATTGGTACAATTAATGCTTAATGAAATATACTGTATTCACAAGTAAGTCACATGATTGAAAAGGAGTTCTCTGGCCTAAATTTAGGGTTAGGTTCCATGTTTATTCCACAACATGCACGGAAAAAAGCAGTTTTGACCCAGCCAGTCCAATCACTTAAGCATAGATAACAAACAGACGAAATGCACTCAGCAGCTTCAGATCAAACTGATCTGCCCAGAAGAAGTTCGTCCTATTATCCCATTTCACCGCTCAGCACATCAGAAACCAAACCGTATTCTGACAAGGATCAGACTTTACGAAAAGTTAAAGCAATGTGTGCTAGACTTGGCCTAAAACTACAAGATGTAAGTTAAACCACAAAGATCGTGTATATAATGCTTTTTTTTTGCATCTTTTCCCTCATAAAAACGCATGAAAAGTCTAGTCAGGGCACTGAGAAGCTTTGCTTGTTCCCTAAACGTGCATGGAGGTCATCAAACTGTAAGTATGCACAAAGAATGAAATGTTTCATGATCAAAGTGTCCGCCCTCAATGGCTCCTGACAGACTGAAAACATGGTCATTACTGGCTGCATTTCAGCTGCATGTTGATTTTTTCAATTCACAAACCGACGCCACAAATTGCATAAGACTAACGATGGTGGGCTGATCTCTGAAATGACTGCAGGAGGTTAAAAGAAGAACAGACAAAAGAACAAAACACGCGTGTGTCGTATTGTCCGCTACCTGTTGACTCGCCGTGGGCACTTGTCAGGCTTAATGTCCACCTCGTAGTGATAGACGTCCATCTTTGGGATCTCCACTTCAAAGTAGTTGGCGAGCAACTTGATGGGCTTCCCCACGGTGCCCATACCTGGCCGGCGGGGGGCATGAAACACCTGCTGGAGGGGAGGGGGGAAGACCCCCAAGGGCACTGGACCAACAGGTTTAGGTTGGTATTCACGATGACGGAGTCATTGTGGAGAAGTGAGAACATTCAGAATGAGACGAACAAATGAAACGAATGAGGGAAGGATGCCATAACAACAACACAAAAGAGGCCACAAACATGGGCATTGTGACAGGAAGGAAGCAAAGACGAGGAAAAAATAAAGGCAAACACAAGAGATACGCAGCATGAAAGTGGACAGTAGTGATAAAGGGAGGAAAAAAGCGAGTTTTGTATATTTGAGGTTATAAAAAAAGAGAGAAATTTACAAAAATAAAGGAAGTGAGGTTCAAAAACAGGATAGACAACCAAATCAGAGATGAAGGTTATTCAAAGAGGAGAATAGAGACATAAGAATGAGAGAGACAAAGAAAAAGAATTAATTAGAAAATGTCAAATGCAAAATCACATTTAGTTATCAAGTTTTAGGTTTTTTGCTTGTTTCTAATTATTTTAACCAAGCAAACATTATTAACTTAAAACATCAAAATAAAACAAAGAGAACGTGGCTGTAGGATTTTTTGCACTTTTTTTGGTTCTCTAGGCTTACTGAAGAACATTTTTGATGAACATTTTAACTTATGATCCATTTAATTCATAAACGCAGTCATTTTTAGAGAAAGTCTTACAAAAACAAGAGACAAAGCACTATCCTGACTGTGTTAACATAAATGGGTGTATTCTGGTGGATGTGTAAGTTTGTCCCTTCAAAATAAAAAAAATTTTTTTTTACTTCCACATCCATCACGTTTGTTTGTCAACTAATCCTTGGTACTGACTTATATAAAAGTATCTCACGAGATAGAAGCCATTTTTTATGTATTTTTTTCTTTTTAAAGCAAATTTTTCTAAGTTTAGAGGGTCTTCTATCGAAAGGTTTTTGGGGGGCTGCTTAAATGGGTGCTAGTAGTGACTCCTGTCTAAGAGGGCCCCACTGCCGTAACCTCTGGGTCCCCAGAGAGCAGCCGTCCACCATCACAACAAAGACCCCAGCTGCCCTGCTCCTCCATCTTACACACAGAAATACACGGGTGTATGGCAGAGGGAGCGCCCCTGCTACGATGAACGCACTCATACACACAAACACGGGGGGCCCCCCTCTACATTCCCAGCCTCACCATGGAGACACCACGGCAACACAGAATTGTCATGGATATCAGGGGACTTGTGTGTGTCTGCATGAGTAGAACTGTAGGAGGAGATGGGAGGAGGCAGGGGTGCTGCTGCGGTCATGCTGAAGACCTTGGCCTCTTTGCTCCAACGCATCACGTTCCCACATCAGGCAGAGGCGCCAAAGCGTCTTAAACCGGAGTTTGGAATAATCGGATCAATACGTTTATGTGGCCACCAAGCTTTAACTCAAGAAAACTCCTGCAAAACACAGAAAGCTGCTCTCCGCTCAAAGTGTGGATCCTCCTCTGGTGTGGACTCACACATCTGACAAAAACAGTAAACACAGACACCGGACATGTGGTGACCATGCTGACTCTTCTAGGTGCAAGAAAGCATGTGCACGCGCAAACGTGCGTGTGCCGGGACTGTCGCACACTCACACACACACACAATGACGCAGACTTCCCCCTTGTGCCAGTGAAGGCAGATGGTGAAGAGCAGAGCCAGGGCTTTCACATATCACAAGCACAATAGCAGTTTCTTTTGGGGTAGTGCAACTTAAATATTACAATATAAAGACACTCCCTGCTGCTTTTTAAACCACCTAGCAAAAAAAAAAGACCCAGACATGAAGAAATACCTTCTAGATTTAAAAGTAACATAGCGTAAATGTTTTTAAATACTTTTTTTCAATACTTTGAATTAAAGAAAATCTTTAGTTTTAAACTTAATTTCTAAAAGATGACCCTATCACCTCCAGATCATCATATTATATATAAATGTTACTTTTAAATCTTTATGATTAAAAATCTCAAAATAAAAAATAGCAACTGATGCTGTTAGGATGGAAAGTCCTGTCCACCTATCAACACTTTAGCTCAAAAGATCTGATTTGGCAATCAACCGTGTGGTAAACATGTCTAATCGGTTTCAGGAAAATGCCACACAACTGTCACACTTCAAACACAAAAGCAGACTTTGAAATAAAGGGCCCCCAGGGGCCCTCCCCCCTCCAATCACAAATAAAATAAAAACTAGTCTATTCCATTCAAAATTTAGACCAGCAGGACAATGTGATTTTAGATCGCCGGTCCTCTTGAATTAAGAAAATAAGAGCTACTCCAAGTGAAAGATAAAGTTAACAAACAAAAAAAGTTTTACAAAAGTGGAGAAAAGTAAAGCATCCAATACTTTTCCCAACTACGAGATAAGTTAAGTAAAACACAACCTTTTTTGTTCAATTCTTGCTTCTACGGCTCAGTGTTCACTAAGAAAACTGCCAATTAAAGATAAATTTGAACGAGAATTATGCAGGACGAGAGGGAGAAAGCCCATTGACATCCAGTTTACTGTAAATACACGAGCTTTTCCAAGTCCACCAGAACAAAACTACCTCCTCCTGCTAACACACACAATCTAATTACTGTTGATTTTAGTTTTCATGTAAATAATTGATCGATCTTTGCAGGTGGTAGGGTTGAGGTTGCATGCTAGGCAAATGGTGTTTAAGACATGCATGATAAAGGGGGGATGCTGTGCTGCGTGGGACCTGCGGGACTCAGCCAGCTGCTGCTGCTGCTGCTGCTGCTGCTGCTGCTGCTGCTGCTGCTGCTGCTGCTGCTGCTGCTGCGGCTGCTTGAAGGCGGGATTCAGCCGCAGATTCACGTCGTTCCCATCATCCTCTCAGAGATTCCCACGACCTATCTGCCCCCGCACATGGCAGACGACACATTGTCACCACCCGGAGTCTCCTCTTAAATATTGTATTTGTTTGTTTTCTGTAATGATGGTGTGGTGCATGTAGATTGCATGAGACTCCTCTCCATGTCCACTCCATCTCAGTTTAATCTTCCCAAAACGTAGCGATGCAGAGACAGAGGCGCTAACATCAACTTACTGCATCCTCTTTCTAGGATGCCTCACTTCCCCAAATGCAATCTGTGTATACAGTCATGACTCAAACATTTGGACTGATTGCAATAATAAGAAAAAGACTTACCAGCGCCAGACGGTCCCGGCTCCATGATCCCATTCACTTAGCCGCAACGGTGCAAGCTAGCTAATCCTGGGTGCTGTGGCCAAACCGCCGGCCCCTTCAGGTTGGAAGTGTTTCAGACTTCCAGCCCCCTCCTGTCGGTGTTGAGTCGTCCCCTTTCTCGGTGTACTCCCGCCCCCTACCTCCCCAGCCGACCCCCCCCCCCCCCCCAGACCCGCAGAGAGGGGTTGAGGCTAACGCGACAGTAGCAGGCAGTTGCTGCTTTGCCCGTTGACCCTGAATCTGCTACGGCAGCGCTGGAACGCCTTGATTCTGATCGCTATTACTCCGGCGTGATTCCGCCGTGGACGGTGGATTTGCCGATGGTCCACGCAGCTGGGATTTCTTACTTAGTGTGTTCTCCAACTCAACGTTCAAGCAGGGTTCTCCAGCGGAACAAAAAGGGCCAGTACCTCAACCCCCCCAAAAATCTTAAACTTCTTCTTTGTCACCAAAAAAAGTCCAAACAAACTGTTGACAAACTTAATGTCAACCTCTAGTGGTGAAAGGCGGAACTGCACCCCATATTTTGAAGAGACAAAATTGAGGATTCACAGAAAAAGCTTTTTTATCATTCATAAAATCAATCCATACACAAAATGTGAGGGAAACTATTAACTATATTTTTTAGCTTTATGTGAGGGTCAAATGTGTTTCTAAGTCTGAAAAGTTGACAAAATTAAACATTTAGCACATTGAAGCACTCTTTTTCACTTAAGTCTAATGGCATTCAATTGAGTGATTCCCTGACACATTTCAACATCAATCCAAATAAATAAGCAACACATAACAACGTGTTTTATCAATGGCAAAAAGTCCCAAAACATGAACTGTACAAGAATAGAATTTACAATGAAAACCGTGAAACTTAGCAAACCCCTAAGCAGATTTATCAAAAGTGTCAAAGGTTGGGAGTCTGCGACATGCAGGAGAGGCTTGATTTTGCTGAGATGTTTCCAAATGTCAGCCGAAAAATGACATGTGTTGTGTATTAGGATGAGACTGGGTTGTCTGATGGGGAAAAAATAGAATAGAAATTAATTGAATTGAACCTTTTTCCCCACAAGGGGTAAATTACCTTGTTACTCTCGCTATATTAAAAACAGCAGATAGATAATAAAAAACATTAAAATTACCCTTCAAAAATATTGACATCAATAATTATTATCCAGCCTCTATGAGGCTTCGTAGATATATGTGAAATCTCTGTGTGTGTTTTTGTTCATTTATTTTTGTACAGACTTCTCGTATAAGCATGTACTTTTTTTGCTTCTTCAAAATACCTTGAGTTTCATTTATCTCTCCAGACATAAACCCAGATATTTATTTATTACCTATTCAAAGTAGAAAGAAAAAAAACCTTAGCAAAACCAACTTTTATTTTTGCTTTTAGTCTGAAAGTAGACAGCTTAATCATAACATTCGTAATGCATTTCTGTTCTATCTCAGAATAGTTGCACTTCTGTGAATGCGCATTTCTAGTTATTCACTTGTGTTTCTTGACCATTGCTCTCGTTTTGGCGGTTATTTTGCAACCTCTGACATCGCAAAGCGATTGGACAAAGAGTAGGAGAACTCGCTGTTTTAAATAGGCGAAGATACATCGATATACATAGTTTTTATTTGATTCTTTAAAATACATATAATTCGAAACCCGTGTAATTTTCTTGTGTGTTTAGAACAAACAACGGCGCGCAATTAAATGCTCAATGTGCGTGATTTGAAAATCCGAGGATGCACGTGCAACAGGAAGTCGTCATGACGCATTTACGGCACGTAGTTCCTGTGCGGAAGTGGTCGTCATCGTAAAAGCTATGAGTTGGAAGCTGTGAAATATGAGAAAACAACTTGTTCTTCTATGGTCTGAATGAAAAACGCGGCTTCCGTTGAGAGTGAGTTCCTGTTGGAGGATTTTGAGTTGTTTTTTATTTACTTAAATAACCATTTAGCAGTTAATTCATTGCATGATGTGTCGCGAGCCCTGTTGGCAGTTGACGTTGAAACCCACTACTAGTAGTACTAGCTTAGCTGCTGCTTGTGAAATGTAATAGTGAACAGAAATGTGACAAAAATAGAAGGCTTGCAACAGTGGACTAATATTTTTTAACAAACTGGGACGTGTTTTTGGTTTTTAACCACCTGAAAATGCTTTAATGACGGAATTTCAGATCGTCTGAAGGCAGAAAATGTCGTGGATAAGGGAAGGTGAATTAAATCTGCTTGAAAAGATCGCTTCCAATGTCCTTAAGGTAAGACTGCTGTCTTCTGGTGCCATTTTGGGTTTAAACTTTGAGTTCAGGATATTTATTGCTCCATATAATATGAAATTATCTTTGTCATCCTCTATAGTTATTCATATAATAAAGACATAACAAACCTATAAAGAAGCGTTTGTTTGAGTTCTAACTATTATTTTCCCAATTAAGCAATTTGTTTCATATGCACACAGGCAAACAATAACACCATTGTCCTATTATTCAGATTTGCTAATCAGAGTTCAGATCTAAGTTGACTGTCCAACATAGTATTTACTTTATGGCATCGGGCTAAATCCATTTGTTGAAATAATTAGTTTCTTTGTTTTGGCATTAATGAAACTGAGAGACTAAAAAAAGCCTCCTGTATTCAGTTAAACTTCCAGGAATCTTTTGTTTCTGAAAAATCTCGGCAGAATTTGAGACGCCCTCAACTTACTGACTACATTTTTGTTTTAATCACAACCATGCTTTCATCCCTTTGTAAAATCAGATGGACACTAATTTGTTTTTGCAATCCTATGGACATATGACAGTTGTTTAGTTTGTTAACGCTCAAACCTTTTGTGACTTTTACAATCCCATCATCCAGTTGTTGAATTTTGTTGTTGTTGTTGTTCTCTGATCCCGTGTAATGCTAGGCAGGACCCATGCCCAAACATGTGGCCTTTATCATGGATGGAAATCGCCGCTTTGCACGTAAGAAAAACATGGAGCGCCAGGAAGGGCACATGCAGGGCTTTAACAAGCTGGCAGAGGTTCGTTTTTTTTTTAATTCATGTGGGGAAATGCATGCCATTACGGGCCATATATTCACACCACTTAACCCCTTTTGTCTTTCACACCAGACGCTGCGTTGGTGCAAGCAGCTGAGTATCCCAGAAGTGACAGTTTATGCTTTCAGCATTGAGAACTTCAAGCGCACTAAAGAAGAGGTGGACGGACTGCTGGACCTGGCCAGGCAGAAGTTTGAGAGGCTGCTGGAGGAACGGTCAGTTTTATGGACAGATTTCCACTTTGCTGTTTATGGTTCTAGTGACTTTGATTCATCATGTGATTCAGAGCTTCCTCACAGCGCAGCTTAAGAGGAAGCAGATTTGTTTCAGTCACACATGTAATTTCAAGGGGGAAAATTTGAATATTCTTTGGTTTCAACAAGTCACACTTTGTTGTTGGAAACGTGTTTAAGAAAAGGGATTTTTTTTTGAAGCTGTTATTCCTATATTCTCCTCAAAAATTGAGTATGATACTTTACTAATGTTGGAATGATGAAGTAGATCATCAGATGAGAGATCAAAGCCTCAGATTGGAGTGGAGCAGCAGGCTTGTGGCTTGCCGTAGTAGCCTCTATGTCACACCTACAAGCTTTTCCCAACATTCTTTTTGCGTCTGCTACTGATTCAGAACGATTTGAATAAAGAAATACTCTGAAATAAAATTTTAACTTAATTTATTTTATGAAATGTCCTCCATGAGAAAACTGCTTCAAATGTTAAATGTTAAAAAAAAGTAAAGGTATGATTGGGACTTGAATGATATGGTGTGGATGAAAAAAACCCAGTTAAACATAAGACTTTGTATTTCTCAACATAAAGGTGAAAGTTTGTGATTTTTGCTTTAGACTTTAGGTTCGGCCAAGTGGGTACATTATTTTGAAAATCAGTTTCGGCAATGAAGTTGGGAAAGTTTTTCAATTGCAACTCCACAAACAGCCTTTACACGTTTGCTCAGGAACTTTTTTCTCTCTCTGAGGATTTATCTTAATTGTTAGCCTTGATAACAATATTTTCTGTGACAGCTACTCTTAATCTGGATGTCTGCTGTGGAATATCTTCCACTACCAACAGGATTTATAATGCAGGGCACATTGCAAACCAGCCTTCCACATCCCACCAGGCCACAGAATGCTCTGTGGTTGCAAGAATTTATTTGAAGTTTCTGTCAGTAAAATTCACACACAATATTTTGATAATCAAAAATGAAAATATATTTTTTTCCTGGAATTGTCATGATTTGCTTTAAGATCTGTCTCTCCCCTTAAAGGTTTCTGTTTTGTCTTAAAGGGAAAATCTGGAGAAACATGGCGTTTGTATCCGGGTGCTGGGTGACTTGAACATGCTGCCACTTGATCTTCAGCAGCTTATTGCCAAAGCTGTTTTAACAACTAAAACTAATAACAAGTATGTCTTTGTATTTGTGCTTTTATTTTGTAAACTCGATGATTAGTGGCAAAACCCAGCCTCGTTTCATCATTCCATGACGCGTCTGTGACGGCAATGACTTCTTTATTTCTAGATGTTTTCTCAACGTGTGCTTTGCCTACACGTCCAGATATGAAATCACCAACGCCGTCAGGGAGATGGCTTGGGGAGTTGAGCAGGGCCTGATCAAGGCAAGGTGAGCAGTTCACCAGACACTTGTGGGTTAATCTCATCAATACTCCTGTGTTGAATAGCATTGAGACAGATAATCTGGAGACATTGACAAGCCGCTCACGTTTCTGTCGTGCTCAGCGATGTTTCGGAGGCGTTGCTCAGCGAGTGCCTGTACAGCAATAACTCTCCTAATCCTGATCTCCTGATCCGAACCTCAGGAGAGGTGCGCCTCAGTGACTTCCTCCTGTGGCAGGTATGAAGACAGCTCTGCTAATACGCCACTTTGTGTACATTTTTGTAAACACTTCACGATGAAAGATTAAAGACGTGTACAATAGTAGTGGCTAAAGGTGAATTATTATTACTAAACCGCTGCAGTCATTTGTTTTCTTCTCCAGTATTGGGAGTGCCTGTGATCCTATCAGTTAAACTTGTATTTCTGGTTGGGTTTTTCAGTAGTTTTATAACCAGCTAATTAAAAAAAGAAATACTAGCTCAAATAAATACTAATTTAAACTCTTTTAAGATCTGCAAATCAGGGTTTCGCTTCAGTTCTGTCATTATTTTATCCTTTTTTACTGGATGATTATCAAATGCGATACAGTATTTATTCTAACAACAAGCTTTAAATGACGGCAGACGTACATCACTTCCCTCTTTTTTTGTTTATTTTGTTTGTTAGAAAGGCTGCTTCCAGTTACAGGCATATCTTTGAGCTGTTTTCTCAAAAATCAGCTATTTTTGTTGTTTGGCATCCAAATCTTTGTCTTTGGAGAAATGTCAACTGTCAGATGTTGTCCATCCACAGACGTCCCACTCCTGTCTGGTGTTTCAGTCGGTTCTGTGGCCCGAGTACACCTTCTGGAATCTGTGTGAAGCCATTCTGCAGTATCAGTTAAACCACAAATCCATCCAGGTTAGTCCTACTTTACTTTTTTGGGGGGTTCACTGTGTCCTTACTGAGAGAAACTTTAACTATTTACCCATTTAATTAAAAAGAAAAAAAGTCTAGGTTTTTATTTTTATATTCACATATTTTTAAAGCCTGTTCTGCTCTGCAGGCACACCATAAACTAAGAGGGGAAAAACAGTTACTGTTGCTTGAAGTTCAGTTCAGTCCAGTTGTGGCAAAGCCCTTTAGCTACGTTCACACTGCCCTCGGTTTACAGGGAGCTAAACACATTTATGTCCATTTTACGGCTCTATGTACAAAACCATTAAATGTGCGTTGCAACCTGGTTGAACTAAGATCAATCAGGGACTCAGATTTGGTTGTGACATATGGATGGCGTCCCTTTTAACTCACAGAAGATCCAACCGTTTGAAAATTGACCATGCAGGAGAAATGAATATCTGTGGTTTAGGCCCGGCCGGAATTCTATGACACCATGTCTTTTTTTTTTTAAAGGAATAGAGCTGTGAAAGAAAACGGCTGGAACAAGATTCATGAAATATGCGCTGCTTTGACATTTCACATCAAGCCTCTTCCAACCATAGGTGGCGGTCATGCACTAGTAAACAGTAGAAAAAGAACCAGGAGGAGAATCCCTTCCCTGCTTGACCAGTATGATCATCATAGGCTGTACTTGTGTCTAAAAATTCACGTTTAGTGAGTTATTGATCGTGCGTCACATGCCTGATGTGTCCATAGCTTGAGAGTGAAGTTAATGAAGAACAGTTTCAAAGATAATAAATTATTTTGCCATCTCAATCAATGACAAACTAAAGTAAAATTCCCATTTTACTTTACTGTATCAAAAGGAAATCTACTCTTTACAATTTTGTTTCTCCTTCATTCTCATTTGGCCATTGGCTGACCTGATTTCTATTGACTGGAAAAGGCTAAAATAAGTCCCAAATGGAGTATATTCTTAGCTCCTCTATTGAAAAGGAAAGCTCTTTGTTTTTTCAAACCCTGTGGAAGTATATTTAGCATTGACACTTCTACAAAAGACCAGGTAAATACTCGCTCAGTTTGTAAAGCAGTTTGTGTTTTCAGTCTCTCAAGACTGGAAGACTTTCAGATTTATTACACGTCTGTGAAATGTTCTGTTCAAGACGCCACAGAGTTAAAGTCCAGCCGCTGACTTTGTCTCTGCATTAAAAACCGGTTTTAGGGAGTCGATTGAAGCGTCTCCCTCTGTGGGAGTGTCTCCTTCAAAAGAAGAATCTGCAGCTTCGTGCTACAACCAAAGAGTTGCATAAAGAGATTTCCATCTTTCCAGTATAGATTGAACAAATCCCATTTAGGGATTCTCAGAACAAACCTTACATCTTTTGATTTTATTTTTAATTTTACTTTATAAGAGCTCACCATTATGAATTTAATTAATTAACCACTCGTAATCTGGAGACTCCAACTTTCAATCACAAAATAAAAACTTGAAGATTCGATTTAGTGGGACATTATTGTGGATCTGATGATGACCTTTTTCAAATATTGAAGCAAAATTATCAGAGGAAATTCCCAGATCTGAAGTTTATTGAATTGAAAGCTGGATGGAAATCCTAGAGCAAATGCAAACGAAAGAATTTTAAATTTTTTAGGTATTAAGAAAGCTCTTAACTTTGATTTGATCCAACATTCAGCAAAAAAAGATCTTTCTATTGCAGTTTAGTGTGTTTTGAACAATTTTCCTCAGAAATGGTAATTTAAACTAACAAAAGGTAAAACTTGAGTTCATAAAGTGAAAAATTCTTGCATTAAAAACTAATCTTTTTTTCTGAAATTGAACTTATTAATTTGAATTCTTGCTAAAGTTCTGGTTGTTTTTGTTTTTTTTCTTTCCAATCCTGGGAGTTTGAATTCTGGTTTTCTGTCTGTGGCAGCAGGCCTGACCTCAGTTGTTTGCTGCATTACAGAAAGCCAGAGAGCTTCATCGAGAGGAACAAGCACTACAGCAGCTGGAGGCAGACCGGGCCTGTGTAGCAGACCTCCTGCAGCATCAGGGGAACGGGAAGCCAGCTGATGCCAAGAGAAGACAAGAAGCACTACACCTCTGCACCGCCTCCCGGGAAGCACGAGTCCAGGACTTCCTGCAAGCACTGAAGCAGAAGAGAAACCATTTCTTTTCCGACTTATACGGCGAAGCCGTCTCAGCCTATGAAAGCCAATCATAAAGGATGGATGGAAGTTCTCCGGTCTTCTTCTCATAAGGGCTTCTGTGGAAAATCGAAAGAGCGACTGGCAGTGGTTTTCATTTTGACGTTGATTTGTTTGTGAAAGCAGAGAGGACAAATGTTATCCCCTATGGGGCTGTAAAATAACTGTGATATTTATGATTGTAGATTAACAAAGTCTAATATGTAGAAATATCTGGTCAAGATGTAGCTTTCTAGATGTTTCAAGTGTCTGTCCAATGCATGCCGTGGAGCTTGAATGGTTGAAATCTGTGATGTGCTTTGGAGATGCTTCCAACATGGTGATACACAGAAGTCGGAGCGGTTTCATGATTTTGCTGCTGAAAGTGCTGTTTGGTTGTTTGTTTTTTAAACACAGCTATATTTTGACCAGCAAAATAAAGCAACAACTGTATATGAGAATTAGGAAAATATGTGATTTACTCTTTGCTGATGAGACATTTAATGTTTTTATAAAAATTTATGAAAAGTGTTTGTTCTTTATTCATTCATTTTCTTCCGTTTGTTCCCTTTCTGGGTCATGGGGCTGCTGGAGCCTATCCCGGCCACTTAAGGGCGAAGGCAGGGGACGCCCCGAACAGGTCACCAGTCTGTCGCAGTAGGGTCACAATCACACACCCATTCACACCTAGGGATAATTTAGAGTTGCCAATTGACCTATGAAGCATGTTTTTGGACCGTGGGAGGAAGTGTTTGTTCTTTTTCATTTAAAATAAGACAAAAAAATTTTATCAGGTTTTTGATGATAAAAAGAAATGCATGTTCCTCAAGGTTATATTAAATTGCATTAAAAAAGTATAAAATATTAAGAATTTAAATGAAAACTTCATGAAATCCAGGTGTGCTGACATTTAAACGTCTGTGGACGGCGTGCAGGTTCTTGATTGCATCATCTCCTGGGCCAGAATTAGACCTTGACTGAGCTCCTTGACACCGTTATGTCCCAGAAGTTTTTTAATTGGATTCAGGCGTTAGGAACTTGAGGGCGGGTCTTTATCATCCAGGAAGTGCCGACTCATTCTGGATAGTAGTGCAGGGCTCTGGACTAAACCAATAAGAAGACGACGGGGTCCTCCTCTCCAGTCCAATAATAGGTGAATGGATGCTCTAATAATGGAAGTGGTCACAACTGCATCATGATCTGCTAAGAACTTCCACATAAGAGCATCACATGCACGTAACTATAAACCTTTTTTCAGGAAGCATTTTTTTAACAGCATTTGTTAAATAGAAAACTGTTGCATGTTAATTAGGATTACTCATCTTTCTTTGCAATCAATTAGGCTTGTGCGACGATGGGATTAGACCTTATTTTTAATCAAGTCACTTATCTAAAAACGTAGGAGATTGTTTCGACAATCTCTCATGAAATCTTGAATTTAAGCAACTTTTTTGTTTTTTCATCCCCGTACTGTGAGCAGGTTTCAATTACGGCTCTCATTTGTTCCGTCCTCTCTGCCAGGTGTCATTTTTACTTGAACATGCCAGCAAATAGGGCAGATCAGTATCCCTTTAATTCAATTTATTGAATTTTATACTGTTATGTTGGAACATTTTTCTGGAATACTGAATTAGTATTTACAATTTATAAACATTTTTGCATCTAAAAACTAAAGCACAAAAAGAAACATTTTTATAAGGCCACTGGAAAATTTTTAGTAATTTAAATGAGCAGTGAAGCATTTTAACATATTGGTGACATAACTAACCTCTGCTTCATTCATGAGCAGAAGTTTGTAATAAGTTAAAGTTATTTAGTTACACTGTGTTTTAGAGAAAAGAAAAAAACACATAAAAGTTATTTTTCTGACTGTACTCGTACTTGTGTTTTTTATAATGAGAAACCAATACTCAGGTCCAATGGATTCTGCATTCTTAACTTTTTTTTTTTTTTGCATGTATCTTAAAGCTTCTTTGTTCCAAAAAAAAAAAACAGTTTACAAATGGATGTTCCTTTAATTCTGGTTATTCAAAGTTTCATTTCATTATTTTTGAAATACCAGAAATTACATAATTTTTACCTCATCATTTATTGTTGGTACAATCCAGACTAAATCGGACAATCAGAATTATACATTTGGGTTAAATTGAATTATTGCACTTGTTTTTATTTGTTGTGTTGACTTGGTTTGGTTTTTTTTCCCACTGTTTTTCGTGGATTGAGATGACCTCGGTTAAATTGGCGTTACAGCATGTCATAACAGTACTTGTCGGTCACTGATTCTGCCCATTTTCCCTCCTAAAAAGATGAGAGGTCTGTAATGTTCTTCATAGATACACTGGAAATCCCATGGCATGACTTTTAAAGAATGTATTTGTTTTATGGTGCAGAAATTAAGTATTTGGTCTATAATAGTAGTCTGCAATACTTTGGTCAATATTTGCTGTTGCTGGACAACACAGAATTTCAACTCCCTCCACAAATTCTCTATTGGATTGAGGTTCAGAGACTGACTTGGTCCCTCCTGTACCTTGACATGTGTGTTTGGGGTCATTGTCATACTAGAAGATCCATCCACGTTTCATCAACAATGTTTTAACTGATGGAAAAATGTTTTTGACCAAAATCTCACCATGCATGACCCCATTCATCCTTTCCTTTATATGCATCAGTCACCTTATCCCTTTTGCAGAAAAGCAGCTCCAAAGCATGATGCTTCCGCCCCCATGCTCTACAGTGGCTTTGATCATCTTGGGATGCAACTCAACATTCTTCTCCCCCCAAACACAGCAAGTAGCTTTTATGCTAAAGAGTTTCATTTTGGTCTCATCTGACCACATGAAATTCTCACAATCCTCATCAAGATGCTTTACTCTTCTGTAAACAATAGACGGGCCTGGACATGTGCTGGCTCAAGCAGGGGACCTTTGGAGCGCTGCAGGGTTTGACTCCATAAAGACGTTGTGTGGTATCATCTTTCTTCAGGTCATTGACCAGGTCCTCCAAGTAGTTCTGGGCTGTTTCCTCACCATTCTCAAGGTAATGTGTGTACCACCATGTGAGATCGTGAATGAAGCTTTAATAATTATAACAATGGCTCTGACAGTTGATGTCTTCTCTCCAAGCTGTTTGCCAATTGTGGATTAGTTCATCCTAGACTTGCTCAGGTGAATAATCTTGTCCCTGGTGTCTTGGTCATGGTAGAGAGGTTGTAGTCTGACTATTTAAGGGTGAGGACAGGTGTCTTTTATAAATTTATCCGTTCAAAGATGTGACATTAATGCAGGTGAATAGTGGAGGATAGAAGAGCTTCTTAAAGGAGATGTAACATGTTTGTGAGGGACAAAAAAAACACGTTTTAATTTCCTGGATTTTATTTTCTAAATTATGTCTCTCAAAGTTGAAAATCTCTTATCTTTTCAAGAGGATAACCTGCAGAACTAGTGACTGCCAAATACTTTTTTGACCCACTGCTGTATAGGATCACCTACTTTTATTTTTTACAATTAGTTAAGTTAATATTAGGATGTGTACTTCTTTTGTACCTGAGTAACTACCTGAGAGTAACACCTATAAAAAATAAAAAAAAACGCCCCTCTCACCCTCCGCGGGTGGTTTCTCCTCCAAGCTCGGGTCCTCTACCAGAGGCCTGGGAGCTTGAGGGTCCTGCAGTATCTTAGCTGTTCCTAGCACTGCGCTTTTCTGGATTGAGAGGTCTGAGGTCTTTCCAGGTATCTGTTGAAGCCACTCCTCCAGCTTGGGGGTTACTGCCCCGAGTGCTCCAATTACCACAGGCACCACTGTCACCTTCACTTTCCAGGCTTTCTCCAGTTCTTCTCTGAGTCCCTGGTATTTCTCCAGTTTCTCATGTTCCTTCTTCCTGATGTTCCCATCGCTTGGCACTGCCACATCCACCACAATGGCTTTCCTCTGTTCTTTATCCACCACTACAATGTCTGGTTGGTTCGCCATTACCATTCGGAGGTGTTTCCCATTTTGACCTTGGGGTTTCCAGTTCATATTCTGCACACATATCCATGACTAGATGTGAGAAAACACACACACACACACACGTATGTGTGTATATGTATGACGTATGTGTATATATATAAACTTTTTTTCAAGTGTGCATATCATTGAAACGAGGGGGTACAGCATGCAGTACTGTAATACCATCTTGCATATAAAAAAGCATTAGAGCTGAAGCTGAAGAAATATGAGTAATAAAGTTTGCACAAAGATACTTACATTTGTTTTTGATTGTGACTATTCAAGCTATATGAAACCGGTTAACGTAAACGTGTCGCACGTAGTTTACACCCACTCCTCGCTCCCCCACCCACCCACAATCACCCACCCTCCCACTCGAAAACGTTACACAGCGCCCCCTATCGGCAAATGTCAGTACCTCAGCAGTTCGCTTCCTGCCTCTTTAACAAAGGGGAGGCGCCTCGTACCACGTGCTACATTTGGTCCAATAACAAACGTTGAAATACAAAACTGGTTCTAACCGGTTTCGTTCTTATACTTCACTGTATAAACTACAAAAACATTCGTTTGCATTATACATTCGCCATTTTACACAGCAACTGCAAGGTTGTCGTGTGTTGTCTCTCCGGAAAAAGTCTGTCCAACAGCCATATATTTTTTTCAACTTTCTGTCTTTTTAATCCAACCCTAAAGAAATATGGGCAAAGCAAAGGTAAGATATTTATTTTTTTAAATTCATTTTTAGTTTTTTTTTGCGCTCGAATTGTGGTTGTAACTTGAGTTTGGCGTAGAAAGCTGCGCTTATTTTTTCTGCACCAGAAGAACGTCATCAGCCCCACTAACAAACGGTACTGCAATGGCGGCTCTTCTGCAGACAACTACAGAAGCATCCTCCCATTCGTCGAAAAAAAAAATCAACCTGCGTTTAAGCTAGCGGGTGGCAAAAAATATCATATAGATTAAACTCCACCGCGAAATAGCATATTATCCCTTTTAAGTCAATTTGCATATGACCACAGCAATGGAGTCGACGTTAAGACAGTCACAGTACAGAGAATTCCTGTCACCGACTGTCCTCTCTATGGCAGGGCATATCTTGACAGGTTGTACGCAACAAAAAAACTTTTTATTCCCTTTGTCAGCATTCGACTAGTTATTGGGACGACCTGAATACAAAGAGATTTTCATTCGACAAATCAAAGGAAAAAAGGCGCCGACTTTGTATATTTTTAACACAACCTGCAAATTTGAGGAAGGAGTGGGGGAGGGGTTGGGGATGATTAATTTTTTTAGTTTTAAGAGTGAGCAAATGAGGCTCCACGCGCAGGCAATTTATCAGATTTTTGTTTTAAAATAAAATGTATAAATATAAATAATGGTTTGGTGAGATAGGGAAATTTCAATGTGGCCTTCGAAATTCAAAAATAACATGTTTGTGCTGTTTAAACGACATTTTTACACTGTTTATACTGTTTAAAAAAAAACAATTAATGCGTAAAATTAAGCGTCGAAAAAAAGAATGATTAAAATGTACAAATTTCAAAAATCATATCTACGCCTTAATATTTATTTATTTATTTATTTTAAGCAAAAAAAATCTATTTTGAAGCATGTATTTAGCAGTTACAGATTAGTAAAGTAGTAATCTAATAAGTTTACCCCCAACTGTCGGCGCGCGCTGATACAAAACAAAGGAAGCTGTCAAGGCGCCAAAGTGGTGTCATGGTGACGGACCAGCCCAGATTTGAATTCAAATATGCGCGGGAAGCTCTTTGTTCGCTTCAAGATCAACAGCACTGACCGAACGGAATCTTTGTTATTCAGAGCCGCAATTCAAATTCTGACCATATTGATGGATTTTGTCTTTGAATATGATAAATAAAAGGCTTTAAAAACACATTAACAATTTTTTTCTCTTTCTGTTTTTTTATTTTACAGCAAACTGTTCCTCCTGAGGTTTGTCATATACTTATTCTCTAAATCATCTGCAGTAACAATTTTGATTGAAAACGTTTTAAAATATATTTATATTTGTATATTTTATAATTATTCATGTTCTACAAGATTTTTAATGAAAACATTTTTAAACAATACTTTTTTTTCCATTTTCCTCTAAAGCAAAGAAGAACCTCCCCGCGGCTGGCACTGGTAAGCTCTAACAGTACCTTTTAGATTTCAAATTTTTATTAGTAAACTAAATCCAGAGGATATAATGTGTTGTTGTTTTTTGTAGAAACCTAAAGCTGCACCAGTGGAGACTAAGAAAAAGGCTGCTCCAAAGGTAATAATTGTGTAATTAGTATAATTTTCTTACAAGTATTTGCACCAACACTTGATGATCAATTGAAATCTTAAATGTGCTAAAAAAAAATTCTTCTGTAGAAGGCGCCCAAAGCAAAGAAGGCCAAACCAGCTGAGAATGGAAACACCAAGGTTGAGGTACTTAAAGATAAACTTTACCGGTCGACTGGCTTTTGCCACTTCAAGATTTCACAAATGTTAAAGATTTACCATTTCAATTTAGCATCTCACATATTAAAGTATATTTTTGTATACTTTTCACATAAATAAATGAAATCCATTCGTGTTAATTAAATTAAAAATCGTTACATCCATGTTTCACTTTTCTCAAACTTAGTCACTACCTTCAAACAGTCTATAAACGGAGCACAGAATCTGTTTTGTCCCAGGTTTACTGCTTTTTCTGAATCACACATATAGTTGAAGAAATCCTTTTTTTTTCTGACTTTCTCCTTTAAATAAAAAATGTTGTCCAATCTTGTTTTGTGTTCACAGGAGCCAAAGGCTGAAGCCACTGAAGCCAAATAAATAACAGTTGATGTGCTTACTCTGTGTACTTGGTGATTGTACAGTTTTAAATAAGTATTTTTTACCAAGTTTTATATTACAAATGTCATTTATAGGTTTGTTTTGGGCTTGCACTTGATGTAACAAAACTCTGTTTTCACATTCATATCCATTTTATATCAAAATTACCGTCCATATTCTGTAGGTGTGGCATTTTTAGTTTGTCTAATCTGTTGTTTTGTTCTTTTATCTTATTTGAAACTGCTGAGGAGTAGATGTTTTCAAGTTGGATTTTGAATATAATTTTAAAGGCAGCTAAAGCATAGTAAATTTTTTGCAGAATAGGAACTCCTTTTGTTTTGATGTTAAACTAATAAAACAATTGCTTACCAAATGTTTGAAAACTGTATGTGGACGTAATACTTAGTCCGTTTAAATGCCACAGCAAATTACTGTCTACTAGGTCAAAAGTCTGATAGATCCCCTGAAATTATGATTTTTCAATCTGGTCATCTTAAATTTTCTGTTAAGTTATGTTTCTTTTAGGGCAGGAGGAAACACTTCTGGTTTCAGTGGTTGATCTTAATGTTCTTGAATAAAAACTTTTAAAATGTCCTTTTGGTCTCCTGTGTCTGAAATGTTATTTTCTATTTAAATAATCAACTCTGATGTAAATTAATTGCGGTTAACCGTTTTACAACCATTTTTATGTACATTTATACCTAGAAAACAAATAAATGTATGCTCAAGCAAATATTTTATTTAGAATGTTTTGGGATAATTTCTTAACTATTGTAAAGTTCCTTAGTTGAAACAGTGCAGTGATTTTCATTTGTAAAATTTTCATTTGTAAGTCGAGAAGAACCAGACTCTGTACCTTTCCTGATGAAAATAGACAGGCTGTTGTTTGAAACCATGAAGCAACCCTTAAATGGAACCGTGTCTATTGCTTTTAGAGTATATTAAACATTTAATTTTCCCCGTAACCCATGTCAATGAACCAAAAACAGGTTTATCCAAAACATATAAACAGTTACGTGCTTTTGCACTAACTGACCAGCAGAGGGCAGTGTTGCACCACCACAGCTGCAGAATGTTTTGTTTTAGTTCAGCTGGAGTCTCCTTTGATGTGATCTCCTTTTGGCAACTGAAAGTAGGTCAAATATGACGCGCTTTCCGTGTTTGCAAACACTGTTAAGAAAGACGCTTTATCAATTACGGTAGCTATGGAAAAAAATGCCCCTAATGTTTTGATGGAATTGGACTAGAATTAATTTGTTTTTTTCTCTTGTGCTTCTTTGATAAAGTTTAAGGAAAACTTAGCATTATTTAAGTTATTCTTTATTCGTTTTTTGTTATCTTCTTAATGTTATGAAAGCATTATAGAGCACAAGTTTAATCTGTTCATTTGTCAGTTGAAATATAAAGGGGAAAATACAGAAACAAGGCAAAATTCCTTTTGTGTGACACATCAAGCAGAATTCCCTGATAATGTCTCTGGCTTTCAATGCAGGTAATCATCATTACTGATTAATCCTCATATAAATAAACACAAAACAAACATTGTTGATCAATTTCAACTTGTCCTACATTAACAGAGGTTTTTAAAGCATATAAGCCCATGAATTCTATTCCTTACACATTTTGATTAATCTAAAGGCTTTAAATCTAAGCTGTTCTTAAATATTTTTGGAATCCTAATTTATTTTTGTTGCAGGCTCATATTTATCCAAAAGTTAAAATATTTTGGGGTATTTTGGAAGTTCACAGTTTCAGGATATAAACCATAAAGATTCTGTTTGTGTTTGTTTTTTTAATGGGACTCAACACGTCACCTTCTTGTTCGAGGAATTTCCGTTTTGTTCGTACAAGATGTCAAAAACCTGTTTACTATATAAACCTGCACGTGCTCTGCAGAGTCCGGCACACATGAGGGCTTTTAACGAGGAACGTATAGAAAAAAAGGCAAAAGGACACATTTTATGGCGGACGAGCCCATTTTCAGAGACATAGGGGTCTGCAGCGCACATGGATGTAAGTTACAGGAGCGGTGGCACGCAGCCTGCGAGCCCCACCCCCCTGCCACACAACAGACCGGCTTCCTATATAGACTTTCGGAAAGTGAACACGCTGTACCGCTCAGTCCCGCGCTGGAAGACCGGCCCTCCAGCTGCACGCACTCCCCCAGCAGCTGCAGGTAGGCGCTCCGCTTTTCACCCCAAACGCACCGAAGTTTGGAGGAGGGCTACTGACGCTGCTAAAGAAATTAGAAAAACGAACAAAAGAAACTAACCTGCCTAGTACAGTAGTTATCTTTTACAGTTATGACAAGCGCATTTTTAAATAGTTTTTAATTTTTTTGAAGACATCAGCTCACTTTTTACTTCCAGCCACACGTCTAACAAACATAAACTTTGGAAAGAAAAGGCGTGAAAATTGAGTTTTTTTTCTTTCTTAATTGCGGCTTTTTTCATTTCCTCTTTTTTCTAAATTAAGCATTGCGTTGCAAACATTTCTGATTGTGTTCCCTGTGGTTCTATGCAAAGATGTAGGGGGGAAAGTGTTTTCTTTTAGTTTTGTAAGTAAATTCAAAAAGATCGCAAATCCAGAAAAGTCTCACCCCTCAGGTGCAACAACGGCTGACAATTATCTTTAATTGGAATGACAAATTGATCAATTAACCTTTTTTATTAAAGGAGGTTTTATTACTGCAAGTTCTGTTTTTAAGTATATATAAATAAATGAACAAAAGATTATTTGAGTCCAGACTCACAAATAACACTGTATTTTACACTTGTAGATTCACAATGGACCAAAAAGACTTGTGTTTTTTGGACTCCAAAAATTTCACTCTCAACTTTTTAAATACTTTGGATTCTTTAAACAATTGCAGAGAAAATGCTTTTGCTTTTAAATCCACAATTGGATCAAAGAGTCAAATATTTGACATCTCATAACATTATTTGAATACATTAACTTTGTGTTTTATAGATTTTTTGACCCTGTTGGTTTGACCCTTTCATGTGTGGCGGGTCCCCTGTACATTTTGTACTCCTCTACTGTAGGAGCTGTAGTGACGAAGCTGGGTGGCAGTCTTCTTGTAAGTTTATTGGAAGCTTAAATACCAGAGCTTTTTTTAAATTCACTTTGTCATAAGTTTAAAATGCACTTAAAGTATCAACTGTTTTTAAGGGTTGAAAGTTTTGGTTATTGAAATAAAAGGGATTGTTGGTTTTTTTTTTTTTTTTAAATCTTTTTGTGAAGGATGAGTCGTTAATCACACTTGGTTTTGACTTCAGGCCTCTTGGTGATCTTTTGCCCTTTTTAATTGGATTTGGACTCATGTCGGCTTAGCAGGAGACTTTAGAACAAGTTGTCAAACACTCCAACCTGATGCTTCTTAAACTTGAAGTCAGACCCTTCATCAAACTAACACTACAAAGCTTAAGGGATTTTTATTTTCCACTGGTTTGTGTCTTTGCATTATTTTCATATTTGAAGTTTTAGATTTTATGTTGTTAGTAAAACAGTTTTAATATTTTGCAGCTCAAAGACTTTTCTTTTTAAACTTTAGCATCATTTAGGATGTCCCAGTTCAATTGATGCATTCTGGATTGGAGTCGTGTTTTGGCTTTTTTTAAATTTTTTTTAACAGTTCTGATTCTTGCGTTTTAATTCAGATTAAAGCAAGCATTGTTTGCCTGATTGTTTAACTTCCGTGTTCTTCTCTAACAGACTAACTCTATTTCATTATTTGCTTAGCCAACATTTTTCTTCAGTTTCATAATACTTGTATAATTAGCTTCCTTGCTTTTAAATAATAAAGATTCTCGTTAGTGTGTGTACTACTTGAGACACTTCTATGGCCAGATTGGTTTTTACATCTATGGGTGTGGCTTTTGCCCACCAGGAGATTTTTACTTGCTCATCAGTGCTAAAATTGCACATGCATCAGTCTTTTACCACGTTGACATGTTTTCTGTGGAGGGGACGAAGCTGTGCTGGGGGGCAAGAAAGTGACTCAAGGAAGCAGTCTGAAGGGGGAGAGGAAAGAATAGCTGGATCTCATTGGCTGCCCAAGCGTCAGATCCACAGTGTACTTCCTCCAAATTATGTGAAATATGCCCTTTAACATGTTATTTCTGGAAACTGGAGTATAGACATGTTCTTTAGTATTAGTAGTATGTACATTAGTTCTTTAGGCTTTCTGATGTTTCTGAAATGTGCCCTAATTATTATGCATGAGGAAATGCCCTATGTTGTCATGTTTAGTTTCAGTTGATGGAGAATGCTTGAACCACTCCCTGACTTGACATGTTGGTTTCATCTGCTCAGGTTAGATTAAAGGCTCCACTAGGGGTGCATTCCTGTTTGTTTCTGAACATGCCCTGCACAGGCATGTTCTACTGGACACACCTGATCCACATGATCCGCTGTGATTAGGGCAATGAAATCTGGAAAAAAAAAAATGCAGACATGCCGGCCCTGGAGTTGGCCACCTATGCAAGGTGCAGCCGTCCTCCTTTTTCAACCAGCTTCTGGTTGGTGGAACTCACCTGGTCCAGAACAAACAGGACTGTACACCCCCCCCCCCCCCCCCCCCCCCCCCCCCCCCCCCAGATCCTGGAAGCTGGACTAAAACGGGTTGGATTGTGCCACAAGTGTTTTTACCACATCAAATTGAAACTCAGCTGAATTTGACTTTGTTTCCAGTTAAAAACAAGGAACTTGTTGGGACTTGGTATCTGCTTATGTCATCCTTAGTCTAAAGACAGATCCAATAGTCATTTTCATCAGCATGGACTTATGGAGGCGTCATATCTTAAATTTGTGTGACTGAAACATTTTGACTTCCTTGTGTTTATAAAGTTGGCACATGGAAGTTAAGTTTCCTTTTGTGTAAAAGATCATGAGTTTCAACTGTCTCACATCCAGCTTCCAAGCACACCCTTCAAAATATTACATTTTTGTGCAGGGTTATAAAAAAAAAAGAAAAGAAAGAAGAGTAAAAACAGATTTGGTTTTTCGTCTTGGTGCCCAGCTCATAAATCCAGGTTCATCTTATGCGGCTCCTGTAATGAGCGTTCAGTCGCGTGATTGCAAACAAGCTTGCCTTTATTCTGGAGGACATTGTTCATCCAAATGGAAACTGTTATGTAACTTTCAGCTGTTGTAATGTTCAGATGATAAAATTATAGTTGGCTGTTTCAGTAAAATGGTCACTGCCCCTAATTATGTTTTGTCAGTTTTTTCAATTAAAGCACTAATTAGTTTAAAAGTTTGATGTGTACGTTTGGAAACGATCTTTTATTTTTCCCTGTGGTTGGATTTTAACTGGTATTGACTAGATGAACAAATTATATTTGACGGTTCTGGTTTGAGAAGGAAATTTTGAGGGCGGATTTAGGGAAGCGAGCCGCTGAGAGTAATGCATTTGGACGGCGGTGTGTTTGTGTTGGAAAGTGGGCGTATGTTGTCGGTAAGCCTGAAGATCTGGTTGGGTAGGAACGGGGGGCTGTATAAAAAGGTGGAGCACAGCGTTAGAGCTCTGCCTCACTAGTTCAGGTTCATCACTGTCTGGATTTTCATAGTGGCACAGGAAGTGGAAGGTTGTTCTCTGTTCGCGGGATCACTTCTTCAGTTTTGCTGAAGGTGAGAGGGGAAAAAAAAGCAAAGATGGTGTTTGGATGCAAATATCAAATTTAAATATTCAATGTTTTGTTCAACGTTTGACTCCCATCAGGTTGGCATTTCATGTTTTACAGATGTTATGCTTCATTCTGCATCTCAGTAAAACTATTTTATTACATTTAAAAAGAAAAAAGAAAATGACTCTTGTCTGAAATGTCTTATCTCCAATTGAGCAGTTCTTTATTTTTGTGCTCTGTGCACAGTTGGATCGATAACCCTCCTTGCATGTGGTTTTCTATTAGAAAGTAGATTCCTGACAGCTGTGGGAAACTTGTGCACACACTGAAAAAAAGACTTTTCCGTGTAATCCATGAACCCGTTCTCTCTGCTGCGTCATAACTGATACAGCATAAATAGCTGCTCTGTCGACTCATCTCAGACCTCCAAAAAAAAAAAACTAAAGTATTCAATAACCAGTAGTGAACAAATGGGGCTGATTGAGGGGGTCTTCCCCATCTGTAGTGTCAAACGGCCACTTTGAGAGGCAAACATGAAAGTATTCCAGGAAACGCAGCTTTATTTTGCATGATGTGTATGCAGTTAAGTTTGAGCAATAGCTTCAGGCTATAGATGTTCCTCCTTGTACATTTTGAAGGACTTGAAGCTCGTTTACGGACGGTGTGGAGCTGCGTTCTTAACTCTTTTATGAATGATTTTTTTTTTGTTTTCCATGTTTTTAGTCGGGTGGTAACATCACCTCCTCATCTCCTTGTAGGTCTTAAGTGATCTCGGCGATTCCCTCTGCTTTGAGCCACACCACCCCAGCAAAATGATCATAAGACTCGGCAGGCTGACACCTGGATACTTCCGGCTCCTCCAGGTAGCAACCATACGTCCTTTTATAATTATTTAACTTTGTTTTTCCACGTTTGAAGGGTTGAATTCTTAATCTGTTCGTAATCTGAATATGGGGTCATTTGTTAAATTGGGCCTTTCATGCCACCCCCTTTGGTTCTTTTGTTCCTCTGGACTTCCTCAGCATTGTCCACTAATCAGCCAAGCCTCTGCACATGTCTCTGCTGTTTTTTTAAAGCCCTCGTTTTTCACTAATGACTGTCTGAATGTCTTGTAAAATTTGATTCGGTGGCACAACAGAATGGGCTTTTAGTTTTTAATATTTGCACGTTTTTTTTTTTAACCCTATGCAAAAAATAGTTGTGCCTTACAATTAAATTCTTTATAAAGCTGTGGTTAATTCTGAAAACATAAATGTTTCTGTTGTTTTCATTTGTCTTATATAACCCACGGACTCATGCTAAACTGGTAGCTATGAGCTGGATTGCACCATAGTTTCTTCTTTGTGTGCTCCAGAAAGGACACAGTGTTCCCCTTATTGCTCCTGAATTTTTAATGATTGTTCTTGCTTGAGGTTTGGTCACCAACATGACTACTGAAGCTGCACCTTCAGCCTTTAATCTATAAATGTCCGGTTTTGATCTCGGCCGGGGTGATCTCTCATCTTTGCAGAGGCAGGTTGCTGGTGAGGTGCAGACACAGCCTCGGGACCGGGCTGTGAACCAGATCGCCATGATGCTGGCCATCATGGGTCTGAGCCTGTCTTACTACAGTGCCAAACAGATGACCGAGAAGGTCCATGTCCAGCCTGCACCGTGAGACCCGGCCGCTCTGGCTGCGGAGATGATGGATGAATCGATGACAAATGGAGGATGTGGAGCAAAGAGGCAGAGAAGGGAAGGCAGCAGTGTCTCTCAAGACAGCACTTTCTCACCTCAGTCACTCTCGGACACTGACTATTTGGCACCATTTGTGCACCTTGAACAGAGCTTTAAAGGCTCTCAAAAGTGCATTTTCCACACTTTTTGTAGCCAAGACCTTTTTTTTTTTAAATAGGGAATTGGGGGGAGATGGCTCACTCTGGGATGTGGACTGGTTTTATTAACTGGTTTGAGAGGGTGAATAAAACCAGCTGACTGCCAACTGGGTCTAAATATTAGTCGTTACAAGGGTGCCAGTGCTGTTCAGAACAAAAAGGAGAAAATTAAACTGTGAATTGAGGCCAAAAGGGTTCAACTGTGAACAGCAACTGCCTGCATTTCAGCTGGACTCTGTAAAGAAGTGATGTTTGACCCATTTCAAAGTAAAAGGGAATGAAAAATGATCTTAACCCTTTTAGTTTCTTTTCTATAGCAAGAGAGCCTTCAGAACAGATCAGAACCTGTCTGGGGGGAAAATGCATGTGAACTGTTTTATCAGGTTTTGGAGGTTCCATTGATGTTTGCACAAAACTGCAAAAAATAACTTTTAAAGTACTCCAGTGAGTCTCCAAAGGGACTTTAAACTACTCACCGCATGTTGTGTGATTTCATGGTTTTAGCAATAAGTGAAGATTGTTTGATAACATGTCTTTGAAACGTTTCTGTGCAAATGTGTGCAGACCATTAATCCAATCGAAGTCTTTGTGGATGAATGTAATACTGTATTTTGTAATGATTTAATAAAGCTGTGAATATTTTGAACATGTGTGGTGGATGTTTGAGTTTTAGGTTGACAGTAGTTATCAAATCGATTTTAATCAGTGCTGCAGTTGGCACGAGGAGCTGCAGAGCTACAGTGTTTCCTGCACCAGAGTTTGTGGTGTCGTCTGCACGCAACAGGATGTGGTCGACCTGTTGCACGCGCTTGACTTTTGTGAGGCAGCAGAATTTGTTTTTCTCTTTTTTTACAAGCCTTGCACAGCATTTACGAACAGGAGGCTGAAATTACCTAATTTTAGACGTGTGGGTAGCTGCGTTATCTTTTGAATTGTAAATTGATGGGCTTGAGCCTCTGAACATGTATTTTTATGACTGGCTAGAATATGGTTAACACCACGAAGGTGGGAGGGATCAAACCTTGGACAACACCTTGGATTTCAGAACGCCTGAATGAAGAGGAAAAATCAACATAAATGAGTTTATCAGCTCTTTAATAATTCATGTTCTTCCTTTGTTCGGTTTTGTTGATCCATACGCGATTGGAAGCACTTCTGCTGAGTGGCCGGCCACTTGCTTTTCCGCACATTTTCCCATTCTAAGGCGTGGAGTTTGGGAAGCACTCATCCCTGCTAACTTGCTGATGTGATCCCCTCTGACAGCCTGAGATCTCGTTGCCTGCCACGTGTCTCGCCAGCCTACGCCGCAAGCTCCTCCCCCGTCGCCCTCCCTGCTCTCTCCCTTTCACGTATCACTGGGTAGAAATCTCACTTTGGCATCTCAGTGATGCTAGCATGAGGACGTAACCCCTAACGATGGGCGGCCATTGGTCAACCAACGATGCGTCACAATAATCGGCCCGGCTCTGAGCCTCGGGGACAAAAGGCTGGGGTTTAGGTCACCATCAGTTGGTGTGTTTAACAGCAAAGCTTAGGTCTGTGTGCTGAACTGTTTCAAAGATTTGTTGAAAATATTTGTGAGTGTCATACAAGTAAAACCGGATTGTCCATGCAACAAGAAACAACATACCAAAATACGCAGCTTTTTGGAGACTCCATCATATCCATAGGGATGCTTTATGCTCTCAGCATCTGGTCATATCTTTTGGAGACTGCTGCTTTAGAGGTAGACATTGCCAAAAAAAAAAAATGGAAAGAAATTTCTAAAACAAATTACCCATCTATGATGTCTTTTCAGTTTTTCTTTTATCTCTGGATTTATTGTTTTTCTGGAGTTGCTGATCTCAGTAAGCAGACGTGTCGCATTGCCTTAAACCTTCTAAGCCCATGTGAGCTGACGATTGTGCAGCTGAAAGAAATAAAAAAGCATAACCTTAATTGAGATGATTAAACAGTGCAAAACCAAAAAATAGCTTTATTTTAACACGGAACAAAAAGGCAAGATAGCTGGCCTGTTTGACGTTGGATGCTATTTTACTATCTGCTGTTGTGACCAGACACAGCCTTATAAGTACAATTTTTGTAAAATATGAAAGAGATGTAGGATAAATGTGACTCAATATTTTTATGTGCCTTGATCAGCGGGGTCTTCTTAAAGCATATCCTGCTTAAGGACATGGTGGGGCTGTGCACGTGCCTGGCCGGAGCGTGTCAGGAATGGGACTCATTTCTGCTCAGGGGGCCACTGTTGTGACTGGCCTCAAATGTGCAGACTGCAGAGAACACAGTGTTTCTCCAATCCCGGACATAACTGCCCTGCAGCACCATCAGCTGCGTCCGTTTTTATCCGCCGCCGCAGCCAAGAAGACGTTTGTTTAAATAGTATCTTTTTATGACAATCAAACTTGTAGTTTTTATTCCGTGTTCTCTTTGTAAAGGAAATAAGCAAAAAATAGAATGAAACTTGCTTTGTTAATCATAAAGTGGGAGAGGTTTTTGTAATCATTTGAACCTTTTTGCTTGCCATGCCAATGATGAAGAGTAATGTCTTCTGTCTCTTAATCATCCTCATCTCCCAGTGGTCACCATTTTTTTTTAAGCTGCTTATCTCTGGATTTAAAATCCATCCGTTCATCTATTTATGGTCTCAAAAGATCTCATTTCCTGCAGAGTTGATGTGCAGCTTTTTCTTAATGACTGTAAAGTAACAGCAAAATGTTTAAAAAAAAAGTAAAATCAGTATCTATTAATCTTAGATTTAATTATGGATGCTACAATTATAATTTTATATACTATTGTCACACTTGTCCTCATGGGCTGCATGGTGGTGTGGCTTTGTTCTGCTTTTTGTCATTCTTTCTGGGAAAAAGTTCTAAACTTTGCTTGCAAGCGGTTAGGCGTCTCAGTGAGAAGTCCCTAGTTCATAGCTGAAATTTGCATACCTGCGCCAGTACAAGTGTGAGTTTTCTTCAGGCACTCCAGCACCCTCTGACAGCCTAAAAACACGTTTCTTCGGTTTATTGGTGACTCCATTGTCCCGTAGATGTGAATTAGAGTGTGTGTGGTTGTCTGCCTTTGTGTAGCCTTGTGTGGGACTGGCAAACTGTCAAAGGGGAGCCCCGCCCTGGCCAGACTGTTATAGGCTCCAGCATCCCTGCATCCCAGAACAGGAATGTGTAGGGATAGAGGATAAGTGCAAGAATGTTTGCACACATCTTCTAAAGTTAAAAAAGTCCTTAGTTGCCCCACACCTGGGTGTGTGAAATCAACCCACCCCCTGAAGGAGCAGTGAGCTGCAGACACAGCCACACTCTATTCTGTGGTTTAACTGAGATGAGAGAGATGGCTGGAGAGAAATATGGGGTTTATCACTGCAACCCCACTACTCTGAAAAAGGGGTAGGCGACATGGATGGTTTTCCGATTATTAACTGACATACATGTTGCATTTATATAATCTAAATTGTTACATACCTGTATTTTTTGGAGAACACACTTTAGGAAAAGCGTTTAGCATTGGATTTGACACGCGTCTAAAAAGGGATAGCAGACACAAATTTACAAAAGTAAATCCCATCCATTGTAAACGCAGCATTACGCAGGGTTTGTTGGATTTTTCTAGAAGGACTGCCGTTTTCTCCCAAAAGTGCAACTTTTTTCTTCTTTGTTATGCAATTTTGACTGCTGTGTCTTACTCCTCGTAGCAACTTATAGTTGGAAAAATACGGTAACTGCTGAATGCTTATGAACATTTTTTTCCTCATTCCAACACTCTAATGCTCAGTGTCTTGTCCTGGATTTAAACTCTTCCAGGTCTCAGGGTGGACACTCTTCCACAAAGGGCATTGAGCTAGTAAAATGACTTAACCATGATTTGGAGATAAAACAGAAGAACAGAAGGGATAGCTTAACAATCTGCCTTCCAACCAGAAATCCTGACACCAACATTTTCTTTGACGAAACTTCGAGTTAAAATGTGTCAGAACAGGTGTCTAAATAAAGACTAGAACATCTTGGATGTAGTTAAAAATATCATAAAACACTTATGACCGTTGTTCCCAAAACGACTCGGATCTGTTGAGGAATGGACTCCATAGACCCCTGGCCTCAACATGTACTGTGAAATTCGGCACACAGTTGTCAGCAGCAGATCTTTTAATCCCTTTAAGTTGGAGGACAATGCCTCCATGGAGACCGTTTGTTCAGCATGTTCTGTAGACAGCTGCAGTGAAATCTCTGCAAAATGTGGATATTTTCTTTGCATTGAATTCCTTTCCTGCATCGTTTTAGCTCTGACCTGTCAACTTTTGCACACCTTAATTTAGCAGTTGCTCTTTAATGATGCATCCTCTTCTTGCAGTTTGTTACTGTCAGATATTTTTTGTGTCATCTTTTCTTGGCCAATCCAGCCTTTAGTCACAGTTAAGTAATGTTTTCAAAAGTTCATTTAATAAATTACCTGAGTTTGCACCCGTTGGATCTGTTCTTTAGCCAAACAGTGACAGTCAATTCTGCTCCACAGGTTTAATTCAACACTGCTTATGTGCTTGGATTGTATTTTTAGTGAAAGTCAGATTAACTACCTCAAGAGTAAATTTTAATCTCAGAACAATGTCAACAAATTTATCACATTTAAAAATATAATCTAAATGCTTAGCCTTTGTCCTACAAATTCCTTGTAGCATCCCAGAAGAAGGTGGTTTACATTGTCTGGCTACCTCCTAGATGTTGTAAATGAACGGTTAAGAGCACAGATACAAGTGGAGGAGAGAAGCTTCCATTGCGGTATTACTGCAATTGTACTGTATTTTTTGTGGTAAAAGTCACTCCCATCCGCAGCATCAAGTTCATGAACACACTTTTGGAAAAGCGTTGAGTATTGGATTTGACAAGTAAAATGCATCCATTGTAAATGCAGCATTACGCAGGATTTGGCGGATTTGTCCAGAAGTGCTGCACTTTTCTCCCAAAAGTGCAACTTTTTTCTTCTTTAATATGCAATTTTGACTGCTGCGTCTTACTCCCCCAAGCAACTTATAGCTGGAAAAATATGGTAACTGCTGAATGCCTATGAAACTTGTTTTTCCTGCATTTTCTCTTTTCTTCTTCAACTTCTTACTAATTTCAGATTAACATGACTTTTTTTTTCATGTCACAGCAAAATACACAAGGGAGTAGATGCACTAGAAAACCTAAGGCAAAGTTTGGGTGGCGAGCAAAAGGGGGATGTAAACCACAAGTTTATGAATATTGTTGCGCTTTCTCGGCCAGTTCAGTATTAAAATTATGTGGAAAGTCCATATTAGTGGTTTGTGACAGCAGAAAAGGCTTTTTAAATTAATAAAAAGCTTCCATTGAAGTCTGTTTTAGTGATTTTTGCTAAGCTTTTTTTGCACAAAAAGGTTTTCTGTTGTAAGGTGAATCTAGGTTTGCTTTTTCCCCCAGTCACTCAACTTTTCAAAACATCCTCATAAATCACACAGCTCTAAGCTGGGAAGTGCAGACTGTTGGTGAATGTCAAATCCACAGTATGAGAAGGTTGTTTTAAGCCTCAGATGGTTTTGATGGGCAAAATCTTTACTGGGACGCTGTCTAAGCAGAGCAGAATCTCTGATCTGCTGATTTCCTCTCAGAATACCAGAGGCAGTGGGAGCCAAAGCTGGAAATAGGCGGTGGTTTGGGAATTATAGACTCTAGCCCTGTACTTTTTAAAAGCCTCTGCGGTCTCTGAGAGGTGCTTCTGTCATATAAAGTCTCAGAGAAAGTCCACAAGTCTTTCAGTGAAAGCAAGCAGTTTTATTCAGAACTGAGAGCAGGTTAACAATTCTAAGTAAGTGCTTAACTTTTTAAGGGCACACTTTTTCTGAAGCTAAAACTGCCTGTTAGTTTGATAAAAGCGGTGATGTTTATCAGATGGTGTTAGCATGAGCTACCCCAAAGGGACAAACAGCACGCTCTTTAGCACTAAACTCTTTCCCCCTTGAGGTTTGACGAGTAGGACACAATGTTCTTTTGAATTTGTCCCCTCCCTCAATAAAAATAATTAAAGCAAGAAAATGCACAAGTGCAGAATTAGGACAATGGTGCAAATGGAGCCTAATGGTGCATTTGAAAACAGGTCAAACTTCTTTTATGTCTCACTATAAACAGGGTTTCCTTCTCAGAAACTGTATTTTGTTGCACCAAATAGTTACTAATTCTTTTGATATTTCAAACAGTTTAACATTGTTTTTCAAGCATTCAACTTCCATTTACAGACTTGTTGCAAACCAGGAAGAACCAAAAAATGCAGTTCCTAAAAATGACTACTGGAGGTATGTTTCAGAGGGTAGCGAATTCCATTGTCAAATGTGTTGGGGAAAAACAAATCTATGCACGTTAAGATTTCTGATGCTTTTTTATGTATATTCTTTTATTATTATTATTATTATTTTTAATCAGCTGGTTTAAGTTTAGCTTTTAGCAAAGGTAGTCTATTTAAGGGTACTAGTATACATGGGCTATGGCAGGGGTCTCAAACCTTTAACACTAAAAAAGCTTTTGGTCCAGTTTCTTACAGACCATAATCCAGCTAGAGCAGCCAAGTCCCACCTCAACTTTTAGAAAAATATTCAAGTTTTTGTGGCCATCAGGTTATTTGTTCATAAAATAGCTTTTAAATATTTACAAGTATTGAATTATAACAGTGTAATAGTTTTCTTTATAAAAAAATGTTTGCTTTTAAAAAAAAACTTTTGACAGTATCAAAAGATCCTTTAAGAGGTTCAAAAGGTTAACAGAAAATCAAAATCAGAAAAACCTTTAACCCGTACATTCAACTTCCAATGATTTCAAGTGAAACTAAAAGATGTTTACTCAGCATATTCAAATATAACTTAAAGAACTTTTATCAGCTCAAAACAGTACAAAAAATTCATTTCAAAAATCACAAAGCAATATTTACGCTACTGTAACCATATTTATTAATTAGGTAATAAACTATTTTTATGGGGAAAGACAGAATTTAGGGATTCATATTCATAATTTACTGAAGGTAATTTTTTGTTTTTGTTTTTTTAGATTTCCACATAGTTTGGGGTCTTTTTTGTTTGCATAAATCCTTTGTTGTAAAACCTTTCTGTATTAAATGGTGCACACGTTCTAAAGTCACACTAAAACCTTTATACTTAATTTCTATTACAATGATAATAGATAAGAAATAGTCCATTTGCTATCAAAATTTTCAATAAAACAGATGTTCCCAACAGTTTTTTTTTTTGCTTAGTTCCTAAATGTAAAGATTTTCCATTTGTAAAAATAACCATGGAGGGCACATATTCTCAAATGACACAATAATTCAAAGTAATTGGAACTTAGTAAAGTGCTGCATGTATGGTATCGGTATATTATGTCTCCTTTTTCACATATCTTTTAAACATATACTTGTTTTTTTGGATTATACACCTTTTTAAGCTTTTAAAGGCTGAATTATTTGTGGGATGGTTCAGAAATCTCTTGCATTCAGGCTCAAAAAGACATCAGCATACAGTATGTACTGAATGAGATTTAGAAACAGTATGTTGAGACGCTTTAGATAACATTTGACAAATGTCTCGGAGCTATGAGATCCGACATTGTTGGATATTCCACCTGCTGCGCCCGAGGCCCACCACAACACAACTGCTGGTGAAACGTCCCTCTGCCGCTGCTTACACCTGCATCCTGCCGGCCTTGATTGGATGAGCTTGCATGCAGGAGTGTGTTTAGTACACTCAGTCAATTCAGAAGCTTTTCTTTTTACTTGACTGACATCAAACAAATAAATGGATTGCTGCCATGTGTTTCTTGGATCCAAACCTCAGCTGCTCTGCTCTGTTTACCACGACTGCTTTCAACGCCTTTTTTTTCCCGGCTTCTTTTTCTGTCCCTGCTGCATAGATTGATTGACAGTCAGATAGATGGAGTTCCTATTCCACCACTGGCTGTTTGCACAAATCCACACCCAGAGCTGCCATTGGACAATTTAAAGTTCACTGCTACCTTGTTGTGTCTTATCCACTCCTGTCATCTCTCTGATTCCTTGAATATCTGTGTGTAATCTTTCCTTGGCAACAGGCCCCCATGTCCTCCTTTCACAGGAACAAACCAGCTCAGTGTTGGTTAATTTTGGAGGGAACATTTGAAAACAGGTGCTGGTTGAAATCCAATATACTTGTTATTTGGAAGAGGCACTGCTGATAAGGTGCTTCATATAGAAGCTGATCATAAACGGATCGTAAATTGTTTTTCGTTTGAAATGTCTCATGCTTTTAACGTATTGGGCGGCGAAGACTTGTGATCTAGTGTTCTTGCAGCAGTGACTCCCGATTGGTCAGAAGAGCTATAAATTATTGGATATATATATAGGAGCTGCAGCTCCAAGGTTTAAAAGGTTGAGATTGTAAATCTTGTGTTCTTGTGGAGGTGACAGCAGACGTCACAGAGGTTTGGAGGCGCTCACTGACTAAGCGCATATATTGTGTATTTAGTCCTTTGCAATGTAATGCTGTCAGCTTTGCAGACTAGCACATTTACATGCATGCCTTTACCACAGAAGGAACTAAATAAGATTTATCAAGCATGCTCAGATTGGCTCACACGTTTTTTTAAGCACCTTTGTTGCTTTAGATCAGGGGTTCTCAAAGTGTGGCCCGGGGGCCAATGGCGGCCCGCTGAAAGATTTTTTGTGGCCCTCAAGAAAAGATAGCCAGAGCAGGTTCCTTTGAGAAAAAAACGTTGTGTTGGCGAGAAGAAAAAGCGCTTTAGAGCTTAGTGGACAAATGCCTACTGTGTCGTACCTCAAGGGCTGGATCAAGTCATGTGCCTTATTTGCAAGCAGGTAAATGCAATGCTCAAAGAATTCCATGAAAAACAAAGTTACCGAAACAATAAGCTCCAGCAACTACAACGAGGCTATGCTGCACACCAGATATTTACAAAAATGGCTAAATCCAGTGAAGCTGTGAGAGAAGCTAGCTGCATTGCGGCTTTGGAAATGGTCCGGCGTAGCAAGCCCTTAAGTGATGGGGAGTTTGTAAAAAGACTGTATGCTGACAGTAGCAGACATTGTTTGTCCAGAGCAAAAGAAAAAGTTTGAAGAAATAAGTCTATCAAATGATACAATTACTAGACGAGTAGAAGATCTGGGCAGCAACCTCCGACAGCGACTGGGAGAACATTTGGAGGGCCTGGTTAACTGTACAAATGACACTTGGGCATTAAAGTTCTTAAAAACAACTTTTTCTGTTTATCCATTTTTTTCACCATAATTGACCCCCATTCTAATGTCGAGTTCTTACTTTGGCCCTCCGCTATAAAACTTTGAGAGACCCTGCTTTAGATGAAACTTGCTTTGTTTAAAACATTATACGATATGCAGCAGGTGTGTGCCCACCAGTGCATTAAATGTTTGGACTCCCCTCTGAATATTTCACTCGATAAAGTTGCCGTTTTCTAACCTGGTCACCATCTGATGTGCTTGGAGATCTGTTTGTGTGAATCCTTTCCATGTGGCAGCTCTTTCAACTCTTTGCTGACTTCCCTGAACTTCACATTCCTGTGGATTGACAGGGCAGGCCTGTGGTTGTAGAGCTGCCTCCAGCAGAGCGCTGCAAACCTGGATTGAACCGCATCTTCGGTCTGTTTAGACAAGTTGTGATCAGGAGAAGGAGACCAAAAATATTAGTCAAAAATGGGAAATATTAGAGATTTAAAGCAGTGCAGTCTTTTGTTTTAATGTACATTATTATTATGATAAGATTTGACCTAAAAGTGAATGTTCGAAAACACAGTTTCATAAGACTGGCAGCTCGCTCAAAACTCACGTGAGCCCTGATCCCTAAACCATCTGTTGTTAAATGATCCCATCCACATACCAAGTCCACTTTGCAAGAAGAGAACTGTTCTGACACGCGGATGGATTTGAGGTTCCGAATAAGTGTCTATAAACATGCATAAATACAAACGAGGGATCTCTGGTGTCATTAAAAACTCTTTTGGACCACAGTGGAGTCCATAGACTTAAAAAAATTGGGATATTCCTCAGGAATAAAAGTCATGTTTAGGAGATTTATCCTTCAGTATCAAAATCTTATTAAAGTTTGGCCTCTTGTTTCCTCTTAGAGGACGTCTTGCATTTTTCTTTTGATCTTTTGTGCATATTGGATCGAATGGTTTGGCGGTCCAAACTGCTGCAAAACAACAATGTTTGATCATTTTATTTGATCTGTTTCAGGACCATCAACTTTAACCAGATTATTGAGATGTTCTTTTCTTGCTAATGAGGATCATGATGATTTGATTTAAACCCTTTTTTTCGCAGCACAAAGTGTTCCACTGCAGCCTCAAAAGGAAGCAAAGGTGACATTAGAGGTGGAGGAATTTGGAGTCTTACATGACAGCCAAGTCTCTTCTGTCATGACCTCAATTCTTAACCTCCTGATCTTAACTTTAAAATTAGCAGACCCGTCTGCTGTGACATTTCCTTCAAATGCTTGGATTGATCGAAGCATGATTTTTTTCTGCAAATTTTTCTGAACACAATCACTGTTAAATATAAAGCTCAAACTTATCTCACCAGAGGAGACTGGATAAAAATATGCTTTGTGCTTCACAAAGTTAGTTTGAGAAGTTCTCTTTTCTTTTGTCGTTCCCACTTGCATTCCATATTTGCATGGAAACGCACTACGCTTTCAGTGACGCCCTCCTTAAATCATGTCAGTGGTTCAAAAGTAACCATGAGAGTTCTTATGTGAAGCTGGATCATATAGCCAGCATGACAATGGAGACATAACCATAAAACCCTGTTTTGGAAGGTGAAAGGAGCGCCGTTTGAGTTACACAACTGCTGCCAAGACAGGATGCATCTGTAATTCCCTCATCTGCAGAGCTTCGTCAAACACAAGAGGAACACAGAAGAGTGTGTGCCAGCACAGGAGTGTTGCATCATTCACAGAAGGATTAAAAGAGTCTCGTTCAGTCTATTGATTCGGTTTTTACTTTTTCATTTTTCAGGTTCTGTGCACCTTTACAAAAAAGATGAAAGCCTCCTTCTTTGGTATGGACTTCTGAACATAAAAAAACTCACATCCAACTGACTGTTTTACATCACAACAACATCTAAAGTAAAAATCTGAATTCTTTTAAGTAGTGTAATAACTTGGACATGATCTATTATTAATTTGAGAGCCACATGGTCTTCAAAGATCCCACACCAGGACAGGAGCAAAAAGGCTTAGAAGTGGCGCCAGTAGGTAGCGATATCAGCACAGGTGTCTGCCTGCTGCATGTAGGATCAAAAACAAAAGAAAACAATCCAGGGTTTACATTTTTTTAGTTCTTTCTATCAGAGCTTGAAAAATGGGCGTATTGTTAACATGTACACTGCAACAACTGGTTCTTTAAAAATAAGTAAAAAATTTCAACCCATTGACAGATTTTAGTTTACTGTATGAGGTCGTCTGGAGTGGCAGAGAAGTATGTCAGAGTAGTTCAGGACATGTATGAGAGAAGTATGACGGTGGTGAGATGTGCTGTAGGTCAGACAGAGGAGTTCAAGGTGGAGGTGGGACTACACCAAGGATCAGCTTTGAGTCCTTTTTTGTTTGCTATGCTGATGGACAGGCTGACAGACGAGGTAAGACAGGAATCTCCCTGGACAATGATGTTTGCGGATGACATTGTAATTTGCAGTGAGAGTAGAGAGCAGGTGGAGGAACAGCTAGAGAGGTGGAGGTTTGCTCTGGAAAGAAGAGGTATGAAGGTCAGTCGTAGTAAGACAGAATACATGTGTCTGAACGAGAGGGATCAAGGTAGAAGCGTTAGGTTACAGGGGACTGAGGTGAAGAAGGTGCAGGAGTTTAAGTACTTGGGGTCAACAGTTCAGTGTGATGGGGATTGTGGAAAAGAGGTGAAGAGGCGAGTGCAGGCAGGTTGGAGCGGTTGGAGGAAAGTGTCAGGAGTGTTGTGTGACAGAAGAGTGCCAGCAAGACTCAAAGGAAAGGTGTACAAGACAGTGGTGAGACCAGCTCTGCTCTATGGGTTAGAGACGGTAGCAGTGAGACAGAGACAAGAGGCTGAGATGGAGGTAGCGGAGATGAAGATGTTGAGGTTCTCCTTAGGAGTGACCAGGTTAGACAGGATAAGGAACGAGTACATCAGAGGGACGGCTCATGTTGCCTGTGTCAGCGACAAAGTCAGAGAAGCCAGACTGAGATGGTTTGGACATGTTCAGAGGAGGGATAGTGGATATATTGGTAGAAGGATGTTGGAGATGGAGCTGCCTGGCAGGAGGGCAAGAGGACGGCCAAAGAGGAGATACATGGATGTCTTAACAGAGGACATGAAGTTGGCTAATGTTAGGGTAGAAGATGTCCATGATAGAGTGAGGTGGAAAAGGATGATTCGCTGTGGCGACCCCTGATGGGAAAAGCCGAAAGAGAAAGAAGACAGATTTTAGTTTAATAAGCAAAACAAAATTACAAATGGGGAAAGAATGGTCTTTCCAAGAATTCTTATTGTAAGAAAAAAGGACGGTCATTAAGACGTGTTTTCTGAAACTAAGATTATGCAACGCAGAAAATAAGACAATTTCTTAAAACAACGATCTTTTTACTTTCTTAAGATTACGTTTTTGCAGTGTACATACATGTATTTACACATCCGTTCAGCATAATTAACAGTTATTAATAAAGCTCATCACATCACTTTCAGCATACTATGTTATATGACATTTCACTGCTTGACCCATATGAACAAACCGGTACTGTTGGCTATTTTAAAATTCTTTATTTCTTTGTATTTCCACAAATCGACAAAAACAAAGAGATCTTGTACAAGTTCTAATACAGGGGGAAATGAAAGCAAACAGAAGAAAACTTTGTTTCTTTCTTTAAAAAAACCACAACTCGCCACAGGAATGGACTAAAAACATGCTTGTTTTTTTAAACACCCTTATAATTTTTACTCTTCATGATTGGGCCATATTGATATGTATTTATATGTGTGTATATAGATAGATAGATAGATAGATAGATAGATAGATAGATAGATAGATAGATAGATAGATAGATAGATAGATAGATAGATAGATAGATAGATAGATATCGTATGTATATATGAGGCTTTTTTTTTTTTGGAGATTTGGTTTCTTTAATTTGCTTGTGTAGAATCTGATCTTAATTTAAATGAATACAAGAATTTTTGCAGTTAGTTTTTAAAAGAAAGCCAAGAAGTACTGTAAAATCCTTTTTACTTCAGCTGGTTTTTGATGCGCTGTGTTGCATGTTTAGCACATTCTTGAAGCCGCCTTTGGTGTTCACGTTGGACTGTCGCTACCTGATGCTAGCACTTGTACCTGTAGTCAGAAGAGGCTTGGTTATGATAAGTTGAATCAGTGCAAATCACGTGAATCTTGCTCCAGGTTTGTTCTTTCACAGCTCTGTTCCAATGACTGACTTGGTTTCATATAACGCAAATAATAATTCTTATTCCAATTTGTCCTTTATGATCAAATTTTAAACGGCAAGCACTTCCGTGAACTAAAAGGGATGCCATATGCCACCACCAAATCAGAGTTCCCAATTGGTCAAAGTTCCACCTGGTTTAACCTTTAACACACATTCAATGGACGTGTGTTTTGTTTGTAGAGCCCAAAAACAATCGTAGAAACTTGCGTAGTGATGAGTAAATGAGTTTTGTACACGGAAGACCATTTCCATTACATATCATTGAAAGTGGTTACTTGAACATGGTTGCCGAGGGCTGCATACTGACCTGTCACCAACTCTATGAACAAATCAACACATTTGCACCTTGAAGGAGAAAAGCACATGTTTTCACTTGATATTCTGGTCATCGTTGCCAAGTCCCTTAACACTTCATGACACCGTTAAGATATTTCTGATGCAGGAACGCTACTGGGGGGGTTTAATAAAAAGCCTACAGGTTTCATGTAACACCCCATTCAATGCATGGCTGGACCTGTCTCCATCCGTTCCCAACTCCATCTTGATATCCTTGTCTATTTTGGTGCAGTACATTCTGTTGGCAAATGCACATGAAACTGGTCCAATCAGGCCAAATAAACTCCCCTCTCACCTCCTCACAGGCACACAGAGGTGGAATTTTACTATTCCATCCAAGCCACCGCATGAGGTCTGACAACAGGCTCTCATGTGAATCATTTGAGGAGTTGCAGGAGGTTGGATATTGGAGAAGGAGATGACAAGGTTTGAAGATGCAGAACTGAGAAGGACAAGCAGAGAATGAGGAGGGGAGGTCATGATATAGAGAAGTGTCTGCACTGACCCCAGATGGTGATGCATGATGGTCTTTTCTAATCTGACGGTAGACAGTCAAATGATTATTATTATTAGTAGATTATTATTATAGGATTAGACTATAAATAAGCCACACCTCGCAAGAGGAAAAGTGACCTTCCAAAATCAGCTGTTTTTTTAAAGTGTAGTTATACCAGGGCTTTTTGGTTTGGACTATTTTTAGAGTGTTTTTGAAAATTGGTGAAAACCAAACAAGCAAATCCCATCTTTTAAAAATGTTTTCAATGTTTTGCTTGAACTTGGTCTGGTTAACCCATGTTGCTTTCTTTGAAAGAAATGTATATTCACATAGCACTTTTCCACCCCTCTTTAAGGCCTAAGGCACTGTAGAATCCCAGTCCCATTCATCCATGTACACATTTACGCACTGATGGTTGGTTCTGCTGCTTTACACTGATGCCCAACCTACATGTGGGGTTCCAGGACACTTCGACACATGGGAAGGGCAAGGCGGGAATCGAACTTATGATCCTCTAATCAGAGGTCAATCGCTCTAACTCTGCACCACGGTGCTCCATGAGGTAAACATTTCACACCTACAGTCGGTTTGGTTTGTTTTCACACACGGCGGCTTCTGGAGGGCACCAAAATTATAAACAACCAAGCCAGCAACAGAAAAAATCTAGTAATTTTGACAGCTGCTCACTTGGGCGCAGTTAACCGACTCTGACCAGAAAGTAGCAAGAACTACAATAAAAAATAACTAGACCTCCTACCTCATTGACAGTCATTTGTTAATATGTGTCTCATCCAGATTAACACAAGTTTTTTTTCACACAGTGGGTTGTTTTAACCCTTGTGCTATTAGGTGGCCCCACCCTTACTTTGACGTGTTCTCCATACCATGACAAAGGTGGATAAAGGTGAAAAGATTTCATGTAATCCATGGACACCAGTGAAGATCACAAATCATTGAAGAAAAAAGGTTCAGAGCACTGTCTAGTGGGTCTAGATGACCCAACTCCCAATGTTAAAGTGCCTAAGATAGCACGAGGGTTAATGCAAATCGCTTACATCATTTGTTCTCCACCAGCTGATCCTTGGTCAGAAGAGCGTTCACACCTGTACAGTGATCTCCACCAGAATTCACTTAAACCATAAGAACCCAGACCCATGTTCCCCTTGAAGGGAACATTATGTGGGATATACCACATTTCAAGCGGCCCACAGAACACATTTTTTGATGTTTTTCTGTCACACTGATCTCACAATGGGTTCTCCTCAATTTCAAACTGACGCGTGATCAGCACCAGAGTTAAGGTGAGTTTCACACTTCCCAAAGTGGACTTTCTAAGAACCTAACCGTGGTGAGTACTGAACTGACCAGTGTAAAGGCCGCTCTTACAGAGACCAATATTAAATCTCAATAAAAATGGATGAATGGTGAGGTCACATAACCCATTTAACCCAATGTTAAACTTGAAACCTGTTTTCAAACATCTCCACCTTGGTCCCGGGCGCTGTCATCGAACCCTGGCTTTCCAAAAATAGCCAAAAAGCGGAACCAACTGGCTCTGACTGGTTGGACCGTGCCCAATGATTTCCTTGTAAAAGTAAAGATTTGACACTTATTTGTCATAAAAGGACCATGTGCTCTCATGTAAATGAAAACTCAGTATAGCTGCCATTCTAAACCTTCCCAAAGAAAATGACCAGACTATCAATGACATGTTTAAAAAAAGATGCTGCTGGAGTTTTGACAAAACATTTCATAGGGACAGGATTGTTTTAGGGCTTCAGGGTGGCGCAGTGTTTAGCGCTCCTGCCTCACAGCAAGGAGGTGGAGTTTGCATGTTCTCCCCATGCATGTGTGGGTTTTCTCTGGGGACTCCGGCTTCTTCCCACCGTCCTAAAACATGCTTCATAGGTTAATTGGTTAATCTAAATTGTCCCTAGGTGTGAATGTGAGAGTGTGTGGGTGTGTGATTGTGGACACTCTACCCTGCGACAGACTGGCGACCTGTCCAGGGTGCCCCCTGGCTTCACCCACAAGGATAAGCTTCGGCAGCCCCATGACCCCGAAAGGGAATAAACGGAAGAAGATGAAATGATAAAAAAGGATTGTTTTAACAATTCCAGGTTGTTCAAATATGTTTTAAACAATCTTTTCTGCACTGTATATTTTATATTTTTTATTTTCTGTGTCTTAGCACCGATTGCACAGTTCTAATGCTGACAAACCTTTACTGCAAAGCTTGAACAATTTCTACAGTGTTTCCAAGCCCTCGCCCCTGAGGCCCACCGTCCTGCCTTTTTCCTCCCCTTTCTGCACAAACACACCTGATTTTGATCCAGTAACAAACATTTGCAGAGACTTTTACCATTAAAAGTGGACTTGTGTGTACTGGAGCAGGCTAGGACTGAAGAGATGAGGACCAGGTTTGGAAAACAGCTGAAGAAAATGATTCACGTCTAATGTTCTAAAATCTTGTTTGTAGAACTTTGTAAAATTCTCAGTGCATGACTGAGAAAGGCAGAATAAAGCTTTGGTTTTATGTTAAAGCAGCTGTGTAATTGCTCAGGTTTATTAAATGATGTTTACTGTCTGAAAACAGAAACTCTTCCAAGCAACTCGTCATTGCTCGTTCAAAGCTCTGCTCCCAGCTGCAGATTTGACTTTTCTCAGACCAACAGCCTGATTACTCCTTTCAGCTCTGCTCTCTGAGCTGCAGAGATGAACATCCTCAAAATGATTAGCTCTCACAGACAATCATTTGTTTTCGGACATCGATTTGTGGCAGTTTCTCACAATTCTTATGCCTGCATTTGACTTTGTAGTGATTGGCTGGTATGATGGAAACCATGACATAATGTCCTGTGTGTTTTGTACATTGTGTTCCATAATCTGTCAAGCTGCACAAAGAAGAAAGGGATCCGTTCATAATGTCGCCCTCTAGCGCTCACAGGAGGTAATTGACTGACAGAGTATTACAAAACATTTTTTCAATCTGACAGCTTTTCAAAAGGTAAAGAAACAGGAAATAAGATGTTATGTTCATCTACATGACCTCTTTTAAAATGCTCTCTAAAGCTTAACAAGCATGAAAGAATCAACTGTTTTCCTACAGTTACAGTTTACACATCTGGAGTAAAAGTTCTGCTGCTGGTCCTTTTTTCAGACCAGCATTCTTCTTTGTTATGAAGTGGGTGGAGAAATAGCTCAAAGGCCTTACTTTGTTCCGGTTTTCTTAGCAAAAAAAACAAAACAAAAAAAAACATTTGCACAACTTTTTTAATGCAATGACCCAAAAAAGGTCACATTAAAGGCAAGAAAGAAAAAAAAAACACCAAACAAATTTGCTTGTAAAAGCATACCTGTGCTTGTTTGGTATAAATCATGTCAGGTAAAAATTTTCAAGGCTATTATTAAAAGTATTACAAGGCTTTTGTCAAAAGAAATATAAAACACATGTGATTTATGGCATAAGTGACTTAATAAATAGTAAAAATGATTGTTCAAGAGGCAAAGAAACAGCAATTCTCATGCCACCTGCTGGTCATTTGAGGCCATCATCTCATGATGGTACACCTACCACTAAACCTAGAAGTCATTTTAAAGACGGATAAATCTATTTCAGTTTATTACAGGTTGTTTAGACCCTCAAAAAGGGATACAGGTCATTCCTTTGCGTGTTGCGTTGACTGAATAAAACACCTCGGTGCGAATTTTCCGTTGTGAAACCTGAGCTGGTCCCTCCACAGTCAAAGTGAGTTCTTTTAAATAAGCAGCTCATGTCAGCGTTCACATGTGGGAGTGTCGTCCCTTAGACTTGTATTGATAATTCAAGCACCTGATCTTCCAGCTTCATCGCTATTCTTTATGAACAACAGTGGGGCAGCGGTAGGCTCTGGTCTGAAAATTGCAGGTTCGATTCCCGCCTTGCCTTTCCATATGTCGAAGTGTCCTTGGGCTAGACACCGAACCCCACCTTGCCTCTGGTGGACGGTTGGCAGCAGAGCAGCAGTGTGTGAATGAAACTGTGACTGTAGAGCACTTTGGGCCTTCGAGGAAGGTAGAAAAGGGCTATAAAAGTAGATAGATAGATAGATAGATAGATAGATAGATAGATAGATAGATAGATAGATAGATAGATAGATAGATAGATAGATAGATAGATAGATAGATAGATAGAATTTAATGATCCCGAAAGAAATTTTATTATACGCCATTATGACAATCAAAAGCCAGTAAAGAGGACACGCTTAATAAGAAGCATCTTTTGTTTTCTCCATAAACAGATTGACCAGAGCTTTAAAAAAAAAACGAAAAATTTGCACAGCTAAATTTTTATTTGAAAATCTGATCAGTTTGTTTAAAGTCAGGTAAATCCAGTCAGCCACCTGAACGTTCATCCATTTTTCTTTATTAGCAGCAAACCACACCACCTCTCAGGTTGCCAAGCAACAAAAAAAGGTAGTGCACTTAAATCTTAATGGTGTTTAAATGATGCGAATCAACAACCAATAAAGGTACAGGAGATGGATGCGGGGGAAGAAGTCAGGTAACAGAGGATGGGTGGTTGAAGGTGAGTTTCCATAAAGAATATGCAGGTAATAAACTGGTACAGAGAGGAATTAAGCACTTCAGGTTAAAGAAATTGATTCTGGTTCATTTGCGACAAACCAGAGAGATGAACAAAGAGTTTCAAACGTTTCAGAGGTTTGCTCGTGCACCTGTAGGCGCATCAGGGTTACAGGAGCCGGTCCAGCAGCGTTGGCAGACAAAAGGCTCCGGGTTTGAGAAAAGAGACTCTAAAATATGAATGAGGAAATCCACACCTGTTTCCAGGTAACCGAGGCAGGTATTCTGGACTGTGACGACTGTGTGTGTGAGCCGTTTTCTTTGGGCAGATGCACAAGCTGCCCAACTTCCTGACACCCCTGGAGATCAGCTGTTTTTAATCTCACTTCTTGGACAACCAAAAAAAAAAAAAAAGAAATTGTTTTTTTTTTTATCACAAGAAGCAGCATGAAAAGACTTGACCTTCAGTTCTGAAAAAGTTCTTTAGACTCTGCTGCTGGAGGACTTCTGAATGGAAACAGGGCAGCTGAGGCCCAACTGAAACGTGCAGGAGCTGGAAGTGCAGACTTGGTGGAGGGTGGACACGGAGACGACTGAGGTTGTTGTAGGTGAGACTTTTCTCCACGAGGCCGAGCATCTGTCTGTGCAAAAATGAATCCAGTGTGGAAGATTTATAAAAGCAAAGTGATGAAGACTCTGAATCCTGAATATGAGGAGGAGATGGCAGAAGAGGTCAGTACTTTTCTCCATCTATGACATTTGATTATTTTGTGTGATGAAGTTACAGTGGTTGTTGGTGCTAAACTCAAAAAGTCATGTAGTTTTGTGTTTCAAATCATTTCTTATTTACCTCTGGGTCATATGAGTCTACAGGCTGTTTTACTGAAGCTTGTGGTGAATGCTTATTCCTTTAAGGCATTTAATTATTGATAGAAAATGTATTGTATTTCCTTAATGTAAAGCAAGTTTTAACCACATAAAGGCTTTACTGTTGATCAGAGATGACTGGTCTGCTATGAGGATAAATACATTCTACATGACAGGTTTTATATGTAGTTCGAAAAATGTTTTGGTCATATTTCTTTTAAATTATACATCTACCACTCATTTTCACATGATTCACTTTTAAAGGATTTTATGTTGAGAAAAGTGTGTGAAATCATTTACATGGAAGCAAGTCTATATCCTGTTCTCCATGACCTCTTAAAATGAAAATTATGAAAATGAAATTTCTTGAATTGAAATGTCTTTTGGACAGACTCCCTCCTTTGTTTTAATAGCATTATAAAAATATGATGATCTTTGGCCCACTGCGGTGTCTTTGTTCCATGCAGGAGCTGGTTCTCTTACCCTGACCCAGATATCTGCCGATCGGAGAAACTCGATCCTGCATAGGAGCTGAGCAAAGAGATTAGCCGGCCTTCCAGTGATTGACTCAGACAGAGTGCCGGGGCGTGCACAGATCAGGCTACTGACAGTGATCCCTTGACGTGTTACACGTCCTGCAAACATGGTGCAAAAAATTGTAAAATTTGTTGGAGTTACTTGAAATTATTGTCTTTTTTTCTTCAAATTAATCTGACAAAACTACCTCAAATAATGTAACAGAAGTAGACATTCAACCTTTGCACACTTCATATCAACTCAGTCTGAAATTGGGTCTGTTTTGGTGTTTTCCTGATCACAAACACTTGTCTGCTTCTTTGTGACCGGCCTGATCCTTGAAAGTTTTTAGAATGTTGCTACTGTGGTGTCCACTAGAGGGCACAAATGATTCATAATGTGGCAACATCACTAAGAACAGTGTCTTCACTACCTTGATGCTCAGTATTTACACCCAACCCAACCACTGCTGCTCCATCTTCATCCTGCAGCCGCGAGGCCCCGCAGGGTTGCACATGTGAAGGAAATTCCTCATTTATCCGGGTTCATGTTGCTGCTTTTTTAGGTATCAGAGGTGGAGAATGACGTCAGTCCGATACAAGAAGATGAGGGGCCCAATGCTGTCTCTCAGTTGGCCAAAAAAGTATGTCAAAAATCAAGATTGTAGCTTTTCAGAGACAGTGGAAACATTCAAATAAACAGAAAAAGGCTAACGTCTCCCCTCACCTCCACCTTTAAACCAGATGCAGGGGGCTGGGACTAAAAGCTGGAACAGACTATCATCTCTGTTCAACAAAGAGGATGAGCACCAGCTTCTGGAGGAGACTGAGAGCCCGCCAGTCGCTGACCAGTGAGTGAAAAACTTCAGAGCTCATTTCTTCTGGGATGAATTGTTTTGAGGATTTGAGCTATGTAGGAGAAACAATACAATTAATTTATTTGCAAAAGACACAAGATCACATTTATGATTTCATTTGATTTGATGATTGATTTGATGATGACATGATTTAGCTGAATAATATTTTGTTCATTTAAAGAAATAATATAATAAAAATAATAAAATGAAAAGGGAAAATGTTTAATTTAATAAAAAAAAAACAGGATGGGAAAATGAGGAATTCTCCTGTCCTTTATCAATCACAATTTTAAGACTAAATGCTGATGATCACTTCAACCCCCTACATGCTGCTGTTTTAAAGACCCAGCAGGCTGCCAGATACGACACCAATAATCCTGCAAAAAGATGCAGCAGGGGAAAAGGAGTATCAGCAAACTAGCTCTTATTAACCCTGATTATATTTAACCTGTAAATATTTCTGCTAGTAACTGCATGTCACACTCACAGTTAGTATAACAGAATAGCTCTGCCTAACAGTAAAGTGATCCCCAGACCTAATTTTAACCTCCAGCTGTTTGGCTGCATTCTTTTGAAAACAACCACCTTGTAAAAAAATTGGAACTCTTAATAAGCTATTTATAAGAGAAATATTTGCGCATTTTAAAAACAAGGACGACGTTTGGAAGATAGGATCAACTCAAAATGTGGTGTCAGGGAGACACAATGCCTTCAATTTGGCTGCAGTACTACGTTTGAACACTAGATGTCAGAGTGTTTTAAATGTTCATGAGGTAAACTGTGATCACACTGAAAATGCTGCTATGGCAACACATAGATGACACATCCACAGCTTCAATCAACTTTCAATACCTTATATTTTTTGGACATGTCAGTTTTTAAGATAATTTTCCTCACTAAATCTAACCAAAATTTGTTTATTATTTAAAAAAAACTCCTTTGACAGTATGCTTTGTTGACACAAATTTCTGAAGAATCGGTGTAAAGAAGAACACAGAGTCAATGAATGACTGATTACTGTCTTTGAATGGTCAGTCCCCTTGCAGTGAAACCAGAGGAGCCTCCTCGCCCCAACAGACGCTCTGGGTTCTGGGATAGCTTTGCAGCAAACTGGGCTGCCAAGAAGCAGGCTGAAGCTGCTGCTGCTGCAGCTGCAAATGAGGAGGCTGCAGGGGGGCAGGCCGAGGGAGGGGCGACAGAGGTCAGTGCAGAGGAGCGCCAGGACGAGCAGGACGGGCAGGTTGCTGACGGCGAGGCGACTCAGGGAGGAGAGAGGAGCGGCAACAGCTTCTCTAAATACGTTACACTGGGAGGAGGGAACGAGGAGGCGTCTTTTAAGTGGAACTTTGTGACAAGCAAGCTTGCTGAGCTCAAAACCAAAAGCATGACCAAGACCAACTAGATACCTCTGGATAAAATGAAAGTACACAACTCATACAAAGTAAAGTATGGAGAAAGCTCAAATGACTTGACTTCATGAAGGTCTCCTAGATAGAAAACCCTTTATTGATTTAATTTTACTCCTCAGTAAACTTACAATAAACCATCTCATCCCAATAAAAAGACATGTCATGTATTAATTTACAAAAAACAACAGAAGAATGTACTAAAAGATGCATTCTAATCTCAGGCCTTGGATTTAAAGAGCAAATTATTCTAATCTGGTTTTTCTGACATGTTAAAATGCAGTCTTGTACTGTAGGCTGTGTGGTTTCATCTGCTTCCACACATGAAAACAGCTGTCAACAAATGAAAGATAATCTGGGATTTCATAGATTAGAGGCAGGAGGATTTAGATGAGGATTAACTCAGTGAACCTGTCTGAAAACAGAATGATCGGTGTGGTGAAGCCATCAGATCTAAAACAACTGAAACATCACAAATGTTGGACATACTAATGGGTGTTTGATGGAGGTCAAATCAGGGGACTTTCTGACTGTGACTGAAATGTGCAATGTGTGAATCTGTAATAATATTCATTCTGTGTCATGAAAAGAGTCTGCTTACAGAGTTATCACTTCCTGTCCCTTGTTAGTTTTGATCTGAATGTTTTGTTCTTGAATTATACAATAAACTCTACAGCACTAAAGACTCTGGGACATTGAACGTTTCTCTAACAGTTGTCTTTTTTTATTTTCTTACTATTTTTCCTTGTAAAAAAAATGCTTCAGTTTTAATCTTGTCCCATCAGATGTGACACTTTCATTCATTTAAACATCATACTTTTCATCAAAAAAAATGCAAAGAATGCATTTTCATCAAATTTAGCAACTGCAACACTTTAACCTGCAGCTCTCCAATGCACACAACCATTGATCGCTGTTCTGCAAAATTAAGTCGTGAAAGACGTCAGCAAAGACGGGATTTCAGTCACAGATAAACAGCGCAGGACTCTGTGGTTTAGGGAATTTCTTGCATTGAAAAAGAAAACTTTGTGTCTGCAGCAGTCTGAAACCTGTTTAGCACTCTCACACTACTGTAATTTGAATTTATTTATGAGGGTATTTTATTTTAAATTACCCTTTAGCAAAATTCAAATGCAGTAAGTAAAAGGTTCATATGAACTGAAATATTTTGTAAATTTTCCTTAATGAAATTTCACTTTATTTTCATTTATTGGCTAAATCCCTATTTCTTTAAAAAAATCAATTTTCTCCATTGTGATATTGTAATTTATTTAAAAGCTGAATAATTTCTGAAGTTATGTGACACCAAAACTCTTAATAAGCTTTTATTCACCTTATATCTCTAAAAATACAAAATTGTTGTCAAATGTCACACATTTCAGTCATTTTTTAAAGGACTTTACATATTTTCTAGGTCATTTTCTTTTACTACTAAGTTTTAATTTTGTGTGACAAAGGTTTCTCTGGTTGGTAAAGTTCCTTTACTAACCAGCAGGGGGCTCCATAAACCTGTTAAAAAAAAGAAGGGTTTTCGCCTCAACTGCATCCTCACCTTTGTCCATACTACTTTAGCTCACAGCAGAATATGTTTTGTTACACAGGTCAAATTTGATAAAAGACTTAATTTAATTTTGTAGTTTCATCTTATCCACTATTTTCTCCTCTTGTTTTCATTTCCTCCTTTTTGTAAACGCCCTTTTCTCCTCTAATTCTGCTGTATTTCCTCCGGGACTAAATAATGTTATGGGGGGCTTTTCTTGACTTTTCCATCAAAAGGATGGACAAAAAAACAGCAGAAACCAAGTTGGTTAAGGGTATGTCAGAGGTTTTTGAAACATTTGTGGGGTTTTTTCCAAGTTTTCAATCAAAAATAAATCAACAAATCAAATTGAATGTAAGGTTTTTTACTCACAGTGCACACTGACATGATAATAATGAATGGCTCAGTTTTAATATTAAAGGTAATTGGGTGGGGAGGCTGTTTTAGCTAAAACAAACAAACATATTCATATAGGGGGAAACACAAAGACAAACAACTTTATGTTGTTGCACCCGCTCTATAGGCATAAACACTGCTGTCTATATTCATCACAACATTGCTGTTTAATCCCAGACTGTGTTTTTTTAAATCTGAGGGGAATTTTATTTTTACAAAGAAGACGAGTGAACATCCAGATTTCTTGGAAAAACAGAATCCTTCCAGTGCTTAAATGTACTCAGTATGTTCAGTCAGGAATGTTGGTAAGCATTGGAGTGGCACTTTCTTGGCACCGAAGGAACATTTTCAACTCCTTTGTGCTATACATGAACAATATCACCTTCACACCTCGCCTTCAGCTCTGCTGCACACAGCAATTATGTGAAGGAAAAAAGACAAAGGCAGCCCACAAAGTTGCGTGATCTAGAGTTTGCATAAAGCCTTTAAATGGTTCATCAGGCGAGGATGAAAAGTTGGTTTTATTTACTGCAAAGCAATCCTTCTTTTTGCTGAAATTAGTTTTAATGCTATAATAAGTTAGTAATTTAAAATGACAAGATGAGACATCAGTATATCTTTATTTATTTTTGTTGCGTTTCTGCATTTATAGGCTTTTAGTTGAGTGGAAACAGCGGTCTGCCTAATCTTCTGTGCTGTAAAAACAATGGTTGAAATTTTCATGATCAAATTCTCCAATTTTGGTTGCTATTTAGGAAAAGTGACAATATTGTGCTTCATTGGGCAAAGTTTTACTTTAAGATTACAGCTCAAGGCCTGCAGTTTGAGGTTAAGGTCAGGGCAAATGCGCACCGAATGTTTGTCGTCTCTTCATGCTTTGTTTTGTCTGTAAGATCAGAAATACGCTGCTGAAAAAAGATGAAATGAAATAGCTGCCTGTATAGGCAGAAAGCAGGAGAGGCACTTATTAGCTCAGAGCCTCACATGCAGACAGACATGTCTAGAAGCACTCAGGTAAGGCGAAGCTGCGGCGGGCGTCACAACAGACACGGTGACTCACGCGCCTCAGCAGCTGCCCCATCTGGAAACCAACCTGTGGGAGCAAGGAAGCGCTCACAAAAGCTGTCTGAGCGTTTGAGGTTTTTCACTTTGTCGTACATGACCTGCATCTTTGGAGGCGCTTCAGGCGAGAGTGAGGAAACGTGTCTGGTGGAACGTCCTCACACATCTGCTTTGTGGGCCATAGTTACAGCAGTTTTTGTTTCGTCTGAACTGATCGTCAAAGAATAAATAAGAATAAAAGGTTTTTTTTATCCAAAGCAGGAAAATAGGTGAAAAATAGACTAAATTTTGGATAAAATTCAGAAAATTCTGGACTAAATTAGCAATGAATTCTTTTGAACGCCAGTTTTGCAAACAAAATCAAAACACAAAATAAGGTGACACGATTGTTAAAACGTTATCTTTCAAGTTTAATCTCAAGATAGGTTCGTACCCGTCTCAACAAGGCCCATATGAGCGACCGCTTTCTTTAAATAGGGTATGTGAATGAGCATTTTGGACTTCCACTTTTAAAACTCTCACGTTCACGCGTCGCTACGAAAGTTTGTAACTCTTTTTTAATCATTCATTTCTCCTCCATTATCAATTTTCATACAGTTGGTTCTTCTATGTTTTGAAAAGAACGCCATCCATACGTTACTACCAAATCCAAGTCCCTGATTGGTCAAAGTTCAGTGTTTTGACAGATTAGGGGTCAGTGCACGGTCAATGAAAGTGAGTGGAATCACAATTTTGTATAGCAACACGTGAATGTGAGAGTTCAGAACACAGAAGTCATTGACTTTTCATTGGAAGTGGCTGCATAAATGCGAGACAGCGGGGGTGCTGTGGAGCTACGTTCGCAGGTGTTAATACGCGGTTTCACGAACGTGCATTCAGCCGGTGGTGTTCAGACCAGACAAGCAGTGAGCAGCAGGGAAGGGCTTCTTCTTCTTTTGTTTCTTTTACTGATTACTAGTGCCACCTACAGTTGGTAGAGGCTTAGTGCGAAAAGTCAAAGTGGTGCAAATCCCATGAATCCCGTTCCAGGCTTTTTCTTTCTCTGTTCCGATATAAGAAAGACTTGGTGTCATATATTTCCAGCAATTATTTTTTTCATAATTATGTTTACAATATTTGCCGCATCTGTGTTTTTTTTAAAATAAACTACCCACATCCCTGATTGGTCAAAATTTCGCTCTCAAAAGTTCAGCAGGTTGAACTTTCAGGGCGCGATCAAAGAATGCATGATTTGTACGTAGACTTAAACAGACTGGCGTAGCGTCACGTGAACGTGTAAGTTCTTAACGCAGAAGCCCGAAATAAGGGCTAACGTGCGTTTACATAGAGATTTCATTGAAAGTGGATGCTTGAAAGAGAGTTGATGTGGCCGGTGTGGGTGTGTCCCTACAGTTTTCTCTTTTAGGCAGCATTTTAAAACAAACTGCAATTATATTCTAAACCATTTACAGCACAATGTAGAGCATCCTCACTCGCTGCTGATTTCCGACCGTTTATCTTAATTATTCTAATGTCTCTTCACTGATGTCTTCACATTTAAGTCAAATACAAACTGTGTAAACACCCTTCTTTTTCAGGCGGATAACATTGAAAGATGGGTTTTAACTTTGCACCAGACACCACTCTGATGGTTTTATCAGCTCAACAGAGGAGATCCACCAAACAAACAAGAAGGCAGAGCCGATTGCAGAGTTTATCTCCTCGGTTTACTGTCAGTCTGCAAAGATAAGAAGAAAGCAACGTGATTTTTGAAGTGAGACTAACCCTCTGCAGGGTTGCTACGACCTCTCTGGCTTTAAGGATTAAACCTTTTGTCATGATCCCCAAGTGTTAATGTGTGGACCACTGACAAAGAATCTCACTGCAGGATAATTCTGAACTGTGCCAAGTTAGAAGAAATCCCCACACATGTGAAAGAAGTGAGACATTTCCTAATGTCCTGGCATTTAACTAAGCAAGCCAGTTCATGAGCACACAGGAAGGACAGTGGATTTGCACCGACAGCTTTTTTCAAATCAATTTTCAAAAGAAATTGATGACGTTTCAAATGATTCTGTTTTTGTGCAACCTTATTTTTTTTTTCTTCAATACAAAAACAAAGGTTAACAGCTTGTTTTGGAGAGGAAAATACCTTTGCGTATCCAAAAATTAAACAGGTTTCAACCTCTGTAGGCTATAACTTCACACAAGACTGGACACATTTTAGAAAAAGACTATTGATCAAATATCAAATTTGACTCCTAAAAGCGACGCGTCTTATTATTTTTATTATTTTTTGACTCTGGTGTTCCCTTCATGCTTTCTTTTACCCTGTGGAATCTGTGAATTTTAAAACAGACAAAAAAAGCTTAGAAATGTTATATCACATATTAAATATATTATTATATTAATCCTTTTCTGCCAGAATTCTTTTCAATTATAGGGTGTAGTCAGAAAAGAAAAGCCCAATGGTCTGGACCGAGTTCACTTAATTTGGTCTGGATTGATTACTGAACCTTGAACTTGGTCTGTATTCTGCCTTCAAGTGGACTTTTCTGTTACAAACAAAAATTAATTGATTAAAGATCTCCTCAGTCATTGGCCAGGAATTACAAGAGCTGGGAAAAGCAGCTAGACAAAGAATAATGTAAATCCTATACTTTGCAATCCTTGTCGAGACAGTTCACTTATTTAAAATTTATATTTCGCTGACCAATTTCGAACGTCTGTATTTTTATTTGCTGCTTTGGTACGGTGGAAGCATGCTGCAAGGCGGTTACTGAGGAGACGGCTAAGAAGGTACGCTGATAAGTGCTTATGACATATAGATTGTCGGGAAAACCGTGTGGGAAGCAATGTGTATCAGGTTAAAAGTTGTTTTAAAGAGCCTGCATTCATCTTAATGAGTTGCTGTGTCTCGTCTTCACGGTTGCTACATTCCTTCTGTGTTTACATCATAACGCCCAGCTAAGGTGGCCGTTTGGTCCAGTAGTTTTGCTCCCAGCATGGAGCATAATCAGACTGAGGAAACTCAGAGCGAAGCAGAGCTTAGTCTGATTAGTCACGAACAGAGATCACCTCAAATGGGATGGGACAGAGAGCGAACTGCTTGGGTGTATTCAAAATTTGTTCTGGGTTAGGGAATTTGTAATTTTGGAAAAAGATTTAGCCCCCACCTTTGAACAAAAGTCCCACTTTTCCCCTTTACTTTACTTTAGGGAGGTGATTCTCTGCTGAGACTCACCAAACAAACAAGTTTTCAAAAGCATACAACTACATTTTATTTCATTTCATCTCTCTGTTTAAAAATGACCCACTTCCACATGTTGCTCTGCATCTGCGTGTGAAATGCATAGATTTTTCTTCCCTTGTCTGTAACAAGAGTTCAGGGCTTAAAGGATTGTCCCATGACAACAGATCAATGCACATTTCCAATCAATAGTTGTTTGTTATTTACTCCACTCCGTGCCTGCTTTTGACTGTTTAAATATTGGCCGTCCACCAACACAAGAGCTGAACCTTCTGACATGACAAACAGAAAATGCAGGAGCAGCTGAGATGTTTCAGAGCCTGAAATCCTAGTTTGTGACATTTTTTTCTTTTAAACAGAGCGGCCGACATCAGTCATTCTGCCTTTAAAATGTCACATGGTTGGCATGCACTGGTCGTCCTCAGAGTTGCTGACACAGTTTAAGAGCGGCCGTCTGCGATATGTTCACATTGTGTCACAACTGGGATGCAAATCAATACCGGCTTGTCCCTGGGTCTCAGTCTGGCTCAGGTTACTGTTTCTACAGCTGTTTGGAGTTGTTGTCCTTTGCTGAGCTCCCAACCTGCAGCCTCAACCTGTAAGCCTAAACACACACAAACACACACATGCACAAGGAGCGCACTGTGAGAACCAACACAATCCAGCACAACCCCATTTTTCAAAATTGTGCCTAAAAAAAACACTATATTAAAACTGAAACAAAAAAATACGTGCATTAGAATATATAAACTTCTGATATAAAATATTTTGCATTTGTTGCATTAAATAAGAGTTTTATTTCTTAATGTGTAAATTGGTTTTACGATTCTAGATGACATGCGTCAAATTCGAGGCCTGTGGGCCAAATGTGGCCCGCCATGTCATTTTATGTGGCCGGCGAGAGCATAAAAGGTTTTAATTTCTTAAATAAAAAATAAAAACTGGTGTATTTATTCATATCTAGGGGGAATTGGACTTGAAATATCAGATTGGGGAACTATACATTAGGACTTAAAGACTGTCCATGTAACCTAAGCTGACAGAATCAAATGTAAAATGATTTATGCTAGAGTAACAAGCAAACATATCCTTTCTATGCAACTGTAATTGTCACTTTAAAAAGTTACAATACATACGTAATAAGTTATTTAACATTAAGGAGTAGTTACATTTATTTTTCATTACATTTAGTTACATGTATAAGTTATATCTGGCCCTTTGAGGACAGCCACTCTGCTGATGTGGCCCCTCAGTGAAAATGAGTTTGACACTTCTGTTCTAGATGAAGACAAACCATTTTTCCTTTTTGATTTTGTCTTTTAATCCATTTTCTTGTCAAGAGCTGGACATTTCAGTTTCTCATAAATTATAAAACAATTAATTAAATGTTTATCTTCTAATCAACTGATCAGAATGTTAGAGAAGTTAGAACATCTAATTATTTTTATCTGACGACTTGCAATTTTTGACTGCCAGCTTCTGAAAAATGTGAAAATGTTCTCCGCTCTGCACATTCACGTGGGCTGAAGTAAGACAAGAAGCCTGCATCGCTCCCTGTGGCCTGACTAGAGCCCTGCGTGGTGGCTCTGCTGCCATTAATGTGAATGTGAGTGAATGAATGGGCAAATTGGGTTGTGACTTTGAAGCATTTTGGACTTTGAAGAAGATAGAAAATCAACCCTGTTTACCATTCAACTTTGAGATTGTAGTTGCATTTTGGTAATAGTCCAAGAGGATCTGGCTGCAGATAATTTTTTCTTTCATGCCTGAGAAATTTACAGACTTAGAGACTCTATTGGTGTTTCTGTTTCATGGTATTTAATGTTTTTTAAATAACAAAATATAAGTAAGTGAATTTGTATTCATAAATAAAGTCTTGCTTACCCCTTTGGGTTCAAGATATGGTTCGACATTAATCTACTTAAAACACATCAGTAAAGAACACTTGTGGGTAGGAAGCAGAAGGAAGACACTGAGCATGTCTCCATGAAAAAAGCTCCACATGGTTTCTGTGCTGCCTATAAGGTCCAGTCAGCACCAGTGCTTTACAATCATCCCACCAGACATAGAGACATCCATTACAAACTTATTTCCTTGTTTAAGACTTGGTGTCATTTCTAATCAACAGCAGCTGTAGGTCTCAGAAACTAAAAAAAAATAAAAAAAATCCAGTTTTTCCGCCACATCAGGAACATTCGTCAAACATCACAGGCTGTGCCCAGCAGACTGAGCCTGGGGGACGCGGTGGCCCGTGACAAATGGAGCAAGGCGGAAGTCACACACTGACGCACAGCTGGAAATCTCTCTGCTTTTGTTCGAGCTGTGCAGGTATGGAGACGTGCTGCGAGTCGGCGCTAAACAGCAGACGTTTGTTCAAGGCTGTACAAGCCCATGTGTTTCATCTTACAACCTCCTCAGCTCCTGCAGGAGTCGTGAATCAAGCCATCAGGCCTGTCATCAAGATGTCATTAAAGGAGACTCCCTCCCTTCTCTGACTGGTCAATCTTAGGTGACCCCCCACCCCCTCCGTCCCAAATAGAAATTCCTGTTGCCTTTTAGTTGTTGCTTTGCCTCCAAGTTGTTGCCCTTCTTCTGTCCATCTATATTTCAAACATGGGAGGTGCAGCTGCCTGTCTGAATGTGAAGGAGGGGAGGGAGGAGCCTAATGAGCTGTTAATGGGGGCTGTCAGGAAGAGGAGCTATTGTGGGACGGTGCTGCTGTTGAGTAAAAGGGGCCAAAAAAGTCAGTCAGACCCAGTATGTTTGTTTTCAGGAAACTAATGAGCTTTGTGCATTTTTACTGTACAGTGATAATGAAAACAGAACAGCTTCTTATTGATATTTAATTAACCAATTAATAGTTTAACCAAACAGAGCGAACTCACTAAAGGATTTTCTTCATCATGACAAGACATGACTGGAAAAATAAAATAAACAGCCAATATCATGGAAAATCACAATTTTGAGCTTTTTTAATGTTAAACAACCCCTAAGCAGTATGTTCACCCATTCATGTATTTCTGAGAATTCCTCTAAAAACCTGCGCTCTGACCACCACCCCCTCCCAATTCGTGAAAAAGAGCAGGTTCCCACATTGTGATGTAGATAAGTGAGGACCAGCCCCTTCCAGGAAGAGTCTGCACTGCCAGCTCCACCCCCAGCCCATAACACACACACACACACTCACCGCTGGCGGTGTTTGGCAAAAACGCTTTCCTTTTATATGCAAATCATACACATCCATATTTGTAGAAGTCTGGATGTTGTTTGGTTTTTTTTGGGCAAAACACAGAAAAGCTGCTGAGGCCGGTTCTAGGATGACATCATGAAATGGGCGGCACCCACATGGAGGGAACGTCAGGGCCTCAGAAATCGAGTCGTCTCACTTGCAGGTAGGAAAATGAGCTGTGAAAGTAACTCATATTTCATCAAAAAAAGCATTATTTTTTTGTGCCAAAGGTAATATTATTATATATCTTGATATCATTTACTCTGAAAGACTTAAGAAAAGCTGGGTATTGACCGTTTAAATACAATTTAGCATTACAATTTAGCAACAATTTGTTTGGTTGACTAAATCAACTTGAAACAATCCAGTTTAAAGGAGAAAGATAAGTAAAAGCCAGCTTTTGTATGATAACATGGTCCAAAAAGCAAAAATAATCTCACCAAATGACTTTCAGATTGGGTGTTCTTTTTAAATAGTTTATTAAAAGGATATATTTAGTTTTTTAAGTGTCTCAGCTTGTTTAGTTATGCAAATATCGTTGCAGAGAATCAAAGTAGGGTAGAATCATTCAAGCATTTAAATTACCCCATATTTCATATTTTGGCTAAAAGATTCCAATATTTAGAGGATTGGTCACATTTTAGTTGAGTTTTCTGGGTAATGTTGGTATTTTGTTTGACTCAGACCCCACCACCACCTGCTAAAGTCACACCAGGTTTTAATCATCAATCAGCTCAGCTGTTTCGTCTTGGTTCGTTAACCCTCAATAGATTTAAGAGCCTTGTTCTTCTCAGTGACACTATTTCTGGTATTAGTTGTCCACAGTTTAGTGTTGGCTTGTTGAAGTTCTCTTGTTCTGGTTTTTTGTCATTTTGCATTATCTGTTTTCTGCAACCACTTTCAGCCATATATCATAAAGTCAATATGTATTGGTAAAAACATATGGTTTTTCTTTGCAGTTGCTGAACAAACAGATGATAAATAAATGACTAAATATTTATAATTTAAAATCATAAAGACTAAAGAGACCTGATCCTTCAGTGGTTCTTTTTCACGTCTTATGTAGTTTTATTTTTTTTTAAATGAATCGTCAAAGTTGATCACTTTCCTTGATAAGTAGCTCATATTGTCCGCTACTATAACATTTACTTTCAGGTCAGTCTGTTCGTTTTTAAATCTGTTTTTGTGTCAGGGTATTTGGGTTCAAAAACATGACTGGAAAACACTCCTGAGTTAAAACTGTACTCTATTTAAATTCACAATATTTCTCTAGTTTTGTCTTGTGAGTAAATCCCAACTCATTGTGTGTATTGGTGCAAAAATGGTTTTCTATTTTAATCTACATATTGTTTATACTTGAACATGCATTTGGAGTCCTTCAAAGTGGAAAGAAATAGTTTAATTTGAAGGGATGAAACAAATATAGCTGAGCTCCTGGGTGTTTTCCTTATAGCAGACATACTGATGTCTCATTTTTTTAAAAAAGTTTCAGAAGCGCAGAAATTACAAGGACGGATACTTTAGGCATCATTTATCCTCGTTTTTCCTGAGGCTGCTGGATTTCAATAAACAAAGAATTTCTGTTAATTTCTGCAAATTGTTAAACTTCTAGGTCCATCCATCAAATTACTTTCACAAAAACCTCATTCATGCAGAACTTGCAACTATTGCTTTGATTTCCTGACTAAATTATGCTTCTTTTATGTAATTCAGACATGTATTCCTCTAAATGCAGTAAAACCTTGACCAGAGGTCATAAAATCTAATGCTGAAACCTGAAGCCTGAAGGACTGTAGCTTTACAGACAGGTCATGTGAATTGCAGAAACACAAAACATGTTAAACATTATTTTAATTTATTTAGAAATTTAAAAAGTGCAAAGCCAGTCATTCTTAGCTTGTCTTTAACAGATCCTGTAAAAGGACAGATGTCTACTGGTGATCCTCATCCTGTTTTAAATCTGGGATTTAATGGTTGGACATTTAGATATTTCCTAAAATACCTCTCTAAACATAATTTTGAAGAACTCTCCTTCATGAAATCCAGCAATTAGATGGTATCAGTTGCTAACATATCAGGTGGGGATCCTCTGTGGTTTTTCAGGGCTGTCATAAGTAGAATCCACGGGGGAGGTCCTGCCCAGCACGGCGCCACGCTGAAGGGCCTTCCCTCGCCTTGGCAACAAGACTGGTGTAAAATTAGTGAAGGCTAACCCCAGAAGTGTGGTGAAGACCGGGGCGAGGTCAAGCGCCTTGCAGGGCTTTGATGCTGGTGGAAGTTGAAGAGTGCAGCCGAGAGACTGAAGGGGAACCACCACTGCTGCTGCTCCCGATGTACTGAATGAAGTCAGTAGTAGCATCCAATGGGGGACTGTAGTTTGATGAAAAACTTTGCTAAAAAGTGAAGCTCCTTTCTCACTATGAAGGGGATTTCTTCACAGGAACTGGAAAAACCTGCAGTTACTGTGATTAGAGCAATCCACCTTCCTGTTTGAGTGGAAGCAGGCTGCCATTGCAGAGTTTTGACAAATTTCCATCTATTGTTTTTCCATGTGCTCCGAGTTTGGAGAGCCTCTTCAGGACCACACGAAAGCACTTCACCTGAGGAACTTTGTTTGTAAAGTCCCTAAAACATTCATGAAGGAAATCCCAATAGAAGTAAAAACACACGGGGCAGAGAAACACAAGAGAGACGGAAAGCTTCTGCAGGACTCCAAAAGTACCCAAACCATGAGGCATCAACACATCAACAGCCATTAATTGTTGGTCACAATAAGCATCTGCAGGACCATTCTTCTTTAAATAGTTAAAAATGCATCACAAAGTTCATAAAAATATGTTCATGCTGTTTGCATAAGGTTGTGTTTCTCAGAAAATGCACGTAAAAATTCGGCTGCCATCTTGCGTAGCTCTTATGACTTTTACACCTGCTCCTGTTTGCACTGAACACACACATAAAGGATTTTTCCCTGTAATTATTATCCTGTTGTTATTTCTCTGAAAACCCTTGTGTTGCTCTATAAAGTGCAGCTAGGGAGGTTGGGCATTTTCTTCTTCTGTTCATGTACTTTCTGACACTCTGACCCAAAAATGAAAGTGTAATGGAAAGCAATTTTAAGTTTAATCATTTTTAAGGAAAGATTATGATGTACTCCACAATATTAGATTTGAATTAGATTTCAAACAAAAATGTGAAAGAACAAAACATGCCCCCCCCCCCCAAGCTGCATGATTCCATCTAGTTGGACTTGAAGGTGAAACTGCGAGGCCTGAGGGCTGCATGCCTGCAAGGCGAGGCTGCGCTGGGGGAGGAGAAGCTGCGGGACACTAATTGAGGCTGTGATTTGTCCCTTCAGATTTTCCCAGACAAATTTAACTGTGTGTGGAACACATCAAACGCTGCCACCTAAACGGAAAGAGTCTGTTATTGGACACAGGAGGCCCCATGTTGTCAACACATGGCTTTGGGAGATGCTTTTTTTTTTTTTTTTTACCCTTTTTTGGTTTTAAAACTTTGTTAAAAGTTAAAAGGGGGATGGAAAGAGGATGAAGCATGTCTATCTGGACACATTACACATTAAGAGCTGGAGCCAGCTGTCAACAAGGCCAGCTGAATTTCACACTCATGGGTTTTTCATTAATGCCTTAATGAGAACTCCTTTTTTAAATGACGCTCCAATCTAAACCTGTTGTTCCTTGTTGGGAAATCAAAGCACAGTGAACGATGTAAGATGAACAGTTTATGCAAATTTTATTTTTAGATTGTGCCACGAGGTAATCATAGACTCCAACCAGCTGTTCAAGGTCCGTCAGTGAGACTGCATGCTTAAACTGCAACTTTTCTCTAAAAGAAAAAAAAAGGACACTTAGAACCGAGACAAATTTAGAAAATTTCCACAACTGTAATTTGGGGTTGAGACTAGAATAAATGGAGCTTTGATCAGTGCGCAGCTCTGCCACCCTGTTGAGCAACGCCGTCTGTCTCCAGTCAGAGATGTCAAGCCAGTGGCCGTTTATCTCAGATTTATCTTAAAAGTTTTCTTATGAATCCATTCACTTTTTTGGAAAAAGATACAGTGAGATTTGGAATCTTTAGGTTGACAATAGACTTTGAGTTCATAAATGGTGGCATTTTAACCTTGTTGACTGGAATCGGAGCTAATGATTGGAAACAAAGTTCCACTCTGATCATTTTTGATCGGTGTTCCCCATGGTCTTTTATCATGATTATGCCCATTTTAGCCAAAATCAATGTTTTTCTAGGGCATAGTTTCTGTAGTAGTTCAATAGAATTTTACCCACAAGTTGTGTGAGGGACTTTTGCTGTGAAGTAAGCCCACCCCCCTTCCCATCACCAATAATTGACAGCTCTCTGCTTACACACTCTCCCACTAGCATACGGCCCCTCACAACCCCGACTTAACATTGCCGGTGCAACAAAATCGGTGAGCAATCTATACATCTGATCCAGATTCCAGCTCAGATGAGGAAAACAAAGACGTACGTGGATCTAGTCGTCTATAAGTGAACGCATCATGGAGCTTGTGGCCCGCCTAGTGTATTTTCATGGCACAAGCATAAGCTCTTTCCAAACCACATTTTTTTCATTTGTTCCTGATTCACAACGATTTGAAATGCAGTTTTAAGGCCAATTTTCTTAATGTATGTTTTCCATCATCAGAAAAGTGCCATAAGGACACATAAAAAACACCAAAAACACAGTTTTCCTTGGAGTTGACCTTTATTAGGCTGATACAAGATGTCCCAGATGTTCCATGGTTTAAAGTACATTGAAAGATGTTGCACAATTTTAAAGGAAAATTAAAATGGATCTGTTTTCAAAAACATTTACTAGCAAATGTCAGCACTTGATTTATAATCAGTTCCAGTCCAAAATATAAAAAAAGAAAAATATTTTAAGGAAACAAAAACGTATTTAATCACACCACACAAACAGTTTAACCTGCCTATATAAATTGGCTAAATATTTTAGCAAATTTTAAGGGTTTTAGAACAATAAGTTTTCACTTTCAAAAGATTATGCATAAAAATGACATGTTAATTTATCCCTGCAAGGTTATAGATTATTCAATCAGGAATGTTGCAAACTTTAATTTACTTTCAAAGACTTAATTCAAAGCAATTTTTTCTGAAAGGACTCAAATAAAATTAAAGCTACAAGTAGCATTTAGCGGGCCCGAGCACGTGCCACCGCCTGGCACGAGCGACCGCCCCGTGAGCAACGCCCTGCTCGAGCCATTCTCGTTGTTTTTTCTTGTCCATTCTGGAGCTCCAAGATAATGTTAATATGACAGCAGCCTGTGGGGGGGGGGGGGGGGGGGGACTGTAATCTGTTTCCTTAAAGGACAAAGACTTATGCATTTAGCATGAAAAAAAATCTTAAATCTAAGCCTCGTTTAGACCTGCTCATTTTCTCATCAAGTACAAGAAGGTTTTTATCAGATTAAGAAACAAGCAATGATGATAATTGCTATCACTGTGCCTAAGAATGAGAACAATAGAACTCATTCAATTTCCACTACAATGTCTAGATGAGTGTCAGCTATGTCTGATAACTTGGCCAATTAGCTGGACCGGGATCTTGCAAAGTGCAGAGGGTTTACGTCCAGTGTGATGAGTCTGTGGACGGCAACAGTACAGCATAGCTTTTGGTTTCCACAAGAGAAGAACTCCTGACACATCTGCCCTAACAGACAACTACAAGAGGAGTTGAAATGTATAACACGGTGAAGGAGTTTTTGTGCAGAAAAAGGTACCATTAGAAAAGCCAGTAGCAGTGACTGCAGACAGGTTTCATCACTCACTGTAAGCTGTAAAGCTGACCCAGACTTTCCAAAATGTCTGCATTACTGCTGCGTCATTCACCAGTAGGCCTTATGTGCAGAAGTGATTGGCTCTGGACACATAATGACTCCTATTGTGAAAATCATAAAAAAACCTCAGCTGCAAAGCAAAATAGAACAGGATTTTTAAGGTGCTATTGGTGGAGATATCTGCTGAACATTGTGAATCTGAACTTGTATTCTTGACTGACATTACTGGAAAACTAAACCACTTGATCTGCGAGCTGCAAGACATTGGCAAAACTATATTTTTTTATTGACCAGCCTGCCTGAGCCAGTGTTTTTCTTGTGGGGATCTTTTCTGCCAGGGCTTTCCGGCTTGGTCAGTGGATGTTGCTGCAGTTGTCTCCCTTGCTGGGACAGCTGGAGTTAAACACAGCAGCTCACGGCTGTGAAGTGGACCCCGTTGCTGTCCCAGTCTGGATGGGCACTGTGGTGATGTTCCAATGTTCAGGCTGGCTCCTGGTATGAAGAGATTCCCAATTACCATTTCCTAACCGCAGAGCCAAGGATGTGTTTACATGTTTAGGTCAAAAATGTGATGAACAGCTTCATGTTGTCTATTGATGTAAGTTTAAACCTAAACATGCCACCCTGTTATTAATCCAGTTGATATGGTTCTCCATCTGTGTCTAGGTGATAGAAAAGCATTTTTTTATATTTAGAGCTCTAAGCAAACAAACAGTTGTCTATATAAAAGAGCTTTTACAATTGTGCACTTTTAGCAGGTCTCTGAATACATGTGACCAATGTATGGTGGATTTTCACAGACTTTGTTTAAAACTGAAGGTGACAGAGACTTTGGAGAAGTGGCTACATTATTCTGGACTTCTTTGTTTCATCCACAGAAGAGTAGAATATGTGATTGATTTTGAAAAGCTGCTGAAAAATGTATCTTTTTAAAATTGCAATTTCTAATTTGGGTTTTACATTTTGTGTTCCATTTTTTGTGATTTTATTAGAAAGATTTGTTATTTATTTGGTGTTTAAAGGTGGTACATATTGTATATACACAATCTTCTTAGAGACATTTGCTATATGTTGTGTTTGTTGTCATTGTAGTTTAATTTTATTGGATGTATTGAAAGGAAATGAAAAGAAGTTGCAGCATTGATTAAAAAAAACATAAAAGAGACATTTACTGTCTGATGTTACATCTGTAGGAGTGTACTGAGGCTGGGTTTTGTTTTGGAGCACATTCATATGTTTTGTTTGTAAAAAAAAAAAAAAAAGATAAGATATAAAGTTAATTGTATTTTGGATGAATAAAAAAGCAATGATTAGTATGAGTATCTCCAGTTTTAATTTCATGCACATTGGAAAAAGCACATAGAAAATACAGGGCAGAATGTGCCCCATGCAATAACTAGGTGGCGCTATAGAGCTCGTCCAAAGTTGTCATATCCATGGGTTCAGAATGGAAGCTTCATCATATCCATTGAAATTCAGTGAGATTGGACAAGGAATGTGCACGTGAGAGCAACATTTGTGTGCATGGCGAGACGCCCAACTTTGCCGCTCTGTCAAGACCACACCCCCGCATTGAAAGTTATGGCTTTTTATCAGAGTAATCTTCAATGGTTTTTCAACAGGTGGACGTCATTTTGAGGTGTGTCGGCTCATCCTACTTGGAGCAGTGATGCTCCAAGTAAAACATGTCATTTCCTGTTGCCAACAGGTGGCGCTACACCTGTTTCGGATTTTTCCACTGCAGATGTGTTCAAAGTCAGACTACAATCATGCACAACAAATTTGGATCAGATTAGATTATTTATGGCTGAGTAATGGCCATTTTTCTTTTCATGGCGTGATTTCGAAACGACCTCAAATTTTGACGCGCCGCCACGGTCACAAACAACCGTAAAAACTTAAAAGCTTCGCAATTTAATATTGGACATGTGTTTAGTTTACAAAACCAAAGTTTGGAGTCATTGTTCAAAAATCTCTAGGAGGAGTTCGTTCTAGAACGAGGCCTGCAAATGACCAAAATACACCAAAAATGACATATTGACACCAATATAGCAGACTTCCTGTGCAACTGACAGCTTGGTACCAAGAGACTTTTTTGTAAGTTTTCATCTGATGAACATGTCCTGTAAAAATCAAGCTTGTATGTTAAAGAACATGGCGGGGCTCTCAAAAACAAACATGGTAGGTGGCGCTATTGAGCCGTTTTTGTTCACCCATGCAAGTGCTGTCTATCTAAGTTGGAGATATTTATGAGGCATCTCATTCTGAAATATCAGCCTCGTGATACAAACGGCTGATTTTTTATGAATTTTTAATTATCTGACTGCAACGCAATCAACCACTTCCTGTTTGGTGGTGGCTTGCGCAGGCACCGTCAGGTGTACACCCATGAAACTTTAGACGATGAGAGAAGACCCTTATGAGTATCTCCTGCTGTAATTTTATGAATGTCGGACAAAGCACAGAGAAAAGATAGGTCAGAATGTGACATAAAATGTATTTGTCAATATCTAGGTGGCGCTATGGAGTTCGTCCAAGATTGTCATATCCATTGGTTCAGAATGGAAGCCTCATCACCTCTATTGAATTTCAGTGAGATTGGACAAGGAATGTGCACGTGAGAGCAACTTTTGTGTGCATGGCGAGACGCCCAACTTCACCGCTCTGTCACGACCACACCCCCGCATTGAAAGTTATGGCTTTTTATCAGAGTAAACTTCAATGGCTTTTCAACAGGTGGACATCATTTTGAGGTGTGTCGGCTCATCCTACTCGGAGCAGTGATGCTCCAAGTAAAACATGTCATTTCCTTTTGCCAGCAGGTGGCGCTACACTTGTTCTGGATTTTTCCACTTCTGATGTGGTCAGGGTCAGACTACAATCATGCATATCAATTTTGGATCAGATTGGATTTTGCATGGCTGAGTAATGGCCATTTTTCTTTTCATGGCGTGTTTTCAAAATGACCTCCATTTTCGACGCGCCGCCACGGTCACAAACATCCGTAAAAACTTAAAAGCTTCGCAATTTAACATCGGACATGTGTCTAGTTTACAAAACCAAAGTTTGGAGTCATTACTCCAAAATCTCTAGGAGGAGTTCGTTCTAGAGCGAGGCCTGCAAATGTCCAAAATGAAGCAAAAATGACATATTGACCTCAATATATCAGACTTCCTGTGCGAGTGACAGGTGGGTCCTTTCAGACTTTTTTGTAGGTCTCCATCTGAAGAACATGCCCTGTAAAAATCAAGCTTGTACGTTAAAGCGTATGCGGGGCGTCGGGACAAAAGTCACTGTAGGTGGCGCTATCGAGCCGTTTTTGTGCGCCCATGCCAATCTCCTATAAAATACGAAATTTTTCGCGACTCCTGATGTGTGTGCCAAATTTGGTGAGTTTTGGGGTATGTTAAAGGCCTCAAAAAGGCGACTCTTCCGGTAGAATAATAATAATAATAATAATAATAATAAACATTCGAATTACAATAGGGTCCTTGCACTCCGTGCTCGGGCCCTAAAAACAAAAAAAACCTTTACCCTCTGTAGCACCTGAACTAGGAAGCAGCCAGTCGGTACATTCATCCTAAAAAGAAGTCCTATGTCTCAGTGTTTAATATTGAGTTACAGAGCAGCCCTTTCTGTTTGTGTTTGACAGTGAGGGTCAGCTGAAAAGAAAACACATTGAACTCTGGCTCCTCCTCATGTAAGTTTCATTGAAGGTTGAACCTGGAGCCCTCCGGCAGTCCTGCCCTTGTTCTTCTGCACTCGGGGCCTGCCCTGTTATTTGAAGAGGCTCCTGGTTTGGTTTCCCACAGGACCCAGGCTCGGGTTTTTCCCTGACCCCGGGGAAGCAGGGGTCAGGCATCAGAGGGGGGCTAAAATGAGGCCGATCCTCTGATTTGTGACCTGACGTAGCTGCAGGATACCTCCAGCTCAGAGTTGTTTCTTGTTACAAATGTGCAGACAAACCAAAGATGGCTCTTTAAGTAGACATTTATGGGAGAAATTGGACATTTTCAGTCCAAGTCTTGACATAAAGCAGGTACAGCTCACTGTAACACTCTGTAATGGGAGCAATCTGTCGCATGTGGAGCAATTTGACATGACAGAGCATAATGCTGCTGTGTTGGAGCCTCCCAGTCATCCCCCGACCTTTGTAAATGATTTTATCTGTGCGTGGATGTCAGGAGTCTGTCTGTGTCTGTATCACATTAGACTATAGGGTCACATTCTGTAGCCCGTCACCGTCTAAGCCTTCTGCTGCTGTTCTCACATGTTTTGTGCTTTACAGACTTTGACAATAAAATTCCAAAATTCTTTCTTTCCTTCATATTTTTCCCAAAAAGTCTATTCAATATAAGTCAATAATTTTGGTGATCTGTCAGTTTTTCAAGTATTAAACTATTTTAATTTATAAACTTAAAGAGCTAAAATCATAGTCATGCAAAATGTATTTCAAAAGTCATCAAATGTTCATTAAATGTTTACAAAATTAAAGTGAAAACTCAAGATTTTCTGTTTTTATTCCAATCACAAGTTGTTATTTTTTTGTACAGCTCTCCTACATAATTCTTAGGACACTTTCTGCTCTTCCTCACGTTGGTTTTTAAGTCTGTCTTTTGTCAGAAATGAAGAATCTTGGGTTTATTAGGTTCAAGTTTGTTTTCTTTTCCCTCTTAAGGTTCTCAGTTCTACATTTGGTGACTTACACCTCAACCCAGGCATGAGTCTGCTGTGGACGCTCTCGTCCACCCTCAGCAAAAAGTAATACACTTGAAGTTTATTTTATTAAGTAAACCTGAGTATAAGTATAGCACGTATACTCTGTCTGTTTAGAGTAGGAGGTGTACTAACGGAATCCTTCTTCAGGCTCATTTTAAATTTACAATGTACAGATAGTATACAAAAAGGTGAACTTCTAGTACACTGCCTCACTTTTAGCTAAGGTTATCAAACCTGATTTAAAAAAACTGATATTATGTAAAAATCTGCCACATTTTGCACAAACTATGCAAACAGGTTTTAATTATGATACATACAGAAGTTAACAAATTAAGCAACTCTGTCACTATGGCAACAGTGTATTCTTAGATAAGGTTTTGACAAACTGACTCCAAAAACATAATATTCTGTGTGGAGCTAACCTATGGTACTTTTCCTACTGTATGTCACTAATTTGCAACGTACCATTAAATCCAGAAGTTTTCTTATTGTGGAGTAACCTTTGGAATCCCTGGAAAAACACTGAGTACTATTTTTTTCATAATTGCAATAAAGTCAGGCATAAAGGAGTTCACTTTTTTTTTACATTTTTTTTTAACTTTGCATCAAAAATTCATAAACCTATAAATGATGAAAAACACAAAATACTTTTTTGATTAAGGTTGAGCTGCAAAAGCATTTTCTGTGAGCTTTTAAAACATTTTATGGATGTGTGGTTAGGAATCTACAAGTTGCAGAAAAGCTGTTTTTTTTCCCTTTACAGAGAATCACTCACATCCGTGACAAAGGCCTTCCACATCACACTGAGAGTTTAATTCTCCCTGCAGTGGGACCGCCTCAGCTGCAGCTCATAAGTCTCCCTTACGTGCATCCTTTTGATGTTTTATATCCATCTTTTAATGAAACTGTGCTTAATTGCCTGGAATAGTTTCGTCTTTTCCTCTGTCTGCGAGCTCTGTGTGTTTGTCATGAGCCCAGCCTCTTTCCAGCACAGACAGTCTGCTGAAGCTGCTGGCACAGAAGAACTAGGCCAGATTTGACACACTTCACAACCCAGGCTAACTCTGTCTCATATGATTGCCTCTCAGCATTCAGAGAAGTAAAAAAAAAAAAGTCTGAGCTCACAGCGTCACAGCTGGAGGCCACACAAAACTGCTGTGTTCAATTTGGACTGTTGTTGAACATTTGACTTAAGTTATTGTGTGAAATGAAGCCCCTCATCAGTCTCATCAATTAATAAATCTAATAAATTGCAAATCACTAAAATATTTAGAAAAATCAACGAAAGTATTTTTTTCCTCTGTACGTAAAATGTGTTATTCAAAGAAAAACCACAATTGTCAAACAATCTTCAAGTGACCTGAAAAGCAACTTTTCTTTAGTAAAACCTCTGCTTTATCAAACTATTATTAAGTTCAAACTTAGTTCAGCAGGATTGGCTCAGGGACAATGCTGTAAAAGCAACAATCTCTCCGCCTTCGGTGGGGTTTTCTGTGCAGGTGAGATCCCACATCTGCTCCACCAAAGCACTGATGGGCGTTTTCCTGTTAGTCCATCATCCTCGTTTCAAACTACCTGACACGTTCTTTCAAACAGGTACGCCAGCTCAGATTTCCCACCTTGCTAATGTTGCTTGCTCAGCATCAGTCAGAGTCGGACAGTTCTCTCATAAACAGAGCGGGATTGTTCTCTGCCAGCTGTTGTCTGTTTATTTCCAGGCAGACTGTGGAAGAAAAGCCAAACCCAAAACATGACCATATGTTTAAACCTGGTCCCATGAACCCAAAACAGGATATCACAGCAGGCCCTCCGGTCGAAGTGACTGACTGAGACACTTGGGGGGGGGGGTTATTCTATGAGAAGGACAGAATGGGGAAAAAAGAAAAAAAGACATAATGTGCACGTTCTGATTCGTAGTCTTCCATATTTAGAAAAATCAATATTTGCCTGATGAGCCTAAAATGTTTTCTTAGATGCATAAGCTCCTTGAAATCCTGCTATAAATGTGCATTTCTGCACACAGGGAGGCAAAGAGTTAATGCAGTTCAAAGAGTCCCATCGCTCAAATGTCATCTTAACTGTGTTTCCACCCTTGTCGCAGAAATTAAACAATTTAGTTGCTCCGCATCACCGGGGAGTTTTCCACTATCCATTTTTTTTATTTTTTATTTGATGGAGTCAGCAAAGGGCCTTCTTCTGAACATTTCTATCCGCTGTTGGGTGGAACAAGTGAAAAAAAAAGCTGGCTCACGGAAAACAGTGTGAGGACGAGGTGGAGGAACTCCTCCAGACTCTGCAGACACCAGGCCACACATAGAGGCCTCCTTTGTCTACCTACACAACCTGATGCAGCTCCCAGGAACATGCTATGCAGGGAATGCTATAATGAGTGATGTGTTTGAGATAATATGAAAACCGATTTGGTGTGAGTCCAGACGCCCCACCCTGCTCAGATTTTTTGGAAAAAAAAGAGACCCAGGAACTGATATTACCTCCATACATGTGTTTATTTGCAGTGTGTTGAGCATACACAAACTTATTTTAGAAAATAAAAACTTTTTTTTTTTGTGTACAGAAAATAAAGGATTTAAACAGATCCTCTCAGAAAAAAAAAATTCATTTGGAAACCTTTAGCCTGTAGGCCTCTCAGTCCATACTCCACATATCTCAGACCTGCACACATTTTATCAGCATCCTTCAGTCAAGAGATGGAAATGACCTTTAGTGGAAAAACAGAGAATGGATGAAGTGAGGTAAGATCCGTGGTTATCAGTGAGCAGAGGGCAACCTCAGCCTCCCCTGCAGTTTTGATGAGAAAACTGGGGAGAGTAAACATCTGGAAACTTCCAGATGGTGAAAGTGAATCTTCAAACATCAAACAGCTTGAGTCTCCCCCACTTTAGAGAGAAATTAATTAAATAAGCTTACTGCTAAAACAGGATTTACCATCAACAATGTGGTAATAAATGTTTTTTTTTATTATAGCTTGCATGAGTGACCATTGTGGGTGTTAAACACTGACCTTACAGGTGAAATAAATACTGTCTGAGAAGCTTCAACAGAAGGCGGACACTGATATGAATCCTCTTCAGTTTAAAAGCTCTGGAAAGTAAAATTTCAATCTTTAATCTCTGTCCAGTTCAGTGCACCAACAACCCCACAGGGGCGCCGCCTCGCATGCCTGATCCAACGCCCGCGTTTCAGGAGCAAAAAAAACCCAACAACATACAACCTAAACTGGGACAAATGCAAATGAGGTACTCATTGTTCACTTCACACACATCACTTTTCCAGTTTACAAAAAAACAAAAAAAAAACAAAAACGTAGTCATCAAGGGCAAAGCTGGTATCAGTCTGTAAGCATTTCATCCTCTCAGCTCGGAGTCCAGTTCTGTTTAACTCTATGAATTCAAGCAAAATAAAAAAGTGGCATGAACCTTTGCAACATCCACAGATACAAAAACATTTTTTAAGTTAGAAAGTAGGATCTTTATTCTAAAAATGTGAAAACGTAATGCTTACACAGCCTTTTTTTAAAAATATATATAATCTACAAATACAAGAGGGATGTGACTGGGTTTCACTATTATCAGTTGCTATTCATTAAATTGAAAAAGCAGTAGTGTCAGAGTGGATGCCACTGAACGCTAATCTACATGCAGACTGCACTGATACTCTGTTTTTTCTTTGCAATCTTAAAAAAACAAAAAGACCCTCAAGGTTGAAGCTTTTCAGAAAGAGCCTCAACAGGCTGAACAAAGTTCACTTTAAGAGTTTCTTTTTAAAATTCCTGGAAAAAAAAGCTGCTCCCAGTTCTTTATTGTTGCTTTACAGTGAGATTTCTGCACATCAAAGAACATATTACTGAATTTTCTATAAACCGCAGCACAATAACAGCAGGTCTAAAGTGTCAAGAATCCAGCTCCCTTTAATGTGTGTGAAAATAAAGTTTTGGAAGTAACTAAAAAGCTTTATTTATTAATGAAAATCTAAAAAGACTATTTAAAATGTAATATTTCATTAATTGAATTAGCTTTATGTATTAATTGACTTCCTCATTTTAAGACTACTATCAGATTTCTTTTTTAATTAAACTTACAGTAAAATAAATTTTAGCTATGACCTATGGCAGACAAAATATGTGAAAAAGGAACTTATAAATACACAGCAATGCCCTCTTTAAAATCCTGAAATGTTCATAAAAACTCTGTGAATTCTGCAAGGATTTGGTCACTTTATCTTGGGTCTGCGGTCAAATTCTGCAACAGTTCTTCTATCATCCCTGAATTGTCTGAATAGCCTCCTGTGTTCTGACAAACATGTGCTTATCCACTGGTTTTTTTGTGAAAATAGAAGCCTCTCAAGACTCCAGATCTGTGTCCACACATTAAACGGTAGACTCTTTGGGTCCTTCCTGAGCAGCATTTTTACATCCGTAAAGCCACTTGATGACTCGAGCGTTCCTCTCGATGATCGACACCCCTGTGGGAAGCTGCTCTGCCAGCTCCTCCTGAAACAGTCCGTCTCCTGAATGGCGGGAGAACTCGCTGGGCTCTGAGGCGCCGCCGCTGTCTTCGCTCACGCTGCGGAGAGCCAGAGAGAGGGTGTCCGTGGAGCTGGCGCCGGACAGAAAGTTCTGTCGACCCAGACGCTCTATCATGTCCATGTCCAGACCACAGAAGTCAAAGAAATGCTCCTGCTCTGAAAATGCGACAGAACAGTGAAGGAGTAAGTCTGACTTGGAGCGCTGCAGCTCCCCAAAGAGTCTTCTTGATGGTGGTGGGGACACGCGCCTCCATGGGTCATTGTCATCATCGTTGCCATTGGTGACAGCACCGTTCACTGCGTCACTGGTGGTGTTTGTAAATACGTTGCTTGTGTTTTCAAGTCTGAATCTGGATCCAGGGCTGGGTAAACTGAGAGGACTTCGTTCTTGGTCGGTTTTACGGCTTCCTGCGCCGTCTGGAGCATCTTTGTCGTTGGTCCAAGACATGCGAGAGTCACCGTCCCGCGACGGGGCTTTTTCTTCACCAATCACCATCTTCTGGATTCTGCCCTCCCCTCCACCGTTCTTTTCCCTCATGGAGCCCTGGAAGAGGCGTCGGACAAAACTCTGTCCCTTCACATCCACGTTGTTGTTTTCTCCTGCTGCAGCATCGCTGAGGCTTTTACACTCCTTTTTCTGCCGATAGATGACCAGAGAGTCTGGCCTCAACATGCGCTTGCCTGTGCTCTTTCTGAGCACCGGGGCGCTGTGGGGGGCCACCAACTTGTTGGTCCCAGGTGTTCGCGGGCTGGGAGGCGTCACATAATTCACGTTGCTCCTGTTGTGCACCTCAATGTCAACTGAGGTCCGTCTGTTCTCCTTTCTGGAATCATCATTTTCATTCTCATCTCTTGAGGGGAAAGACCCAGATGAAATGGAGAAGGGAGTGTTGGATAAACGCCGTGGGGGGAGACGAGGGGTTAGGCTCCCAGGCGTGGAGAAAGCTCGGCGGGTATGTGGCGGTGGCGTGGCGCAGGGCACAAGAACGGGCTCTTGCTTGGTGTTGATCACCTGCTGGCTCTTGACGTATTTGGCTTTGTCTGCTTCTAGCCTTTCCACTGCGCTGATGGATCGCCCATGACCTCCTCCGTCAATCTGCCTGCGCAGGTAGTCTGGACCCTTGTTGAGAAGCCTCAGAGGAGACGGGGATCCAATCGGCGTGAGAGGTTTCATGTTACTTCAGCAAGTTGGGAAAGGCATCAAAACGGCAGCTCTTAAACAAACGTCCGATTTCCCACTTGGTGGTTTTGGAGAAACTTCCAAGATCAGATGGAGAAGTCAGCCCTCACCAATGCTCTCATAGTTTTAAAATCGTTCTCACTAATTCAAGGAGACCACAGAGTCTGTCTAAAGTCTCTTTGTTGGGCAGGTCAAGAAAAGCTGATTTCACTATCTGGTGTTTATTCAGGATTTTTGGACATGCAGGGAGGGAATGTTTTTTTTTTTTTTTTGGTAAGCCAACAGTGCAGCCAAATGAGATGCTCCCTGCCCACAGTGTGGCTAAAATAGCGGGCAGGGTGCACTCTGAAAGGGTAACTTCTTCCTCCCCCACTTTTCCTGCTCGTCAGTGGCGACTGCCTGGGGAAATCAGATATAATGGCCTCAAATATTTGCTTTGTGCTGGCCTTCCAAGGTACGTCAGGTCCAGACTTATTGTTTTGCTCCTGTTGCGGATGAGTTGACCTGGGGGCGGCCGGCACCAAGGCACTTGATCCGTTGAAGGACAGATGGCAGAGAGGTGGATGGCGTCCTCACCTGTGCAGACCCTTGGGAAGAGGCAGAAGGAGAAATACATGTTTTAGTTTGATGTAGTGCTCTCTCTGGGGGCAGACAGCGGAGACCAGATGGCAGGAAAGGCAAGTGTTCCCTACAGCTTGGCTCAGACTGTGCTCACTTAAAGCCAGAGGGAGCTGCATGTTTGGAGCAGCCGTGAATACAAAGCTCACACAACGGAGGATTTAATTGACCAAACTATTTTAAATACATAAATGACAAAAACATGGTTTGTTAGTCTTTGTCGATCCTCCAGAAGTGGTGAAAATAACCTGACACCAGGAGCCTCTCTCTGCACAGGAACACAGCCAGACTCATTATCATATTCTCTCAGGCCAGATGTTGGTTCAGCTATGTTTACAGCAGCAAACACAGCCTCCTGCTTCCCTAATTAAAAAAGGGGTTCAGAAATTAAGAAACGGCTTTAATTTGTTTTACATATCTGCAGCAAAACGTGTTTTCTGCACATAAGGTTGAGAGAAACAAATCTGTCAATCTGCACACTTGAAACTGCAGAAGGCAATAACCCAGAAAACGATATGTTACAAGCTCGCCGGGCGTATGAGAGTGCTTAACTGCAGCAGTTGCGCATCTATGTTCATGTGCTTGTGTGCAAACGCGATCATGGGTATTTGTGTCTCTGCTCTAATTTTGGCCGAGCGTGTCAGCACCAGTCATAAAGGCACAGCCCTGTAAATGACAGAGGGTTGCATGTGCCGCTGGAAGGCAAACCTTTCTGAGCACTTCCTTTTGTGTCGGCTGCTGCTAAACAGTGCAGGGAAGTAGTACCTTAAAAAATAAAAGCTGAAGTAGCGGCACAGGTGTGTATTGTGCAGCGTAGACAACAGGAAGTTGTGTGTGGATCGTTCCCAGCGGTCAGGATCAAATTTTATCAAAGGCTATTTTAGCATTTCCTTCACAGGGTTTATGGAACAATGAACAACACGGAAAGGAGATATTTTTAACACTTTTGATAAACTGCACAGCTTCCTCAACATAATCATGACTCATAAAATCAGAGAAAAATGTCAGCAGAAATTCACGCTCACTGATAAATCCCATTGTAAAAAAACAAGGGAGCTATTTTATATGGATCCTTGCTTCAGGACACAGCTGTCTGATTTTGTGCACAAACCAAATATCCCTGCATCATCGACAAGAAAAATAACCGTCGTTAAAATGCAGTAAAGCCAACCAAAGGAGCCTGGAGGGATGTCAAGACAAATTTAAACATATGACTGTCATCAACGAGAGCCATGTTTGTTTCACACGTCCTAATGTTTTTATGTTTTTCTCCACTTTCTTTCACAATTCATTTAACAGATATAAGCATAAAACAACTACCGTAGCTGGTTTACAGAGATCATCACATTTACATAGTCTAATGGTTGTTACAAATCTATTATTGGATGCCTGCAAGATTCACACTTTGAAATATTAATTTGAGCCTTGGCACCTGAGCCTTACTGCAACACAAAAGCTGGTTTGAAATTTGACTGGAGAAAGATTCTAGTAGGCGTTGTGTAGGTTTTCCTTTCTGTATTAATTATTTAGAAATTGTAGTCTAACTCGAGGTTGTAACTCGGAGGTTTTGAAGGTTTCTTAGTCTGAAATCTTGTAATAAATTAGCAAATTATTAAGGTTGTAGATCCCTGCTGATGCTGGAGAAGACTAACATTTAAAGACCCACTCTGATCCTATTTTGAACTCTTCTGAAAGCGTTCCAAGTGTTCTTTTAATTGTGAAATAAAAAATAAAAAAACTAAGGTTTTCTAGACATAGTTTATGTAGAGCAGCAGTAGTTCATTAGAAATTCATCTGAGCAACCCTGTGCCCTGTTCCCCTCACCATTGCTGAGAACTCTGTTCCTGCACTCCCCAGATAGAGATTGAATTTTGAGCTTAATTTTTTTAAATATATGTCCCCCTTCATCAGAAAAATGCCACAAAAACATGTAGAAAACACAATTTTCATTGGAGTGGGTCTTTAATTTGATACTAAACTGAATGAATAGGTAATAAAAACAACAATTATTTTTTAATATGATAACTCTTGATCTGACTAATTGCAACAATATTAACAAACAGAGGCATTACATTGGAATCTAGATATTATTCCATGGAGATCCCACAAAGATTTGCATATCAATGTCCCCACTTTGGATGAAGCTATGATAAAAACCTATCTGTTGTCTATACTGTTAAAATGTTCATGCTTAAATACAGAGTAATAAAAGCTGTCCTCCTACAAAATACATTTTAATAAAAATTGGAAATCCAATTTCCTGTGGTAGCCGTCCAGAGGAAAAGCCTTTCTCAAGATCCAGAGAAGATTACACAGAGCTGAGTTTCATGGGACCTTAATTACGAACTCTGAGAAAATATAATTAACTGCCGGTAGACCAATGTACAATTTTGTTTGTCAGTCTGATTGTTCAGTTCCTGACTAAACATAACTGGCACTGACACTTTAGAAGGTGAGCTCATGTTTCACCCCGGCCTTGTCGGGTCTGCCTCCACACCCCTCACAGAGCCCGTCAAAAGGCATGCCACCATAAATTACCTGAAGAACAGGGGGCCCTGGCATTCTGCTTAGTTTTTCCAGATGTTGGGACTCGGCAAAGTCAAGCTTTGTTAAGGGGGAATTGTGGGAAAAATGTCTCACAACAGGTGTGGGAAAGAAGAAAGATAAAAATGGGCATGAGGTAGGAAAAAAGGGTAGAAAATGATGAGGATGTGGGATTGGGGGTAACCGTTTGCGGTGGTGTATTTATTAGTAGATCCTGCTGGAGCAATCTGTTCCACATCTGATTTTAAAATGAAAAAAAAAAATTCCACTCACGTTCGATAAAAAAGCAAAAAAAGAACAAAACACTGTTTTAGCCTAACAAACCGAAAATACAGGTTATGTTTGGCCTACTTTGAGTGCCTTTCCTGAATTCTGCTTGTAGGGCCAGTGTGCAATCATTGAATCTGACATTAGGAGCTTGAGGGAAACCAGCCGCTTTCAAAGGTTATCTCTTGCCTTCAGCCCCGTCCTAAAGAGCACAAAGCAAAGTCTGCGCCAGAATTATTGATGCTGGCTCTTTACAATGTCTTTGTGAAGAAAACTTTTATATAAATCTGTGCATATGTTTAGAAAACATACATGTGAACACTAGTTCAACTGAAACACAAAAGCCCTCATTAACTCGATGGAGCAAAATGAGCCAAATTAGTATCCAGTGACTTGGCCTGTGATCGTAAAGCTTGTGAAAAGCGTGAGAGGACTTTAGAGTTTCTCTTTTGTTTCATGACCTCCTTTGTTTCTCACAGAATGTTGTCATTAACCTCTGAACTCTGGCATTTTCTCCCATCTCCACAGCAAACACCACTCCCTCTCCTTCCTGATGCAACCAATTGGTGCCACCCTTCCATTTGCAGTCGTGCTTGTTCACACGCGTTTGACCTCTGTCTGAATGTCTTCCTCCTGCCAGCACCGTTTACGCTCGCTCTCTGTATGTGAGCGCTTCAAAAGCTTTTGTCCATCGCAGGAGGAACAATAAAGTTTATTTTTTGATTGGAGCAACATCCTCTGATCACATTTTGATACAACTGATTTAAAAAAAAAAAAACAATTTTAAAAGCATTCTTAGTGTTTTTTTTAATAATCATTATGCCATTTTAGCCAAAATGAAAAAAAAAACTTGTGTTGACTAATCCATCTGTGCTCTCCCACTAGCTTACAGTCTCTGATATCCCCAACCTAAGATTACCGCTGCAACAAAAAGGGCGAGTAATATTGGAGCAATCCAGCCGTATAATTTTAATCCAGACACCAGCTAACCATAACCCTAACACTAGATCATGCTAGTTCTACCAGCATGTAGATCTATTTGTCTACAAGTGCAGGCATCAGAATGGAGCAGAACACGGAGCTTTTGGTTTGTCGTAGTACCTTGTCACACTTACAAGCTTTTTCCAAAGGCAATTTTTTGTCTGCTCCTGATTTTACATAAATACTCAAAAAAACCATTTTAAGATTAATTTTATTCATCTTTGTCCTCCGGTGTGAGAAAAATACTACAAGAACATGTAAAAAACTCTGATTTTCATGAGAGTGGGTCTTCATAAGGGTTTTGAATCAATCAAACATGAATAAATGCATGCCATGCTAAAGTAAATGAACTTGTACAGCTCTGTGAAATCATGTTTTATGTGTGTGGCTCTTTTTTTTTTTTAAATCTTTGTTTATTAATAAAAACTGTGTGTGTGTTTGTGTGTCCTCTCCCCCCCAACCTCCCGCTTATTCTCCCTATGATAGCCCTGCCTGCAGCGGGAGGCTTAGCCCCCCCTCAGTTAAAGAGGAACCAGATGTTTGGTGTCATCCCACATCAAAATGTTCAGACACAGACTTGTCACGTTGCGGAAGCACTGACTTTTTAATCAGCTGCCAAATTTGTGCCACATCAAGCTGCATGAAAGCACAGGTGAAGGTGTTATCAGTTATGGGTGAAGTCAGACAAATCCTCTTCTTTTTGTAACGAGAAAGTGGTGCCCCAGAGAGAAAGTAAACACAAGGAAACCCAGGAAGTGTTTGCCTCATGATAGCAGAACCTGATGGGAACTCAGAGGCCCTTCACTAGGAAGACCAAAGGGGGCCTCAGACATGAGGTTAAGCTGAGTTCCTTGGTGAAAAATGTATTCAGGGAGGCAAAACCAAGATAAGACATTAATAAATGCACAGAGCTCTACTTTGAATCATCTGGGAGTGGATTTTGCACGCTCTTTAGTCCGATTAAATGTTGGGAAGATGAGGGGCATTGCTGATGACAACCTGGCAACCTATTAAAGCCCCATTCCACTGAAAATCATATTTTTTCAACCAATTCTTGTAACATTTTTCTCATGGTGGAGGACATATATAAAGAAATTATAGATTGAGAATGTTGCATTGTAACGAACACCACAGAAATAACTGCAAAGCCTCACTTACTAATGCCTTTATGTGTTGCATCTGCACGCACTGATTCTCTGCTGTGTGAATACAAGCCCCTAACGAACCATGATTCATGACTTTGTGCACTTTTAAGCAACACTTGAGACCTTAAAGAAGTCTGCGATGAAGTAGGGTGGAGCCGAGGATGAGCGCTCTTCTGTCCTGCAAACAAAAGGATGTGCCTGTCTTTGCATTATTAATGGTGCGCGAGAATTGTCCTCCTCCAGGTCAGGAGAAAAGTGTTGACCTGATTGCTCTGCTTCATTAGTCAGGGAGCGAAAGGGACAACGTGGCGACAATAAAATGTACTTAAGTTACAATCCCCCACAGAAACAAAGAGGGGTAGCTAATTTGAAATCCTATCATCACTGTGAAGCCTTCATTAGCCGCCGGGTCCACCTCAGGGATTTCTCCAGACAGGCCGAGCAGCAGCAGAGCCACCTGGGACGACTTAAGGAGCCCCGGACCTGAACGTGCCCCCCACTCCCAAAACCATAAAATAAACAACAGGGGCTCTTAACTGTCTACTGAGGCTCTTTTGTCATTCAAACAAATCATTGCAGGCGCAGCTGAGCACTGGACCACAACAACAAAGACAAGGACTGTGACGTGCCGCCTATATGTGCAGCTAGTTTACACAAAGAGGAGGCGAAAGAAGTCACGCATAGAGCTGGGGGATAACACAATTGTGGATCATGATCCACCTCAATTTGGGATGTGACCTATTTTTCCCATGAAGGCATGACCAGGTTCATGTCAACCCAGCGAACTGAGCATCAAGGGGGTATATCCCTTTTTAACAAAAAACAATGCGGAGAAATGAAAAAATAATTTCTGTAGTTTGGAAAGGATTTTTTTTGCCCTTAAAATTCGTTTTTATTTTGCAATTATGTGAAAACCTTCACAGAAAACTAGAGATAATTCAACAAGTTTTTATTTATTTATTTATTACAAAACCCCTTCTCAATAAAAAAAACAAATCAACAGCTCCGAAGCAGAAATTATTAAAGCTCCACTCCAATGTAAATTGTGCTTTTGGTGTTTTTAAATGTTGAAGCATTTTTTTCATCTATAAATAAAATTAAGATTAAATTGCACTTCTGGGTATTTCTTTATTTAAAATTAAATTTAGGTGCTACAGACAAATACATCAGTTAATGGCTTTGTTTTTCTTGTCTAAGCTGATTTATGGCTCCACACTGTATGGATAGATAGCTCCAAAATTCTCTCCATTTTTGTTGCACCAGTAATGTTGGGTTGGGGGTGAGAAGGGGTGTAAACTAGCAGGAGAGAGTGTTAACAAAGGGATGATGGGAAATGGGGGCAGGCCAACAGTCCCACCCACAATTCAGAAGCAAATTTCTAATGAACTCCTGGCGCTCTGCAGTAACTATGTCCTAGAAAATGACACAGGTTATTGGATTTTTCCCTAAGAACAGCATCATCATGATGAAATGACCACAGTTTACCTTTTCCCCCACCCTTATGTTTCAAGAGTCGTCTTTTCTGGATTTTCACATTTGTTTAATGTTTTAAAACTGTTCTTACTATTTTTCTTCCAGTAATCAAAAACCTTTTCAGTTCATAAGCAAAAAAAATGAATACTTATATATACTGGCTTAAACAAGTTGTACAAATAAATTTAACAGCAAACTTTAGAAAATGATCAAATTCCAAATTAATGATACAAATTGACGGGAGTAATCCTTCAAGCTAAGGTTAAAATCATAAAAAGGACCTACGTGAGACACAGCGACTACTCTGACTTGTACATCTACACTATTACATTACACTGTATGTCAGGTCCTTATCAACACTCCAGCACCAACCCAGAGCTCGGACAGATAAGGTTATATGGTCACATGATTTATTGTTGTCTTTATCAATCAACTGGGCAAGTTCCGTCTTCTGTAAGGCTCAGGAAGGGTGCTGATTTCCATGAGTGCTGAACAGCTGTGATGTAGAACGTTTTATGATGCTCTGTTTACTTTTTCTGCTAAACCTCCTAAAGGTAAAGTAGCTGCTAATTTTCAATTGACAAAAGGTTATTCAATTCTTTGTTAAAGTTGTCGTAACTAATACACATAGAGTAAAAATGTATTATTTACCGGAAAAAAATTGTCTTCCAGAATAAGCAATGATGTGAAAATTCCTTTTCCAAAAATTACGACCTTCACTTCTGTACAGGAATGTAAAACCAATCTGACTTCACTGTTGATGCGTGAACAAGAGTAATAAGACAGACATATTTGCATTTCTATGTAAAAGCTATTGACAAACTCAAGGCCAAAAACTAAAAAATAAAAACTTGCTTTTTAGAATAGATATTTCTCTATTTTATACAATTCTATCTTTGCTTTATTTAATCATTTAAAATGCGAAAAATGTGCGGATATTTGGACTGACTTGATCTGATAAATAACACTTAATGTATTAAAAACATGAAAGATCCCCCCTTAGTTGTGAAATTAATGTGGTTTTGTCACTATCGTTATTGTGATTTGGGTATATTCTGGTAATAACAGAAATCTATGTTCACCCTTTGGAATAGAGTTTAACATTTCAACTAGGTCATATCATCATACCATCTATTGGTTCACATCAATTTGTGCTAAATATTGACAGTTTTTTTTCTAACCTGAATCAATTGATGGTGAGGTAGGCACATAGTTTTAAAATTTTAACGTAGGAGCTTTAGTTGAGATTCTTTGAACTACTATTACTCTTCGATGCAATAAACATCACTCTTCTGAAGCCCAGGTGAATATCAGCTTTGCCCTGGTATGCAACACTGCACACTAGTGAAGTGTTTGCGCAATTGAATCGGCTGATTCTCAAGCAAAGAAGGGCGGCTTTGGAGCAACACAAGAAGCTAACCCTAACCAAGAAACCGTTGGAATTACATCAATCGTGTAAATGGTCATAGAGTTATGGTTGTTCAAAGAGCCTGTGTTTTTTACTGTCGCCGGTCGCAGATTGAATGGTTGATTGATTGATAGCTAGATTTTCTTATGCATTATTTGACAAACCCTGATGATAAATGTTGGGGCTAGGTAACCTTTCAGTGCATAACATCGTAAAAGAAGCAGCCATTTGAAGGTGAACACCCTTATCATTACTAAGCTTGGGCAAAAAAAACGAAAATTTATCAATATGGCGATATGAGTCTGTGCAATACATACATCGTAAAAAGTGGCATAAATCAAGATGAATGATTAGTCTAAATATTTACACTCAAGCAATGACAGAAAAATTATTGTTAACACACACTGCCTATGTTATTCTGATGTGTTGTCTTAATTTTGGCCAGTAAGACCAGAGAGGCACATCGTTTTTCTTGGGTTATTTTTTAAACATACAAGTTGAGATAACTCGTAACCATTTGTTCATGTATCACAAGTCCTATTGTAATTGCAATATTTGTGACTACTGTCACACATCGGCAGTTTTCTTCATTCTGTGGAGCTCTACTCATCATGGGCAAATGTTCAAAACATTTGCCCAAAGGCGAACTATGGGAAGAACCAACCAATTCTAATAAATAAATTCTATTAATTTAATACAATTTTATGATTGTTTTAAATAATAATTTAATTAATTTCTTTATTAATATTGATTACTCATGATTAAATTCTATGAACGTAATCTTTTAATCAAATTTAACTATTAGATTGACCCCCCCCCCCCCCCCCCCCCCCCCCCACTGCGACCCAATATTTTGATGCATCTCTAAGAAACAGCCAGACTGACTCTCATTTGTCTATTTCTAATCAGGGGAAGCAGTGTGCAGGTCAAAAAGACCTCTGCTACATCAAGCATACGGGCCTATCCTGACTTTATCCAGTGTAGCGCTCAGGCAAACATCTTCACAAAGTCGTAAATTGTGTTTGCACACTGTGAACTCTCATTTAGCTCTTAGCCAGTAGAGGCAGCTCTGTCTGGCACACCGCCAGATGCTCTATTTCACCAAGTCGGCACATTTTTCACACTGCTAGACCTGTGTCTGGATCAGGGAGGGGCAACAGATCCTTCAATGGGAGAGGGCTCTGCAAAGAGCAAAAAAGGCAAAGTACACCTGTGTTATTTTACTTCTCATACTCACAGGAGAGAACCTTTTTGTAACATCTGAGTAATCCCTCCATCACCTCACACAAGCACAGCAGGCTACCAACACAACACCACCACATTTGCAGAGTAATTCTAAACACATGTTGCTGATGTTAGCAGTAAAAGGTTAGCACTGAGTTGTGAATGTTTGTGACAGGGCTGTTTGGAGGAGGCTTTAAAGATGCTCCTGCAGTGGTGCATCCCCAAACAAGTGGGTCATCTGTGATTGCAGTCCGAACCGGCCCCTCCCGCTGCCTATAAACAGATTTTCCTGCTTTAAATGATCGATTATCGGCACACAGCAAAGACTATAACCTTTCTGGCTGAAATGCTGAACTAAATCCTTGCTAAATTAAAAAAAATATGCTATGATGGAGCAAACATGGTAGTCAGTTGTTCCTGCTTTTGTCTGATGCAACCAAACGTCTCACACTTCCCTGAAACATTTTTAAATAATCATTACAAAATAATAGGGCGAGTGCTTCAGCAAAGTCATCAATTAAATGTTTCACAGTCAAGGAGCTAAAGCAGCTCTTCTCCACCATCAGGAATGTGTGGGAGCGGTTTCATTAAATTGGACTCATGCAGCTGAGAAATTTCCATCATTATTCAAATGTTACAGCAGGTAATGAAAGTAAAGGAAAAATCAGGATATAACCAGATTTGGCTAAGAAGATGTACTGCCTTAATATTAGAAAGTCCTGGAAAAGTCCTGCTGTTGTTGCTGCATCCCTAATGATCAATTTGAATTGTGCATAGCTCAGGTTTACATGACATTTGACATTAAAAGGAAAAAGTTAAGATACAGTCGGACCTTGACTTCGTTAATACATTTTATAATCTTCCGTTACTTTTAATTTCAAATTTTGTTGTTTTAAACAAACAACCACAGTTTTCATGCATAGTTTACTGCAATTTGCTTTAACAGCCTCTCACAGAGTGTATCATTGTGATGCAAATTTACATTGCCTGACATAATAAAAGCTACACTAATTGTGAGGACCTCCTTTGGTTTTGATAATGACATTGGTTTGTCATTCAGCTTTGCAACGTTTGCATTGCCACATGTTTTTCCTCCAGATTTGGGGGTTTATTTTCTTTGCAATGCTGGTTGGCCCTAAACCTTTTTTAGCCATATTATTTTATAGGAGTAGGTAACCTATGACCCCAAGGGCTACTGCATTACTTAACAAAGCCTAGAAAAGCTGCAAAGTACCTGGATCAGATGGTGGCTAAAGAAAGGGGAAGTTACCCACCCCCTCTTTTGACCTTTTAATTGTTGGTGTAAGCCATTGATTGTATAAGAAAATAAATTGTCTGACCCCTCCCTCCTCGGGTTCTAAATAGGAAGTACCCACTGGCTCTAAGAAGCCAAAATGTATATTCAAGTTCTAAACAGATGTCTCAATAAAACTATGTAGTCTCATGTCCAACATTCAAAATGTTTGACAGATTCTCCCGAACCCACTTTGAGTGATAAGGGTGTGGACTTCCAACAAGCTCAGTCCTGATTGGGGAGAGTGGTTTTCATAGAAATGTTGACTTAGACCAACTCAGAACAATCACTGCATACCGACGTTGTCTGGCTCCAACTTGGCTGTCCATGTTGCAAAAAGATGGTGACTGAATTGACTTCATTTGGTTGGAGCTGGAAACAAGTCGATTTTGGACATCATATCGACTAGCTCCAGTTCTCATGTACAGTCAATTGTGTAAGCTAAGAGCTGGGACCAGAACTGTAATAATGGAGACAACATTGTTAAGGTGTTATGAGTTACCTTTCCTGAGGCAGAATTTTATTTAGGTACCTGTGACTTTCCCTGTTGATTGGTAGCTTGTAAGATAAGTGGCCATTTGGCAACAGAAATAAAAAGTGAGAAAACACGATGTGCTTTCTAATGTTTTGCATTATACAGCCATAAGTCTTTAAATAAAAACTAAACACAGGATGTTTGATTTCTAAATGATTTTTGAAAGGAATTACAGAATGTTTTCCCCCTTTATATAAGTTTTGGGTGTGGACAAAGCTGTGCATTTGCAGGACAGAGACTCTCAGCATTAGTCCAGTAATTGGTGCTATTTTTAGAGGACTGGACACAAAACTTTACAAAAAGGAAAAAAAGAGAATGTAGACCATCCCTAGCTCCAACCGCCCAAACTTGTCTTAAAAGAGGCAACAAAGCCATCTTCCACACTCCCTGCACAAAGGCTAGAGCCGAAGCTCCACTGTTTTTCCTTGCTGCCATTTACGCTTAGCTGTTAACCTCCGGTGAACCAGCCCACTGTCTTCCCTCATTACAAATCAACCAAGCTATTTCCCAGCTAACAGCCTCCCGTGTTAAGGGAAAGAGACCTCTCTGCTGGCGGCTTCTCTTCTCCCTTGCTTCTGTCAAGACCTGAACATATCCGGAAGAATCTGGGGATGCGTCCACCTTCTCTTCCTGTGTCGGAAGGAATGTCCAGGCCTGTGTCATCTTGGTTACGGCTGAGCGGTCAAAGCATGGCACGGCTGGATGTGATGGGATGTGTCAGAGCTAGAGAGGCGCCCAGTCGGGTTGCAAACAATTACAGGGATGTGAGAGCAGTGGCGAGAAGAGCCGCTCTCACAGCTGTCACCCACTCGCAGGGGACAGTCAGGAGATGGAGATCTGTCAGATCAGGTTTCATGATCTTCTTGGCCACAATGAATTATGGATTGAGCCTTGAGCCCAGGGAGATCCAAGTGATGTAACAACAGAGGACGGCTCAGTTCTCAAAGACCAAAAACAAGTTCATTGTGATTGAATCAATCGTTTCCTAAGTCAGTTAAGCATTTAAGTCTGTTACTAAAAATAAAATAAGGAAGAAAAACTGTTCTTCAAAGATAAACCACGAAGGTGGACACAAATGTAAATGACTTAAATAAAAAAACATCTTTGCACATAAAATTGTTACTTTAGAAAACTGGTTTCATGCTCTGATGTTTACAAAACAGTAAAAATAGCAGCCTGCCACCAGATAATAGGTTTAGGTTCTTCTTTCATTCAGCATTTTTTTTTAGAAGTAGCCATTTCTGTGTTATAGTTTCTTCATTTTTGTTTTATTTTGGTACCAGATGTAAATAAGAAACTCCATCTTTCACTGTTTCTTTCCTCAAAAGTAAAGAAGTTCCCACAGTCTGATCCACAAACTAGGTGACAAGAGGCAGTAAACTTAAATTATACGCCAGACGTTTGGCGTTTGAAGTCTTACTCCACTGTCTAAAACCAGCTGCTGTGCAGCAACAAAAACTCATGCAGACTCACACTTCAAGCACCAGAGGGAAGATGATGTCATTAACAGCATCCATGTTCCCTCTAATTAGAAACTTGAGCATCCCGCCATAAGTTGGGGGGGCTTTGCTTGTAGCCATGCTACAAAAAAAAAGGGGGTTTAACAGAATCAATGTTTGATGTTTCTGCTGCAAGGCTGTGTTTTCACAAATGCATTTTTCAGGAAAGCAAAAGCCAGCCTAGAGCGTTAATGAGAAACAAACACAAGCCCTTTTTAAACTAAATCTTTTAAAATACCCAGCAGCTTTCACTCTGTCTGTGCAGTGAGCGGTAATGATGCTCACTGTTGCTTATCTGTTTGTGCAATCTTTTCTTAAAAAAAAAAGGCGTAACAAATTTGAAAAAAGTGGCTGCGCTTAATTTTCTAAATACGTGTGAAAAGTCTCAAACTTTTTTCTTTGCCACACGGACCCAAAGGAAGAGTTAGGGTGACGGTTAGGGCTTTGAATGCGACCAACAACAACATTTAGCCTTGGGCCATGTAAAATATATGCAGGCAATGTACATCTTGGTCGCATGCATTACATGAGGCCAACATACATTTCCATCAGTTTTTGTGCTTGTAAATACGTGCAAATAACATCAGCCAATATAAAAATGTCTCTCAAGATGCTTTATTAGCTTTTCTCTAGATAGTTATTACTATGGTGGGTGCAGCAGTGTGTATGAGTAAGAGTATGACATGCAAAATCCACGGTAAAAGTTGTAAAGTCAATAGGCGGTTGCAGGTTTACTCAACCTTTGCATCACTAATGACACCACAATCAGCCATGCTTGTGTTGGAAACCAAGCAACAAAGAAGAAGAGCTCAACTGCAAGTTGTTAAGTCATGATAATGATGTCAGCCATCCTGTCTGCGCCCCAGGAGGACACAGCAGTTTTCCATATTTTGCAGAAGTCCACAAGGTGATTTTAGAGGTGTGTTTACAATCAGACACTTTTATGACTCTCCCTTTAAAATGTGAGTAATATAAAGGAAGGATGCTAGCTTGCTGTAGGTGTTTACGACCTGTGACTCATCGTGGATTTCAGGTACAGGTTCCAGACAGCTAAGATTTGTAGCAATCAAAACAAAGTGAATGTTACTGCAGTTCCATCTGCTTGCAAACAGATCATTAAAAGAAGTGATGATACGGAAAAAACACATGCAGATTTCTTTCAAAGATTTCAGAATAGTGGGTTAAAAAGGAGGAAGCTGTGAACTGAAGGGACTTTGTGAAGAGGATGCTTTGTCAGCTTCTTTGCCCTCTTGATGTGAGTCCTGCAGGAAAGTAAAAGCTAATTCCTACTGTTAGAAGGCGAGTGGGACGCACTGCCAACTCATGAGCTGCATCAAATAGCATGAATTAAACCTCCCGCTGCTACTCACAGACCAGACCGGCACAGGCTCACCTATGAGAGTGTGTTTATGAGGTATGTGTGGTCTGTTTAGTCTGGCTACTATGCCATTTATGCCTCTGACCCCCACAGATCTCTAATGCTTGCACAAAGAGGTGGAGAAGGGGCAGCAGAGGTGCGTAAAGGTGGAACTGACCCCGGGGGCACAATTGTCTCCTAAGCAGAGACGCTCTTTTCATAGTGGAGGGGGTGCATGGGAAGCTTGATGGCCCTCCCGAACCAACTTTTGTTCTTTTGAAAGATCTCAAGTAACGCTCTCTTGACCATCGAGAAAGACTTTCTGCAAGAAAAGCTTAAGAGAGTGGATACAAAGAAATATTCCAGTGTATCACCAAAGTTCCTTAATGTGTCTTCTCTGTTATTTGTCCCACTTTCTCCATTCCAGATAGCTAATAGGATTTACAGCTGATTTAAACCAGGTCAGGACAGATCCTATTCATAATACACCAATCCACTGGCCAGGTTCTCAGAAAATCAGTTCATCCTTGAGTTTATGTGGACTATTAACTGGAAGCTGCCTGACATCAATAAGAGTCACGATGTCAAGGAGGAATTGCCTTATGGAGCCCAAACATCCCATAAAGATCTCAAGATTCTGGGACAAAATGTTGTCATAAAGTGTGCAACTGTTATAATTTGACCGATTTAAAAAACCCTGATCAGAGGTCAAGGGGATCGATCAGCTGACTGTGCCATAAACACACACATTCACGCGCTTCCACGAGAAGACATCACTCAGAGTGTGGTCATTCTGACGCAGCCGTTTATCTAAACAACTCCTTACCTTATTATAAAATAAACGCAACCGTGTCACTGAATCGATTTCTGACCCAAACTTCCGACTAAACTATCATGTCTGGCTGAAATCCACGTCTGATCGTGACACGTGCAGAGCGCAGACATGCTTACCTTAATCCTTCACGGTGTCTACTCATGAGGTGTATTTCAGGTCCGGTGAAGCTGTATGATCCCTGTGAGGAAGACGTGCGGCGTGGCGCTGCGCTCTGTCTGCGCTCTGCGCTCTGCTCCCTGCGCTATGCTCTGGCTGCTGCTGGCACACTGACGGCGCGCGGCGCGGCGGCGCTGTTAAGAGGGAGTCCCGCAGTGGAGAGGGTGGGCGGGGACGGGGCACATGAGCAGTGGGTTTACAGTAAAGTTGTGAAACCTTGACAAACCAACAATTTGTCCAGAAATCTCAGTTTGTGCTCTTTAATTATTTAGGATGAACCCAAATAAAACAACTTTCTTGATTGTTTTGTTTTTTTGGCCACCTTCTTTGCAAACTTTCATTCATGCTGATTGGTTTTTGTAACTGACTCAGGCATCAATCATGAACGGTGGATCTTAAATAGCCCACTTAACACATACCCCAAAGGCTTCAGCTTTTATAGCCCAGCTAATCACACATGACCTGAGCACCTTTAAGACCCTTAATGCAGTCAGTGATTAAAACAACACAATAAAAGATTCATTAAACGTGAGCCTCAGAGCCATCATGATACTCACTGTCAGACTTCTTTTTACTGCTGTATTTGTTGTTGATTAAATCAATTTTAACCAGATCAGGGTAAACTTTATTTGTTGAATACTTTTCTGAATAAAGTCATCTTCACATAAAAACATTTTTCAAATTTAAAAACCAGAAAGCAAGACAGAAAGGGAAATTATAAAAAACACAATAAAGCAGAAACTGAAACACTGATGAGATGTGAAATAGAAATCTGGCTAAGTACTAAGGGCAAACTGTATATTTATATATATATATATATATATATATATATGTATGTATATATGTATATATATATATATATATATATATATATATATATATATATATATATATATATATATATATATATATATATACATACATATATATATATATATATATGTATATTAGGGACCTGTCCACATCAGTTACCCCCCTACTCACGTTCACATAGGACCCTTTCATATATCCCCCCAATTAAAGCAAGGAGCCACTGCAGCTAGCCTGTTTACCGAGATTTAATCACTGATGTGGAGGATTCCTCTGTGGAAATCACTGGAGTTAAAACAAAAATATGAAGGGATTCAAATACATAAAAGTAAAAACAGAGATTCATAACCAGTTGAATACATAAATGAATAAATATTGATAAACAGATCTGCAAGTTGTTTTTTTTAGCCTCAGTGATCCTGTTTTCCAAACTTTTACTATATCTGTCATAACACAGCTGAACATGACACCCCCGCTGAGGAGAGAGGGAAATAGAGTAAGATAAAGGAGTGTGTCCCACATTTTACACACACACCTGTTTCCCATTCCCAAGCTCATCACTCAGACGGAGGGAGCACGGCGCTCCAGAGGAAACATGGAAACATGCTACACACAGTATAAACAGACTCCAAAAAACAGAGGCCTGCATATGACATGCATGGTTTATAAATCATGTGTAGACATGCATTGTGTAGTTTTGCAGAATGTAACCAACAGAAAATAAATCCCAAACACTAAATAGGTTTGAGAAGAAAATGAATGAACCAAAGATTAAAAGTACTAAATTGTGAACATTTTCTCCTATCTAACTAGAGCACATGGTTTAAACAATCTTGAGATGGAGAAACAAAAGAGAATGGCACTTCCCAATATACTGATTCACCTTTTACCCAGCCAGCAATGTCACGTGGGCCCCAACTGGGAAAGAGGTGGGCTATGTGGGTACTGACTGGGCATGGGTTTATTTTGGGTAAACTTTGAAGGCCCCATTAGGTTTTGCCTACATTGGCCCCACATTGGCCCCCCACATGGGTTACCTGTTAGGGCCCTACAAAGGAACCATGTGGGCTAGAACCCATGTAGGTCAGCCAAGTAAGGCCCATATGGGTTGCATCTGGGCCATAAAGACTTGGGCTGTAACTGGGACACTGTATGTGGGACCCATATGGTTTGGCCTACATGAGTCCAACGTGTGGAGCCCTCATGGGCTAACCATATAGGCCCGCTAAAGGATCTAGGTGGGCAAAGAAAACCTGGTCTGTAACTGGGCCACTGCATGTAAGACCCATGTGGAATAACTTACATGGGTCCCACATGAGGAGCCCTCATGGGCTAACCATATATGCCTGATAAAGAGCCCGGGTGGGCAAAGAAGACCTGGTCTGTAACTGGGACACTGTATGTGGGACCCATATGGTTTGGCCCACATGAGTCCCAGGTGTGGAGCCCTCATGGGCTAACCATATAGGCCCGCTAAATGATCTAGGTGGTAAAGAAGACCTGGTCTGTAACTGGGCCACTGTATGTAGGACCCATGTGGTATAACTTACATGGGTCCCACATGAGGAGCCCTCATGGGCTAACCAAATAGGCCCAATAAAGGGTCTATGTGGGCGAAGAAGACCTACTCTGTAACTGGGCCACTGTATGTAGGGCCCATGTGGTATAAGTTACATGGGTCCTACATGAGGAGCCCTCATGTGCTAACCATATAGGCCTGATAAAGAGCCCGGGTGGGCAAAGAAGACCTGGTCTGTAGCTGGGCCACTGTATGTAGGGCCCATGTGGTATAACTTACATGGGTCCCACATGAGGAGCCCTCATGGGCTAACCATATAGGCCTGCTAAAGGATCTAGGTGGGGGAAGAAGACCTTGGCCTGTAACTGGGCCACTGTATGTAGGACCCATGTGGAATAAGTTACATTGGTCCCACATGAGGAGCCCTCATGGGCTAACCATATAGGCCCGCTAAAGGATCTAGGTGGGCAAAGAAGACCTGGTCTGTAACTGGGCCACTGTATGTAGGACCAATGTGGTATAACTTACATGGGTCCCACATGAGGAGCCCTCATGGGCTAACCATATAGGCCTGATAAAGAGCCCGGGTGGGCAAAGAAGACCTGGTCTGTAACTGGGACACAGTATGTGGGACCCATATGGTTTGGCCCACATGAGTCCCAGGTGTGGAGCCCTCATGGGCTAACCATATAGGCCCGCTAAAGGATCTAGGTGGGCAAAGAAGACCTGGTCTGTAACTGGGCCACTGTATGTAGGGCCCATGTGGTATAACTTACATGGGTCCCACATGAGGAGCCCTCATGGGCTAACCATATAGGCCTGATAAAGAGCCCGGGTGGGCAAAGAAGACCTGGTCTGTAACTGGGCCACTGTATGTAGGGTCCATGTGGTATAACTTACATGGGTCCCACATGAGGAGCCCTCATGGGCTAACCATATAGGCTGTATAAAGGATCTAGGTGGGCGAAGAAGACCTGGTCTGTAAGTGGGCCACTGTATGTAGGACCCACATGGTTTGCTACAAATGAGTACCACATTAAGAGTGCTAATGGGTTAACCATATAGGCAGGTATTTTAAAAGGTTGTTTTGTATTCTGTTACTAGACATATGCTTAAAATCCAAGAAGATGAGTAAAATGACAGAACCCCTGAAGACTCTTTCCAAATTGAATATGAATCACAGCTTTTCTAATTCTCATCAGTCCAGCTGTTAACACTGGCTAAATTGATGAACCACAAATAGACATACATTTTAATATTTTACCATGTTTTACCCAGACCAACCTGCATTTGCAATATTGGACAATTATGACATTTATTTTTTCCTGTCCAGAGTTTTGGTAGTTTGTAGAGGAAGTGCTGAGATTTTGAGGATGTAGCAGTAAGCAATTAGATACAAGTAGGGTGACCACTTGTCCCAATTTTGGCACCATACAACCATCTAGTCTTCTGTCTGGCTTTCCTATTTATTAAAAATATTTACTTTTTTCATTGGTGCTCAGTGTATCCAACACAGATTCAAGTTTTTAACGACACAGTTTAAGATGAAGTGGTAACTTTGTTTGAACATAACACATTTGTTGTGTTGCTGGCCTATTCAGAACAAGCCTGGCTTCAAGGTTCAAGGTTTTTTTATTGGCCATGTATGCATATGCAGTCAATGCTTAGGGGTGCAAAGGTCTCAAGGTAACGTTTTGAAAAAGAGGAATCATTGTGCTCCGCTCATGTGTCGAAGTGTCCTTGGGCAAGACCCTGAACCCCACCTTGCCTCTGGTGGGAGGTTGGCGCCAGTGTTCGGCAGCGGAGCCGCCATGTGTGTGTGCATGGGTGAATGGACCTGTGACTGTAAAGCGCTTTGGGCCTTCGAAAGAAGGTAAAAAGTGCTATATAAGTATACGCCATTTACCATTTAATCACAATGAGCATAAAGAGCAATTTGCTATTTTTTCTTTTACTTGTGTTAGCTTACAAAAATAGTTTAACATCTGTCATGCAAACTTACCTGACACTACTACTGAAATAAAATGTGTTCATATGCTGGATTGGTTTAGTCTAGTTTTTATAGAAAATTTTAATATGTAAATAAAATGACTTTTTTATTGGAGTAGAAACCTGCCTTATTACAAAAACCCATTTTGACTGTTGAAAAGTAAAAAAAAAATAGAATTAAAGTTTTAATTTTTCTCAAAGGGCAAGCAGGGTGGTTTAAGGAGTTCAAAGTGGTAAGCAGGCGTTGCTGATTGGACGGTTGCTGCGTTTTGAATCTCCCGCTCATTTCCTGATACGGATTCAGTCAGTCGTCCTGGTCCGTCAACGCAAGGAGATTCTGCACTTCTGTCGCACCATTCATCCAGGCCATTTATTGATATCAAGGTAAGATACCTTTTTGGTTTTGTGTTTTGTTTACAGCTCTAACTGGCGATGATAAATGTGGTTCATAAAAGCATGCGCAGCTCGGGAGTGTTGTTCTGTCCTGCAGTTGAATCCATCCACGTTACAGCGGCTTTTGCATTTGAAAGAAGCCGGTGTCACAAACGGGCAGACAACTAGTTTCCACGTGCAGAAGGTTTATTTCCAGACATGATGACAAGTATAGGGTCGCGTCACCGATCATCCAGCCAGTGTGTGTCGGCGTTTCACCGAGGCGTCAAACAAGGAAGCGCATCCTAGTAACAGAGTTGCCAGATTCGGCGGGTTTCCGTCCAATTTAGTGGTTTCTATTTGGATCTTGCGGGGATAACTTGTTTTGGCCATATATAATTTGGCCAGGTTTTGTGTGAAATGTTTTTTTAGTTCGTTTTATTATGAGTCTGAATTATCTTATTTTGAAAAATGACCGGAATTTCTCGGTAAAAATGAATGAATACTAATCAGTCCAGCGGCGAGTTTAGATCCATAAAATGCAAAATATTTTTTGTTTTAGCTTTTTAGTGTATTATAATGTTGATTCCTCACAAAATGACACCTAAGCGGTATTTCGACCCATTCGCGAGTATTCCTCTAAAATCGAGCGGGTTCTTCTCATGAGCTGACGTGAAGAACACATATTGAGAACGGTCCCGTTCATGAGAGTCTGCGCTGCCGGCACCGCCCACAGACACACACCCACTTTCTCCGCAGAGCAAAAATGTTTGTCAAAAGCGCTTTATTTTTATATGCACAATATGCACATCCATCTTTGCAGAAGTTTGAATGTTTTTTTGTTTTCCTGGGAGAAACGCAGACACGCTGCCGAGGCCGACTCCATCTGCCGAGATTGACGTCACACACACAGAGCGAAAGCCGGTGACTCAGAGGATGAGTCCTGTTATTTCCAGTTTGGAAAAAAACGCAGGATAATAACCAATATTTAATCAAAAAAATCCTTTTGTGTGTGTGCCAAAGGTAATATTATCATATATATGGATGTTGCTTACTATTAAGGGCTTAGAAATAACAGGGTATAGGCCCCTGTATTGAGTTTCTGGAAGTATTTAATAGTTTTAATTATGCTTAATATATATATATATATATATATATATATATATATATATATATATATATATATATATATATATATATATATATATATATATATATATATATATATATATATATATATATAGAGTAAACGTAATTTTATTTATCATCCTAGAGTTACTTGAACACTTGCTTCAGGGAATGGTTATTTCAGAGTTTAGTTGTTTTGTCCCTTGTGTTGGTCAGGTCACCTGCAGCTTCACTCAAGTTGTCGTGACAGACTCGCCGATATAGATTTCATGTCAGCAGTTGTAAGTTTATACTTAAAGTTTTATTTTATTATTTATATATGTAATTAAGCTGTTAACGTTTAACTGCATCTTTCTATCTTGTGATATTTTCTCTATTTAAAAAGGTTGCTGTGGTTGGAGTAATTGGGGACTCTTGGACGATGCAACCAGAAGAATGATGGGCTTCCTCATGTCCAATGAGTTGGCTCTGCAATATAACCTGTTTGGACGTCATGGAGAGAATAAATTCTGCTAACTGCGTCTTTTTGATGTCTTCTATGGTAATTAGAGTTGAATTTATTAATTTATATTCATCACTGACAAATGATTTAGTAAGTTTAATCCCAGGCTAAAATGAATACTTTGTTTTTTGTGATTTCTTTTTAGGGGCAGTGAAGAAAAAATGACATCACCCAACCAGTCCCACTAAAGGAAGTGGAGAAGGGCCTCTCCAAATGGTTTGTTGGAGCTCGTGACAGGGGAGGAAACCGAGCTATAAGGACTCAAAGAGAGCTTGAATATCAAGCCGATGGAGCTTGTTCTCAGGAACCGTCAAGGATGCTATGAGTATTTTGTTTTACTGGATTTATTTATTTTTTCGTCACATAATTGGCACACATTAAGGTTGTTCATATTGTACTGTACCAAGTGAAGTAGTTCTTTATTTTATTAAGTAACTGTTGTATGTTAGATCCTGTGTGTTATCTGTTAAACCTTTGGGTGACCTTGCCATGGTCTTGTATCTCGTTTTCACAATGCAGGATCAGGATAATTTATTTTCTTTTATTAAATTGAAACATTTTAAAAGCTTTTTGTTGACGTCATTTGGAAAATTATGTTGTGAAACAGTGGGATTTTACAGAATCTTCTCATTTGGGTTTTAGGAAAGCTAGATGGAAAAGAAGACCCTATAATGGTTCACTGGTATATAGCACTGTAGGAAAACACAGGTGGGACCTCAATGGCAACACTGCACAAACCCACTCATGGCCCACATGGTGGCTTATTTAGGTCCCACATTAACCCAATATGCAATACTAATTGATGCTTAAGTGGGGCCAAAATGGGTCATGGATGATTACCTGATTGGGGCCCATCTTTGCCCTGTTTCAATCATACTTCCAGCCCACAGGGGCCTACAGGAAACCCACTGACCACCCACTTCAAGCCCATGTGGGCACACACAGTTGGGGCCACCATGGAAACTGCGGACAAACCCACTCATAGCCCACATTATAGCCCATTTAGGTCCCACATAAAACCCATATGCAATACTGATAGACATATTAGTGGGGCCAACGTGGGTCTTGTGTACTTTTCCCAGTTGGGACCCATATGGGTCCTGTTTTAATCCCACTTCTAACCCACAGGGGTAAAAATATGGGCCCAATGTCAGTTCTAATGCTACTTACCCACTTGTGACCTACAGGAAATACACTCAGCACCCACTTCAAGCCTATGTGGGCATACACAGTTGGGGCCACCACGGAAACTGCGGACAAACCCACTTATAGCCCACATTATAGCCCATTTAGGTCCCACATAAAACCTATATAAGATACTGATAGACACATTATTGGGGCCAAAGTGGGTCTTGGGTAGTTTACCCAGTTGGGACCCATATAGGCCCTGTTTCAATCCCACTTCCAGCCCACATGGGCAAAAATATGGGCCCTACATGGGTTCTAATATTATTTACCAACTTGGGGCCTATCTGACACCCACTCAGCACCCACTTCAAGCCTACGTGGGCATACACAGTTGGGGCCACCACGGAAACTGCGGACAAACCCACTTATAGCCCACATTAAAGCCCATTTAGGTCCCACATACAACCCATATGTGATACTGATAGACACATTAGTGGGGCCAAAGTGGGTCTTGGGTAGTTTACCCAGTTGGGACCCACATGGGCCCTGTTTTTATCCCACTTCCAGCCCACATGGGCAAATATATGTGCCCTACATGGGTTCTAATATTATTTACCCACTTGGGGCCTAACTGACACCCACTCAGCACCCACTTCAAGCCTATGCGGGCATACACAGTTGGGGCCACCATGGAAACTGCGGACAAACCCACTTATAGCCCACATTAAAGCCCATTTAGGTCCCACATACAACCCATATAGGATACTGATAGACACATTAGTGGGGCCAAAGTGGGTCTTGGGTAGTTTACCCAGTTGGGACCCACATGGGCCCTGTTTTTATCCCACTTCCAGCCCACATGGGCAAATATATGGGCCCTACATGGGTTCTAATATTATTTACCCACTTGGGGCCTAACTGACACCCACTCAGTACCCACTTCAAGCCTATGCGGGCAGACACAGTTGGGGCCACCATGGAAACTGCGGACAAAACCATTTGGGGCCCACATTTTCTGCCCATCTTTAAACCATATGGGGCCCACTTGGCTTTGCTGGCTGGGTAGTAGTCAAAAGTCGGAGTTGTCACGCCTCATTTGGAACGACTCCTGACTGGAGCCGTGCCTGTCCACTGCCACATCTGGCAGTAGTAACACGATCTGCTCATCCCATTCCCCGACCTCTGCCCTCACAGCATCAACACAGGAAAACGGCACTTCCTGCTGGGTGCCGTCTCCGAGGTGGCAAGCGGCCGCTGCCTTGTTTGACGCCATGCCTGCCCCCCAGCAGGACGCTTCCTCCATCCGTCCCCTCTCTGCGTTATAGAAGACTGCAGCCCGCCTATGAAGCAGGTGGTTAATTCCAATCATGGTTTCTGGTGCCAGTCAGTTATTTAAGACTCTGTTAACTTAGGGTGATAATCCAGTGAAAGCAACAAAACATCATGTAATGAGAGACAACAGGGGTACAACAAGGGTCCAAATGGGTCTGCCGTGTCACAACTGCGAAAGGTCACACTGGTTGTTGTTGGAGAAACCAAACAAAGGTGACAAAATGTCCAACCTCTAACAACTGTTCACTGAAAGAAAAAGTCCCTATCTGATGTTTTAATGTTGTTTCTTTCAGAGCATCATGCATTTTTCCCATGTTAAAGCCCAGGGGAAGTTCAAAAGTCTTGCAAAAGCTTATTAATCTGAATTGGTAGAAGGTGATTTTATTCCCTCAAAGCACAGATACACATATTTTCAAATCCGAGGATGAATAATGTTCATTTCTTCCACGTGTGGTCTCTTACAAGATTCCTGTCCCTTAATTTCCTTATTTTTGAGAAGCATAGTGATATTTAAGTAAGAGGGAACCACTGAATGTAACTAAAAAAAAAAACGTCAGTGAGATCAGACACGGCCTGATCTCACTGTGTCTGATCGTTGTCCTTTTTTTTTAGTTTATCACAATCACTTCTTTATTAGAGACTTTTCTTCCACTAAGTTGTTGTTTCCTGCATAACAAGCTGCATTACCAGCCTTCCGCTTGATTTATGTCTTAGTCCAGGGATGTCAAACTCGATTGCTCGGGGGGCCAAATTCCAAAACACCCTGAAGGTCACGGGCTGAACAGGATAAACTTTTGTTGAACACAACTTTTAAAACGTAACTTTTTTTCTTTTTTTTTTACATAAATAAGAATAAAATGAAAATGAAAATGTTATTCTGGAAAAAAGCAACTTAAACCTTAAATAACTTTAAAATTGACATTTCTTCACTTTGATGTCATTGTAGATACTAATTAAACTAAAAATTTTAAATATACCAAGAGATTTTTTTCTCCATAACAATATATCCTGTCAAAATTACACAAATTAAATATAGGAATATGTTGCATACCAAAACAAATAAAACCAGGAAATATGAACAAAAGTTGTGTTTTTCATCAATAAATCAGTTTTTGCTCTTGTGTGAGAAAATAAATGGAGAGAATAAACTACAGATCTGAGAGCTCTGCAAACTGCATTTTTTCGTCTGCTCCTGGTTCTCCACAACTTGAATAAAAACATTTTCATCATAGTGGGTCTTTAAGGAACGTCATGAAAATAAAATGTACAATTGTTGTGTTTGTGGTATGTCTTTTGTGAAGTATTTGTAGGAATTTTGCAAGCTGCTTGCGCTTATGACATGTGGGTGATGCTGTCATATGGTGGCCTTACGCCCCATTTGTACTGGCGCCTTACTGACTGTGTGCAAATGCCACATGAACGTGGTGTACAGATGATATGTAGGACCCCCATAGGATGTCCACCCAAACTACGCTTGATTGTCTTATTTTCTAATTTCTAACAAGTTGTGGGTAAGGAGCCTCAATCACTTGATCAGCACTCGTGGAGAGTGCATGACAAAAAAGAAAAATCTATACAACGTGCCTGCGTCTCACCTACTTCACCTTGTCTTTCCCCTTATGTATTTAACATGTTTAACGCATACTATAGCATGGCCGCAGAAAAAATATACATGAACATCCTCACTCTATAGGCTCACTGAGCGATTTACGATCTTTAGATCTTGTGTGGGCCCCCGGCGTGACCCTTGCAGGTTAGCCTATTCACCTGTAGACAGGCAGACGGTGTCCACCGGTGAGGGCAGTTTGACTTAAGCATAAGTTGCCAATGTGTTTATCATCTGGATGATTCGTAAACTCGCTTTAGCTGCAGCCTGCAAGGTTTGTTTTAGTAAAATTGGCTGAAATTTACATTTTGTGTGAAGAAGCCAGGACTGTTTTCTTCTGAAACTCCAGCTGGGACCTTTCAGTGTGGAGTTTACGTTCTCTGCTGATTGCAAACTGACTTTGGGAGTCAGAGTGTGTGGCCCATGATGGATTGGTGACCTGTCCAGTTTACGCTTCCGTTCAACCGTGATGGCTGGGTTTGGCTCCAAAAAACACCTCTGACCCTGGATGGGATAAAGTGGGCACACAGGCATTGACTGAACGTTTCAGGGTGCTGGTATTTCTACAGACCTGCATCAAACAGTGGCCTATTGGACAAATGATCTTTTTGTGGTTTTTCAGATCACATCCTGGCATTTACTGTTCCTGTTCACCACCACCTTTTGAATACCATCCAAGAAGCAACCAAAACGCTTGAATTCATTTTTTTTTATCTTACAAAATTTATTTTCTCACAAAAAGTATTTTTTCACCTCTTCATGAACTGAAGAGGCGAATCGTGCCGGAAGAGGAGATGGGGGGGTTGAGACTTGAGTGATCCCAGGAGTTGTGCTACATTGATCTGTTGTAGTGAAGAAGGAGGAAGAAGCTGAGTAAGAAGGCAAAGTTCTGGTCAATGGTTACTAGTCAATCTGTGTTCCTCCACTCACCTATGATCATGAACTTTGGGTCATCATAACCAAACGTATAAGATTCAAGCGGCTGAAATTCATTTTATCTTCCGGTTGGCCCTTGGAGATGAGATGAGGACTTCAGTCCCTTTAGAGGAGCTGCTGCTCTTCCACAAGGACAGATGTCAGCATCTAAAAAAGATAAAACAAGTGCAGAAAATGGAAAGATGGATTAAAACATTGTGTTTTTTCGGTGTCTCCTGGACGCCTGCCTTGCAAGTTAGTCTAGTTTGGGCTTGTTCCACTGGAAGGAGACCCCAGGGAAGACTAAGTATACGGTGAAGAAACTTGTTTCTTGGCCTAATTTGGAGAAATTTGGGGTCCTCCCAGGATAACTGGGTTTCTGCAGAGAAGGACGCCTGGGCACCTTTGCTTAGACTGTTGACCTTGTTACTTGGCTTTGGATATGCAGAAAAAAAATGGATAGGTCTTTTTCTCACTTTTTCTCACTGTCAAACAAAAATGGATTCACTTCTTTTCATCATGGCATAATGTGCCCAATAAGGGAAATAAATTATACAATTCAAACCAACCTACTATATTCAGAATCCTTTGATGACCCAATCAATCTCAAATAAGCAAAAGTTATAAAAAACATTTGCCATTGAATTCTTGTTTTGTATTAAACCAAATCAAGTATAGTGAGATAGAAATGACTGCTAGTGTGTTTTTATTCACCGCTATAACAGCTGTTTCCCAAAAGATACCAGCTAGTTTAAATAGTTCACTAACTCATTCTACAAATAAGCCGAGGAGCCACTTGTCTTATCTGAAGTCGGTTGTGTACTAAGTGCTGATGGAGCTGCTGCCTGATATGAAGCTCACCAAACAGGTTCAAGTGTCTTACTTTGAAAGGATTTTTCACCAAAGCAGGAACTTTTTTCTTACAATTGCCAGTTTTATACAATTATGAAAGTTACTGCCGCAATAAATCTTTTTGTTTTCCTTTTTTTTTATAAACACAGGACACGTCTTTCATTCTATCTGGTTTGTAAATTCAGATTTTATCCAGCATGCTGGTACATTACTCCATCCTTACAAGCAGTGATTGTGTTTTGTTTTAAATATACAAAACACAAACATTATAGAGATAATGACATATTTTGTTTGTGAGAAGGCATGTGGAAAAACATTTTAATAATTGACTTTTTCTTGTAGGAGTTGTTTGTTTTTTGGGAGACAGAGAAAAACCTCGTAGAAACTCATCAAAATTTAAAAAAAAATTTGTGGTAAAAACTAACTTTAATATCTTATTGGACAACACTAGAATTTAAATCCATCTATCAGTTTTTTTGCTTCATCCTATTCAGTGTCACCTGGAGGCTGGATCCTGTCACAGCTGTCACGGAGCAAAATCCTGGAAATGCACCCGCTCCTCACTCAGTCTGTGCAGAACCATCAATCAGCCCAACAGTTTCTTGACCGGGGACTGAAGCCAGAGTCCTCCCCACAATATAAAGAAGGTAAAGTCATTCCTGCAGCAGCCTGAAAATGTTCCTGAAAGCTTTATGATAATTCTGCCGTATTAGGATGAAGCAGTGAGAAGTGTACAACCAGTCTTTTCCTGCAAAACTCTTCTTCAGAGAGGAGATTACATTTGGTCAAATCCTAATATATATGCATGACACGTCTCATAAAAGCCGTTTCGCTCATCATTTTATTTAAAAACCTTGAGCATCCTATCATGAGCCAGTTCTGATCTGCTTTCCACAAGTTTTTCAAAGCCTCTTAGTTCACACATTTCCAGTGATGAAAGTCAAGTTTTTTTGTTCTTAATATGCATTTTTCACGCCATCCTGAAAACATTTCTGCAAAGGAAAAGACAAAAATGAACACATGAAGGCACTTTGATGTGTTTAGTAGGATTTTGTAGCTTATTAAAATCAGAATCAGAGGATTTCATTTGCAATAAAAAGATAATATACAATAATTGGAATTGTCTTTGGTGTTTAGTGCCAAAAAAGAAAGGAATTAAATAAATAAATAAATAGTAAAAATGGAAAAAAGAAAATACAAAACATAAAAGTAGAAAATGAAGTGGTGCTATTTAGGGAAAATGAATGAGTAAGAGTTACTGTTTGTGTATGTGGGGGATTACCTTGGGGGAGTTTGATAAAATAAGACAAAAACAGCTTTATGCAACATTACGTCAGTGAAGTAGCAATGTTTTTGTTTTTTTATTTTTTCTACTGCCTTTGGTAGTTGCAAACACACCAACACAAGTATGAACACACACATGCACGAGGGTTAATGATACTTCAAAGTCAGCTTCCTGCCAAAGCCCACCTTGAACCATTTGCTGGCAACCCAGTGGCTGATGGGAGTTTTGTGGGCCATGTGGTGACCATTTACAGGCGCAGAGGTAATCGCTAAGGTACCCATTGATGTGGCTCCACTTTGTCTTCTTCTGAGGTGAGCTTTTTTTTTTATTTGGGGGGTGGGGGGGACTTAAGGCAGTTTTGTGGCGCAGCTTAAACTCAACGAGGGCCATTTGTTAAGGAATGAAAAGTACTCTGATTGCAATAAAAGGGCTGTTTTTTTTGGGGAGTATGCATCATTGCTTTTGGGGGGCACAACCCTTCTGTACTTTGGTTGTTGAATTGAAGCCCTGTACAATGGCAACAACCTTAAGTTTTCTGAACTTTTTTTTTATTACCACCCCTCATGACACACATTTACAGTTTATTCTATATCTCTAATCTTTATGCCATTGCTTCCTTAGATTACAGTAACTGTAGCACCTTTGAGTGCATCAGACTTCCTTGTTAGGGTCATAGGTTGGTTTGCAGTTCCAGAGGTATGTTTCATTGTGCAAGCCATCTGATCTCGCTGTTACATAATAAGGAAAAGCAGGTTTTCTTACATTATTCAAAATAATAGTTTGTTGTTGTCCTGTGCTTGCAAGATTCCCTTTTTAGCCTTTTTAAAGCTGTTTTGTCCTTTTTTTTTCTTTTTATGTTCACGCCGTCTGTCCTGCTACCCCTTTACCGATTAGAAGGCTATCGAAAACGTCTTACTCTTTCCACAAAAGGCATTCAAAAAAATCGTTTTATTTACAAAACCGAGAGCGGGACGAGTAAGTATTTAACCGAGGAGCTGAATATTTCTTTTAACGAAATTTGGAAATGTTCACAATGTAAAACTGTGCATTTAATGTGTGTATAAAGTGAGATAAAACATACAGTAACAGTAACACTAACTCCTGAAGTACTTAAAGTCCTATCCAATCATGTTTTGAGCTATTGTAAAAGTGTTCACAGTTCCCATAATTATGATTATGCTGTTTTTAGCCAATACAATCAAAACTGTGTAATTTTCTGTGGGGGGGAACTCTTGGTGCAGAGCAAGCCCACCTCTATTTCCCATCATCCATCTGTTTACAAGCTCTCCCTCTAACTTACAGTCCCTCACAACCCCAAAATAACATTAGCAGTGCAACAAAAATGGCAAATAATTGTGGCCTACCGGCTTTAACACCTATATGCTAAAGGCTTTTTCCAACTGCATGTTTTCATCTGTTCCTGATTCACAACGATTTGACAAAATAAATACTCAGAAACACTGTTTTAATCATGATTTTTTTAATGCATTCCATCATGAGAAAAATGCAGCAAGAACATGTTAAAAACACCATTTTCATTGGGATGGGTCTTAAAATTTGATGTAAAATATTCCTTTGACTATTTTTTTCCCCTTAAATTACAAATGTGCTTTTTTTATCATAGCAGAAAAATCAGCATGTACGTACCTTATAACTTAAAGCCAACTTTGCAACTGAATCAAGTGGCTTTCGGGATGCGGTGTGGACAGCTTGGTGAGGAACTTTTTTCATAGTTACTGTTAACAAGTGAACTTCACAGCTGTTGCAGTGAATGTATGAGTGGAGAGCTGGCATAAGACAGACATTATTCTGAAAATGCAACATAGTGTATTATTTATTAACATTGGATCAGTAAATCAGTTGTAATAAAACACATTCATGGCACCAACTAGAGAGGTCGGCTTCTCAGGGTGAAGTTAAGAAGAAAAAAAGTATGAAACTGCAACTGTTCTCTCTAAATGCTCTGACAAATAAACGGTAGACGGTAGCAGGAGCCAGACCGGCAGGAAATCCTCTCAGAGATTAACTGCTCTGCTCCCATTGTATATCTCACCCGCTTTAAAAACATTTGTGTTTTCATTTACTCCCTTTGAAATGATTACAGATGGTGTGTGAAAATTAATACTCAAAAGCATTTAGCAGTTCGAAGACCTACTCTGATGAAAAAGAGGTTTTGGGTGTTTTTAACATGTTTTTGTAGCATTTCTCTGATAATGGAGATATATATATATATATATATATAAAGAAATTTATGCTTAAAACTTCATTTCTGAGTATTTTTCTGTTCAAATTTATATGAATAAGGAGCAGACAGAAAATCCTGTATTTTTGACGTAGAATATATGCTGCATTCTGCTCCACTCTGAAGCTTCTGCTTAGAGATGACTTGATCCATGCAAGTCTTTGTTTCCCTAGTCTGAGGTGAACTCTAACTCAAAACTGTTCGATTGGAGAGCTCCAATATTGCTTGCCGTTTTTGTTGCAATATTACATTGGGGGTTCGAGGGGTTGTAAGCTAGCGGCAGAGAATGTAAACAGATTGCTGTCTGTTATACGTAACAGGAAGGGAGGCGGGGTTACTCACAACTCATGTCCTAGAAAACAACTATTTAGATCATGGCTAAAAATAGCACAATCCTAATTAAAAGACCACTGGGAATGCTTTTAAAAGAGATCAAAAGATGACTGGAGGGGGATTTTAAAGAGTCATTTACTTCTGTTTCATGACTGTAGAGAGTGAAAGAGTTAAAGCTAAAGTTGAAGGAACAGTGATGTGACTTGTTTGTTAAATTCTTACAATTTGTTCTCTTTGGTGGAGACTTAAGTCCCAGATGCTATTGTTGACCTGAATCCCCACACTCCAGCCTCAGTCTCTGTTTATTTTGCCCTCTGAGCTGACCTTCAGCCCTCTCCTGTCACTTATAACTCCTTTTATTTGGCTTTTTACACCTTTGGAAGAAATCCATGCGTTTCATTGTTTTCCTTTAATGACCACAATTGTCTTCAGAGTGTCAGAACAGTTGACCCGGTGCCGGACCAGTTGTTAAGGACACAGACGGGAACTTGTGTTGCTTACGCCCCAATGTGCCACCTCTTTGACTGATTCTTCCCAGATTCCTCCCAAGTCCAAATCCCTCTACAGAAGAAGACAAACATCTGCTGGCATGTCCCCTGGCAGCTCCCATCTTTTTCTGTTTCCCTAAAATCCCAGCCAAAACATGTGCAAGGAGAATGACAGGAATGCAATATGAACAATATTTCCTCATATGAAAGATCAATATTTGTGGAACAGCAGCAATCACATCTCATAGGGAAACATTCTGCGGGTATGTTCGGGTTGGAATTCAGAGGCTTTGGTGGTAAAAGAAAACTGCAACTTGATGAACTTTATTTAAGAAAAGCTGGTGGCATGAAAAGAATTCTGCGGCAAGATTTAGGAGTGATCTCCATGAAAACTACCGAAACAAAAACAAATAATGGAAAGGAGTGATTGGTTTTTCTGTGTGGGTCATTCAGCAGAAGGTCTGAGTGGGAACATTTCCACCTGTTTGAGGAACTTCACTGGAACTACACTGTTTTGTTAGTAAAAGAGTTTTTAAGAAGATCATATTTTCGCTAAATGTGTAGATTTGAAAATCTTTTTGATCAGGTCACTGATATTGTTATTTGAGTAGCTCAAGACCCCTTTTTCTTTTTCTGATTTACTTTTAATACAGCAGATGATACAATGAAAATAAACATACCGGTACACTGTAAAGTAAAAAAAATACTCAGTATAAATATGATTAATACTTAATCATTCAAAATCTTCTCCTTAGGTTAGTTGCCAAGGATATTCTGCATTCTAAAAACCACGTCATCCCAATACAGAAATACAATATAGCTTTAAAAGGTCAAGGATAAATTCTCTATCAAACTAAAAAACATGCATAGAATTTGTCAGTCTGTGAGAACGAAACAAGCAACTATGGCCACATTTCTGCTATCCAACTTTTAGTCCATAATTGTTCTGGATTTTTTTCCCTCCATCTTCAGAACCCAATGAATTCCTTTCAGGGTCAAAGGGTTGCTGGAGCCAACCCAGCAACTGCTGGGTGGAGGTGGAGTACAACCTGACCAGGTCTGTTGCAGGCCCACACACTTACATTCACACCTAAGGACAATTTAGAGATAACAATTACCCCACAATTGGCATGATGCAGTGCAAGGACGGTCAACCTCTGATCGGAAGATTGCAGGTTTGATTCCCGCCCTGCCCCATGTGTCGAAGTGTCCTTGGGCAAGACACTGAACCCCACCTTGCCTCTTATGGAAGGTTTGCAGCGGAGTGTGTGTCAATGGGACTGTTACTGTGAAGCGCTTTGGACCTTCGAGGAAGGAAGAAAAGCGCTACATGAGTATACGCCATTTACCACAAAGACAAACATCTGAACTTTTGCAAAGATGGATGTGCATATTGTGCATATAAAGTCAAAGCGTTTTTGCCGCTAAAAAGGGGGTGTGTTATCCTGGGACTGGTAGCGCAGACTCTTCCTGATAAGTCAGTACAAAGATGACACCAAACCTAAAAGGGTTTGAGAGCAGAAGCAAAACAGTACCATAAAACTTTGATTCTGTCAAAAAAAAGCTGAGAAGAATTTATTTTTTATCAGCAACAGTTAGTAACCTTATGGAGGAATTAAACATCCTGAACAGGCTGTTTCCCCTTTAAACTGCACTCCTTGTACCACGGAAACGGCCATATTTCTAAAAGGTGACTCCTGTGTGCCGCTTAATGAGCTACAACCTACATAGGGTTCTTCTGAAAGAGGTAGTTTGCTGAGCTGAAAGTTGCGAAATAGTCACGCTTAACAACACTTCCTGTTTAAAGTCAACTGCTAACAGGATGTTGTCTCTTTGCTCTAACAGTTCATGTTTTCCTCATCCAGCAGGAAGTCACAGATCCCTTTACCTGTCCTGTGGCAAAGGTGTTGAGGAAAATAATTTGTCTTTAAAGACCCCCCTCATTGTTCCCTCAGGGGCCTCTGGTCTGTCTTTGTCCCTCCACAGGAAACACAAGTCTTTTAGCATTTGGGATGGGGGGTTAACTTGTAGAGACATGTGTTGTTTTTTTTTCTTCACTTATTCAAGCAGAACAGATGCTCTTTTGAACAGCGGTGGTCGGATGTGGGTAAACTAGTCATCGTCAACACCTTTCTTGTCCCAAAACATGAAACTAAGTGGCCGTACCGAGTAGGAACATGAGCGGGGGTCTGATGGGGGGGCTCACACGTAGAAGGTTGGTTTAGACTTAAACACAGGATTTTAAGCAGAGATCTGCTGCTTCAAATGTTTTTTTGTTGTTGTAAGAAAAGTAGTGAGTAAGCATTGCGATATTATTCAAAGCATGTGGTACTGTCAGGGAAGGCTGTTTTATATGCTTGTGACTGTTTGAAACGACCATGTGTTAACCACACGGTGCTGCAATTAATGACGGCTGGAGTGCAGCAGTTTGTTGTCAGGCCCCAGGCTTTTGCACCCAGGTGCCAAAGAAGTCTTCGCCTGTTTGACAATGACCAAAACAGGCAAGCGGCATCTGTGACCAGTCATGGTTACAGCTTGAACAGCCTCCAAGTGACAATAAAACCACAAGTTAAAGCCAAAACGCACAGATATGTGGCTCTTTCATGTCCTTCTATTTGGAAAGGCTTGATTTGAAATGACAACCGTTTCTTCAACACTGCATGTTAATTTACAGTTTATGTGGTATTAATTCCTTTGAAAGAATTCTTTTCTCTAATGAGTTTGTGTCCCCATGGAAACCAAATTTACAGCCATTTGAAAGATGTCCCCACCCTGACAAGTGTTTTGTGTTAGCTTGTGAATTTGGAAGCAAAAGCTCCGAGTGGAACAGTTCTCGTGGCCATGTTAGGATTGTTAGGTACTCCTGAAGAAAAAGATTTATATTACCTTTACCCCAAATGAAAATGTTATCTATAAAAATGTGTCTGCATGGAGGTAAAGTTGAAAGCCTTTTACTTTAAGGTTTACGTGATGGACATTGGCAGGAAACTTTACTAAACTTAATCAGCAACTTAAAGACCAATCAAAGTTTCCCTGAGGGGTGCACGGAAAAAAACTGGCCCATAACGTGAGGATCAAGGAGTTAGACTGACGCGTGGGGTGCAGGGCAGCAGGACTGAGAGGCAGACTTGAAGTCTGGCTGCAGCCACGGATGACCTCAGGGGAACTCCTGTGCCTAATTTAACACAGTCATTAAATACATTTAAAACAACGGCATTGAATCTGACACATTCACACCCTTCATGTGACCATTAGAAGGATCATTGCCCAGTTTGCAGTTGTTGACAAGAAGAAGTTTGACAATCCTTGCAATCTGCCACAAAAAGTCTCTGCTACTCCAGGCCTGAAGGTCCTGACTGGTATTGGAAGGTGTATTGTAAATTAGAATATCCTTGTCTTGCTTTTTTTTGTTAAATATTGGTAACTAGTTCTTTTCTATTGTATAATGTGAATTCCCGCTGCAGAATGGCTAATACCCATCTCCATCACACCTTTCTGCATCACATAAAAAATGATCTCTGTACCAAACCAGTCATAACCAAGCAAACCAAGTCTTTTTATTGTATTTTTTCATTCAAAAAAACTGCTTGTCAAGGCATCACAACTACAAAAAAGGATAAAAGATAGAACAAAACACATTTAAAAAAAAACTCTCATGAAAATCAATGTTTTTGGTGTTTTTAGTATGTTCTTGTGATGTTTTTCTCATTATGTAGGATAATTAAACTTAAGATTGCATTTCCAAATGTTTTTTTATTCAAATTGTGGTGAATCAAGAGCAGACAAAAAAATGCTGTTTGAAAAAGATCATATTTGAAACATAAAAATTGCACTGAGCAGATCACAAGACTGCTCCGTTCTGATGCATCCCCTTACTGACAGCTGGATCCATTGATCGTTTTTGTTTTCCTCGTCTGAGCTGGCATCTGGCTGGATGGCTTCAATATTGCTCACCATTTTTGTTGCATTGGTAATGTTAGGTTGGGAGTGAGAGGGCCTGTAAGCTAGGGAGAGAGCATGTTAACAGAGATCTCTCAGCAACGAGGAAGGGAAGGGGCTGGGGTTCTTTTGCGCCAACAGTCCCACCCACAACTCAGAGGGGAATTTCTAATGAACTACTGTGTCCTACAAAACGACACAGCTCTTTAGATTTTGGCTGAAAATGGCATAATCATGATTGAAAGACCACTGGAATGGTTTTAAAATAGATCAAAAGATGATCAGAGTGGGACACAGAAAGAGTTAACATGAAATCTCACCAATCTAAAAAAAACATTTCTAACTAAAATCTTTCTAGAATAAAAAGGATTTTGGGAGTGTTTAGGAGCTACAGCTGAGTTGATGGAGCGTAAAACAGCGTTCATCTGGACAGCTGTTAGTCAGCTGACTCCACAACCCAGACATCCAGTGTGTATAGAAACACACACAGCTCTGACTTCCTTTTACGATCTGTGGGAATCGACAACAGGAAACAGCAGCAGTTCATTGTTTTGTTTTGTTTTTCTAAATTTTGACTGTTGTGTGAAAAGGGTTTAAACTACCATCTCTAATTAAATTCATAAACGCAAAAATGTAAAAGAAAGTCAAGAATAAATTTGTTAAGTTTTGATCTCGCCTTGATAAAATAAACAGTTTTTAAAAATTCCTTTTTTTCTCACAAATGTGCATTCCATCCATCGTGCTAGTGTTTGGAATAGGGTTTTAAGAACAACTTAGCAATCACAAAACTCAATTAACAAACATTGACGATTAAACATGGGAAAGAATAGACATGTGGGTTGCATCAGTACATCTAAAACAAATCTGTGTTTCGTTTATCTTTGCAAGTATTTTGATTGCATTTTGAAAGGGATCATCAAAGAGATTCCATCTGTGATGAAAAGAGCTTGGTTCCCACTGAGATGGTCTGCTGTAAGACGGAGATGCCCAACTTACTGGGGAACCCATCAGTGAGGTCCAATCATCAATCAAGAAGACCTCTCGTGTTGTTGGAGAATAAATGGGTAATTCTTGGCTGGAGACCAGAGACCCTTAAGCCCTGAAAACAGTCAGGGGAGCCAGACTACCTATAGGTTGCCTTCAGAGGTCATGACTTTTTCTCTGGTTGAACAATCCAGAATTGTTTCTGAATGCATCAGCACACATGGAAAGAAAACTCAGTCTCAAAATATTCAGGTGGATTCTAAGTCTAGTGGGCTTACACATTCTAGTTTGTTTTTGAAAGGATCACCATTTGAATCCAGAACTACCAGAAACTTCAGGAGACTAAAAGGTCAGATGTTTTGACTGGACAAAAACTGATGCTTTTCTTTTTTTTTTTTGGTCAGATGAACATTATGCAGTGTGTGAACAGTGACATACTTTTACCCAACTTCAAACTATACAAGACGTTCAAAGATGTTTAGATTTTTAAAGACAAAAGATATTTTATCAGGTTTTAAGCTATTCTAACCAACGCTCTAGACCACATGTGTCAAACTCATTTTGGTTCGGGGGCCACATTCAGCCCATCTGATCTCAAGTGGGCCGGACCAGTAACGTAAAAGCAAAATAACAGCTATGTTTTAGTTTTTTTACCCAGTTGGAAAAAATGCCTCAACCAACATAGTAGCCTAATCACTTGCGGCCAATGGATCTTAAATAAAATTAATTTCGCCTCAAAAAAAGTTGGTCTATTCAATTTTATACAGACTGAAAATTTGACATCTGACACTGAAGCAATCCCGATAATAAACTTTCAGCATTGTGAAAAAAAAGCTCTGTCCATTTTCCTGGATAGCTCTTCGCTCCACTTCACTTTTTGACAACATTTTGGTCATTAGGGGGTCACTACTGATCATCCTTATAGCAAAATAACAGTGGTGAGGCTCATAGGGAACCAAAGTGCACCTTACCCAGACGCAGAGCTGTTAGGTTTCGCTTTTGGCACATGCAGAGATATGCTGTTTCACCTGTTATATTTTTCCTTTTCTCCCCCTGGTGGCGGAATTGCACTTTTCGGTTATTTCTTTGAAAAATCATAATTCGCCACAGGAATGGACTAGAACCTAGATTTCTTTTTTAAAATCCTTTTGATTTTTACTCTTCATGTGTGGGCCGGAATTAACCACCTGGGGGGCCGGATATGGCCCGCGGGCCGTATGTTTGAGACCCCGGCTCTAGACCTCATGTGTCAAACTCAAGGCCCGTGGGCCAAATGTGGCCCGCCATGTCATTTTATGTGGTCCGCGTGAGCATAAAAGTTTTTAATTTTTTAGAATAAAAAAAAATCGGTGTGTATTTATTCATATTTAAGGGGAATCAGACTTGAAATATCGAATTGGGTAACTATACATGAGGACTTAAACACTGGCCATATAATATAACCAGACAGAATAAAATGTAAAAGATGTATGCTAGAGTAACAAGCAAATATACGTTTTCTATGCAACTGTAATTCCATCCATCCATCCATCCATCCATCCATTTTCTTAACCGTTTATTCCCTTTCGGGGTCACGGGGTTGCCGGAGCCTATCCCGGCCACTTGGGCGTAGGCAAGGGATGCCCTGGACTGGTCGCCAGTCTGTCGCAGGGTAGATTATCCTCAATCACACATCCATTCACTCTCACATTCACACCTATGGACAATTTAGAGTTACCAATCAACCTATGTCGCATGTTTTTGGATGGTGGGAGGAAGCCGGAGATCCCGGAGAAAACCCACGCATGCACGGGGAGAACATGCAAACTCCACACAGAAAGGTCCCCCATTGATGTTGTGTTTTTCATGTCCCCCAGCCGGGACCTGAACCGGGGGCCTTCTTGCTGTGAGGCAAGAGCGCTAACCACTGCGCCACCGTGCAGCCCTGTAATTGTCACTTTAAAAAGTTATTGTAAATAAATAATAAGTTATTTTATATTAAGGAGTTACATTTATTTTTCATTACATTTAGTTACATGTATAAATTATATCTGGCCCTTTGAGGACAGCCACTCTGGTGGTGGCCCTCGGTGAAAATGAGTTTGACACCCCTGCTCTAGACCTTTCCAAGCTTTAACAGTTGAAAATTATTTGTCTAATTAAGAGCTGGGATCTAGAAATAAGGACATTTTTGAGTAAAGATCCTTTTGCTTCATACTTTTGACAATAGAAAAACTTGATTTGAAAAGGACCAACAATTATTTACATAAAAACTCAAAAACAAATATTTGCTTAAAACCATACTTATTATTGGGTTTTATAGCATTAAATGTTTAAATAATTCTATATAACAGCTTTATATCTTATTTTGTGAATACTTGTGGAACTCATTCTTTCAAGATTTTGATATCTTCTTATAAGATTTGTTAAGTAAAAATGGCTTGCTGCATGGACAAATAGTTTTACTACTTTTTAGTGATTTCCTTCGTAGGATTAGTGTAATTTTCCCATTTTTAGGCTACCTCTTTTTGCAGTTTAGGGACTAAAACACTCCTCAGAATTGACAGGTGATCCTAAAATAGCTACAAGTAGCTATATATGTTTGCTGATACCTCAACAAGATTACTGTTCTGATATTGATAATAGGAGATAAGATGTGGCAAAAATCCAGACCTTAAATTTAAAATCTTGTTCTTTTGTTATTCTTAACCCCTCCAGTGCTTCTTTTATCAGCTAGTTGCGTTTCTAAAGACAAGGCATTAACAAACAGCCAAGCTATAAACAGAAAGGAAAGCCCCCTCTCAGGTTTGTCCCCCAAACAAACTGAGTGACACAACCCAGAGCTCACACACATAAACAGGCTCCGAAAGTCCTAAACATCTTAGTATCAGCCCTTATTTACCCAGCCGACACATAAATCACCCCCTTGTCGACACAGTCAGCAGAGATTTGCTGCACGCTTCACGGTGACCTTTCTGAGCGCAGATTTTGCCTTGAGAAGTCCGAGAACTCGTGAACTGAAGGAATGCTACCATGAATCATTCTGACTGATTTTAAAGATATTTTTTGTGAAAACTTGGTCAATTTGGAATTACTTCACTTCCTTTTCTGTCTTTTTTGTGATTACATTTGACCCTCCATCTGAACAATGGCCGTACAATTCCCAATAACAGTGAATCAGTGCAAAATATTCCCTTGAAATATCCTTTTTTGTTAACACTGGAAAATCCCACATCAGAATGTGTTTTAGACTGGAATGTGTACACCTCTGTGGCAAACACCCGGTTTCGGCTTTTTTCGTTTGACCAAATACTCAGCCACATACAGATGAAGACCGTCTGAGGGGGAGTCCATCCTGACTGCTCTGCAGCTGTGTCAGCAAGAGCGGGAAAGATCTAGGAGAAGAAAAACACCAGTGCAAAGGAGGCAGAGGAATGAGAGGAGATAAGGAGAAGAGGGTTTGTGTTTTTGCACCTCTTCCATCTGTGCCTGGAGATTTTCATCACATATGGAAGTGAATATGGCTTTACATGTTGAATCCATCCGCATAAACTGTTTAAGTGTGTTAGTGTAAGGCTGAATCCATCTGTGTACTCTTCTCCATGCAATGCGTGAGCTGATGACTCTGATGCTGCTTTGAACCATGAGGCTCCTCAGACCGACAGTCCATCAAGAAGTAAATTGTTGGATGACCTGCAAGCCTTCTGATAGAAACAAAAAGTAGTATATCGTGAAATGGTTAAAATGGTAAATTGTGTATACTTATACATGAGTTTACTACGCTTTACAGTCACATCAGGATGAATCCGGAGCAGATGAAAAAATGCAGTTTGAAAAAGTTATCTCTTAAGACGCAGTGACTGCGATGGGCGGGCCAAAAAAAGCCTCCCTGGTCCGCTCCTGATGCATCTCTCAGACAAATAGATACATTACAGTTTTCATTTTTCTTATTTGAGCTGGCATCTGGCTTTAAGCTGCATGGCTGGATAGTTCCAATTTTGCTCCCTATTTTTGTTGCACCTCTAATGTTAGCTTGGGGTTTTAAGGGGCTATAAGCCAGTGGAAAAGAATGTAAAACTAAGGGCTGATGGGAAATCAGTGGAGGCTTACTTTGCATTGTCATAATTAAAAGACCACTGGGAAAGCTTTTACAACACATAAAAATGTGAATAAGTTGGGACTTTAACAGTTTTTGTCAGGCAATAAAAAAAATTATTACAAGTTGATGCCTCCTTTTGCATGTACAGTATTACTGCATTGATGTGTGACATCGGTGAGACTGTGATACTGTGAATTTAAAAACCGAAAAGACAACTTTACCCAAATAAGAGAAGTCATAGTTGAGTCAAAAAGTTAAAACTCTCTATTGAAATATTAAACTCTGCTTTTCACTGCTCGAAGCAAAACTTTTTCATTTAAGTTTTATTTTTCGTCAAATAAATTGCAAATATAATATTTAGTTTATGTGGGGCTTTTAGTGTGCTTGCACGTCATTCACTGTCACTGGTTAAAAATCCAACCCAAATTAGTCTGCGCAAATAAATTATAACCTAAGAAAGTTCCAAGTTGTCATGAACTCAAGAAATTCCTGCAAGATTTTTACTGGTTCTAATTAAGTTCATATTGTTTGTATTTGTGTTTCCACATAAAAAGAGCATCAGCAACCCCCTCAATGCAACCCACCAAAGAACAAGCGCTTCAACAAACACCACATCACACACTCCCCTTGTTCTCTTCAAAGCTCCAGTCTGATTTCAGTCCCCCAGACAAGACTCTTTGTTTCTCCTCTGTCTTATGATTGTTGATGCAGAGAAGTTCCATAATCTGTGCTTTTGTTTTCTTGTCTTCCAAAATCAGTGCAGCTGTTGCTTGTTCCTTACTTGCTTTTGTTGTGACGGTCCACAGGCAGGAGACAATGGTTTATTCAGGAAAGTGCATCTTCTTTGGTCACCAAAAAAAAAGCTCCTGTTCCTGCTGCAGGAACTGAAGCCATGTGGTTACAATTGATGACTTTTACACAGATTGGAAGTTAACTGTAATTTTAAAAGCATCTATTCATTGCTGCTTATATGGCAGAGGTTAATCTTGTTCTATTTAAGATAATTTAACTGGCTGCACTTCTGTCAAAAGCTTGTTTGCTCTGCTTTTGGGCAACGTTTTCTTCAGTTAGTTCTTTTTTTTTCTCCAGAGTGGCTCTTGAGCAGCGGATGACATCTTCATTTGGAATCCTTCAGTGGGCAGCACCCATGACAGAGTCCTGTTTGTCTATTGTGTTGCTTCGATGGTAGCCAACACGTCTGGTTTCCAGTGGGCATTGTTCAAAGCTATGACTCAACTTAAAAAAAACAGCATGTTTTAAAAACGTTATCTACAGCCATCAATGTCACACTATTGCAGTAATGCATGTAAAAAATACAATTTATTCCAAAAATAATTCACATGTGGTCTCAAAAATGTATTGCTTTTCTTTTCCATTTTAAGCAGCGTAAAGTACAGCTGTTAGAACTCTCTCTCTGCTGCTCTTTACACACTGGGCTTTGTGGTGCAGTGTTGACCTTGTGGTCAGCCGCCACTTAGACAAACTGAGAAAAAAAAAGATCTAATTTCCTCTCCTCTCTCAGGGGCACCATCTAACATTTCATCACATTTATACAGGAAAAAAAATCAGCAAACAGTAGCTGACATTTCTCAAATGGGGAGCTGGACTGGCCCGGAGCTCCACGGAGAAACGACTTCTCTACCCCTCCAAATATCTAAATTCCAGCTCAAGTCTGATGCCGCAGCTTGCCCAGCTGCTGCAAAGCTGTCTTTTCTCATCATCGTCCAGGCTGAGTCATGCTCCCCACACACGCTGCCTCTTCACATTCTCTGCTCTTCTCCAGGGAAGCAGGGGTGAACGCACTTTCTGGATCATGAACAAATACTCATGGATGCACTCATGGGCTTCAAGATTAGCATAAGTGAGTGCACTCTCTGCTCCCATGCACTTGTGAACGCGTCCATCACATTATTGGAACCCAGTTTTGAGCATTTAGCTAAAGCAGCATCCTGATTTAATGTAAAGCAGTACGTATTTTACCAGTTAAATCATGAACATTTTAGGGCATCCCTTTCATATCTCTCAGCTTTTCAACTCTCTCTTGTGGTATTGTTCCATCAGAACATCAAATACTTTACTGAGTTGTTTAATATCAGTGTTTGAGCCAATTAAACACCTTCATTTGTCAAAAAATAGTTTTTCTTTCATTTAAGTGGCTCATTAGTTACTCTAATCATTTACAATATTTATAGCTTCCCTTATTTTAAAGCACCTCCTCTTGAAAATAGGAACAAATGAACATTATTGTTCAGCAGAAATACCCCATAAGGCTGTGCAGGAAGCTCGGCCTGCTGGATGGAGATATAGAGGGAAGAAGGAAGGAAGTGGTCTGTGCTACCTCGCTCTTCCTGCCTCTGTTCATGTCTCGTATATGTTCACGGGCAGGGTACGCTGTTTCACATTCCCTGTCCCTCATAAAACAAGTCAACATGTTGCACAACTGAGTCTATAAATCACTTTGAAAATATTCAAATAGATCCCAGAGCTTGCTCTTCTGGAAGAATGACTCCCCATAAAATTAGAAGTGCTTTTTTTTGTGCTCCATCAATGGGAGTGGAGTCTAGTGTTGTGATTTTTCTGTATGTAGGTGGGTTGGGGTGTGTGCCTTTTATAAGCTCAACATTGTGCTGTTTCTGTGTGGTTCCACTGAGGTGTAACAGCAATGAACACCAGGAGTCACCTCCTGGCACAGAGGCTAAAACCTGACAACTGCTGGGCGTATTTGAAACGACTAGTGTGTGAAGTTAACAAAACAAAAGTAAATAACAGCTTAATTATGTTGAGGTTTTGGAAAATATGTAGTGTGGTGATTTTTGTTCCAAGTGTTGGTCAGAGAAATTCTGATCACTGTAGAAATTATAGGCTTATTTTCCGTCTCACAAGAGCCATACAAAACCAATGAAGTTCTCAGAACAAACTGAATGAGGACGTTAGATTGTTGTTCAACTGTGCCATTGTAATTACTGTAATAGAATATACTCACTGGCCTCCTTGTCTAGTTTTAGTTACATGCACCTGTGCAGGGGTTGACCCATATGGATGCTGCAGACCTTTGGGTTGTCCGGGCCCATGGAGGGTTGTGGAAAGGAAGGGCTGCATCTCAAGAAAAGCGCAGGTGTGTCTTGCAGGCAGGTGACTCTTGTGTCCACCCAATGAAAATGGACCATTTGTTGTCCATGCGGTAAGTGTATTGTGAAATATTTGCAAAGATAATGGACGTTACACGCACTATGACGTACGGGGGATGCTGTTGCACTGTCAATAGTAAAGTCCACGTACTGCCCCTTACTGACCGTACGGAATGCAGGTCAATTGTACCTGCAAGCACAGTTGTGACTAAGGTTTCAGTTACACCTGCACTGAATATTCAGGCGTGTCTGATCAAAAACATTTGGGCATGTAGACAAGTTCAAGATGAGCTCCTGCAGCTCAAACCAAGCAGCAGAATAAGGAATGAGAGTTCATTTGATGGTATCAGACAAGCTGGATTCAGAAAGCTGGATTTTTCAGCAGAGAGAGAGAGAAAACATCCGGAGAATTCTTTGATGATACCAGAGGTCAGAGGAGAATGGCCAGATTGGCAAGAGATGACAGAGAAGCAGCAGTTTCTGAAATGCTGATGTCTTGGAACCAAAATGGAGAAGCCAATAACAAAGATCTTATCCAGCAACATATAAACCATCTATCAGTTAAGATAAAAAGAACAGAGGAAACAAAAACACACAAATTTACCAAAATCAAACAATTTAAATTGGGATAAATGTTAAACTTTGTAGTTTTTCTCATTTTTTGCAACATTTGAATGATATAAAAACAACTTTGAAATCGCTCAAGATGATTTTTTCTCAGTTTCAGCTTTATTTGGCAGTCCTGAGCAATTCTACATAAAACCAAACACACTGCAAAAAAACTGCTTTCAAACCAAATAATACATTTTTCAGTGTAGACTGTGAACTAACTACATGTCAAATTTGGGTAAAGACAGCCATGAAAATAGCATCATATTTTTGAAATGTTCAGGATTTGTGCACTTTTTATTTCTAACAAGAGAAAAATTATTTTTTGAAGTGATATTTTTACAAGAATTTATCGTATCTGACTAAAAATATCTGTTTTCAATTTGTCTGTTCTCTAACTTGTGAGCACTCGGCACTGTGTAAAAAAAATGTTACTGCGAAAGAGATCCGAGTCCGCATGACTGGGGATTTGATTTAATAATAGATGAAAGTAGAATTTTCACAGTTTAAATTATACATGCACACCGCAGTGGTGAATTACTGAGCCACCATGTCAAGGTACAAGCTGAAACAACTCCTTCTGGCCGACTGCACTCTGCCGAGAGCAGGATTTGTGCTCACGCTCACTGACTGTGTGAGCTGAGGGTGAGTCAGGACATTTTTGGTGAGGTAATGGTTATTTTTGATGTGTCGGTTCACCGTTGACCTTATGTTTATTCATCTGAACACCATATAGAACCAAACTTATTTTTATTTTTCACATATTTTGTCTTTTTTGTTATATAGTAATTCTCAAATCCCATCTGGACTTGTCTAGATGGGATTAGAGAACCCTTTATCGGGTGTCCTTCAGCATCAGCTGGTTAAAAAACCATCGAATGTTCTGTTTCATTCTAAAATGATTAAAGTTCATTAAAAATGCAGTTATGGAGCAAAACAAAAGAATTTTATGTCAAAATTTATCAGAAATCTTGCGAGTTGTCCATCTAAATGTCAGTCAAGGTTGAGTTGACTGCATTCAAAAATGTTTAGGCACTCATATCTTAATAGGCATTTATGGACACAAGATGAAACTTTTCTAGATGATTTGGGCTTGATCTCACTTGGAGAGTGAAGGAAACCCAACATCCATATCAGTACTTAGGATGACCTACTGATTTTAGCTTGCTTCTTTAATTAAAAGCCTTCGCTAACTGGGGTAAAAGCGTAAATGAAAATAAATTTAAAAAACTTACTATTTCTTTTCTGGCATCCCTGTGCTGTTTTTCAGGTGAGCAGATCATGGTCTTTCATTCTTATGTAAATGGCGCCACCTATAGGCAGAAGCTTTCATGTAAAAATGATTCCCCTCCCACACTGTGAGAAAGTGCTGCTTTAGAAACAGTGCAATTACTTTATCATAAGTCATTACCTTACCTTTCAATAACAAAATATTGGTCAAAGTTATGATTATAATTTAGAATGAAGCACAGTGGAAAACAATGGTTTATAAAAGATGAAAATTTAGTTAAAAAATACTGCAGGACAGGAGCTGTGGGCGATAACGCTTGAAAAATTAAACCAAAACACAAATACATTTACATCAGGCACACCCATTTGTTTGGTTCATAACTTCTTTAGTAATTGGCCTAATGTCCCAATTCCTCATAAATTGTTTCCTTTATTGAATTTCCTGGCAAATTTCCACATCTGCATGGTCTGGTCTTTAGGTAATCAATGGAAGATGCAGCAGAGCAACAAAGGAAAAATGGGAGCAACATCCTATATGTCATCTGACAAAAGGAAAAAAAACAGCAGAATATCCAAAATGTGATGACATTTTAAGAATAGTCAAGCACCAAACCAACAATTTCACCAAAAGTAGATGAAAAATTGTCAACAAAACAAAAATATAATAAAAAACAGAGACATCAAATGAGCCTCTCATTTATTTGTCTCCCTCAAATGACCTCTGATTATTATTAATGTCCAAAACACATGATATTACTCTTTGTTACTGCTTGTAGTCATATGACAGCACAAAACAAAAAAGAAAAACAGGGTTACTTGTTGTTTGATGTGTCTCCCATTGGTACATTATGTCATTTATGGTAAGAGAACAAAATAATTGGTTTTAAAAGCACCTGTCAGCAGGACTGAGCTCCTGAAATCATCTGGGTTGTGCGGATTCTGAGTAGCCACCAAATCATATTAGAGACATTACGGGCTGCATCACCGTCTGACCCCCACAGTGTCATGACCACAAAAATAGCAATATGTCTGGTTTGTTAGAAGATGATGGAAATGGTTCCCAAAGGAAGCTCCTGCTCTGTGAGAGATGTTGTATTAAGCCTGATGTGATCTGGCATGAGTTAGTGCAATGATATTTGAGATAGCTGCAGGAAATGCAGCAAACAGTGGACATTAGCCAGATGCCTCATGTCAACTTCAGAGGTGACTGTTGGTCCAGAGAACCCTCAAACAACAGCCTCTGTCCAGAGAGTGCAATTAAAGTTGTCAAAATATTTTTGCCTGGGTTCCTGCTGTCAGACATGCTGTCACAGCGAGTCATCCTTTGCACAGATTATACTGGGTGGCGTCATGTCATTGTTGGTTTTTCTCCAGTCTCACCCCTAAACCCTTCTGGCTCTCCATAACAAATCCAGGAGGTGACAGCAGTGGATCCTGCAGCCTCAAATGAAAAGTCATTCAGTGGCGAGCCAGGACTCAGTAAGTGATGTGGACAGTTTCTCAGCAGAGGCCTGAAAAAAACTTTTGGCTGCCAAGCTGTTTTATACACTGTGTATGAGACTGATTCGTTTTCTTTGTTATTTTGCTTATCTTTGTTTTATAATTAAAATAAATTTTTTTTTTTTTTTTTTTTTTGGAAATGGTTTATTTCAAGCAATTAAGTAGAAATAATACACAACAGCAATATAAACATCAGTTATACATTCATACAGTAACTAATCATACTTAGGATAATTAGACATTAATAAAAATTACTTGAAAGGGAGTGGAAGGAAGCGAACTTATATAATGATCAAAATTGCGGGGAAAACCTGCTCAGTTGAGGAGCAATCTCAGAGAAAAGCAAAAGATTGCTGCCAGCATTTATGCGCCTTGTTCTGCTACACATAGAGAAACCTGTGGGAGTAAACAAAGCACAAAGCCGGATAAATACAGAAAACTAAAGTTCAAAACACAACTAAAGATATAAATATAACAAACAGCTTTGAGTCAGTCTGAGCTGGCAAAGTTTTTCGAGTTTCAAAACTTACAAATTGAAACAAGAAGAAAAATGGTTCTCTGGTTCAGAATATGTGTCATTGAGCTCAGAGAACATAGAAAAAAGAAAAAAGTGTTTTGGACACCAGTCACTAAGGATTTTTCTGGTGTTAACTTTTAAAAAAGTTATCTTTTTCAACCAAGAATTCTTAAGTTATAGCTTTTTTATAATGTAGAATTCATAGTTAATGTTTTCTTTCAAAGTTTTTCTCAGTAGCCTCAAATTTAATGCCTTAACACAGATGATACAATATGCATTGAACCACTTCTGCTCCCAAATTACCTTAAGTTAGAATCTACTAGATAGCAAAAAGATAGGTGATTTTTTTTTAGCTGGAATGAAATTCAAGTGTCAAGCTCTGTTTTAACAGCTTTGAGAAACTTAAAGAAGAGTTTTGATCATGTATTTGGTTTGATCTTCCAGGAAAATGTGCTTTAAATCCAAAAAACCACTGGATCCTGTCAGCTATTGTTTCTCCAAAGGATTTGATACCTTTTAGAATTGTTTTTGGTGATAACTGCATATTAGAAGACGAGTGACCTGTTTGCCACAACCATGTAAAGCGAACAGGACAACCTTTAAGTGTTCCATCATGCAATTAGCAACATTGGAAATCATCCATTTTTGTTGTTGTTGTTGTAATACCTAACTTTGAACAGTTTTTCAAGCAATTTTGATTGCTTCTCTATCTTTGCATCTGACTTTTAGATATTATTCCTGACTATGTTATTTGGAAAATCACAAACTTCTAGGGTGATGCGCCCTGCCACATTTTCAGCTGCTGCAGCAGTGACTTACCTCACAGCATTCTTCCCTCCTCATTTCAATGAAATCCGTTTTTGACAGGCATCAGTGTCCCAGCATGCAATCGGTGCCAATGACATGCACCATAAAAATGATTAAAAACTAAAAAAAAGCACAAACTATGGTGGATTCTGCAGTTACGTCATTACCAAGAAAGTAACTTTTATCAATTTAGCACCTTGCACTTCTAAAAATCACAGTGTTTTACAGTGTATTATCCCAAATTAATTGTTGTTTTGTACAAAAGAGGTGTTAAAATTAAACTATCATTTTTTTCTGCTGTCATCTGTGCCAAACTTTTGTAAAAAAAAATGTAATGAACAAAACAGCAAGTTAACAGTTCAGCAGATAACTCGTGAAGTGAGTCCAAAAATAGAATGAACCCTCACTGCAAGACTATCTGCTTGTACCACATGAACAGAGGGTTGTAAAACATCAAACACAAAGAAGTCATAAAGACAGGACGAGGGCATTGGGACACAAATAACTGACAGTGCAGACTCTCCGTCTGCCACATGCTGGTTACAGAAGTAATAAAAGGTCTGTTGTACTGAACACTGTTATCAACCTTATTACTGGTTCACCCAGAATCATTTTCACAGATCAGACGTTTTCTCATCCATTTTTGAAAACAGATTTGCCTAACGTCTTCATATCTAATGGTCCAAAACAGTAATTAAGTAACACAAATACAAAATGAAACAGCGGCTTTGGGTCTTTTCTGGCCTCAGTAACCTCATGAGGGACAATTATAGTTAAATTACATCTGTAAACATTTCAGAACTGCGATGTGTTCACACTGCAAAAACAGCCTCCCTGGAGATAAGTAAAACATTCTTAAAATTAAAAGATATATATTTAAATAGAGAAATGGGGTAACAAAATGGTCTTACTGAAAATTCCTATTTTCAGAAAACAATTCTAGTTGTCACTAAGAGATAATATGTTAAACTAAAATTATTGTTTTTCTATTGAAAAAGTATCTTAACAAGATTATTTTACTTGCAAAACAGAAAATAAGAAAACTTTTTCAAAACAACAGCTGCGTTTACATGGTCAAAAGGGATCAGAATGAACGCTTGATCAGAATAAAAATGCGTCATGTAAACATGCAGTTCGGAAATACTCTGCCCCGATCAAAGTCATTCGGATGAAAATTTCTTTCCAATCAAGATAGGTGGGTTATTCCGATTGTTGATCCGATCTTGGTGCATAGAAACAGTTTATTCCGATCGCTGGTTTAGGTCATGTGTTGGAGCGCAAACAGGTCCGGCCTGCTGCTCCACGCAAGCAAACCATGTCTCTGAGCAGAGCAGCCGGACTCGTGGCTTCGTGTTTGTGAGCACGGGAGGGTGCTTTGTTATGGTGTGAGCTTGGAGGAGGCTTCAGACCGCAGTCTGTCCGGCTGCTCTGCGCGAGTGAGCTGCAAGACTCAGGAGAACCTTGTCTCTGAGCAGAGGAGCGGCTTTAAGACGGTGTGTGAGCTAACGGAGGCGGCTTTTCAAAGCAGAAATGCCACAAACAATCATGTAAACAATCATGTGAATTTATGTTTCCAATCAGGTACAGACAAAATAAAGGCTGATGATATTGCAACATATTTACATTCGGCCAAGTTGCACATTGCGGCATTGCCCGCACGGATTTTTTAACTACATCCACGCTAAATTTTGTTGTTGGCACGTATTAGTCTAACCCTAACCCTTCTTCCGGCTCCATTTCGCCAAGAAGAAAGTACTTGCCGCACAGATTAAAAAAGTTATGAGAGAAAAAGCACCTAATAATAACCACAACAATAATAAAAGCACATAGAAGATCTTCTCGCTCTATGCTGTAGCTTTGTTTGTTTCCACAGAACTCGCTTTTTCTTCTTCTACATTCCAGTATTTTATATAGTTCTGCTCATGTCAAAAGGATTTATTCCGACCAAAAGTGTGGCGTATGTAAACGTTTGTTTTAATCGGATAAAGTTTTTCTGGGCCCATGCACACAGTTCAATTGTAATCTGATTTTTGATCCAATCAAAGATATTTTGCGCATGTAACCGCAGCTAATGGTCGTTTTACTTTCTTAAGATTCAGTCTTTGCAGTGCAGTGAGTGAAGGATTAAGTGTCAAAATAATTTAAATCTATTTTTTACGTTATCAGCCATTAAAAAGGGTCCCCATTTCACCGACAAACTCTTCAAAAGATATATATTTTTTTTTACCTTAAATATGCGTTGTTTCTAATGAGCCATGCATACACATAATCGTTAAAGTGGTCTGCAGCAATAGCTCCAAAGGTCCTTCTCAGCACTTATATTCCGTTTGACCTGTCATGGCAGAAGAATTTAATTTTTTGTGTTTTGGTTGTTCATCTGTTTTGTCTTGACTCCTGAAAAAAAAAAAAATTGAGGATAGGTGGAACTAAATAATTAAGCAAAAACACAGATGTAACATCAATCCTTGGAGGGTGATCAGGTACAAAGATTCAAATGAAGTTTTGTGAAAATAGTGCCAGTAAAAACTGTTTTTACATTTCCTCAGAAAGCCTAAGGATGTGTTTCTAAACATTTCAGTTGAATATACTGGTTCTTTGGATGGAAGACTTGAGGGGGACATTGCACAAAGCTGGATCTACAGGTTGACCCAAACACAGCCTTCCCTTTATTCATTATTCTGGTAACTGGGAGAGTTTCAGGTTACCAAAACTATGTAACCATGGATATTTTACTAGCAATAACAAATATTATGAAGTACCTTTTAAGAAGATTTCTATTTTTTTTTTGTCTGGCAGACAGACTGTCTTTCTCTAAATTATAGCATTCTGAGAGTTTTAATTAATGGTTGACACTTTGATATTGGACTCTAAATCATTGTGTAACCTACATTAACCAAAGTGAATGCCATTTTTTATTATGAGTGATTACATCATGATAAGTATTTGTATAAAAATGTGAACTGGTGTCCTCAGCTGGATGAATACATGGCCATCCCATTAGTGATCATATCCAGAGAATCAACACCAGCTCAGGCCTGAGTCATCATTGAAATGAATTTAAAGTATCTTTCATTAGAAAGGTTTTTCATAGTGAGACACATCTTTTGATAATAAATAAATAAAACTGTCATCTTACCCCCATTAACAGCATTAGTGTAACATAGAAACAACAGGTGCTCCCATAACTAGTAAAGGCGATAAAGTCCCTCTCCAACTATGTTTTTATCTATTGTAAAAATGTTCCCAGTGGTCTTTTGGATATAATTATGCAGTTTTTAGCCAACATCAAAAAACCTGTCGTTTTTTAAGACAAAGCTTCTGCAGAATAGCAGTTCATCAGTAATTCGCATCTGTGTTTTTGGCAGGGCATTTGGCGCAGAAGTACACCCCCTCTGATATCCCATCATCCCTTTGTTTACACTCTCTTTCTCCCACTAGCTTACAGTCCTCACAACCCCGACCTAACATTAACAGTGCAACAAAAATGGGGAGCTATCCATCTGTGCAGTTTTGAGCCACCAGATGAGAAAACTTAAGACTTTAACTGCTAGTGGATGTATCAGAATGGAGCGTTGCAGGGAGACTTTGACCCACCCATTTCAGTTGTTGCATCACAAATAAGCTCTTTTTCAAAGGACATATTTTTGTCTGCTCCTGATTTACATCAATATGAATAAAGAAAAACACATAAAAGTTTTTACTGTGCTGTTTATGAGGGCCACCATGGTGCAGTGGTAGAAGGGTCGACCTCTGATCATTGCAGGTTTGATTCCTGCCTTGCCCGACCATATGTCGAAGAGTCCTTGGGCGAGACACTGAACCCCACCTTGCCTCTTATGGAAGGTGGGCACCAGTGTTAAGCAGCGGTGCCGCCATCCGTTTGTGAATGTGTGTGGATGGATGAATGGGACTGTGACTGAAAAGCATTTTGGGTCTTCAAAGAAGGTGGAAAAGCACTATAACAGTAAGCCCCATGTACCATGAGATGTTTTATTCTGCTGAGCGTCTCCTTAAAAATACATCTTATTTTCCAACCAACTGGAATATCTATTGGTTGTTTTATTATGAACTTTATAGATCGTCATGTTACCACTAATGCTAATTTCTAACCATGTCAGTAGAAATGCTTTATTAATCAGTTTACCATTTGTATGTTCAGGTGATGGATCAAAATCCCTAGCTTTGTAGCTGGTAGCCTACTAAAGGTGATTTATAAAAAGAAATAAAAAACACGATAGCAGCCTCTTAAGTACAGGACTCGCACCTTGGAAATCAGGGTTCGATTCCCAGAGGGTGGGATGAGCTCATCCAGTGTGGGTCCATGGAATAGACCCCTCGTACTACTTCCTAGCCACAAGACGGCCCCAAGTCTGGGTCTCCCTGCAGCGGTCCCTAGGCCAGATAAAATATAGGGTTGGGTCAGGACAGCGTAAAAATCTCTGCCAAACCACCTGTGTGAATCAGTGAAAGCTGATTCACTGTGGTGACCCCTGAAGGGATATGCTGAAAGATGAACAACAAGCCTCTTTCTAAGGTCAACAAAACTTCAGTTATGGTTGTAGACTTTATGTATGTTTGTGAAATTTTGGGAAGATTGCTTAAAACGTTTTTCTCCCCCCATGTAGTGTGAATATATGAAAGTTTCCACTAAATGACTGCATAGCCATAATTTCAAAACGTTATTTGGATATCAGCAACATGTGTCATGGTTTTATTTGTGTTTTTTGACACATTTTTAGAGCCATATGAGAGATTTTGGTCCCATTCATTATCATTTTTGTCTCCCGTTGTAATGTCATTATTTTTGAGGGGGTTTTCTACTGAGCTCTACGGAGCCCCTAAAGGGCCATTAAAGAAAAAAAATTGAAGTAAAAAATGAAAATTGAAGTAAATAAATGTGCACCCCATACAAATGGGTGCAGACCTGTTACTAGGTTATTTGTGCACAGGGAAATATTCCCAAGTTACCTGGAAAGTCATTTGGTTTGTTTCAAAAAAAGGGTCCGAATTTTCTTCAATGGCCCTTTGGGGGCTCCATAGTTTTCACTGTCAAAAAGTCCCTGTTAAAATTTTTTTTTTACCAGGTACTTCGTTTTGTGCAAATTTTGTGGCGGAGGTGACATTTTTACTCAGTAAAAAAAAAGAATCGCGAGAACAATATGGCCCTTGCAGTACAGGGCCGTAATAATTATAATATATTACATATAATCATATTGATCTGAAAAAACAAACCCATGAGCAAACATAACCCAGAGAGGAATTGATATATGTTTTTATGTAAAACATTGACCATGAATGTTGGAGTGCAGAGGAACTGCTCCTCTGTTACCTCCTCACACCTCCCTCCTCTAGGTGTCACTATAGTCGAAGATCCCCCCTCCCCTTTCCCTCCCATCTACCTCCCTTTCTGAAAGCTCCGCGAAAGGGTGAGCGTTTTGAAGGTTGTACAGTCAGAAGCTTTAACATCATTGCAGACAGCATAGGTCGCAACTTTGTTTTTGGCAAAAAAAAAATCAGCTGAGAAGTCTGCAGAGCCCGACCGCAGCACCTCCCAAGTTTAACCCGTCCTCCTTCCCCTGCTGAGCTCAGCTAATAAAGGTCTCCGGGCAGGCAGTGAGGAGATGCCCTCCTCTCCTATTTAAAAATGAAAAAGTTTGATTATATTTCGCCCACGGCACGGTGGAATGTGGCAGCCGTGTGGCTTCTCCTCAAGGTCAGTATCTGAGCACCGCCGCCTCTCGGAGGACTTTATTTTTTTCGGGAAGGAGGAAAAAGAACGAGGAAGGGAATTAGGGATGCTGTTGTTTGTCCTCGGAACCAACATCTTTCTGCGACTGGGACGTTGTCAGAAGAGCCTCTGACACACGGTGAAGGGACAAACTTGTGAACCAGCCGTGTTTTTCGGCGGTGTCCTCTCCGTCTGGAGAAAAGGAAACTGAACTCCTCTCAGCATCTCGGCGTTTCCTGCTTCCCTCCAACAACGGCCTGCGTCGTCGGTGTCACGGTTTACCTGGCCGCGAGGAAGACGCTGAAGTCAAGCTAGCTAACGCCAACCGTCAGTGAGTCAGAATGTTCTTTAGGTTCGGTTTCAGGTGAGCGCTGAATCGCTCCCTTGGCTAATTATCTCACTCAGCAAAGCTGTGTGTTGTTCGCCTCAACTTCATTGAAGTCCTGAGGTGAACTTTCATAAAGTACTTTAACAGGGCAAAGATCTACGATTATTTTCCACATTATGCCCTCGAGGATGGGTGCACGCGCTCCGGCGGGCTTCGCTAGAAGTTTCTGGGAGCTGGGACTCCTGCTGCTGCTGGTTTTTGTGCTGCTTCAGGGCTCCGTGTTCCCCTACGGAGCTGACGCTTCCAGCCAGCACGCAAAGGACGGCTGCTCCAGCACACACGAGGGGAAACCCAACAGGACCAAGAAGGTTTTCCCCGTCCTCAGCTTCGAGTACGACCACATCAAAACCCCCTTCGAAGTCTCGCTATGGGTACTCTTCGCGTCACTGATGAAACTGGGTGAGTGTGCATACATTTTTTCAGGAAATGCCCGCTTTCTTCAGGCGGTTTGTTCATCATTATGTGAGAGCTGGAGACACCTCTCTCCTGCATGCTTTCTTAAACTTTCCTAAAAAATCAGCTACAAGCAAACATTAAAAACATGAACTGAAATTTTAGCTGACAGAAACGGACGCTACGTGTCCACCGACTAAACAAGTTCAACCAGAAAGGCTGAATTCAGCTCAGAAGTCATTCAAACTATTCTGATGTTGGCAATGAACTATTATGATTTGCATCAAAGGATTGTTCTGCAACAGAACAAAGACTTTACTAAAATGTCTGAACTTCTAATAGCTTTTTAACTTTTTGCTAGAAGTCCTGTCTTCAATTATTACTACTAAGTAGGGGTGTAAGGATTTATCAGCTTAATCAATGAATCGACTTATACTTCTGCGATCCAACCAGATCGATTTGCCTGAGGCAAATTGTTGATCGAATCAACCTATACCATTATAAAATCATGTTAAAATGAAATAAATTGATTTGAATCTGTGTTGGAAAATACCAGGACCAAGTAGATCAAAGCAGACAACACACATGTGATGGCAGCAAAGAAATGATCAAGTCATCATCACAGTCTAATGTGTGGAAACAGAATTTTGCAAAGACATGTTACCCTACAGTGAAATATAATGTTCCCTTTTTGGTTAAATATGTCCAGAATTGATTTTAGGTCAGTGAATTGGATCATTCAAAATTAACAATTATTGACTGAATCATGTCAGCAATTACAAATTATTACTTGAATCGAATCATTGTTCAAATGAATTGTCACACCGTTACTACTTAGTTTGAACTCAGTTGTAGTCTTCATCCTCAGTCATTCCTTCCCTGTGTGGAGTGTTCCCCAGTAGAGCTTTCATATTTCAAAAAAACCAATCAGGCTGTCACTTGGTTTTACCAACAGGGGCCTGGATAATTAAGAGCCTGTAGCCAAGGATGCTGCCTCATTCTCTGGGCGGGCAGCCCAAAGTCTCAGAGGACACTGCAGAGACACACCGACCACCTGGCTCTGATGCTGTATTGACTTTTGGTTAAAACAGAAGCATAAGGAAAATGGTCTAATTTGAAGTTGTGATTATAATTGATTCTAAGTAGGAGAAAACTAGAAAAAAAGAACAACATTAGCTACTGCTGTGAATGTGATGTAGATTATTCAGTGTGGCTGGAGAACAGCTAATGCATGACAGTTTTTTAATAGTTTTGTGATAGCAGGGATTTGAACATCCATTTCTAATTTATCTCAGAAATCATGCTGTGCACTTCGAAATTTATATCTTAATCAGTAAATAGTATAATTTTTTTAATTGAACCCCCAAACTGCTGCTTTACTTTAAATAGTAAAAATAAATACTCCTGTTTATGTGTTCTGATTTATGAAGCACACATGATTTGCATTATTCATCTAGAAAAATGAACACAAAGCATTTAAATTACAGCTGTAAGAGAATGCAAAAGATTATTTATATGTATATCACTTTTAAAGGATCTTCCACAAGGCAATTTATTTTTACAGGAGTAGAACCTTTCCAGTTTATATGCAGTAGCAGTTGTCTTAAGGGTGTTCACACCGGGACGAATTTCGCCTGCGATTTTTGCCGACGTTTAACGCCTCGTGACTAAACAAAGGACACCAATGTGAGTGTGCACACCGACGCGAAAAAACGCCACGCGTCAAAGCGTCACTTTTTAAAAAACGCCTCGGGTTCGTTTTTTTGGTTTGACGCGTCACGTCGAAATCTATTCGACCACTGAGAATGGCGCTTTTGCACACGTGTCTGGAGCCTCTGAAGTTACAGTAAAACACAACTTGGGGGTGCTCAAACACAAAACTGCCTTTCTGAGCACATATACCAGCGAAGAAGATAGACGCCATGTAGCGTCTACACTGCCGTGAAGAAATAATGACGGACATTCTAAAATATCCCCAAACCAAGCACCAGTTGCAGCTACTGGTGCTTGAAATATTCATGTTTTCTTTGTATGATTCTGACAAGTGAGTAAATACTTTCTCTCTTCATCTGAGTGAAAAGCGACTTTAAGAAGCGTAAAGTTGTGTACCTTGTGTACAGGAGTATTTCTGTTTTACATTAAGCGCCATCTAATGTCAGGGAATGAAATTACATGTTCACTCGGCTCATCGTCAGCGAAAATCGCCTGGGTGTGAACACAAAAAACGTGGCGAAAAACGCTGGCGAATAACAGCTGGCGAATAACAGCTGGCGAATATTCGTCCCGGTGTGTACGGGCCTTTAGAGGGGCAGTTTCTAAATTACAATACAATTCCAAGTGGCTTTTAATCATTTTAGACTGTACCATGAAAATCAATTTGAGCTTATAAGTATATTATAATGTTTTATTCCTCAGGAAAAGAGACCTCTTTTGATCCGTTCAGGCATTTCTGAGTACCGGTATTCCTCTAAAACCCTTCTCTCTGTGCACCAGCCCCTTCCTAACCCACAAAAATGAGTGGGTTCTCTACTGTGACGTAGGCTAGTGAGGACAGCCCCTTCCAGGAAGAGTCTGCAATGCCAGCACCGCCCCAGGCTAACCCCTGACTTAGCCTGACTCTAGGTCAGGGGTGGGAAATTCCAGGGCCGGTGTGTCTGCATGATTTCTAGATGTTCTTGCCCTTCTCATGGCTGATTACCTGGTTCAGGTGTGTCCGGCCAATCAGAACATGCCAGAGCAGGGTATGTTGGAAAACATGCAGAAATGCGGCCCTCAGTGCTCACCTCTGCTCTAAGTTGACGTCATGAAATGACGGCTCCTGAACTTCCATCCATTTTTCTTAACCCGCTGTATCCCTTTTGGGGCAGTGGTGTTTCCTGAGCCCATCCCAGCTACTATTGGGCGAAGGGGGATACACTCTCAACAGTGTGTCGCAGGACCCATGTGGTCGGAGCAATTGCCATTACAATGCCGGCTCCTGAGACACGGGCTGGGGGCCAGACAAAGATCTGCTGCGGGACGGGGAGCCAGCCTCCTCGAGCATCCTGAACTTTATGACATTTTTCTTATTTTCATCGAGGCAATAATAAAAAAAAGGTAGAGGCAGAGAACACATTTCACCTACAACAAAATTCAGCCTTGGGGGGACTTCAAATACGTGTGGGGAATGCAGCAATGTGCCATCTTCTCTTCTGCACACCTGAGCTTGTGCATGCTGGGCGGGGAAGATCAGGGAGCTTGCGCATGTGCTCTTGGGCCGTTGTGATGTCACAACAGCTCATTGAGTCAAACAGTAAAAGGCACTGACCATCAGGGTGAGTTGTAACTGTAAGCTGATAACATTCACAACTGATGCATGAACAGACTTTGGGACTTACCTTATCAGAAAGAGTTATTTATTTGCAGATTTCCATTCTCCTTACTAAGTCAACAGTGCTTCATTATTTTTAGAATAACTATATGTTGTACCTAAATGTATTTATTATAACAGATGCCACACATAAACAAAAGTGAAGAACACTTAAATTGAGTATTTCCAATAGGATCATACATATTTCAAACTATTAAGCCGGTAGGATTGGAAATGGAATGGATTTTTTTGTTTTTTCACCTATATATTTTGTATCACAATTGTACAATGACAAAAGTGCTATTTCAATGTCAACTCTGCAGCTCTAATGAGCACAAATGATGACTTTAGTCAAAATGCACTATTTATATTGATGTCTAATGACAGAGTAACTTTATTATTATATATTTTTTAAATGTTTGTATGTTATTTATTTATATGTTTAAAACATTTATCATTTTAATAATTGAAGTTCAGGTCTCCAAGCCTGAAAATGATTTTATAGTAAACACTGAGTTTTTTTTTTTTTTTTTAATGAATGTCTATATCTTTATTTTTGTGCTATTTTAGGAATGCAGAGGTTGTTATCCTGACTTGTTTGCTGAATCGAGGCTTTCCTGACTGGCATGCCTAAACCCACAGAGATTGCTTTATCATTATAGGTGGGATAACATCTAGTGTCACTGATAATGTGTGATATTTTAAGCATCTCTTGATTTCCTCATAACTATTCTGTCTGTGAGCCTCAATTGTCCACAGATCTTCCTTATGGACTTCAAGTTTTGAGTAGATTGCTCTAATTTGCACAAAAGTGACATCTAATACATTGTAGTGTTTTTGCCTAGCCTTTTACTAGATGTATAACTGTTGATGAGTAAATTAAGACTTAATTTTTTTTCCACAATAATTACTTTCCAAAAATGTATCAATTTTTAGCATGTATAATTAATTTAAACAACTGATCTTTAAAGTCAATATCTTAGGCAAATTTGAGTGTGGAACAAGCTAGAATAAAAGAATGTAGTTGTTCACAGTATTCTTGCCTGATTTTCTTTTGCTGAGCTTGTCTTCTGTTGGTGGGAAACTTTCTTATGCCAGCAGGTAAGGCTTTCAGATGTAGAAGCAGATCCTTCAGGTACGGCTGCTGTTTGGAGAGCCTGACTCATGTTCCCTTGTTTGTTCCGATAATGCAGTTGTGCAATTCTTCCTTGTAGATGTGGGCTTAGGTTTCAGTGAAGCGCAGCTCATGCCTGAAATACCTACATTGAACTTTTCTGTAACTTATGCAGCTGCAAGATAAGGAATATATTTGATTTGATCAACTTAGAAAATGATCTCTCTTTCAAAAACTCCACTCCCACAAAAAAAATCTCACGTTTTTCCATGATATGTATCATCAACCTCTTAAGATCTGGCGTCGATCTGCATTGACTTCACATTTTGAGTTATCACCACAGTAGTTAATTCTTCTTAAAGACCCAAGGCTGTATTCTTTTTCTTATAATAGAGGACATGTATAAAAGAATTTAAGATTAAAACTGCATTTCTGAGTATTTCTTTATTCAAATCGTGATGGATCAGGAGCTGTTTGAAAACGCTCTTAGTAATACAGCAACTGAAATGGGCGGGTCTTCCTTACTCCGCTCCACTCTATGCATCCACTTGGAGACAAATAGATAATTTTCCTCGTCCGAGCTGGCCTCTGGCGCTAAACTGTACAGCTGGGTAGCAACTATATTGCTTGCCGGTTTTGTCGCACTGCTAAATATCACAGCTTGGGGTTGTGAGGAACTGTAAGCTAGCAGGAGAGAGTGTAAACAAAGATATATTGGGAAATCAGCAGGGGGGTACTTCCATGCCAACAGTCTCGCCCACAACCCAAAGACGAATTTCTAATCAACTTTTGCCGCTCTGCAGATGTCCTAAAAAAACAACACAGGCAACATTGCAAGAGTTCATCAGAAAATTGACCTTTGAGTTGTGAGTGGGACTGTTGGCATAAAGTAAGCCTGCTCTCATTTCATATCATTCATCTGTTTACACTCCATCCCTATAGTAGCCCCTCACACCTCTAACCTAACATTACTGGTAAAAAACTAAAATGGTGAGCAACATTGGAGCTTTCCAGGCGTACAGTTCATATTAAAAAAACCAATAACACGATTTTCAGTGGAGTGAGTCTTTAATTTCTCTTCAAGCTTTATATAAGGATCTAACCTCTCCGGAGGTTGTGGGCTGCAGAGGGCCACTGTTCTCTATTGTCTGGTGGTCCAGTTATTTAGCATTAGCTGACTGTTATGATTCTGGAAGCTGAACCCATGTATTGTATTTTCTTCAACTTTCCATAAAATAAAATCATCCATAAAGGTTATTTTTACGGAAAAAAACTCCCAGAAAAAACGATAGTTTGCTTATATAGTATCATTACAACTCGCACTGGCGTGGAAGTTGTGAAAAGTCTTATAACTGCAATGATTACATAGTTTTAAATGTTAAGAATTCAATCATAACTAGACATGTAAAATACTAGTTTAGATAGTTATTGTCAGTAATTCTCTAAACCTATTACTAAGATTGATTTCTCGGCAGCACTGAGTTTGTTTTTTCAAAGATTGGATTTTCTTCTAAAATCTGTTGTTCTTTGTTTTTCATTCATAAAACAGCGTACAATGTTATGGAGATTATAATCCGTGGTAGATAAAATCCACAAAGTAGGATTATGGATGTTTTATTCCTGCAAAACTCCTTATTGCACACTTGGTATACTTTTTTTCAGACAGACAAGAACAATTTCATACTTTTCTTCTCTTGTTTAAACTCTCAAAGTAAAAAAAAAAACGAGTCCAGTATTAAAGAATAAAAGCACATTCTGTATGGGAGAGACACCATGGAGGAGATTGACAAGGTCAGCAGCCAATTAGGACACACAACACAGTGTGCTGTTAAAAAAAAGCATGCAAAGTTGCACTGAAAAAATCTGTGAAACAGCAAGACCACAAAAGATGATCTACGATATAGCGACGGGAACACGGTATTCTTTAAATAGACATATTATTGTCATCCTTACATTAGCTAACAAAAGTCCCAGCTAAAAATAATTACTATTAGCAGAAGACAGCCATGTTGAAGTACAGGTCCATGCCAGAGGTCATGCTGAAATATACTAGCAGCAGGCAATAATAAATAATTGATGTCAATACTGGTCTTGCATGAACTGGAGCTGCATGACGCTTTTCATCTGTCAAACAATGACTCACAACAGCTGATCTTTTTTTAACAGCATTGTAGTCACGAAATGGACGCACACATGTTTCTCAAATCGTTTTTATAGTGCTGCGTCATGTCTTTTCAATCTTGACATGACATTTTACTTAACTATTAAAAAAATAATGTATCTATACATTAATTCAGCCCAAATGGCCTATTTTGTAGTCACCTGGCAACAGAATAGAGTATCAGGCTTTGAAAGCAGTAATGCGCTGCCCGTGTGCCGGGCCCTGTCAACACTGAGAAAGCACCAAACTGAAAGAGCTGTCTTCCTTCAGTGATTTACAGTACACTGGTAGGAAAAAAAAGGCTCATCAGAGCGAACATGGAATGGACACAGCTGCTTCAGCCGATGACTTGCAGACATGTTGGGATCTGATCTTATTTAAGAATAACACATTTAGAATAACAGCCAAATCTGCATGCTGCTGTGCATAAAAACTGTTTTTCATTCAGAGCTCCCTTGTGTGCTAATCATATATCTCCTTCAGACAACCTTGTTGACTACCCTACAGTTGTGTGCAGAGGGGTTATGCTTTGTAGTTGATCACCTTCCTTTTCATTATTTAATCTTTTGTGATATGGCTTTTTACACTGATGATCAATGCAGATCATATATGAAGTCACACAGAAGTTAGTGCTAACTGTCATCACTTAGTCTGTTTGTGTTTGAGGCAATGGTCCTCTTCGTACCAAATCCAAGATCCTTGAGAACCCTTTATAGTTGGAAAGGTTAGCATTCATGATGATTGACCTGTTTAGTTGACCTGCTCATGTAGCTGTTAGTATCAGATCAAAAAAATCACATTATCTAGAAGGATTATCTGTCATTTTTTAGGGGCTTAATTAAAAGAATTGGCGACTTGGCTAAAAATATATGAGTTTACTTCAGTAAAAGAGTAGAACCTATGTCATCGTATTGATTAAAACGTTTAGGTCTTTAGACAAATGATCATGTGGACACAAAGCAAATTACCCAAAAGAATCCTCTGTCAAACATGTTAAAGGAGAATGGGGGATTTAGCTTTAATTGGAAATGGCAGGGTGTGGGTTTACCAAGAAATTCCTGTCAGCTCAATGACTCCAAGGTACCTGAGTATTATTGAGGGAAAGGTTTAGGCCATCTGCCCTGAAGCTGGTCTTAAACAGAGTTATGCAACACAACACTCACCACAAGACCGGCAAATGTTCAGAACGGCTGAAAGAGTAAAGAAAGGAAGAAAGATGTAGAAATTACTTTGCAGTCCATTTCTCAACCTGACTGAAACTCTGTGGTGGAACTTTAAGAGGGGCTCATAAAAAATGAGTCTGGATCACTAATGAAACAAAACACCATTAGTAGATTGGAACTTCTTAACGACTAACCTGCCATGCAGAAAAGGATTTCAAAAAAACATGATAGAGCAAGCTTTTACTGTGAATTTATTGCAACATAGCACATGTATCAGATATGTGCTTAACTTTACGTGCTGCTCTGTAACATACTGGTAATCTACTCTCAGGCGTGTGATTTGCATTCATGGTGTGTTCTAAAGTTTAGAAGCAAGTTTTAAAACAGTTCCAATACTGTTGTTGATAAATTGGTTGCAAGTTCATTGTGGTCTATTAATGGATTAGGATTCGAGGAAAGATGATGTAATGCTAAAGGTCAGGAAGACTGTATGTCCAATAACACTGCTGCTTGTTTTTAGATCACGAGGATTCAGTTATATTTCCTCTTTTTTTTGGCATTTAGAAAGCTTGAACATGAAAACCTTTGTCTGAGCTCAGATTACTCAGCAGACAATCAAAATAATCTGTTGCTGGTGTCAAACAGAAATGCACGTTTTCCCAGAAGGCACTCCCTTAAGTAACCTGTATTTGATCACATCTGGTTTTCAAATGAAGGGAATAACTTTTTTTTTTAATTAGCTTGAGAATCAGTGATCGAATGCCTCTTAAAAATTGCAAGTGACTTTGTCTTTTGGCCTTCAGTCATGGGTCTTGCTAACAATAGTAGCTGTTAGGCTGTCAGGCCTGTGCAGATAGGGTCTGTATTAGATGGTGTGCATGTTTTTAGTTTGAGTCCGGGCCAAAAACTTCGAAACAATTTCAGTTGTAGAACAGCTGGGCCTGGAGTCTTATCATTTTAAATGCTCACCAACAGTTTTAAAACACTTTGTACACAACACACAAGTAGCAGTATTTACATGAATAGATGAACAAAGTTCTTTGTAAAATATGTTTGTAAATTCCCATCACGTGGTCAAGACATGTATTTTTCAGATCTCTGAAAATATATCAATACTTAATGTAAACATATTTTCACATCAAACTGATGAGAAATGCAAAAAAAAAGCCACAATTTTAACATGTGATCTGATGACTGGGATAAAGAAACCATTCTGAAAATAAATGTTGCTACTGTAGACTCATTAACCATTTAAAGGATGCAGTCAAGACTTATTTTTGAAAAAAGTTTTTGAAAAAGTCAAATATTTGACCTTAACTAATCGACCAATGAGTGCACAGATTTTAGTCTTTGGATATGAACAAAAAAATACAACATTCTTTGCTTTTAAGTTTGCAAAATTCTTAGCATCCTGCCTCAAGTTAGCTCACTTTAAAATAAATTTTGGAGAATATGCTGACACTTGTTTGCCATTTTAACCGGTGAATTCACCAGTTTTATATATTGGAGATATAGTAGTTACAGATTAAAAATTATTCTGTCATTTTTTTTTTTTTTTTTTACAAATTCATTTAAAATCTAAATGTCTTCATGTCAAACAAAATAGTCGGTACTCTCTAAACTGTAGTCAACATAGTAAGCAAATCTTTATTTATATAGCCCCTTTCTCAGAGAGCGACTCACAAAGTGCTTCATAATGTTAAAACAATATAAAATCAGTAGCGAGATCCAAATAAACACACACAGGCATATAAGTAAACAAACATGCAGAAGTGAACATAATAAAAGTCAGCCAAAAGCTCTCCTAAATAAAAACGTCTCAACTTGAGCTTTAAAAACTTGACTGAGTCGATCCGACGGTGAGACAGGGGGAGGTTGTACCAAAGTCGGGGAGCGACTGCCTGAAAGGCAACGTCTCCCCTAGTTTTAAAACGAGTTTTTGGAACAGATAAAAGATATTTATCAGTGGACCTCAAGGAACGTGCAGGAGTGTAGGGAGTTAAAAGGTCAGAAATATAGTTTGTGGTTTGTCTGTGCAGGGCTCTAAAAACTAAAATCAAAATCTTAAAATCTATTCTAAATTTAACAGGAAGCCAATATAGAGATCATAGCAGAGGGGTGGCATGAGTGCGCTCATTGGTTCAAGTTAAAAGCCTTGCAGCAGAATTCTGGACCAATTGGAGACCTTTAAGAGAGTTTTTGTTAAAACAAGTAAAAGGGGGATTGCAGTAGTCTAAACGAGAGGAGATAAAAGCATGGATGATCAGCTCAAGGTCAGATCTGGTTAACATTGTCTTTAGTTTAGCCACATTCCTCAGGTGATAAAAACCGTTTTTGACCAAGAGCTTCGAGTGAGAATCAAGAGACATAGCTTTGTCAAACCAGACTCCAAGATTCCTGAGACTGGGCTGGACAGAAGAGCTCAGTGAACCAAGGTGTCTTTTGATGGAGGGAATTTTGTCATCAGAAGAAAAAAATATTGTCTCTGTCTTATTTGGGTTCAGGAGTAAATGGTTGTCATTTAACCAAACTCTAATGCTGGCCAAGCAGTCTAGTAGTTACGAAAGATTTGTGTAAATATTTTTACCAAAGTTGAATGTCATCAGCGTAAAGATAAGAAATATTCGAAAATTTGCTGATGAGTCTCCCAAGGGGAATCATGTAGAGAGTGAATAGAATGGGTCCCAATACAGAACCTTGGGGAATGCCACTAGACAAGATTTTTGCTTCTGAAGATAGTCAACACAGACCTTATAAGATCTACCACTGAAATAGGAGACAAAAACCAGCTTAGGACAGAACCAGATAAACCATAGTCGTTATGAAGACGTTTGATCATGATTTCATGGTTTACAGTACCAAATGCAGATTTAGGTCTAAAAGAATGAGAACATTGTATTGACCAGTATCTGCCGCCATGAGCACATCGTTGGAAACTTTTAAAGAGCTGTTTCAGTTGAGTGGTTCTTTTTAAAGCCGGATTGGAAAACGTCACAAATATTGTTGTTCTAAGAATGACCTTAGTTAACTGTGTTCACGTTTGTGCACTTATACAATTTTCATACCTTAAGGGGCTTATTCGTCTTTTTTTTTTATTTCAAAGCTTTCAGTGACTATTTGTATCTTTCCACTTAATGAGATGTTATGCTCTGAACATTCTCCAAACATAATAAATTCCCATCCAGTTTAGCACAAAGCTTTTCTCAGAAGTAAAGAAGGTTTCTGTTTCCTGGGTGGAGCAGTCATCCTTGCTCCACCTGCCCCACCGGGCTGCTTTAGCCTCTCTGCTTCTTAATTTTTTTGGGACCAACAATAAAAAAGTCTAATGTGGAAAAAAAGCTGTCAAATTTACAGCATTTTTACACAAAAAAAGAAATGTAGTTCCGTTGGATGATCTGGTTTGACTTGATTTTGTAAACTTATATTGTGGGGTAAAACAGGGCGTTAAGACTCTGCCCTCCTGCTTCATTTTAATCTTTGCAAATCAGCTGCAAGTAAAACACACCTGATCCAGGTAAACAGCTTAATGGGACAAAGAAACCAAGTGGGGTGGGAGACCTGAAAGGTCAAGTTGGGTAATTGCACAACAGCTGCTAATGTGGCAATAGATTGAAGCTGGTTTGAGTGGTTTCTCTGCCTTTATTTCATCATCTATACGTTTCTCAACGGTTCTTCAACTGTGCTGCTGTGTCTTCATTAAAGAGAGGTCATCTGGGTATCATCTTATGTTAAAAACATGAATTACAAGTTTTAATTTGTTTCTAAAGTTCATGAACTAAAAATTTTTTTTTCTGAAGTTAGAAGGTCAGAATCAAAATATTTTGATTTGTTTAAAGCACATTAGATTTTTTTCATTTACAATCACATTTCTTTAGCTTGTGTCTTAAAACAAGTCTTTGCATATGTCGTATGTTTATTTTGTGCAGTATGTGAGTCACCAAGAAGGCATTTTCATTCTCCTCCATCAGCTCAGAGTGAAGCCATTCAGATGACATTGCACTTCATGTTTTTTAGTTGTATAGATCCTACGTTTCTGCTTTGTGGTGCCAATTTTCGAAAGAATAATGAGATTGTGTCATGTAATGTTTTGTAAGATTCCATGGAGAAACTAAAGATGGCCATTTGTGAAAAAATTAACCACTCCTATCAGCACAGATTCCTCCACAAAGCAGTTTCTTCTGTTGACCTCATCTCTTTTACATGTCTTAACATTGCTCATTCATTATTTTGATTGGGGATTGTAACTTTATGAGTAACCACATTTGACTAATTCAAGTCATTTTAAATTCATGAAAAAAAAAAGAATTTGAGTAAAAACTAACAAGGGTTTTGCAGTGAGGTAGCCATTCACACACACGTATCAATGCTAAGTGATTAACTGTAAATGTCGGTCTGAAAATGTGTCTAATCCCAGCTGTTCAAGCATTTTAATACTAGAAAGTCACCTCAGAGGCGGTCTCTTTCTGTCATTATGCCTTTTGTTTTGTTTTGCCTGGATTGGAGCTTGTTGCCTTGTTAGTTGAGTGCTTATGTTTCATGCATCATTATCAGATTTGTCACAGTTTTAGCTAAACCTGACCTAGGCCTCACCTGCAGTTGTGTGCAGTAAACAGAAAATGCTACTTTATCTCTTATTTTTTCTTTCAAATTACAGGTCTTGATCAAGTTCACTGACTATAGGTAACTAGTAGAATAAATGACATGAAGTATTTGGCATTTAACAGCCTTTATTTATTTTTTATTATACAAATTAAATTTAAGTTCTAACAAAGTTTAAAAAAAATCTTTTTTATTGGCTTCATGGTTCTTTTAGCATTATTTCCTATATTTTTATTTATTTCTCCCATCAACTTCTGTCTTCAGTATTTAGCTGTGTCACCTTTATCAACAAGGCATGATCCTATATTTATAAGTGCAGCAGATACTTCACCTAACTTCTACATCAGAAACCAGAAGGTCTTTTCAGACGAACAGCTGGAATGAGTAAATAAGGAACAAGCTCTGGCGTGTCCGTCCTTCCTCCACTTGCATCAGGGCTGTCGTCTGTTGCATTTTCTTTTGAAACATGTTTAGTGCTGATCAACAGCTTTTACATTTGACATGCAGTGAGTGACAGATATTTTAAGCTGAACTTGTGAGCGCAGCCCCTTAAAATGCCATCAAAATGTAAATTATATGGTTACATTTGATGTTGACGGGATGAAAAACCACAGCTGTGTTTGTTTTTTTAAGTCTCTTTCACTTATGTAAAGTCGGAAACTCGTCAGTCTTTTTAGTTCCTCTTCAATTCAGCCTTTTCTGATCAGATTTTTAGTTCTAGTATTTGTAGTCTTGTACTACATTTTCTGTCAGGGACTTTACATTTGTGCTAATTCAGATACTTCCTTCTATGATAAACATAAAGTTATTCTAAGTATGTCATATATTCCTATTTCTGCCTGTTTTTGTCCAGGATTTCATTTGGTTCCTCGCCTGTCCAGTATTGTCCCAGAAAGCTGCCTGTTGATTGTGGTTGGCCTGCTGGTTGGAGGACTCAGCAAACTGATTGGAGAGTCAGAATTACCTAAACTGGACTCAGGAAATTTTTTTCTAGTCCTGCTGCCCCCCATCATCTTGGATGCTGGTTATTTCTTACCCATCCGTCCCTTCATGGAGAACCTTGGTACAATCCTCATGTTTGCTGTAGTGGGGACCCTGTGGAATGCCTTCTTCATTGGGAGCGTGCTGTTTGCTGTGTGTCAGATACCTGCAGCTGGCCTGACACACTTAGGGCTTCTGTCCTGCCTGCTGTTTGGCTCTATCATCTCTGCTGTGGATCCTGTAGCTGTACTCGCTGTGTTTGAAGAGATCCACATCAATGAGCTGCTACACATCCTTGTGTTTGGTGAATCTCTGCTCAACGATGCAGTGACTGTGGTGAGTGATCCAAAGTAAAAACACAATATAAGGTGACAAAAAGCAGCTTTGTTGCTATGTTTATTTTCCATTTAATCTATACCTGTCTGTTTTGTCTTCACTAGGTACTCTACCACCTATTTGAAGAGTTCTCTGCCTTTGGCACAGTGACAGTGTTGGATGGCTTTCTGGGAGTCATCTCCTTCCTTATTGTGGCGTTCGGTGGAGTTTTAGTGGGAGCCATCTATGGGATTCTGGCTGCCTTCACCTCTCGCTTCACCTCCCACATGCGCGTCATCGAGCCACTTTTTGTTTTTGTGTACAGCTACATCGCCTACCTGTCAGCAGAGCTGTTCCACCTGTCCGGCATCATGGCGTGAGTTTACTAGCAGTGACAATAAATCCGCACACACAAAAAACAAAGAATTCTTGACTTTATTGCCTCAAAAAACACAAAGGGAGGTGATTATTTAGTTATTTTTAGTTGTCAGCATAGCATTTGTAATTGTGAGTGGGTTAGCATGCTTTACTTGACAATTGGTGAATTTTTAGTGGAACATTTAGATGGTCTATTGTCAGAGCTTTAATATACACAGAGAGAAAACTAAATTGGAATGTTTGAAATTCTGCTGTTTTATTGCAGTCAAATAAGCCTGCTGCACATTTGAGGAATGCTGTTGGTTTTCTATCTCCTTGTGACTGCATGCATTAATGGGTGGTTGTAGCCTGCAGTTTGCAACCAACCACATACTGTTTGGACATGTAACTACTAGGGCTGCAGGTTATGAAGATAATTTGCTGTGTTGGTGATCAGTAGTGCAATGATGATATAACTTGCGGCACATGGACACATAGCAAATCAACCAAAAACATAATTTCCTGCAACAGTTTAATTTAAATAAGAGTAAACATTGTTTAAATTTTATTCCAAATGATCCTAGTTCACAAAGGAGGGGAGCATCTCACATAAAAGGGCTCCATCCGATTGGTCAACAATGTGAAGTCTCCATCTGATTGGTCAAGAGATTTATTTGATTCGTTACGTACTTCAAGCTGCCATAAGATTGTTTTAACTTATTTAAGGTGACCATTTATGCCTTCGCCCACAAGTGGCCGGGATAGGCTCCGGCAGCCCCGTGACCCCGAAAGGGATAAAACGGTTAAGAAAATGAAAGGTGACCATTTATTTCCCACCTTTACGATACACGTATTGCACTGCTTGATATCGCGATAACGATATATTTGCGATTTCTTGTACAGTAACTACCCCGTATTTGTAAACCTTAAGCTAAATAGGGGCTTCTAGAAATGCTAAACTTTATTCACAGCAGGCTGACAATCACAATAGGACGCAAGGGAGATAATGCAGTGGGAACTTAATATTACATGAAAGTTTTTGTTAGACAAGTGGGCCAAAAAAAATTACTTAAATGTTCATTAGCTTTTTTTTAAATACATTGAATTTTACTGTTTTTTTTTTCATGATATGCACTTTCTCAGTCCAGAGTTCTAAGTGGAACCAACTTCAGGTAAAATAAAATAGGTTTTGAGTATATTTATTTATTTTTTGATTAAAAATACAGGTTTTGATGCATAGAGGAGAGAATACTACAATATCAAAAGTTTTTCTGGTTCTATTTTTAAACTTTGGAAGTAAACTTTGGTAAATTAAAAATCATAAACCCTGTTGAACAAACTGCAACCAACTTTAATCAAGTCAGAATTTATTGTTGTCTGATCATTTTTTGAGGTTAACTTGAATCTTTTCCACCAGTACATGGCAGTAAGTTTCCTGTTTGAGGTTGTTGACAGTTTTAACAGGAGGTTTGTCTTCAGCAAGTCAGGGACAGCTACTATGGCCTTGAGGAATAACCCTTTTTGGTCTGATTTCCTGCTTTCCTGCCTCTCCCAGGAACATCAAAACTGTCTTTTAACTTTATTTTTTGTTGAACAAGGAATTTACCCCCTGTAGATTTCTTTTACACATTCTTTAAAATCTCAGACATATCTCTAAGAACAGGGGAAATTGGTTAAATTCCACAGAGCTGCAACAGTTTGAGGGATGTTTTAAACCCAGATTCTGTTTTTGTTTTTACCCTGTTCACATGAAAACTCGAGTCAACAGAGAAGTGGTCATCAGGCATCAGGCTGGTAGAAATCCCTTTTGACTAGTTGAAATGCAGACTGAGTAGTTCAGGAACTTCCTTAATGAATCAAATCAAATCAAACTTTATTTATTAAGCACTTTTCATATAAAAGTATAACACAAAGTGCTTTACATTAAAACAAAAAAAATAATATAAAAACAAGCATGAAAATTAAATAAACAAGCACAAAAATAAGAAAAATGTAAACCTACACACAACCCCCCCCCCCCACTTCTTTCACACTGATGTTTCCATCGCAAATTATATTTCATTGATTTAAAGCAAGTGTTAATATAAAAATAATAAAAAATGTATTGGAACAGTAAATAGCATCAAATAAACAAAGTATTCACAGCAATTTTCTGGCATTTGAGCCATTTTTAACAACAAACCCACGCTGCAAAAAACTGCAAGGACACAATTCATTAAATTGAACAAACTTAACTTGAAATAGCAGCAAATAAAGACCCAGAAACTTTGATCAGGAAAGTTTTCAAACAGCTGAAAATCTGAAGATTTTTCGACAGAAAAACGATCATATTTACTTTGTTTGGCTTTAAGCCGGCATGTTGCGGTGCTGAAAACGCGCTCGGATGAACAGTTTGCAGCGAACACACAAGTGCTTTGGGCAAGTCGTGACATTTGGGGAAGACTGCTTTACAGCATTGCTCCACCAGAGAGGAAGGAGCCCAAAGTAATCCCAAACTGTGGAAGTTGTGTTCTTTCTTGACACAAAGTCTCCTGGTGCACAACTTGCCATCTTTCTATCCTTCCAAGCTGTAACGTGTTGATTTCACACGATGACAACATTCTCCAGTAGATTATTTTAGATTAAAATATTTATTTAAAGTGAACATTAAACCAACCTAAGTTCCACTGAACATAGAATCAGCGTTAGAAATTAAATTCATTTTAATATTTTTTCATTTTAAATCATCTCTTTAATGAGTCATATTTTTCATGACTATGATACTTTGTCTATTTTCAGACTTCGATGTACAGTATTCCCATAATACAAGCCTACCTCCAAAATGTTCTCATCTTTGCTCTGAACTGAATGTCCCTTTCTCTGCTCAGGTTAATCGCGTGCGGAGCTGTGATGCGACCTTATGTGGAGGCTAACATATCTCACAAGTCCCACACCACCATCAAGTACTTCCTGAAAATGTGGAGCAGCGTCAGTGAGACGTTGATCTTTATCCTTCTTGGTGTCGCAACAGTCGGAGGGCCTCACAACTGGAACTGGATCTTTGTCACATCCACTGTTTTTCTGTGTCTGGTCGCACGTGTCATAGGTCAGCACAACAACTTTGCTTTTGATTGAATGTAGCATACAGATGTCGGGAAGTTTATTTGAAAAACTTGTGTCCAATCTCTTTTTCACTTGGGTAGAGGATTAAAGAAATCAGAATTGTAAAGCTGTTAACCTTTAAGTGGCTTTAATACTACAGATGCTAAAATTCTTACCTATTGTGCTAAATTCAAGGGATTTATTATTTATAGATTTATTACATTACATCAGGCTTAGGATAAGCCAACTGAAAGGTTTTTCTTCATCATTACTTGTTTATTAACAAATAAAAAAAAACGATTTTTTTCTGAATAGTTTTTTTTGTTTTGTAATGCACAAATAACATCAAACTGAAACAAAACAACAAAGAAATGTGTAGTTTATAAAACACTGGTTTATCTTGATAATGTATCAATCAAACTCTTTTATAAAGCTAACTGCATTGTGACTTTCTCTCATCAGGTGTGATTGGTCTCACCTTCATAATCAACAAGTTCCGCATCGTCAAACTGACCACCAAGGATCAGTTCATCGTGGCCTACGGTGGCCTTCGAGGTGCAATCGCCTTTTCCCTCGGCTTCCTGTTGGAAGTCGAAGATGAAGAGATGAGGCACATTTTCCTCACGGCCATCATCACCGTCATCTTCTTCACCGTCTTTGTTCAGGTACGGATGCAGGCAGTCGTAGTTTCAAAGTGGGAACACTTTTAACGAGAATCTTTTTTGAAGGAGAATTAATTCATTCTCTTAATCGTTTATTGTTTTATTTAGGCTTTTAATGTTTACTGTTTGTATACATATAAATATTTCAGTCTGATTTTAGGAAACATGTTGATTTGGTTGCATTTAGTGATGAATATTTGCATGTCATCCATTTAGTTTGAATGTTTCCATGTGTTGGTTTGAACGCTCATAGATCATCTTTAGTTTACCTCAGTTTAGTTCAGGGCTTGACCGTCTACACAAAACTCCTATTTGATTAGTTTCTAAACCTCATTTTAGTTAATATGTTTTGCCTGGTTCCTGCTCATTCATTAAAAAATGTCATCTAGCACATGGGACTGCAACCTCAGACTGCAGAGCCACATGCAGCTCATTGTGGCTCTTTGGCTGTGATGAAAAATGCTAATGATTTCAATAAATAATAGATGAATGCTTTTGGTTAGTTTGTTAAATAAATTATTGTTTCAATTTTTAACACATCAGATAACAGACAAATATAATTACAAAAAGATTCAGAATGATCTATTATTAGAATAAAATGAAAGCACATATTCTTCTCTTTTACTGCACAACAGTGTCTAGTAGCTGTTCAAAGGCAAAGTTCTTAGTTTAGAATTACATTTACATGTATGAATAAAAAAATAGGTTCTTTGCCAATATTTTCATTTTAAATAATTGAGAGTAAAAGAAGATAAAGAATAAAGTGGCACCAAAGTCAAATAATTCAACTAGATTTGCAGCAGCAGGATCTTAATTGAAAGGGTGTACTTTATTTTGAAAATTACTTGTGCTACTGTCAAAAGTAAAAAAAAAAAGTTTAAATTGATATATATATATATGACTGTTGTAATTCAAATATATATATTAATCTTCAAAAGGTACATTTTATAAATGAGTGGCTTAATGGCCACAAAAACATAAAGTGGGGTAAAGTGGGACTTTGCTGCTCTTTCTGGGTTTTTGTCAGTAGAAACTGGCCCTTTTGGCATTAAAGGTCACGAACCCCTGGAATGGCAGATTTTTTTCCTCTCAACTTAGTTTAAATAAGCTGATGATGTTTTGGCTCTTAGAAGCTTTCTCAATTCTAAATTAATTCAAAATCAAAGTACCATCCTGGATAAATGTGATTCTTCACATAGATGTTATTGTGTAGAGACTATTTTAGATTGGCTGTTCAGATTTTGGATTTAATTAAGCAGTCTTACAAAATGAATAAGATCAAAACCAGATTAACCATTTACATTAACCTTGATTTGTTTCCTCAGCAAAATCGCTGTGACTGAGTGTCTAAAACAAACATAAAGGAAGATTTCTTGAATTTTGACTGAGACCTGGAGCTACATTGATAAAAACTCGAGACATCTGCTGTTGCTCTCTGCAGAGACCTGATTTGATACAAACTTTAGTGATGCTTCTGGGCTCAGGTTTAACAGAAACCCTCCACCATCTGCTGTGAAAGTCAAACTCAGTGTGGAATTAGACATGTCAAGGAAATGATCGATTTAGAACTGTGTAAATGTTATTTGATGCAGATATTTGCCCACACTTTGAGTTATAAATGTCTATGTATGTATATCTAAACAATGCACAGGTACAGAAGTTATGGATCCTAACTTTTAGGAACTAAAACTGACTGAAATAATATCACAACCTTTAAAACAGCATTTCTTTAAGTATTTTAGATTTTAATGGAAATCTTTGAATCTCTTTGTGTTAAACAAGTGAAATGCATCTAAGACTACATAACATGCAATTTATGTAGTAAACAAAGATATTAAGTAACAGAAGTCTCCAGCTGCAGTTACCATGGCAGCAGCACTCAATCTCATTAGGACGAGGAACACTTCAACTTTAAGCTCAGACTGCGCAGACAAAGAAAGTCCTTCATCATGCTGCAGTAAAACTTTGGCCGGGCACACCAAGTCATCATCTGAATTGACCATAAATCAGACTGAAAGATAAATTTGTGATCTTGAAGCATTTTTCCCCCTGTTTTTTTATTTATTTATTTGGAAGAATTTTACCAGAATCCTCTCTTGTTTCCCATCCACATGTATATAAAGTGATGTTTAATCTTAAATTGAGGAAAAAAGAGATGTGATTTTATTAGGTTTGTATTTTTATTTTTTATTAATTTTTGCATACAAGCTTCGTTCCAGAAATCACATCATGTTAAAAATGTCAAACTAAGCAAACTAAGTGAAAGGATCTTCACTGCACTGACTTGGATGTTTGTCTGTGCAGACAGCCATGTTGGCAGTCTGCTGTGACTGTGAGGGTTATCACCTATTTGTGTGTGTGTGTCTGTGTGTGTGGGTATGTGTGTGTGTGTGTGTCTGTGTTGGAGATGCAGTTTTAGTGAGAAACAGTCCTTCATTTGCTGATTTTTCTTAATGAAATCTGACGGCCTCTTAGATTGTTGATCATGCTTTGGCAACATTTTTTATTGTCACACAAAAGAAAAGGCTTTATGTTGACAACAGACAGGCAAATAAACAAGTAAAATTTCCATAGATTATAACATCCTTGGGTTATAAACAGTTGGTTTACTACTACATTTTATTTATGGAAGTGGTGAGCTCTTATCAAGCTGTATAAGACAGAGTTTTCTGTTTGTTAAATATTATTCTGATGTGGAGAAAAGTCTGATAAGAGTTTCTGATGATGACCTATTTTCTATGCTCGGGCAGGGTTTACATTGTTCATTCATGTTTGTTTTCCTCATTTTCTCTGAAGGGTATGACTATTAAACCCCTTGTGGAGCTGCTGGCTGTGAAAAAGAAGCAAGAGGCAAAGCGCTCCATAAACGAAGAGATCCACATCCAGGTACTGCCTCATGTACTTCTGGGTTTTCCAGCTGGTTGTTTTTTTTTTTGTTTTGTAGCTGCTGCTTAACATGCCAGAAGATCTTCCACTTTTTCTTTGATCAAATACAGAAAAACAAAGCTGGGCATTAAGGCACCTCCTGAATAAACAGGAATTATGTAGTTTTTGTAGATGTTGAAAATGTGACATTTCTTCTCACCAACAGGCTCCTGGAGCCTCCTCCATTCATTATTGAATATTGATCATTGGTTCCACCCGCTGGCTGTGTGGTGGTACTTCATATTTTGACTGCAGAGCCCTGAGGTTGCAAAAAAAATCATCTTTATGCATAATTCATATTTTTGTTATTTAGCCTTAATTTAAAAGACAGCACATCCATCCATTGTGATGCTTCTAACAGATATGATAGCAGCTCATATAAGCTGCACACACAACTCTCCTAGGGTTTCAGTAATGAGTCACCATCACCCCTAATGGCTTCTTCTCTGCAAAACACCAGAGAAATCTAAAGCAGAGACTCCAGCCTGCAATTTGGCAAAATTTACAAGTCAAAGTCAGGCTTCTGACATGAAGTTGTTTTATTTATTTCTTTTGTAATAGAATCTGAGATTCCTTTTTTGCCCATCACATGCAGTTATTAGACTCCTGGCGTCCACTTTACTCATAAAGATCCTAAAAAATTTGATTTAATGTTAGTGTTGTCTTAGTATCATTTATTCTGATTTGTATCAATAATAATTTATTTTTGTAAACTTTCTGTGTTTCAAAATGATTTATTTTTCTAAAAATAGTTGAAGGCTTCTAATTTTAAAGTAAAAAAAAACATATTAAACATAATTTGAACATTTATAACACACAACAGCTTTTACACCCCAGGCTTGCATTAAGAACTTAGATTTATGAACCAAAACCTCCAGGGTTTATGTTTGTGTAATGAAAGACGTCATCATGATGTGAGCTGATTTTGAGTGTTTAAAGCCCTCATCAGAAACCTACGGCAGTTTTCTTTGGAGGTAGAGTCTTCATAAAAATCAATCAAATAGCTTATGTAGCTCTACATAATGACCTGTTACTATAGCAACAGTAGGGCTGTCATTCACCAACTATGTGAGGGCATGAGGTGGCAACATCCAAAATGTGCAACATATTCATGGTTGTCAGAGCGGGCACTCTGCTGCTTTCATCAAGTCAGTACGGTCAGTCTCTTTTCTTTTATGCAAGTCGTATAAAAATAGCCGTTGTTAACAATCATGCTGGCTCTCGTAGCTGAAAGTCTGTTTTTTAGTGTTTTCAACACTGTATGGTCTAATCTTTGGTCCAACATTTTATTCAAAAAAGAAAACGATAAACTATACTAAAATGTGCTGGATGTTCAGATTCTCTATACAAAAACTTTTATGGCAGGGCTGAAGGGGGATTGGAATTACACAACAATCGCTTGCACAAAAACAAAAAAACACAACCATGAACAGTTTCTACAGATCGGCCTCGGGACAATCGAAGTCCTGTGTAAATTCAAGCGGGATTAAAACGCAAAACTGTGCACACTTGTATTAACTGATGGCCTCTGTGTGCGATCAATGTTTGATGTAGTTGTAAGATGTGTTGGGGAAGTGGAAAACACTTTTTTGAATTCAAAATCCTTTTTGATGAGAGCAAAAGAATTCTATTTTTACTGTTAATTTTTTATAATCCACAATTTTCTTATATTTTATGACAAACTTCTCATTTACGGTTGATGTAAAGTTATATTAAAATATATTATAAAAAACAAATGAATCCTTAAATCTAATAAAATAATACTTGTCTAAAATAGTAGGCTTTTCCATATTGACACTTACAGTTATGGATCAAATGCTGCAGTAACATCTGCAATGACAAAGCCTCCAGTGGTTTGTAATGGTACTGCAACTGCAGTGGCACATGTGGTCAGCCACATTGATCTTAAACACATCACTTTACGGGAATTAAAATATTATCATTGTTATTTTGGTGGTGTTTAGTCCAAAGATTCAACCTAGGGGAATTATTTTGTTTTTACTGATTTTCTTACTTCTTTTCTACTTTGAATCTGCAGTTTCTTGATCACCTGCTGACAGGAATTGAAGATATCTGTGGACACTATGGACACCACCACTGGAAAGACAAGTATGGATTTCAAAGACACATATGAGCAGCATTTTCACTGATTTGTTTAAGATGATGGTAAACTAAGCAAGGCAAAAACAAGTGTTCCTAAATGTACTAAATATGACAGGATTTTCATTCCTTTGTGGCTCCAAAGATAACAGAAAAACCTTTAATACTGAATTATTAGCAGCAGTAGCGTACTTCACCCTTTTTTTTTTACTGTTTTTGTTGTGTTATGATTTACTCTGTGCTACATCTGTCGTTCTGTTTTCATTGCAGAATGAACCGCTTCAATAGGAAGTATGTGAAGAAATGGCTGATAGCAGGGGAGCGCTCGAAGGAGCCACAGCTCATTGCCTTCTACCACAAACTGGAGTTCAAACAGGCCATTCAGCTGGTGGAGAGTGGAGCGGGAGGCAAGCTTTCTTCTGCTCTGCCTTCCACAGTTTCCATTCAGTGAGTACTCATAAGCCCCATGTTCTATGTTTCAGTATTTGTTCTTGCTATTAAAGAGATGGTGCACATTATATCTGCCTTCAAATGCCTGATTTCTTAAAATACATGTTTTAAGAAAAAATGCCGACTTCTTTCAATGTGTATTTTTTTCAAGCATTTATAGTTTTTAATTTGGTTTTGTTTATTTTTAGGAACATTCAACCCAAGAAGCCTCCTCCAGCTCCTGAGCCTAGAGAGAGAGTTCTCCCACAGCTGCCCAAATCCCGGGAGGAGGAGATCAGGAAGATCCTCAGGAGCAACCTTCAGAGGACCCGGCAGAGGGTAACGTTACTTTCACACGAATTCATGCGCTTTCATTCTTTTAATAATATATAAGGGGGCTGAAGAGGGCAGCAAGAAGGTCCTGGTTCAAATCCAGGCTGGGTACTTTCCGTGTGGAGTTTGCCGGCTCTCTGGTTTTCCACTCACAGTCCAAAAACAGGCTTGTCCTTCAGGTGTGAATGAGTGTGTGCGGTTGCTGGTCTAATTAGTCTGGATGGACTGGCGACCTGTCCAGTGTGAACTTCGCCCTCACCTAGGACTAAGTGGCTATAGAAAATGGATGGAAAGAGGGGCTCAATAACACAAATGTCTACCTACAATACTTTGGTTTTCTACAAGTGGGGAGATAAACGGAAGTATAAAAACTCAGCATGGTTTTCCTTTACTAATCTAAGTACTTTATTTGTTTGTCGTTTATATTTCAGCTGCGCTCCTACAACAGACACACTCTGGTGGCGGATCCTTATGAGGAGGGTTTGAATGACCTCCTCAAGAAGCAGAAGATGTTTGAGCTGGAGAAGAAGGTGGGAAATGCCTCTTAAATCAAGATAGCCTTCGGTGACGGTTCCACCGACCGCAGAGAATCCGTGCATTTCATACTGAGCCACTAACCGTTAAAAAGAACCATCATTTGAGCTCTAATTAGTCTAAATTGAATTTCCCGACACAACTCTGAGCTGATTTATTCCCACGGCTGAGTGGGACAGTCTCACATTTCATCAGCCTGTAATTGCTAAATGAAATTCATTCGTGTTCAGACTAAATGGGATACACCTAATGCATTTGCAGAGTTCAGGGAATTTCTCGGAAAGTATCAACTAATTTCGATTAGAGTTCTAAAAGATACAGAGTCATTTTTAATTGTATTGGATTGCATTGTTGAATGTAAACGGTTTTCTTTTTCCAACATAAAAATCTGTCACTTTTCTCTCTGCCAGATAAAAGAGATGAATAACTACCTGTCAGTGCCTGTAGCTACTTCTGACTCTCCAACGCTGCGCAGAGCCAGGCTGGCCTCAGGTAATACTGACCAACAGTAGCCTTTGGAGTTCAGCTGCTATTTCACCATCTCACTAATGGGCTCTAAAAACATCAATTAACATGTTTTATTTGGTTGACAAACTCCTTCCATTATCTTCCACTTGTCTGGGCTTCAGGTTGTCGAGAAAGCAGTCTTGGTAAGGCAGCCCAGATTTACCTGTTCCAGTTTTTCTGCAGTAAAGTCCGCATCACTGCAGTCGTTCCATCCTCTCTGTGCTTGAAAGCAGATCATTCTGATGCCTCCAAAGAGGAAGGGGGCTCAGTTCTAACCCAGAGGGGCAATTCCACCTTCTTTCTACTGTCATCCTCAGATGTGGATGTTCTGATTTTTTATTTTTTTTTTATTTTTTATAACGGTTGCTTTACAGTCAGCTGCAAACCAATGAAGCAGAAAGGCCCTTGTTATTTTCAAACAGCAGAGATGGAATCTCAAGGCTCCCAAAGCCAAACCATCATTTACCAAATTATTCTCTTCATAAAAGAATAACTGAACTGATGACAAAAGGTTAACCCTGGCTAACAATGAGCCTCACTTTGGGTCACCAGAAGCATGAACAAGTCCCCAAATGTGTCAGCCTTCATGAGTCCTTCTGGATCCTCGGAATCACACGTGTCAAAGTCGAGGCCTGCTGTGGAATTATATACAACCTGCAAGATCATTTTATATTATTGTTATTAATGGCCCAGTGACATGTAGCACTGATAACATATGCACTACAGATCCCATAATGCAGCTCTTCAGTTCTCTGCTGAAATAGAATGGTGGCATCATTTTGTGTTTGACAGCCCTGCTTTGAAGAGCTGGTCCTGTGTTCCACAGCCAGACCAGAATCACGTTCTTCCTCACAGACCCTTTTGTTTTGTTTTAATTGAAGGAACCCTGACCCCAGTTTGCCGATCAGGAGGTTCTGTCCTCAATGTGCTCACAATACTTTTGCTTTACAAGCTGAGCCAGTCAAAGCTGAAAGCTCTGCTACTACTCACAACTGCTGCAGTCCATATTCCTGAGCTTTTAGAAACGTGTTTGCATGAGCCAACCAGCACGTAAACCAAAGTGTGGTTTTTATTTTAGGCAGACAAACAGATTTTAAACCTGATGAGCAACAGAATGGAAAGAAACAAACTTCAGGTATGTAGTGAGTGTACAGGCAAGTCAGAAGCCAACAGCAGTTCTAACACGCATGTTTGATTTTTAGTTACTAATGAAGAGACCACCTTGACACGCCGATGTGCATGTCAGCTGAATGGAATTTTCTTTTTTAACACTTTAAACCACACAGATGGGTTCTGGCATGTTCTGCACCCAAAACAGCCCACTAACTTTACAGTTTGATTTATTTCTGTGTTTGTGTTGAAGCTCGTTTCCATCTAGTAAAGCCAGTATTTGTGTGTAGCATGTTGGTCAGATGTATAGATTCATATCTTATAGTTACAGTTAATTGATTTAGTTTTTTTCTTTTTCTGTAGATCCACAAGCCTATAATGTGAAGCCAGACCCGGTTGACGTTCCAACCATCCAGGTGGAGCTGGCCTCCCCGCAGTCTCCAGACTCTGTCAACATCATGGATGAGTTCAGAAAGGACAAGGAGAAAGACGAGGACACGGGTCTCACCATGAAGCTTCCTTCAGGGCCTAGTGCTCCCCCGAGGAAGCAGAGTGAGGAGGAGGACGCAAAAGATCCGCAGAAGCTCACGAGGTGCCTGAGCGACCCCGGACCCAGCGCAGACGAAGGTGAGGATGACCCGTTCTTGCCCTAAAAAAGCAGGGCCAAAGAGCTCAGGCTGCACGGCTCCAAAAAGAATGCTAGTAGTTCAGCAAGAAACGAGCCAAAACTGCTGTAGGAGCTTGAAGCAAAAAGACGACATCAAAGAAGCATGAGTGGAAAAAGAGCCATGACTTTGTGGAAAGGCAGAGGTGCGACAGCCGCTGTTGGACCTGCTGTCTGAGAAAATGAGGGATGTAGTGGTTGAAAGCCGGAGAAGTTCAGGAAAGACCTATGCATTACCAAAGGTTTGGACTGTTCAAGTCCCAGATGTTATTTTCTGACTGCTTTTACGGTTATATTTAATGTTTGCTGGGACACGCAGCTGTCCTAACGAGAACCAACAAAACCAACTGCTGGTTTTTCACTTTTTGTCTGCCACTTTACAAATGCTGGATGTCTAGACATTTAGATGTAGCTCCTTCAAAATATTTGGCCTTATTTGATGTCAGATCTTAGTACTTGGTGCATTTTTCTCAGTCTTCTTTGAAACTGTTTTTTCATTTCATGTTTTTTTTTTAAATTAGAATTTACTTTCTCCTTTATGAGTGGGATGAAGATCAAAGAGCTGATTTTATTATTATTATTATTTTTAACAGAGGACAACAGATGTTTAATGCTAGGCTGGAAAACTCGTTTGGATGGCTTGAGAAATCCTGCAGTTTTGTAGGAAAGTTGGTCAGTTAATTCAAACCAGGGATGGCTTGTTGTGTTTACTGATTTCCATGTTTATCTGTTCAAACCCACACTTATGTTTATCTTGTCCATAGATTACCCTTTAAACTTCTCATTTTAAGGTAGATTTGCCCTTTATTAACTCAATATAGCTTTTTAACCAGTTATAATCAGTCTAAGCCACTCATGTTTGACTTCCAAGCCCTCATCCACTATCATGCACACAAAATTTCCACAAATGTCTTTTCTTTGGACAGCGGTTCACTGATACCCCGTCAACCTTCAGAGTCTAAGACTGTGGGCCTGTCATGGCAAAAAAAAAACAACCTTTCTATGCAGTACAGATGTGTCAGTCCTTTTTTTTTTTAAAGCACGACCTGTAAAAACCTTTTATTCAGACTTGGATATCCCTGTTTGTTGCTAATTTATTATTCAAGATGGGCATTAAGAGAACTTAAATTTCAGGAAGGACAAAGGTTTCATTTGAAGCTTTGTGGGCCTGAAGACCAGAGAAATGTTCACCGGAATAATGTATTATAGTGTAAATACACTGTCTGACCTTTTGGACTTCACTCCTCTCTGAGTAAAACACTGTAAACATTCTGACATTCATGTAAAGGAAATATAGGAAACAAACATGACCATGTTTTCTTACAGAACCGTAGGACTCAGATTATGAACATGAAAACAAAAGTGTGCATATAAGCAACTCTCATAATTTTTCTACATACAAGGATGTATAATGCATAATTTCCTCTATTATTAGAAATTCCTACAAAAGGAAGCTTTATTGTATGAGTTTTGTTTTAGCATAAAAACTGATTAAATAAAAATAAATAAACTCAGTGACTTAATTCAGAGGACTAGGAAGAATTCTGTAGTGGTCAAAAAAAAAAAAAGGAATGTTGATGGGATGGTGGTTAAATCTGCTTTAGAAAACACAGAAAACACCTGACTTTTCCTCATGAGAAAAAACTAAAAGAGATCAATGTATTTCTGGGTATAAAGCCAAAAAAAAAAGATTTTCTTGAGATCATATCAAAGAATTCTGTGTGAGATAATGTAATGTTGTCACCACAATCTTCCCTCGTAATTCTGCAGTGTGTTCAGTCTGCTCTCTGTTTCTGTTTTTTCTCCATCCATCTGGGCTCAGGTGCTGCTGGTAAAATTGAATTTCACGCCCACAGGTAATACCTCACCGAAACCTAATATCACTCCATTCAGAGGCCTTACTCTGACCCCGATAGACCTGAGTGAGTCATTGTTCCTGCTTTCTGGGTGTTGAAGACGACTCAGTCTTTCCTGATCCTCTTATTTCCAGATAGTTCGGGTTACAGCCGAGTTACCCAGCAGCCCTCATTTCATTCCATTTTTCTCTTTAAACATCCATGAAGGTCTCACTTTTTTTTTTTTTTTTTTTGCTATGACATTTACCGTAACCATCCTCCTGGGTTTTAGGAAGTGAACTGGTAGATGTGGGATTTAAACCTTCTAACATTTAACTTCCTGTTTTTTGACCACAGAACTGTATGTCTGAAAAGTCCAACGAGAGAGGAGAGGAAACATAAAAGGTTTTCTTTAAAACTCGCCCAAAAACGTCTTGTTAATGGCA